>NC_087270.1:36997134-37616062 GCF_015220805.1 Pogoniulus pusillus
AACCCCATGCCGCTTGCCCTGGCACACCATTACTCCTGGGAACATACCTGGGGCCTCTCCCTCCCTGAGACACTGCAGAGCCCCTGACACTCCTGGCTTCTGTCAAAGCTCCTTTTGAGGCTTCAGGGGGGACAGTGGGGGGCAGGTAAGTGCAGGGCTCGGATACACAAGCTCGTGGGTGCAAGCATGAGGCTGGCATGCTTGTGGCAATGAGCGTGGGGCACAGGATGCACAAGCTCGTGGTGGTGAATGTGGGGCTCAGGGCTGCAGAAGCTCACAGAGACAAGCGTGTGGGTCCGGGGAGCACAAGCTCCTAGAGGTGAGTGTGAGGGTGGTAGCCTTGTGGAAGTGAGTGTGGGGCACAGGATGTACAAGTTTGCAGAGGCACGGTGGGGCTGAACGTTCCACAGACTGGCAGAGGTGGCGGAGGGCTGAGGGATGCACACACCTGCAGAGGTGAGCACAGGGTTCTGGGGTGCACAAAGCTGGAGGCACGCAGGGGCATCTGGAGTGCATGAGCTCACCAAAGTGAGCGGGGGGCAGAGCAGACAGGGCCAGGCGCCATCTCCTCAGCTCCTGCTCTGGAGCCTCCTGTGCTCATCGGGGAGGGCACTGAGCCCTGGGGCAATGGGTCCCACCGGGGTGGCAGAGCCCACCCTGCCGCGGCTGCGCCCAGCTGTCGCAGTGATGCAGCGACACTTTCACTCTCCATGGCCACGGAAACCGCCGAGCCAGGCTGTTCCTCTCACTCTTGACTCTGCTCTGCCAGCCAGTGCCATGCAGCGCCATGCGGTTCCTCAGTGGCCGGTGGCACGGCAAGGGTCTGGCTATGCCGTCCCCAACCCCACAGCCTTGCGCTGACATTGGCACCGTCTGTCGTGTGCGGGCACATGCTCAGTGAGCGCCGGCACAGCTGGGCTTGCTCCGTCCCCCACGCTCGCACACCGGGGCTGGCAGCACGTTTCCTGCGCTGCCTGGCACATGCACACCCCTGTCACACATACACACCCCTGTCACACATACACACACCCCTGTCACACATACACACACGCCTGTCATACATACGTGCCTGTCACACACACCTCCATCACACACACCTGTCACACAAACACCCCATCACGCACACACCTGTCACACATACACACACACATGCCTGTCACACATGCATGCCTGTCACACACGCCTCCATCGCACACCCCTGTCACACATACACACACGCCTGTCACATGCACACCCCTGTCACACACCCCTGTCACACATCCATACACCCCTGTCACACATCCATACACCCCTGTCACACATCCATACACCCCTGTCACACGTACACACACACCTGTCATACATACATGCCTGTCACACACACCTCCATCACACACACCTGTCACACAAACACTCCATCACACACACACCTGTCACACATACGCACCTGTCACACATACATGCCTGTCACACACACCTCCATGACACACACCTGTCACACAAACACCCCATCACACACACACCTGTCACATATACACACATGCCTGTCACACACACCCCCATCACACACACACGGCTGTCACATGCATACCCCTGTCACACATGCACCTGTCACACACACAGAGAGCTGTCACTCACCCACATACATCTGTCACACACATGCACTTGTCACACACAAACACACCTGTCACACACCTGTCATGCACACCCGTTACACACATGCACTTGTTGCATGCACTTGTCACTCACACATTTGTCGCGCACCTGTCACACACATGCACCTGTCACACACATGCACCTGTCACACACACACTTACGTGCACTTGTCACACACATGCACTTGTCTCACATACGCCTGTCACATGCCTGTCACTCACATGCGCTTGTCATGTACACACCTGTCACACACATGCACTTGTCACACACATGCAGCTGTCACACTTGTCATGCACATGCACTTGTCACACACACACTTATTGCACATTACACACATGCACTCGTCACACCCACACCTGTCACATACCTGTCACATGCCTGCCATGCACATGCACCTGTCACACACCTGTCATGCACACACACTTGTCACATGCACACACTTATTGCATGCACTTGTCACACACATGCACTTGTCACACACACACCTGTCACACGCACTTGTCACCTGCACACACCTATCATGTGCCTGCCAGACACACATGCACTTGTCACACTCAGCACACACACACACCTGTCACATGCACATGTCACCTGCACACACCTATCATGTGCCTACCATGCACACGCATGCACTTGTCACACTCAGCACACACACACACCTGTCACATGCACTTGTCACCTGCACACACCTATCATGTGCCTGCCATGCACATGCACACACTTGTCACACTCAGCACACACACACCTGTCACACGCACTTGTCACATGCACACACCTATCATGTGCCTGTCAGGCACACATGCACTTGTCACACTCAGCACACACACACACACCTGTCACCTGCACACACCTATCATGTGCCTGCCATGCACACACATGCACTTGTCACACTCAGCACACACACACCTGTCACATGCACTTGTCACCTGCACACACCTATCATGTGCCTACCATGCACACGCATGCACTTGTCACACTCAGCACACACACACACCTGTCACATGCACTTGTCACCTGCACACACCTATCATGTGCCTGCCATGCACATGCACACACTTGTCACACTCAGCACACACACACCTGTCACACGCACTTGTCACATGCACACACCTATCATGTGCCTGTCAGGCACACATGCACTTGTCACACTCAGCACACACACACACACCTGTCACCTGCACACACCTATCATGTGCCTGCCATGCACACACATGCACTTGTCACACTCAGCACACACACACCTGTCACACGCACTTGTCACATGCACACACCTATCACGTGCCTGCCAGGCACACACATGCACTTGTCACACATGCACCTGTCACATGCACACACCTATCACATGCCTGCCATGCACACACATGCACTTGTCACACTCGGCACACACACACCTGTCACACGCATGCACCTGTTGCACACATGCCTTTCACACATGCACTTGTCACACACACCAGCACTGCCTGTCACATGCACGCCTCACTGTGCATGTTGCCACTGCCCATGTGACACACGTGTGTGCCTGTCACACTCACGCATCATGGGCCGTGCTTGTGTGTGTCATGTGTGCCCTAGCTCCCTGTCTGGGTCCTGAGGGTGTCACGGCCATATGGCATGCTTCTGAGGGTGTCGTGGCATTGTGTCCTGGTCCTAAGGGTGGCACAGCCACCACTGCGCCCAGGCCCTGAGAGTCTTGTGGTAGAATGTCCTGGTTCTGAGGGCTTTGGGGCCGTCTGTCCAGGTTCTGAAAGTGCCATTGCAGTGTATGCAGCTCCTCATGATCAGCTCCGTTTTATCGTGCTGCTGTGGGTGACATGGCACAGTGTCTGGGTCCTGTGGGTGTCATTGTGATGTGTCCAGGTCCCAAAGGTATCATGGCTGCGTATCCATGTCCCCACAGTGTCATGTCCTTGTTTCTTGGTCCCCATGAAGGTGTCATGACTCCACGTCCTGGTCCTCATGGTGTCACCTCTGTTTGTCTTGGTCCTGAGGGTGACCTGATGGCATATCGTGGTCATAAGGGCATCAGAGTGGTATGTCCTGGTCCTCAAGTTGCCATAGCATTTTGTCCTGGTCCTGCAAGTGTTATAGTGGGGTGTCCTGATCATGAGGGTGTCACATCCACGTGTCCCGGTCTGGAGGGTGCTATGGCTTTGTTTTCCATCTCCTAAGGCTGTGGTGGCTGGCTGTCCTTTTCCCGAGGCTGTCCTGCCAGCATGTCTAGCTCCTGTTTCCAGCTGTTCTGCCCTGGTGCTGAGGGTGTGGTGATGCAGTGTCCTGGGCCTGAGGCTGACACGGTTGTGTGGCATGGCTGTGTCCTGTTCCAAAGGGCTCTGTGGCTGCGTGTCCTAGTGCTGAGGATGTCATGGCCACATGCCATCTTTCTGTGGGTGCCATGGCAGTGTGTCCTCATCCTGCAGGTGCCATGGCTGAATGTCCTTGTCATGAGAGTGCCATTTCCACATGTCCTGGACCTGAGAATGTCATGGCAGGATATATACTATATCCTGCTCCTGAAGATACCATGTCCTGGTCCTAAGGGCATCATGATGGTGTACCAGGGTCCTCATAATGTCACATTCCTGTGTCCTTGTCCTGAGGGTCTAGGTCCTGAGGATGCCATGGCTCTATGTCCTCATCCTGAGGGTGTCATGGCTGTGTCTTGTATTGAAGGTGTCAATTCAGCATGTCCTGGCCCTGAAGATGTCATGGTGACATGAGCTGCTCCTGAGAGTGCCATGGCAGCAGTCCTGGGGTACCATGGTACCATACTTTGGCCCTGGAGGTTTCATGACAGCTTGTCCTGGTACTTAAGGTGTCATGGCACCATGTCCTGGTTCTTCAAGTGTTGCAGCCATGTCTTCTTGCCCTGAGTGTGCCATGGCAGTGTGTCCTAGTGCTGAAGGTGCCACAATCGTGTCTGGGTCCTGAGAGTGTCATGGCTGCATATTATGGTCTTGAGGGAATCACAGCTGATGATGTTGTGGCAACATGTCTTGGGCTTTGATGGTGCCATGACCTTCTGCCCCGGTCTTCAGAATGTTACAGCTATGTGTCCAGGTCCTAAAGGTGTTGTGCCACCATGTCCTGGTCTTGAAGATGCCACAGCTACATGTCCTCCTCCTGAGGATG
Organism: Pogoniulus pusillus; assembly: GCF_015220805.1. Lineage (NCBI taxonomy): Eukaryota > Metazoa > Chordata > Aves > Piciformes > Lybiidae > Pogoniulus > Pogoniulus pusillus. Next base: position 37,001,899 of record NC_087270.1, read on the forward strand.
TCCTGTTAGCACGTCCTGAGGATGCCATGGCAGCATGCCCTCATCCTTTTCTCCCATGTCTGCGTGTCCTGGTCCTGACAGTGTCACAGCAGCGTGTCCTCATTCTGAGGGTGTTACAGCAATGTGCCCTGATGATGTCAAGTCTCTATATCCTGGTTCTATGGGTGCCATGGCACTGTGTGCTGGTCCTCGTAGTGTTGTGACACCATGTCCATGTCCTGAGGGTTCCATGACTACTACTTCTGGTCCTGAGGGTGCCATTGTTGCCTGGGGGCAGCCTGCCAGCTCCTGCAGTGAGCAGCATCCTGAGGTGCAGGAAGTGGAACTTGTTCTTTTTGGCATAATGCACTTTTGTCTGCAGACCATCACCAGATCCTGGAGCTGTGTCTCTAGGGGTATACACTGTTGCCCTTCATGCTGTGCCGTCTGCAGTGGGGAATTGGGGTCAGGGCAAGGGGACAGGGACTGAATGGGGCTGGCCAAGCTGGGATGGTGCTGTGGGCTCTGCTGATGGTAGCTGGTGGAGTGCAGGCTGGGGACCCTGCCAGCACCCATTGCAGCTCTTTTCCCTCTCCCTTGGCAGGTGGAAAGCAGTGACACCCCCAAAGACATCGCAGCCGTCCCCAAGTGCCCCCCACCCTGCCCAGAGGCCAGCCCTGCTGAGCCGCTGCCCAACGGTGACGTGGAAGGGGATGGTGCCCAGTGGAAGGGCGCCGAGGAAGGCGGCACGAGCCCCAAGGGCGGTCGCCCCGAGGAGGACGAGACGGAGAGCCTGGCAGACGGCGAGACGGGCCGGACGCTGGAGAACGGCCGCTGCACCCCCAAGGAGGGCCTGGACGCCCCGGCCGATGAGGGTGAGCTGGCCCCTTCCGACCCCCAGAAGAAACGTGGGAGGAGGAAACTCCTGGAAGCCGCAGAGAAAAGTAAGACCTTAGCGTTGAGGGCTCCCGGCTACAGGGCTGCGGCTCTGCCCGCGCACCCACCGGCACCCACCCACCCGCTGCGCCTCACCGGGGAACCCCCAGCCCTGCCTGGCATGCCCTCCCTGGGCTGGGCAGTGCTGCCGGATGAGGAGGAGGAGCAAGGGCTGAGCCCCTCGGTGCCAGGCGGGATTTGGGGTGGGGGCAGCAGGTTAGAGCTGGGGGCTGCCCTTGCATGCTCATCCTGTTGGGCCACCCATCCCACTAGGCTCTGCTCCCACCAGAGTCAGAGGGGAGCTTGGCCCTCATCCTGCCGATGCAGCTGATGTGCTGGGGCGAAGATGTGCCTCTGCCTGCATGCCCACTGGTGCTCACATCGCTTTGCATGGCAGCCCTGCATGTGCCATGGGCAGTGTGGGAAGTGTGGGCATGGGGCGGTCCATTCTGCCTTGGTGTCAAGGCAGTGACAGCTGCGGTGTGCTAGTGCTGCTCTGGACATTGCACCAGGTATGATGGGCTCAGCACCGTGCTGAGGATCAGCCCCAGCATGTGTTGGGCACCACTCAGCTGGCAAGCAGCTGTGCAGAGAAGGGTCTGGAGTTTGTGGTGGGCACCAAGTTGACCAAGAGCCGGCAGCAGGTCCTTGTGTAGTCAAGGCAAGTGGTGTCCTGGACAGCATTAGAAGCGGTGTCCATGGGTTGAGAAGGACACCCTGGGAATGCTGGGTCCGGTACAAGAGGGACATGAACAGAGCAGGAGAGGTCAGTGAGGGCCCACAGAGATGCTGAAGGACTGGAGCATCTGTGCTGTGGCCAGAAGCTGGGGGAGCTGAGACTGCTCAGCCCAGAGCAGAGAAGGCTCAGGAAGGTTGAACCCACCTCTATGCCAGGAGGACAGAGCCAGGCTCTTCCAGTATGCCCAGTGCCAAGACCAGAGATTGTGGGCACAAACTGGACCCCCAACTGGGACACATTCCTGCTTGGGTGAGTGACATAGGCACTGCAGAGCAGAAACATAGGGAGGATGAAGTGGGGATCAGACGCTGGCTCTCGGGGGCTTCTTGGCCTGGATCAGCACAGATCTGCTGCCAGCCATGCTGAAGGAAAATGGAGATAAACAAGGAAAGGCTGGAAATGGTGAGACAAGAGGCTGGGATGAAGCAGGAGGAGACTGGGATGGAGCTCAAAGAGGGTGAACTGGGATGAAGATGGGAGAGGCTGGGCTGGCGTGTTGCTGGGTGAGGCAGGGCTGGAGACAGATGAGGCAGGGCTGGGATGTTGCTGGGAGAAGCGAGGCTGGAGACAGATGAGGCAGGGCTGGGATGGAGTCGAACGATGCAGATGCTGCCGCAGTCACGAGGCACAGAGCAGGCAGCCGAGGGAGCAGAGAAGCCAGAGCCAGCAGTGCAGCACAGACGGTCGGGGAGGAGCTCGCTGGGCTGGGCATGCCCTGGGCAGCCCCAGTGCCAGGCTGAGTGGTGCTGAATGGAGCTGGACCAGATGAGCTGAGCCTTAACGGGTCAGTGCAGCACAGCCTTATGCAGGGACCAGTGTGGGAGTGGGGTGGAGACAGCCCTGGGGGTGTCCTGCACCAGCTTCAGTGACGAGCAAGTGCTGGATTCAGCAGCCAGCTCGCTGCCCTTCCCTGGGAGCCATTTGCAGCACTTCAGCCATGTCTGTGCTGAGGTTAGCAGAGACATCATCACCTTCCAGCCACAGGCTTGGCTTCTGCCAGATCATATCTAGGGCAGTGACCATCTCCCTGTCCTGGGCACTGGTGAGGCTGCATCTTGAATGCTGAGTTCAGTTTTGGGTTCAGTTTTGGGCCATTGAGGGGCTGGAGTATGTCCAGAGTGCAAACAAAGCTGGTGAAAGGGCCTTGTGAGGAGCAGTGGAGAGAACAGGGGTTGTTTAGTCTGAAGAAGAGGAAGGCTCAGGGGAAACCGGGCTCTCTGCAAAGCCATGAAAGCAGGTTGGAGTGAGGTGGGGGTCAGTATCTTCTCCCAAGGAATAAATGATAAAAGAACAAGAGGAAACAGCCTCAAATAGTGCCACAGGAGGTTTAGATTGGACAGGAGGAACAATTTCTTCCTCAGAAGGGTTGTAAAAGCCTGGAACAGGCTGCCCAGGGCAGTGGTGGAGTTCCCCTCCCTCGAGGGGTTTCAGAACCATGCAGATGTGATGCCTGAGGGTCGTGGCTTAGTGGTGACCTGGCAGTCCTGCTTTAACAGTTCGACTTGATGATCTTGGAGGTCTCTTCCAACTGAAGTGATTCCATGATTCTGTGATCTTAGTCTGCTTGTTGCTCCTGCTGCCTCATGCTCAGCTGGCTGGAGGGTTCTCCCAAGCATCCTTCACCCCTCACCCAGTACTACTGCCTCCAGCACAGATTCCTTCTCCTCACACTCTTGCTTTTCACCTCTTGCTGCGCCACATCCCAACCTGTTGTCATAGCAGGTTGACAGACTGCACAGGGCTGGGACAAGCAGGGGCTGAGACCAGGGGCTTTGCTGAGCCCCCACCATGCCAGGCCTGTGCAGGATGCTCAAGGAAGTGAGCTGGAGACACTGTGGCCCATTTCTGTGGCAGCCCTGGCACTGGTAACAGCCCAACACTGGGCTCTGTGCCCCCAGCCACATGGTGGGCAAGGTGGCAGAGTAGTGGGGGCACACTAGTTGCATGTCCCTAGTTTAGTCAGTGTCCCACAGTTTAGTCAGTCTCAGTGACTCAGTGACAGAGGGCAACAGCGTCTCAGAAGGGGCCAGGCCCCTCTCCCGTGCCTCAGTTTCCCCACCTGAGAGCCACATGCCCACGTGCAGAAGCAGGGAGACAGGCTCCCTGGGTACCCACAGGGCACACGCCCCCAGCACAAAGCCAGAAAACTCCTGTTGCCCAGTGTCCCCTGCAGTGCCCTGGCTGCATTCCTGCTGAGTCCTTGCTGCTTCTGGAGTGGGGGACAGCTGTTGTCAGGGAGTTAAGCTCCCATGTGCCACTTGCAACAGACTGTCTGGGTGCCATGCAAGTCTGGGTAGGCATCTGGAGCAGCTGTGACTGGGTGATGTTGCACCCTGCAGCAAGTTGTGGCGCATGTTCAGCTGGAGAAGAGGGCACCAGTGGTCCCAGCTGAGCCCCCCATTGCAGCCCAGCTCTGTGCCAGGGTGGCTGATGCCCAGCTGCTGGGGTGAAGCTGGTGCCCAGAACAGAGTTGCCCTCCCTGGCATGGGGACCTATCTCCAGCAAACCCCAGAGCAGGGCATGAGTGGGTGGCTGCCCCCACATGCTCAATGCTCTGACTCATCTCTGACTCTGACACTTTGGGGTGCACGGAGATTTGCCACTCCAGACCTCCCAGCTGGGGTGCAGGAGCAGCCAGCTCATGTCCCAGCATTCCCTGGGAAGCATGGCCCAAAAATCACATGGCAGCAATAGGTACCCTTCAGTGGCCCAGGGGTAATGGGGGGATCCTAGGTGGCCCCCTTGCCTCCCCCCCCCCGAAGTGCCCTGTCCCCTAGCACTGAGCCAATCCCCCCTGCTGATGGCTGCTCTCTGTTCTGCGTGCAGGCAAGGAAGAGAAGGAAGAAAACAACTTCGACACCCTGAAAATGGAGGCAAGTATATCCCGGGGCTGGGGCCCCCTGGAGATGAGCACTGTGCTGCAGCCCACCAGATGGCACTGTGCTCCCCGTGCCCATGGCAGCCGGCATCCCCTGATCCCTCCCTGTAGGGCTCCTATGCACAGCCAGGCACCAGGAGCAGATGGCACCACTACCAGCCTGGTGAACCCTCCTCTCCAGCCCTGTCATCGAACGGGATGATGCCTGAGTTGACCCCACACCTCCCCTAGGTGCCTGGGCAGACCACGTTGGTCAGGGGCAGATCCATGCCCAGGACAATGCTAGTGGTGCCCACCGTGGTGCAGCCAGATGGACCGGGTACATCGAGGTCCAGACAGAGGTGTGGGCCAGAGAATGTGTGTGTGTGCACCCAGCCTGTGCCCATCTCTCCCAGCAGAGTGCCTACCTCCAGTCTCCCACGAGCAGCTCCACTCTTTCTCACGCCAGGCCACGGCTCCCACCACCACACTGCCATCCCCCGTGCTCGTGGCCGCTCTGGAGCTGCAGCCCTCAGCCTCATCTCTCTTTCCCTCTGGCGCAGGGCTCCCGCGGGCGGCTGCGTGGGGGGCTGGGCTGGGAGTCGAGCCTGCGGCAGCGGCCCATGCAGCGGCACACCTTCCAGGCTGGAGACCCCTACTACATCAGCAAGAGGAAACGGGACGAGTGGCTGGCACGCTGGAAGAGGGAGGTAAGGAAGTGGACGCTGCTGGAGGTGGTGGGGATGGTAGTGGACTGGGAGAAGTCGCTGACGCACCGCCAAGTGGTGCTGCCGTTCGGCAAGACCTGAGCAGGGTGGAGAGTTGAGCCTCATGAAGTTCAACAAGGGCAAATGTATGGTCCTGCACGTGGGGAGGGAAAAAGCCCTGCACCAGGACAGGTTAGGGGTTGACCTGCTGGAAAGCAGCTCTGTGGAGGAGGACCTGGGAGTAGAGGTGAACAAGTTCCCCACGAAGCAGCCCTGTCCCCTCGTGGTCAAGGCTGGTGGTCTCCTGGGTTGTATTAAGAGTGTGGCTGAAGGAGGTTCTTCTCCCCTTCTGCCGAGCAGACTGAGAGGGGATCTTCTCAATGCTCATCAGTATCTGAAGGGCAGAGGGCAAGAGAATGGGGCCAGACGCTTTTCAGTGGTGCCCAACAACAGGACGAGGGGCAATGGGCACAAACTGGAACCCAGCAGGTTCTATTTGAACAGGGGAGAAACTTCTACCCTCTCAGCATGCCAGAGCCCTGGACCCGGCTGCCCAGAGAGGTTGTGGAACCTCCTCTGAAGAAATTCCAAACCCTCCTGGTCACTGCAATCCTAGGGAACCTGCTTGAGCAAGGAGGTTGGACTAAATGATCCTCAGAGATCCCTCCCAACCCCCACCATGCCTGGATCCTGTGCTGCTGGGGATATGGTAGGCTCCATAGCTCAAGCTGCCATTCACTGGAGGCCCGCAGCCTGGGGTGTGCAGCTGCCAGTGGTGCAGTTAGTGTGGGCCCCTTCCTTCTCCCGCAGGGTGTGCTGAGGGATGTGCCAGGATCTGCCGGTTTCCCAGGGAACCAGTGTGGGCCATGACGTAGCTGAAAGCAGCCATGGTGGGAGGCTGTGGGGCAGCAGGAGCCCCAGTGAAGGTGCAGGGCTGCGGGCATGCCGTGGTGTTCAGCAGGGGTGCCATGGGGCAGGAGCTGTGTGGGAATCCTGCTGGTGTTCCCGATGGTTCCCCTCATCTTGTTCTCAGTGTCATCCCTCATTGCCAGTGGGTCTCCCTGGCAACAGGTCTCGTGTGCCACCACCACCCCCAGGCACTATTTATAGCCCTGCACTGCTGAATGCCATCACACTGGCACTGTGCAGGGGTGGGAGGAGCTGTGCAAGGCTGGCACAGCGATGATGTGTCCCCATAGGGCATAGGGCTAGTGTGGTCAGTGGTATCCACACTAGAGTATTTCATGGGTCAGATCCTCTCAGGGCAGCTGGCACCAGCACAAGGAGATCCCACTGAGGAGCTGGCACTGTAGTGCACCGAGGGTCTGTGCATCCAGGGGTCTGTGTGCAGCTGCTGCCCACAGGCACAGGGTGGGCCCAGGAACCAGTGGGTCTCATGGGAGGTCCCAGCCAGGATGAGCACCCCCAGGCTGAGCTGAGCTGTGCTTGCAGTCAGGTTTGCCACACGCATTGGTGGTTGTTGTTTGCTGCCATGCCTAGCATGGGGTGGGGATAGGGCAGCAACCGGAGCAAGTTCCTGGTCAGAGTGGGTTATGGCCTGAGGGCAGCGGCTGGGTTGATTGTCTGGATGTCCCATCCCCTGGAGATGCAGCTTATCTCTCTTTAATGATCGTCCGATGGGACATTTCCTCCCTCCGGACAAAGCTGGAGATTCCTGGAATCGTTGTCGTCCCCTCCTCCGAGGAGCCCAGGCAGTGGGTGCCCCATGCTTCTCTCGCAGCGCCCTAGTGCCCCTGGCTGGGGTGTCTTCCCAAGGACACCCTAGGTGCATCCCCTGGCCATGCTGGCAAACGCTTGTGGCCCACCCCATCATCTGACCAGGGATGGTTCGTCTCCAGATCACTTTATTCCAGACCTCCAAAGCTACTTTAGTGCTGTGACATGGCTGAGGAGTGCTGGAGGGGTCACCCCGTGGTGGTGCCCATGGGCTGCTGTAAACTCACTGTGACCTAGAGGGGCTCATTGCCTGGTATTGGTGCACAGATGTTCAGGGTCACTTGAGTGGAATGGTTTGGCCAAGTTGCCAGCCCCTGGACAGAGTGGGGGTTGGCAAGGCAGGAGTGCTCTGCCACCGTCCCCTCTTCCAGCCCCATGCCTGGGGGGTGACAGCCATTTGCCCCATTGTCTCTTCACTCTGCAACACAAAGGGGTCCCAGAGCTGAGGAGCCACTGCTCAGCAGGGGAGGGGGAGGTGACCCACCAGAGCCTGCCGGGGTACTGGCAGGGCACAGCTAGGGGCTGCAACCGGGCCCCTCGCTCTGCCCAGCACTGGTAAGAAAGTTTGACTCCCAAAAACATGCCACCAAGCTAGGAGGGCAGTGCTGGCACCCTATTGACCCCATCTGTGTCACAGCTTGGTCCTGCACCATGGGCACTGCAGAAGGGTACCCTACCCCTCTGAGCAGCTTGGCACCCAGCCTCCCACCTAAGGGTCCTGCAGCTCCTTCCCCCTGCCTGCCACTGGCAATGGGCAAGGAGAGGGGACATGGTGGGCAGCTGGTGCTGCCACCTCATCTTTGTCATGGTCTTTATGGCACAGGCACAGCCCTTGCAGCCATGGCCAGTGATGCCCAGCGATGCCCAGCTTGGCCTCACTGGTGGGACAGAGGCCAGGCACGTGTCATGGCACAGGCAGTGCCATTGCTGGGGGCATCCTGTGCAGCATGCAGCTGCTGGGGGTCATGTATCGGAGGACGTGGTCCCCGAGCAGCGCCTTGTCCGTGTGTGCTGATGGGCTGTGCTGGGCGGTGTGGTCCCAGATCAGTGCCATGCGAGTCTGAAGTGAACTGGATGATGGGGTCCCAGACCAGTGCCATCGGTTCTGGACGTGGTGAGTGGTGACAGCCTTCTTCAGCGGGAGCCGGGGCTGAGCTGTGCCAGTTCTCTCCAGACCAGTGTCCATAGTGGGCTGGACTGGTGCGGCGGGGCCAGTGGCCTCCCCCGAGCCACAACTGGTGAACTGGGTCGGCGGGTCCCGCCCGGTGCCAGCGCGGCGGGGGGGGGATCGGAGCCCCCCGGCGGATTCCTGCCGTGGCGGGGCGAGGCCCCCCGGGGCGCTGCCGCCTCCCCCCGCCCCGGCAGCACAAAGGGGCCGGTGGGGCCGCGGCCCCGGGACAAAAGGCAGTGCGGAGCAGCCCCGCGGCGGGAAATCTAGGCCGGACCGGAGCAGTGCCGCCGGGCCGGTGAGTACCTCGGAGACCAGGCAGCCTGCTGCTACCACCCGACCGGGTCCGGGGCTGGGCAGCGGGGGAGGGCCCGGGATGCACCGAAAGGCCGAGCCGGACTAAAGGGGACCGGACTGCGGGGAAACACCGGAGCCTAGCCGAACGGGACCGGGCTACGGTGTGATAGCCAAACGAGCGGAGACGAGACGAATTGACGAGACGAATTGCCGAGACGAACCCAGTTGCCGAACCGGGCTGAGTGGAGTCGACTGGAGCTGAGCCGAGCTACCGAGACGAGCCGACCAGACCCGAGGTGCCGAGTCGGGCCGAGCAGAGGCGAGCTGAGTTAACCGAGTCGCGAATCAAGGCAGGCCGACCCTAGCCAGGGCAGAGTCCAGCCGAGGTGCCCCGGGTTGCCGGGCCGTGCCGGGGCGCGGGGGGGGCCGAGCCGGGCTGTCCCTCGGCGGCGCTGCCCCTCCCCGCCGCAGCCAACCAGCCGGGCCGGGAGGCACCATGTGACCCGGGATCCCAGACAAAGGACCGACGGGGCTGCCCCGCGGACCGGCTCGGCACGCCGCGGCCCGGTTCGGCTCGGTTCGGCTCGGCTCGGACCGGCCCGCCGCGGCGCCCTGTCCGCATGGGTAGGTGGCCACCGCGGGATGGCCTGGGTCGGACGCGTTCGGTTCCGCTCAGTTCGGCTTGGCTCAGTCCGACACGACTTGGCTCGGTGTGGCTCGGCTCGACCTGGTTGGTCGCTGTTCGGCTGAGGTCAGTGTCCCGCCTGAAGCCCGGCCCGACTCTGCGGAGTCCGGCTCGACTGAGTCCGGCGGTCCGGGCCCGGCGGAGCTTAGTGTTTCGACTAGATCCCGGACTCGGCTTGGTCCGTCTCAGTTTAGTACAGTCCGGATCGTCTTGACTGAGTCGAGCTGGTCCCTGCCTCGCTGAATTTAGCGTCCCGGCAGCAGCCTGGGGCCGGCTTGGCTCGGCCCAGCTAGGAGATAGCACACCCGGCCCGGGGACAGCGGGCGCCCGGGCCGGGAAGGGCCGCGGGGCTGGGAGACTGGTCCGAGCCACCTGGGCAGGGCGGAGATGGGTGCCTCGGGACAGAAGCAGAAGGTGCTCAGGAGGTCCGGCTGCTGGGGACCTGCGCAAGGCATGGAGCTGCAAGGCATGGAGCTGCAAGGCATGGAGCTGCAAGCCTGGGGCAGACGCCAGAGAGGCTCCAGGAGGGGCTCGGACTGAGAGGAGCCCGGGAAGGGGTTGGGCGGTGGGGGAAGGGGCCAGGAACGGGGAACTGGGTGTGGTAGTGAGACCTGGGGCCAGGCCAGGCTGGGAGTGAGACCCGGGGGGAGCCTGCCTGGCCGGGAGCCAGGGACAAAGCCCAAGGGGCACAGAGCTCCTTAGGGGCTGTCAGGTGCCATTTCATTCTTCCAGAGCCATCCTTGGCATCTTTGCAGGTGGTCTCCAAGCCATCCTCTCTTGATACACAGGGAAACTGAGGCAGGAGCACCCAAAGGGGACAAGGTGGGAGGGTGGTGTCTGGGGGCAGCAGGAGGGGGTCAGCACATGCCCAGAAGAGCTGTTGGATAGCCAGGGACTGCAATGCTGCCAGATGTGGCCTTCCCCAGCCATGCTGGTCAAGGGCACCTTGCCTGCACCTTAGGGTGCAGGGTGAGCGATGCCCTGACCAACCCTCCCGACTTTGCTGTCCACAGGCGGAGAAGAAGGCAAAGGTGATTGCCGTGATGAACGTGGAGGAGACGCAGCGGAACGAGCCGCAGAAGGAGGAGGAGGCCAGCCCCCCTGCCTCACAGCAGCCCACTGACCCGGCCTCGCCCAATGTGGCCACCACACCTGAGCCAGTGGTGGCCGACGCTGTTGACAAGAACACCTCCAAGTCAGCCGATGATGAGCCTGAATATGAGGTGAGGGTTGGCAAAGAAAGTTGGGGGAGCAGTAGGCACATGGGCACCCTTCCCTGGGCACCACCTGGCCTCTGACCATCTCCTCACGGCACAGGATGGCCGGGGCTTTGGCATCGGCGAGCTGGTGTGGGGCAAGCTGCGTGGCTTCTCCTGGTGGCCCGGGCGCATTGTTTCCTGGTGGATGACGGGCCGGAGCCGGGCAGCTGAGGGCACCCGTTGGGTGATGTGGTTTGGGGACGGCAAGTTCTCGGTGGTAAGTGGCACCCCGTGAGGTGGGGGATCCTGTCAGCCCACTGTCCAAAGGTGTGCTCACAGTCGTGTCCCGTCTCCCAGGTTTGCGTGGAGAAGCTGCTGCCACTCAGCTCCTTTGCCAGCGCCTTCCATCAGGCCACCTACAACAAGCAGCCCATGTACCGCAAAGCCATCTACGAGGTGCTGCAGGTGAGCTGCAGGGTGGCACTGGCTGTAAGGTTGCACCGGTTGTTTGGTGGCACCGGCTGCAGGGTGTCGTCAGCTGTGGAGGTGACACCTTCCCCTCAGCACCAGCAGGCTGGGGGGACATTGGTGCCCAAATAGATCCATCCTGATATCACCAGGCAGGGTGTGTGGCAGCTGTCCCACTCGGCGTCATCTGCACCCAGAACCAGCCAGCTGGGGGCACAGGATGTCCCCTAAAAGGTCTGGGGGGGGTCAGGAGGACTTCATAAGAACTCTGGGGTTCTCTTGTCCCAGCCAGGGCTGTCGGGAGGTCTTGATGGAGAGATTTTGATCTCTGCAGGGTTACTGAGTTCCCTGGGGGTTCTTGGCCGTGCTGGGAGGTTCTCGTGGGACGTTGTGGAGTGACCATGTAGATGGGACTTGGTGGGCAACATCTGGAGCAGCCAGGATGAGGGGGTAGGGATGGGGACCACCTTGGCAGGGTGGGTGTGTGTGTGATGGTTGGTCCCACGGCTTCCCTGGCAGGTGGCCAGTAGCAGAGCAGGGAAGATTTTCCCAGCGTGCCCTGAGAACGATGAGACAGACACCTCCAAGGTGGTGGAGATCCAAAACAAGCAGATGATCGAATGGGCCCTGGGTGGTTTCCAGCCCTCTGGACCCAAGGGCCTGGAGCCCCCTGAAGGTGAGCACTGGGGGAAGTGCAGGGTCCTGCACATAAGACACAGGGACCTGCTCGGTGGCTTCAGCAGTTATCCCTGGCACCCCTGGCCACTGGCTTCACCATCACCAGAGTGATGTGAGTTTGGCAGGGGAAGTGCCATGGGGCTGGCAGGTCCTTTTGTTGGGTGTGGAAGTACCAGGACCCCACTGAGAGGACCCCATTGATGAGACCCGTGCTAATGGGACCCCGTGGTGGGATTCTGCTGATGGAACCTCACTAATGGGGCCTCCCCACTCCTGCCCTTCAGAGGAGCGAAACCCCTACAAAGAAGTTTACACGGAGATGTGGGTGGAGCCAGAAGCAGCTGCCTATGCACCACCCCCACCCGCCAAAAAACCCAGGAAAAGCACAACGGAGAAGCCCAAGGTCAAGGAGATCATCGATGAGCGCACCCGAGGTACCACCCAGGAGGTGTCAGGATTCCCCTGCACCCACCCTTCCTCAGGCATGGCCTCGATGGGTTTTGGTTCTGGTGCCAGGAGGGCTCAGCTCACTGTGGGCAGCTGTGGAGTGAAAGCTGCTTCAGGCTGTGTCACTTCCTCTACTCCCTTCTCCACTGGGGGCCTTCCCTCCTAGAGATCCCCTGCACTTCTCTACTACAGGGGCTTTGTGGAGGGGATGAGGGCTGGGTCAGGGCTAGCACCAGGCAGGACCTCGCCCACCCTGACACCTCTTGTCCCTCCCCTCTGCAGAGCGACTTGTTTATGAGGTCCGGCAGAAATGCAGAAACATCGAAGGTGAGCGTGGGGCAGTGCCTAGCATCAGGGCTGGGGCAGAGGGTATTTCCTTGGCTGGGCACCAATTCTGGCTGCAGAGTTGGGTGGCACAGAGGGGGTTTGGAGAGACAAAGGGGGCCCAAGGGTTTGGGGGACACGCCTGTCCCACCTTAGCCTACCTGGCGCCTGTGGATGCCCAGATGCTGATAGGAACCCTTGGGACACTGCTCATGGCTGGGGTCACCAATATGAGCATGGAGTGAGGCTGGGAAGGCTGTTGGGGACCAGGATAGGGACAGGGAGGTGATGGGAGTGCTGCCCTGCTGTCCCGAGGCTGATCCCTGTCACGCTGCAGTGGTTCCAGTGGTGCCAGCGGTTTGGGGCTTGGCGGGGTGGGGGCACGTGTATTGAAACTGTTGTGAACCAGACACGGGTGAGCGTTTGCTGGGACAGCATCAGAATGTGACTTGGGATTAGGGGCTGGGGGTAACATCTTTCCTCCTGCCTGCAGACATCTGCATCTCTTGTGGGAGCCTCAACGTGACCCTGGAGCACCCTCTGTTTATTGGAGGAATGTGCCAAAACTGCAAGGTAGGGCATGGCACAGGCAAACCCAGTGCCAGGCGAGCGGGTATGGCTGGGACCCCGCAAAGACCCTCTCTCAGAGGTTTCCTGGAGGTGCCCCTGTGGCCCTGGCACAGAACTCTGGGCCATGCCGCACTCACGCCTTGGCTCTCCCCCAGAACTGCTTCTTGGAGTGCGCGTACCAGTACGACGACGACGGCTACCAGTCCTACTGCACCATCTGCTGTGGGGGACGCGAGGTGCTCATGTGCGGCAACAACAACTGCTGCAGGTCCGGGGCCACTGGCCCGCTGTGGGGCTGGGGGTGTGTTGGGGGTACCACAGTCCTGGTGTGTGGGATTAGGAGGTCGTGGTGATGTCATGGTTCTGGAATGGGACTGGGGAGGGTTTTGATAATGTCCATGTCCTAGCCTGGGACTGGGGATGTTTTGAAGTCCTGTTGTGGGGCTGCAGAGGTTTTATGATGCCCTTATCCTGGCATGAGGCTGAGGAGGTTTGGGTGATGCCACAGTGTTGATGTGCAGCTGGGCAGATTTCAATGGTGCCAGTCCTAATTTAGGGCTGGGGCGTTTTGGTGGTGCCACAGCCTCAGTACGAGGCTGGGGAGGTTTTGGTGATGCCACAGTCTTGGAATGAGCCTGAGAGGTTTTGGTAATGCCACAGTCCTGGCAAGGGGCTGGGAGGTGTTGGTAATGTCCTGGTGTGGAGCTGGGAGATCTTGGAGATACTGTGGCCCTGGCATGGGGATGGAGAGGTTTTAAGGGTGCCATGGTCCTACCATGGGGTTTTGTTGGTGCCAGTCCTGGTGCGGGGCTTTGACATTTTGGTAATGCCATGGTCTCAGTATGGGACAGTGAGGTTTTGATGGTTCTGCTGTCCTCCTAGTCTGGCATTTTGGTGATGCCCCACTCCTGCCTAGCATGAAGCATGCTGCAGTCCCTGCATGGGGCTGAAAAGTTTGTCGATAGCACAGTCCTGATTTGTGTTGGGAAGGTTTTGGTAGCCCTACAGTGTGACGCAGGGTTAGGTGCAGGGGGGTGATGCCACAATCCTGGCATGGACTTGGAGAAGTTTTGGTGGTCCCTTGGCCTTGGAGTGGGACTGGGAATCTTTGGTGATGCAGTGGTCCCAGCAAGGATCTAGAGAGGTTTTTGGCAAAGCCAGTCCCAGCGTGAGGCTGCCAGTCTCGATGTGGCCCCCATACCTCCTTCAAGCATCACGACTGCAGCCTGCCCTTACTCCCAGCTGAGACCAGCATGGCCATGCCAGGGTCACTGTCCTCACCCTGCTGCTGATGCCAGCCCCTGAATCTCCCAGGTGCTTTTGCGTGGAGTGTGTGGACCTACTGGTGGGCCCGGGGGCAGCCCAAGCAGCCATCAAGGAGGACCCCTGGAACTGCTACATGTGTGGCCATAAGGGGGTGTATGGCCTGCTGCGGCGGCGGGAGGACTGGCCCTCGCGCCTCCAAATGTTCTTCGCCAACAACCACGACCAGGAGTTTGTGAGTGACCCTGTGGAAGGACCTCTCCCTCCTTGGTCCCAGCCCTAGAGCTACTGTCCCACATGATCCTTCCCCTCTCCCTGATGACTCCCTGCTACCCCACAGGGGACCCTCCTGACCCCCACCCCTGCCTTTCAGGACCCGCCGAAGGTGTACCCACCGGTGCCAGCTGAGAAGAGGAAGCCCATCCGAGTGCTCTCACTCTTCGATGGCATCGCCACAGGTGGGTAGGGGTCCCCAGACACCCTTTTTGAGGCATTTAGACCAATTAGGGGGTCAGAATAGGGGGTCAGGGGCCGTTGCCCACCCCACTCTCATTCCCACAGGCTTACTGGTGCTGAAGGACCTGGGCATCCAGGTGGACCGCTACATCGCCTCTGAGGTGTGTGAGGACTCCATCACTGTGGGCATGGTGAGGCACCAGGGCAAGATCATGTACGTCGGGGATGTCCGAAATGTCACCCAGAAACACGTACGTTATCCTGACAGCCACCCCCACTGCAGCTCCCCCCAGCCCTGCTGCCAGACAGTCTCCTCTCAGCGTCCCTACCACGGCTCTGGTCTCTTGTCCTGCATCTCCCCCCACGCTGGGCTTTACCAGCCCATCAACAAGGCCAAGTGCCAGGACTTGCACTTGTGTCACAACAACCCCATAAACATTCCAGGCTTGAGGAAGAGTGGCTGGAAAGCTGCCTGGTGGAAAAGAACCTCAGGTTGTTGATAGATGGCAGCTGAGTAGGAGCCAGCATCAGCCCAGAAGGCCCAGGAAGGTCAGCAGCGTTCTGACTGGGAATAGTGTAGCCAGCAGGACTAGGGCAGGGATTGTGCCCCTGTACTCTGTGCTGCTGAGGGCACACCTTTAGGGCTGGGTTCAGATTTGGGTGCCTCACTCTACAAAGGACATTGAAAGGCTGTAACATGTCTAGAGAAGGGCAGCAAAGCTGGTGAAGGGTCTAGAGCACAATTTTGCTGAGGGGTGGCCAAGGGAATTGGGGTTGTGTAGCCTGGAGAAAAGCAGGCTCAGGGGAGACCTCATTCTCTACAACTCCCTGAAAGGAGGTTGGGGCACGATGAGGATCAGTCTCTTCTCTCACAGAACTAAGTGATAAGACAAGAGGAAACAGCCTCAAGTTGTGCCAGGAGAGGTTTAGATTGGACACAAGGAACAATTTCTTCACGGAGAGGGTTGTCAAGGCCTGGAACAGGCTGTCCAGGGTAGCAGTGGTGTCACTGTCTCTGGGGTGGCTTTAAAAGACATGTAGATGTGGTGCTGAGGGACAGTTGGTGGTGACCTGGTCGTGCTGAGTTAACAGTTGGACTCTTCAGGCCTTTTTTATAACCAAAACAATTCTATGATTCTGTCCCACCAGGGAGCTCAGCCTCCATCCACCCCCTGGTGCTCCACACATAGAATCATAGAATCAAGCAGGTTGGAAGAGACCTCCAAGATCATCCAGTCCAACCTATCCCCCAGCCCTGGCCAGTCAACTAGACCATGGCACTAAGTGCCTCAGACAGGCTTTGCTTCAACACCTCCAGGGACGATGCCTCCACCACCTCCCTGGGCAGCCCATTCCAATGCCAATCACTCTCTCTGCCAACAACTTCCTCCTAATATCCAGCTCATACTTCCCCTGGCACAGCTTGAGACTGTGTCCCCTTGTTCTATTACTGGTTGCCTGGGAGAAGAGGCCACCCCCCAGCTGGCTACAGTCTCCCTTCAGGTAGTTGTATACAGCAATAAGGGCAGCATCTAGGTGTACCCCTTTGACTGGCAGTGTCCTCAAGCTGGTGGCAGCCTCTAGCACCAGTGCCAGCACCCAGCTGACTGGCATCTCTCCCTCTTACAGATACAAGAGTGGGGCCCCTTTGATCTGGTGATCGGAGGCAGCCCTTGCAACGACCTCTCCATCGTCAACCCAGCCAGGAAGGGCCTCTACGGTAGGTGTCTCCATGCTAGGTTGGGGCTGTCCCCTGCCAGCGGCCCTCCAGCACTGATCCCAGCCTCTCTCTTCTCTCCTGCCCAGAGGGCACCGGGCGCCTCTTCTTCGAGTTCTACCGCCTGCTCCACGAAGCGCGGCCCAAGGAGGGCGACGACCGGCCCTTCTTCTGGCTCTTCGAGAACGTGGTGGCCATGGGCGTGAGCGACAAGAGGGACATCTCCCGCTTCCTGGAGGTCAGTGCCGCGGGGGGCACTGCCCTACACATCCTGCCCTCAGGGCCCAGCGTGGGGGCTGCTGAGCTCTACTGGCATCTCCTCTTCCTTCTCACAGTCCAACCCTGTCATGATTGATGCCAAAGAAGTGTCTGCAGCACACAGGGCACGGTACTTCTGGGGGAACCTTCCCGGGATGAACAGGTCAGTGAGAGCATCCCAGAGCTGTGTCAGTCTTGTGCCTGTTGCCTCCAGTACCAAGTGGGAGAGTGGTGCCAGAGGCTGCAGAAGGTGACAGACCACTGCGTCTTCCTCAAGCCCAGGCATGCATGGCTCTGAGGGTCCCCTCTCCGTAGTTGGTACTGGGCAAAATGGTGGTGGGCTCACAAATGGCACTTTGTGTGACGGCACACCTCAAAAGCCCAGAGTGGTGGCCCCCATGAAGGAGGCTGGTCCTGTCCTTGCTGCTTATGCTGTTGGGGGTGGCATGGAGCCACCCTTCATGTCCCTCTGAGCTGGTGGCCCATGGCTGTTGACCACAGACAGGCTCCCACGGAGAACAGTGGCTGCAGTCCTTCAGAACAGCCCTGGCTACCCAGTGCATTGCACTCACAACTGGAGAGCTGCCCAGTGCCTGCAGGGGTGTCAGCATGGGGATGTGGCACTGACATCCCATACGCACTTTATGTCCATCTCGTTTCTCTCCCAGGCCACTTGCATCCACAGTCAATGATAAGCTGGAGCTGCAGGAGTGCCTGGAGCATGGCAGGATAGCAAAGGTCAGTGCCATCACACAGGATGTGGCCAAGGTGGGTGGTGGGGTCCCATGGTGGTGAGGTCCCACTGTGGAGTCCTTTGTTGAGGTCTCAGTTGTTCTTGGTGGTCCTGTGTCTCTTGGGTTGCAGTGGGGAGGTCCTCTAAGGGTGGAGGAGGAACATGATGGTGGCACTGACAACCCAGAAGTGGTTGTCACCATCTCTGTGAGCACTCTGCCAGCCTGGCCATTGTGTCCGGGGTGGGGGGCTCCATCGCAGCCCCCTCATCGTGACTAGCCCTGTACCTCTTGCAGTTCAGCAAAGTGAGAACCATCACCACTCGCTCCAACTCCATCAAGCAGGGCAAGGACCAGCATTTCCCCGTATTCATGAACGAGAAGGAGGACATCCTGTGGTGCACAGAGATGGAGAGGTACCGGGGCTGGCCCGTGGCTTGCCACGCGTGTGCTGTGTTGGGGCCAGCACCCCGCCGTGACCCTGCTCTCCCCCTGTCCCCACAGGGTCTTTGGTTTCCCGGTGCATTACACGGACGTGTCCAACATGAGCCGCCTGGCCCGGCAGAGACTGCTCGGCAGATCCTGGAGCGTGCCGGTGATCCGCCACCTCTTCGCTCCCCTGAAGGAATACTTTGCCTGCGTTTAAGAGAGAGACAGGCAGGAGAACTGGTGACGCGCAGAGCAAGTCGGAAACAAAACCATCCACGCCAAGAGAAGTGACAACACGGAACGAGAGAAGAGTCAGCACCCAGAAGAGAGACGGGATTTCGCAGCCCGGTGGAAACCCAGCACACGACGTCTCCCCAAGCAAAAGGGTTCGGTGTCCTCTCCTGAATTTCCAATATTCAGCTTTTAGCCTATTGAGGGAAAACGTTAAAAAAAAAAAAATTCAAACAGGAAAAAAAAAAAACAAAAACAAAAAACAAAGCAAAACAAAACCAACCTAAATGGCAAAAAAAAAAAACAACCGAAATGAGAAAGAAAAAGAAAGCTCAAAACAAAACCAAAACCAGTTAGGGGGTGGGAGGGGAGTGGGGAGGGTGTTGTCAACCTTTTAATTTTCCACTCTTTTATGTTTTAGTTTGGTTTTTTTTGTTGGTTTTTTTTTTTTTTTTTTTCCCTTTTCTTTTCTTTCTTTTTTTTTTTCCTGGCTGGGTTTTTTCTGTTGGTTTGGTTTCTTGCTTCTCAGAGCAGTGGGCTGAGACGAAATGCTTTCTCCTTGCCCAAGCTCTGCTCTCAGAGGAGGGGAACCGGCAGCTGGAAAAGCCCAGCCCTGGGAGAGGCAGCGGGAGGAGGCGAAGGGAGAAACACCTACACCCCCCCCACCCCCTACCCCGCCCCGGCTCCATTCCGCGCCGAGCTTGCGGCCCCGGTGAGCTTGCGGGGAGCCGCGAAGTGGCAGGGAAGGGCGCTCGGCCGGCTCCACAGCAACGCCCAGCGACTGAGCCTCACTCTTTTTCGATTCCACCAGCACCGTTCACTGGTGATATGGAGCCAACCCAACTGGCAGGGAAGCCGAGAACACACACACCACACCACACACCTTTTCTACAGTATTTTTGGGTGCCTACCACACAGGAAACCTTGAAGAAAGCAAATTCTAGAAGCCGCTGTTACCTCTTGTTTACAGTTTATATATATATGATAGATATGAGATATAGATATATATATATATAAAAGGTACTGTTACTACTGTACAACCTGACTTCATAATGGTGCTTTTAAACAGCGGGGTGAGTCGAGACATCAGCTTCCATGTTGCCTTATGTGCCGGGCCTTTTCCGAGCGAGCGGCGCAGGCTGGGGCCAGGGCAGCGGCCAGGCGGGAAGCGTCTCCATCCCGAGTCATGCAATAACCTTTTTCTGTCCTAAAAGGAATCGCCTCCCGTGGCAGTGGTGGCAGCAATGGTGGCCCTGCCCTGCCTGCGCTGCCCACCCTGCCTGCCCCGCGCACAAACGTACTGGTGCTTTTCTGTGTACGTGGTGTCCCCGGCCAGGCTGGTGCTGGTTGTTCCCTTGCCCCAACCCGCTGGTAGTGGCAGCAGCAGGGATGCTCCTGCCTGCATCCTTGCCTGTCGATGCCTGCTGGGATGGGGCACAGGTGCTGTGAGCTGGGCTCTTGCCGAACCGGTGCTGCACTGTCAGGGATGCGGGAGGCAGGATGGAGTGGTGCTGGAGCGTAGCTGGGACGCTTTTAGCACAGGACAGGGATGGCTGCAGGTGCCTGGACCCTGGTGCTACATCCGTGGAGGCAGGCTGGTTGGCAGGAGAGTGTGCCTGTGATCCAGGATGGGACCTTGGTGCTGCCCACGGTGTTGGGCATAGCTCTTCTGACTGAGCATGAATTTCAAGCAACCTGTGCCCTATTCCCCTTTTGTGGGGTGTTTGGTGCCCACAAGGCGCTCGGCGTGGGGATGCTGTGGTGCTGGTGTCAAGGACAGGCAGCTCCGGTCGCAGGGGGCCGGGAGCCGTGGCAGTGCTGGTGGTGCCAAGGGGAGCCATAGCGCAGACAAAGTGCGGTCAGGACACAAGCAGGTGCTGGCATTGCTGTGGATGGTGCTAT
Source organism: Pogoniulus pusillus (assembly GCF_015220805.1). NCBI lineage: Eukaryota > Metazoa > Chordata > Aves > Piciformes > Lybiidae > Pogoniulus > Pogoniulus pusillus. The sequence goes on from NC_087270.1 coordinate 37,021,677, forward strand.
TTGTCTTGGCAGCTGTGGGTGCCGCAGGAGGTCGGTGGGTCTGGCTAAGTGCAAGGGGAGTTGCCCTGCAACCTTGGTGCGCGCTGAGGTGGCTGGATCCTGTGCCTGGTGCTGGAGCTCAAGGGGCTTTTGTAGGGGCAAGGATTGGTGCTACGGCACTGGGGGAGGCTCGCAGAGGGTCTCCAGCCTGTTGCCGTCTCTTCTCTAACTGTGAAAGGTGCTGGGGGGACTGCCGGCCGCTCGGTGCGGGGTGCTGGCTAATTTGGCAGCGAGCTGCACCGGCGGTCCCTGAGGTGCTGAGAGGTGCTGGGACCGATGGCAACAGGGGCAGGCAGGGGGGACCCCAGGGAACCCCCCCACCTCCCCACTGTGCCTGGTGCTACATGGGAGGCAGTTTGGAGGCCCCTCCCGTTGGTGTGGATGGCGCAAGGAGCTGAGGGGCAGATGCGGTGGGGGGCACCGCAGGGCCCTGCTTTGCCAGGTGGTAAAGGAGGCGAGGTGGGACGTGGCTTTCCCACCCCCACTGTTCCCAAGTGCTGAGCCATGGCCACGGGCTCCGGCTCAGTGCCTGGGTCACATCCTGTGCTGCCCTGCAGCACTTGGGTGAGTGGGGCACAGGAGTGCTGCACCACAGGCAGATCCTGCCTGCCGCAGCAGTGCCAGGTGCAAGTGCTGCATGGCCCTGCAGCGCTGGATGCAAATGCTACGTGGCCCTGCAGTTCTGGGTGCAGGTCCTGCATGGCTTTGCAGCATCACATGAGATTCTTTCATGGTCCTGCAGTGCTGGGTGCAGGTCCTGCATAGCCCACAGCACTGGGTGTGAGTGCTGCACGGCCCTGCAGCATTGCATGCAAGTCTTGCACAGCCCTGCAGCACTGACCACAGCTCCTGCATGGCTCTGCAGCACCTGCTATGTGTCCTGCACAGCTCTGCGGCATTGCATCCTACATGGCTCTGCAGCGTCACATGCATGTACTGCATGGCCCTGCAGCACTGCACACAGGTCCTGCATGGTCCTGCAGCATCACATGCCAGTCTCATGTGGCCCTGCAGTGCCAGGTGCACATCCTGCACAGTTGTGCAGCACCACGACTGAGCCTAGCATGATTCTGCAGCACCAGTTGCAGATCCTGCATGGCTCTGCAGTGCCAGTGGAGAGTCTGGCACAACTCTGCAGCAGGGTTTGGAGGTCCTGTTGGACTCCACCATGCTACACCAGCCTTGCACAGCCCTGCAGTGCTTCCCTGGGACCTTCTTGGTCCCATGGTGCCACTCATGGGCCAGGTCGCAGCCGGCTCTGCAGCGATGGGTGCCAGCCTGGTGCAGTGTTGGCACATCCCAGGCAGCTCCAGCACCTGCTCTGAGTGCCTACAGTTGGGCTGCTGGAGCCAGAGCCAGTGCCAGAGGCAGTGATGGAGCCACTATGTTCTAGGCTGCTCTGGCACCTGCTCTGAGCACCCACGACTGGGACACTCAGGCTGGTGCCCGAGCTGGAATCAGTGCCGCCGTCGGGAAGCACGTTCCCATCTTGGCACAACTGGAAAGGCGCTGAGGTACCCACCGAGCTCAGCTCGGTGTGTGCCGGGGGCGGGGCGCGTTGGCTGCTCCAGGGCAGCTCCGGCGGTGCTGGGGCCCACGGGGCCAGCAGCCAGGGGAAAGATGTTCAGTTTTTAACGTACCCGACTCACATCTTTTTTTAAAACAAAACAGCAAAACGTTGTTGCACAGCCCCAGACGAACCAGTGAAAAGAGACAAGAGTAAACAAAACAAAAAAAAAAAGGCAAACAACAACAACAACAAAAGCCTAAATTCCTTAAGATCCGCCGAGGGAGTGGGTGACAAACACGGTGCTAAAACCTTTTATTAAGAATATATATTGTTAAATTAAGTCTGCTGTCTGGACAATGACTGTTTGTTTTGTTTTCTTGTAGTGGAGTTTCAAAGAGCACTATTATTTTACTCTTCTATATTATTATTAAAAACAAAAGGAAAAAAAAAAAACCAAGAAGAAAAAAAAAACCACAAAACAAAACGACACAAAAAAAAAACCACACACAAAAAAAAACAAAAGAAAAAAAATAAACAAAAAAAAAAAGAGGCATTTTAACTTTGTACTTGAAACCTAAACGAGCGCGTTCACGTGTTTTAGCCTAGGCATTGAAGTAGCTGACGCTTAACTATCCGTGGGGAAAAAAGAAACCATGTACTCATCACCCCGAGGAATCAACGCGTAGAGTTCGGTCCCCCCCACCCCCCTTCCCTTCTCTTCTTCCTTCCTCCCTCCCCTCTGATTTGGCCCAACCCTTGCCCCACCGCCACATTCCCGGCAGTGCCGGCGGTGCCTAACCGCATTATCCCCTCCCCCCCCACCCCCCATTCCCCCCAATCTCCCCAACCCGCTTTTAATTTTTCAACTCCCTCGGTTTGTGTCCCCACCCCCTCTTTTTCCCTCCCCCCCCCTTTGTTTAATTCGTTCCTTTCGTTTTGTTTTGTTTCCTGTCGGTTTTTATGTTTCTTTTTTGGGGTCGCTTCTCTATTTATTGCCGCTGAGTACTGTGCATCTCACCGTACGGTCGTGCCGCGGGCTCGCCGGCACTGGTGTATCTGTGTTAAGTATTGCTCGTGACATTGCTGTGCTCAACTAATTAAAGGTCAAATGCGTGCAGCCAACGTAGGAAGTCTGTCCGTCCCGCTTCCATCCCATCCTTCTTTTCTTTTCCTTCCTTCCTTTTCTTTTTATTCTCGGTGCCCGGAAGAATATAATTACAGACGAGCTCCTTTCTAATGTACTTGTGCTGGAGAACACTTGAATCAATGTACTGTTTTTGTGCAGAAAAACAAAACAAAACAAAAAAAAAAAGAAAAAGAAAAGAAAAAAAGAAAAAAAAAAAAGAAAAAAAAAGAGAAAAAAAAAGAGATTAAAAGAAAAAAAAAAAAAAAAAAGCCTCACCTCCTGTCCTGTGCTTTTATGTCTTTGGGGTGCTCCGGGTTCAACCAGCAGGGCAAAGGCAAGGGGGGCCCAGTGGGTGATGGGTGCCCTGGTAATGGGTCATGGAGTCATAGTCCTGACAGAGAGTTGTGTTTTCTCCCATCCAGCCTTCAGCAGAGATGTTTCCAGGAGCCTTTTATGTCTGGGGTGCTCCAGGTCAACCAGCAGGGCAAAGGCAAGGGGGGGCCCAGTGGGTGATGTGTGCCCTGGTAATGGGTCATGGAGCCATAGTCCTGACAGAGAGCTGTGTTTTCTCCCATCCAGCCTTCAGCAGAGAAGTTTCTAGGAGCCTTTTATGTCTGGGGTGCTCCAGGTCAACCAGCAGGGCAAAGGCAAGGGGGGCCCAGTGGGTGATGGCTGTCCCGGTGATGGTTGGTTTCCAGCAGTTGGTGGGGTACCATTAGGTCACAGAATCATAGCCCTGACAGAGAGTTGTGTTTTCTCCCATCCAGCCTTCAGCTGTCCTTTGCAGAGATGTTTCCAGGAACCTTTCTGCAGTCACCCAACAGCGGCGCTGGAGCTGCTGCTGCAGAGAGCTCTCCGTGCAGCTGGGGAGGTGCCTGAGGATTTGTTGGGTAAGGAGAAGGTCGAGAGAAGATTGGACTTGATAATCCTCCAAGCCTTTTCCAACCATTGTCCAGTTCTGGGCCCCTCAGTTCAATAGAGATGAGCTGCTGGAACATGTCCAGAGAAAGGCAATGAAGTTGATGAGGAGTCCGGAGCGCAGCCCTGTGAGGAGAGGCTGAGGGAGCTGGGGGTGTGCAGCCTGCAGAAGAGGAGGCTCAGAGCTGACCTCATTGCTGCCTCCAACTCCCTGAAGGGAGGCTGTAGCCAGGTGGGGTTGGGCTCTTGTGCCAGGCAAGCAGCAACAGAAGAAGAGAACACAGTCTCAAGTTGTACCGGGGAAGGTCTAGGCTGGATGTTGTTAGGAAGTTGTTGTCAGAGAGAGTGATTGGCATTGGAATGGGCTGCCCAGGGAGGTGGTGGAGTCACTGTCCCTGGGGGTGTTGAAACAAAGCCTGGCTGAGGCACTTAGTGCCATGGTCTGGTTGACTGGACAGGGCTGGGTGCTAGGTTGGACTGGATGAGCTTGGAGGTCTCTTCCAACCTACTTGATTCTATGATAATATAAGCTCTGATAATATGACCTATTGCTCCTGTACTTTACTCGAGTGGATCAGCTTCTCTCTGTGTATATGTGAGTTGTGTTTTCAGGCTGCCAAAGTAACAGGCAGGTAAGAGACTTTTTGGCAAGCATTTGTAATCCTGGCACACACTAGCTGCAGAAATCAGACTGACAACAGGAAATGCTGCACATGACTCACCTCTCGAGCAACATTGCTGGTTTTCACCTCCTGGATAACTGTGCCATACACGATGTAATCCACAACATCCCGTGGGACACTGGTCCGGTTCAGTAACCCCCTGCAGAGAGAGCACAAACAAACTGCATCTGCAGCACCCAAACACTAACAGGACAAGAAGAAACACCCTCAGGTTGTGCCAGGGGAGCTTCAGATTGGACATGAGGAATAATTTCCTCCTTAAAAGGTTTGGCAAGCTCTGGAATAGGCTGCTCAGGGAAGTAGTGGGAGTCCTCATCCCTGGGGGGGGGTTGAAGTGCCATGATGTAGTTGACTAGATAGGGCTGGGTGCTAGGTTGGACTGGATGATCTTGGAAGTCTCTTCCAGGCTGGTTGATTCTATGATAAATGATTCTGTGTGTACAGCTCTGCTCAGAGATGGACTCCCTCAGGTGGTGGTTTCTGGACAATGGTATGGTTCTGGCAGGCACTGGGGTTCCATCAGTTGGTGGGGTCCCACTGGGTGGTGGAATTCAGGCAATGGTATGGTCCTGGAAGACAGCGAGGTTCCACTAGTTGAAGGAGTCCCAATGAGTGATGGAATTCAGGCAATGGTATGGTTCTGGCAGGTGGTGAAGTTCCACCAGTTGGTGGGGTCCCAATGGATCGTGGCTTCCAGGCAATAGTATGGTTCTGGCAAACATTTGGGTTCCATCAGTTGGCAGGGTCCCAATGGGTGGTGGAGTCCAAAGACCAGTGGGATCCCAGTGGGCAATGGGATCTTGGTGGGTGGTGGAGTTCCAGCAGACAGTGGAATTCCAACAGTTGAGAGAGTCCCAAAGGGTGGTGGAGTTCCTGCATGAATGGTGGGGTCCAGGTGGTGGTGGAGTCCCAGTGGGCCCTTGAGTATCAGCAGGCAATGGGGTTTCAGTGTGGTTCCAGCAATAATGAAGGTCCAAGTGGGTGGTGACATCCCAATGGTTGGGCCAGTTCAGGTCACAATAGGGTCCCAGTGGATGGTGTTCAGGCAGCAGCAGGGCTCCAGCAGTTGGGATCACAGTTGGTGGTGGGATCCCAGAATGGGTGCTGGGGGCGAGGTGATGGTGGGATCCTAGGGAGCAATGGGGTCCCAGTGAGTGCTGGGGTCCGAGTGACTCTGGGATTGGGGTGGGCACTTGGATTCTAGCAGATGATGGGATCCCAATGAAGTTCCAGCAGTTGGTGGGGTCCCAATAGGGGGTGGGGTTCCAGTATGCACTTGAGTGTCAGTAGACAATGGTCTCCTGGGGTTTCAGCAGTCGGTGAAGTCTCAGTGGGTTGTAGGATCTCAGCATGGATGATGGGGTCTGGGGTCCAGACAATGGTGTGGTCCTGGTGAAAAATGGGGTCCATACAGACAATGGAGTCACAGTGGTGTTACAGAAGTTGATGAGTTTCAAATGGGTGGTGGAATCCCAGCATGGGTAGTGGGTCCAGGTGATGGGTGGTGAGTCCCAGTGCAGGTGATAGGATCCCAGCAACTGACAGGATCCCAGCAGGGTTCTCAACAACAGTGAAGGTTGTAATGGATGGTGGGATCCCAGCACGAGTGGTGGCATCCAAGTGATGGTGGGTTCCTGGTGGGCGATGTTGCCCTGTTGTGAGTGGTAGGATCCCAGCAGGTGGTGGGGTCCAGGTGGTGTTCAGGACCTGGTAAACAGCACATTCTCAGAAAATGATGGAGTCCCAATATGGTTCTAGCAGTTGGCAGGGTCCCAATGATGATGGGATCCTAACTGGAGGTGGGATACCAGCAGGAGTGGTGGTATCCAGGTGATGGTAGGGTTGCAGCAGCTGGTGGGATCCTGACAGTGGTGGAGTTGCAGCAGGCAGTAGGGTCCAAGTGAAGGGAGCAAGTCCAGAGGAGGCCAAAACAGTGATAGAAAGGTTGGAATCACCGTGCTGTGAGGACAGGCTGAGAGACTTGTGTGTTCTATCAGCCTGGAGAAGGCTCCAGGGACACCTAATGGCAGTGGACAAACTGCAGGACAGGGGACAGTGGTTTTAAGCTATGAGAGGGTGGGTTTGGATGGGACTTATGGAAGAAATTCTTCATGCCAAGGGTGGTGAGACACTAGCCCAGGTTGTTCAGAGAGATGGTAGATGCCCCATGTCTTTGCAGCGTTCCAGGTTGGGTAGGGCTTGAGCCACCTGCTCTTAGTTGCAGATGTCTCTGCTGATGCCTTGGCTATTTGGCTTTCAAAGGTCCTTGTGAGTCTGGCATGACTCAGTGACACTGTGCTCAGGGGCAGAGCTGCTGCTAGGGAGATGGAGATGGAGCTGGGCTGGAGGAGAGTGCCACAAGAGACCTTCTAAGGCCGAAGGCTAAATCCTAGGTGGTTGGTCAGAGACAACCTTCTGCATCTCTCCTCACACTCTGGAAGTCTGTGGCTGCTGAGGTGGGTTGTGATGGGAACTGTCTGGATGGGCTGGGAGATACTGAGGCTGGTGGGATCTGTCAGGTTGTGCTGGGGGTTACTGGGTGTTTCCAGGCTGTACTGGGGTAGTAGTGGGTGGTGCTGGGCACAACTGGGTGTTACTAGGCACTGATGGGCTTTAGTATGCACTGCTGGGATCCTTTAGGGTGCACTGGGCACTACTGGGCTGCGCTGGGGCATTGCTGGCACTGCTAGGGTGTGCTGGGCGCTGCTGGATGTTACTGGGATGTGCTGGGGTTTGCTGGGCACTGCTGAGGTGGGGGGCTTGTGGAGGTGTCACAAATGGCCATGGGGGAGCACTGAGGCTCCTGGGGGGTGCCATGGAAAGGCCTTTGGGGCCATAGTGGGGACTATTGTTTGCCATGAAGGTTCATTGAGTCCCACGGTGGGGGGCGGGGGAAGGGGCATTGAGCACCATAGCGGGGCCACCGGGCGCCATGGAGCAACCATTAGGTACCACGGGAACTGACCACGGGGTGCTATAGCAGGGGGCCGCTCGGTACCATGGAGGGAGCGCCGAGTGCCATGGGGAGGTATTGCGGGAAGGGCCATTTGGTGTCGTGGGGGTCCCCAGGGGAAGGCTCGGGGGCCGGAGGGGCCGGGTTACCGGGGGCCGGGTTACCGGGGGCCGCTCCGCGCCCCTTTGTGCCGACTCCCGTCACCATGGCAGCCGCGCGGGCAGGTGGCACCGCTGGGCGGGACCCTGTGCCCTGCCCCGCCCCCTCCGCCCGTCAGTCAGGGGCGCGCAGCCAACCCTGCTGGGGGCGCTCGGGCCCGCCCCTCGGCGGACAAAGGAGGGCGGCAATTGGCCGGGGCGGCGCGCAGGTCCCGCCCCCGCCGCGCAGGTTTGGGTGAGAGGCGATCGCGGCCGAGGAGCGCAGCGGGAGCGGCTGGAGCGGCACCGGCTCGGCATCGGACTGGCGGGAGCGGGAGGTACCAGCGGGAGCGGGAGGTACCGGTGGGGGCGGGCCGGGCCGGGCTGTGCTGTGCTGGGCTGTTCTGTTCCATTCCGTTCCATTACATTCTGTTCATACTGGCGGGAATTGTCGCGGAGGTATCGCGACGGCTACGACAATCGCGGCAGGTGCATATATCGCGATGGGCGAGGGTGTCGCGACAGGCGGAGAAGAGGAGTACCCCGCCACCCCTGCACAGGGCGTCGGGCAGGGTGTGGCGAGTCAGAAACATTGCGTGTGGCTCCCGCCCATGTACGGAGAGCCCACCTGTCGCGACAGGGCGATGGTATCGCGACAGCGCGAGGGGTTCGCCTCGGCGGAGTGTGCCGACGAAGCAACCCCGCCCGAATGAGCCCGGCTCTCTTTCGTCTGTGCCGTGTCGCGATCGGGTGCGGAGTAGCAGGTGCGCGAGGTGCGGTAGATCGGGGCGCCGGGGCAATGCGGGGCTCTGGGGTGCGGGGGGAGAAAGAGGCGGTGGGGGTGGCGGGCGAGGGTCCCGCCAGGCCAGGGCCATTGTTCCACGGGGGTTCCCGAACGGCCCCGCCCCGGCTCCGAGCATCCTTTGTGCTGGGCGGCACCGGGGCTTTGTCTGCGGGGCCGCCCCGGGGCCCGTGGGGCCGGGGCGCAGCCGCATCCCCCCTACCGGGACCTGAGCAATGGGGCCCCGCCGCAGCATCTCTGCGGCCGCCCCTCAGCCTCGGGCCGCGCCTCGCCCTGATGCCCTCGCACCTTGCCCCGGGGCCCTGCAGACTCCTTCCCAGGGCGGGCACCTCCAGCTCTCTGTCCTGGGACCACTCACCCCCAGCTCTGGGCTCCCTCCCGCAGCCTCATATCAAACCCTCTCCCCGAGGACTGGCAGCATCCCTGGATTCGGTGCCCGCCGTGTCGCCGGCCTGCCGCAGTGGCGGCCGCGGCGTGCCCTCCCGGCACACCCTGGGTGTGACAGTGACCCCATCACAGGACCGGGAGAGTCCCACCGGGCACTGTCACCTCCCGGCTGTGACACCGCGCCTGTGTGCACTCGGGTGTGGCCATGCCGTACTGTGGCACGTGCTGCACCAAGGTGCCGGAGGGGACCGTGCCCGGCTGCTCGCACACCCGCAGCACCCCTGCCAGAGCATCCTTGGCCCATCATCCATGTATCACAGTCCCCCCAGGCACCACATGGGTTTTCCTGTCCCTTCTGGTCCTGTGACATGGTCACCCAGACGCTGAAACTCATTGTGGCTGGGGGGTTGGTCAGTTGGCCCCTGGCACCAGGGCAGCCCAGGCCCCATATGCATCATTGCAGTGGGACTCTGGCATCCACCCTGGCTGTGTCTGAAGCAGAGTTGGGGAAGAGGCAAGGCTGGGAGTGATGTGGCATTGTGACCCCTCACAAGAGGCACCTGTAGTGGGGGGTGATGCCCATCCACCTGCCCCTGCTGCCAGCCAGAGACAGGCAGTGGTTATGGTTTGGTATCACCAGAAGTGCTTGTGCCAACAAAAGAGGGTCCCGGCTAGGGCCCAGCCAGGAGGGTGGGTGACAGGCAGGGTCACTGCCGGGGATCTCACTAGTACAGACAAAAGCAGAGGACACTGGGGTGACTGTGGCAGGCCAGTCATGAGAGCAGCTCCTGGCCTGCCCTTGCCACACAATGCAGCTCTGTGTGTGGCCGTACCACAGCCCCCAGTGCCCCAGCACAAAGGCCCCAACAGGTGCCCCTTTAGCAGCCCCCGCCAGGGCAGAGTCCCTTTGTCCTAGCAGGATAACAGCTGTCCCTGTGCCCCCGCCCCGCCAGCCACCGCGGCTCAGGTCCAGCAGAGCAGCCGACAGCAATGGGTGGGCCATGAGCCCTCCTAGGTGGCCGCACTGCTTTGTATGTTGTGAAGCATCACCACAGCTCGACTGTGCTGCTGGCAGTGCCCAAGGACTGCCAAGCCCAGGGCCTGTGACATGGGTGTTAGCTGCAGTAACGAGGGGGGTTCCCCAAGGACACTCACAGCTCCCCTCCCTCCAGTGCTGACACTGCTTTTCTGCCCTGCCTGAGGAACCTGTTGTCTCCCAGAAACCTCCTGCTACAGCCTCAGTCAGCAGCCACTGCTGCTGCTGCTGCCAGTTGTGCCACCAGACCTCATCAGCTTACCATGGCACAGGCAAGAGCCCCCGAGGTGTTCTCAGGGCAAGACTGCCACGATGCTACTGCAGCAGAAGATGTGGGCCAGAAGGGCAGAGGCCCTGGGGATACTGGGTTTGAGCCGTGGGGGACTGCTCTGCCAGGCATTGGGACTGGCATGTCAGCTGGCATGGTGACTGGTGGGGAGTGGCAGATCTCTCCTGGGGCCCGGGGCAGTGAGTGGCCAGTCAGGTTCTTGAGGAGGAGGCAGGAAGGGAGCCTGTTTCAGTGAGGCTGGGGGAGCAGAGTGGCAGGTATGTGGGTGGCTCCATGGTGGCCAAGGCCTTGGGCAGCATGCTGGGCTGCCAGCCCTCATCTGTATAGTATGTCCAGCCCACACGGGGCTCGCCCTTGCCTGTGTCTCCAAGAGATTCTCTGTCTCCACGGCCAGCACCTCACCCCCTGTGCATCCTAGTGATGTCCACCGTGCTCTGCCATGCACCAGGCACAGTGAATGCCCTCTCCCCCCATCCCACCCGTGTCGAGTGGGTGCTGCAGCACCATGGGGAAATGGCACAAGCTGTCTCCCCGTGTGCTGCTGTGCTCCAGATCTGTCCATCACAGCAACCTGTTTTCATCTTGGGGTACGATGCACCACCTCCCTCCACCACGGCAACACAGCCATGGGTCTGGGTGCCCCACAGCACAGCCCTTGCCTGGGGTAGCAGCTTCCCTGAGTGCCTGAGGCAGAGCTGAGTGGCAGTGTGGGGACAAGTACAGGCAGGAGCTGCCCCAGTAGCAACTCTGCTGAGGTGCCAGTGCTCAGTGTGCCTTGGAAGCCTGGCATGCTGCACAGGGAGCTGCTGCCGGTAAGGTTGTCACCATCCCGACTCAGACCCTTTGGGACTCATTTTTGGCAGCTGGCACAGTTAGCCTTGGTGGTGGCACTTCTGGCAGAGTGAGAGGCTACCTTTCCCAGGGGCATTCCCCATAGTGGAGGGCTGCCTGTGAGACCTTCCCAGCAGATGTTTACTGCAGTCCTCAGACAGGAGCAGAACAGCAGGAAAAGACATGGGCTGACACTGGGCTTTTCTGTGACATCATTCATGGAACCCTGGGGAAGGAATGAGCCTGGGAAGGGTGGTTGTGGTGGTCATGACCCTGTGGTGGGCATAGCTGATTTCCCTCCAAGGGCAGCTGCTGCTTCTTACCGTGCTGGGAATGCTCAGCTGTTGGCAAGGCCCAGCTCAGACCCTCTAAGCTTCCCTGGCACCCAGGGAAGCCATTTGCTGCCGAGCCAGTGTTTTGCTGGGCAGTTGGGAATCTCTCACATGTGCTCAGGGCAGTCCCTTTGGAGCGGTGCTGGGATGCCAGGAGAACAGGCCGGTCCCTTGCCATGAGGGACTGTGCCCCTGCCAGTGGCACACTCGTCTGGACAGCCTTGTGCTTGCCCTGCCATCACGGCAGGAACAACATACACTGTGTCTTCCTAGGGGCTCAGGGGCAGAGGTTGAGCAGGCACTGGGGCCTTCACCACACCATGGTCAGCTCTGGCCCGTGGTTGTGCCAGCATGGTGCTGTGCTGCCCACGTGTGCCCTGGCTGTTGCCTGGAGGCAGCACTGCTGGAGTCTCTGGAAGTGGGTCCATCAGGCAGTAGTCCTGGTGGGGTCCCAGCACCTTGTGTCCCCAGGGTGGAGACGTACTCCCAGGGTGCGCATGCAGCCAGCATCTGCCGTCCTTGCTCAGACTGGTCGATGGTGTTTGACCTTCATCCACCAAAGGACTTATAGATTGTGTCTGGGGACACCCCTTACTACTGAGGGGGGCAGAGGTGGCTCTGGAGCAGCACAGGGAGCTCTAGCAGAACTGGCATCCTGTGGGGCCATGGGGCATGCCTTGGGGTGCAGTGCCAGCCTTGATGCCCTCTGCATGTCAGCCCGGGCCACCCTACAGTGCCTTCGGGGCAAGGTGGGAAGCCTGCCCCAAGCACGGATGCAGGGCTGAGGGTCCAGCAGCCCTACGCCCTAGTCAACACCGGGTGCAGGGACTACAGGTTAACTGGCGTGGGATGGGATGCGGGATCACATCATCAGAGCAAGGGGGGGCTTGACAGGGCGGCAGCTCTCACTAAGCACTCAGTCCGTCGTCGCCCTCCCCCGCCTCCACGGATTTCCCGGGATAATCCAGTGTTGACATGGCCCGGGGCGGGGATGGGCATGGTGGATGCGCAGCCGCGGGGCTGCCCGCAGCCCTGCCTGTCCTGGTTTCCCCGTGCCGAGAAGAGGAACTCGCTGCAGTGACAGCAGTGTGCCAGCCTAGGGACCCCCTGGGGTGGGAGATGGGGGTGAATTATTCCTGGCCCCGGGGCATTGCATGGGATGGGGGCACCTGTTGGTCACCCCTGGGCTGACACCTGCCTTCACAGCGCCATGCTCGCCAACGCGGCCACCATGCGGATCCTCATCAAGGGGGGGAAGGTGGTGAATGATGACTGCACGCTGGAGGCTGATGTCTACATCGAGAATGGCATCATCCAGCAAGTGGGCCGTGAGCTGATGATCCCTGGTGGGGCCAAGGTCATTGATGCTACTGGCAAGCTCGTCATCCCGGGTGGCATCGACACCAGCACCCACTTCCACCAGACCTTCATGAATGCCACCTGCGTGGATGACTTCTACCATGGCACCAAGGTACTGTCTGTCTGTGCCCCCTTTGCCCTGCACATTCCTGGATGTGCTGCCCATCTGCACCACTAGCCTCCAGCTCTGGGGCTTGGTTCCCAGCTCTCTGGTCCCCAGGATGCTGATAGGTACTGCAGGGGGATGCTGGGCAGGCAAGAGCATTCAGTGGCAGGAGCTGAGTGGTGTGGGCAGGCTCTGCCCTAGCACTGCAGGCAGTGCTGGCTCCCTGACAGCCTGGCCTGGCACTGCCTGTCCCGATGTTCCCATCCATCATGTCTCCTTGCTGTGAGCATCCTCCTTCCTTTCTGGGTCCACAGCACTCATGGTGCCAGCTCAGCTTGGGGCCCTCCCAGTGCTGCATGCGTTGTGGTGCTGTGCACCAGCTGCCACTGCCTGGGGGTGTCAAGGGGCTGAGGTGGTCTTGTCCTGGGCAGTGTTTGGGCCAGCTGTCTCCAGCACTCTGCACAGAGCAGCCATTGTGCCAGATCAGTACTGGCTGTGCCTGGTCCCAGTGCTCCCAGCATCACTAGGCAGAGGGCTCAGCAATGCCACAGCTGCTGCAGCAAGGGATTAGGAGGCAGTCCCACATCATGACACAGTGAAGGGGGCACAGAGATGTACCAGAGGGCAGTGTGCTGATGCAGTGACCATGGGTATCCTATGCTGTACCTGCTCCCTGTCCCAGCAGGCTGCCTTGTAGCACCATGCCAGTGCCTGTACCAGCCCATGAGGGCCAACTGGTAAAGGAGCTTTGGGGATTAGCCAGGCCGGGTGAACCAGGGACACTGCTGGGTGCAAAGCACCCTCCCTACCGCCCACACATGCAATGGCTCGGGGGGGGGCTCTCCCTATGACCTCCATGCTGCCAGGGCTGGGTTAGGCACTCCCATTCCACCCCATGCCAGGGGTGCAGCTGGGGGAGGCTGCAGTACCCAGACTCACAAGCAACTCAGGCAGGGCATCCCCTTGGTACCCCAAATCCAGCTGTTGGTGTTTGTGGCAGGGGTCAATGTCCAAGTGGGTAGCAGGATGGGGCCCTCTACATGTTTCATGCACCCAGATGTGTCCTACTGCAGCTGAGGAGCTGCAGACAGAGCTATGGTCCTGTGGGTGGCAGTTGTGCCCCACGGTGATGAGGGGGATCCCTGCCTGCAACAGGACCCAGCCCAGGGTCCACACCAAGCTGTGGGCAACACTGTGCCCCAAATGTTGCTTCCCCAGACTACCCACCCAGGGACTGGCCCCACTCGTAGCCAGGCAGGATTTGTACCACCCCATGGCTTGAGCAGCACCATGGGCTCTGAGAGATGTTCACCAGCAAAGTGAATCTCGTGTCCCCCCCACCACCCTGCAGGCAGCCCTGGTCGGGGGCACAACGATGATCATCGGCCACGTCCTGCCCGACAAGGAGACCTCACTGTTGGATGCCTACGAGAAATGCCGCAGCCTGGCCGACCCCAAGGTCTGCTGTGACTATGCCCTGCACATGGGCATCACTTGGTGGGCACCCAAGGTGAGTCCAATTGCCCTGACACAGCCTGGCTCCAGCAGCCCCAGCACAGCCAGTGCCCAGGAGCAGCTGCTGTGACCAGGGCTAATTCCTGACCCCACTGATCCCATTAGCTGCTTGGTGAGGTGGGCTGGGCTGAGCCCCCAGGCTGCCTTTTGAGCTGCCTTGAGCCAGGCTCAGCAGGGCAGGGGGTCCCTGCAGAACTGAGCACATCACTGGATGCTGCTGCTCTTTGGAAGATATTGGGGTGCCTAGGTGTGACACTCCCAGCTTGGGGTGGGGACCCTATCCTCCAGCATGACCCCCATGGTGGTGGTCCTGTTCAGAGCCCTGACTCTGTCCCACAGCAATCTCAGTACCTGCAGTCCTGGAGCAGGAGCAGGCCTTACTTGAACCAAGCTGCTGCCAGGTGTACTGCAGGGAGACCCCAGCCCTTGAGTACCCCATGCCCCAGCCAGAGATGGGGATGGATAGGGTGCTCCCCAGGGTGCATCCCAGTACCAGCACACTGGGGATGTGGCCAGGCCAGATCACAGCATGACGTGGCAAGCAAAATCCCCCCAGCATCTGTCACTCCCCAGATCACCCCAGGGTGTGGGTACAAATCCTGTATCTTGTGTCCCCAAGGACAAAGTGTTGGTCCTGGCCCCATGGTGGGATGAGGAGATGGGAGCATGCACCCCAGGGCCACCGTGTTGTCTCCCTCACCGTGCTGCCCTTCCTGTCCTGGCACAGGTGAAGGCAGAAATGGAAACGCTGGTGAGGGAGAAGGGGGTGAACTCCTTCCAGATGTTCATGACCTACAAGGACCTGTACATGCTGCGGGACAGCGAGCTCTACCAGGTCTTTCGGGCTTGCCGCGACATCGGGGCCATCGCCCGCGTCCATGCTGAGAATGGCGAGCTGGTGGCCGAGGTGAGCACCAGGAATGCATCAGGGATGGGCACCTAGCCATGTGCTTGGGTCATCCTGTCACCCCCTCCTGCCCCATCTTCATTCCTGACTTAATTCCCCAGGGAGCAAAGGAGGCACTGGACCTGGGCATCACGGGACCGGAGGGCATTGAGATCAGCCGGCCTGAAGAGGTAGGTGTCCACTGTCATCACCGCAAAGATGGTGGCCTGGGACACGGGTGAGATCCTCTAAGGCATCCTCCTAGCTGGCACTGCCTATCTGCCCCCTGTGTACCCATCTGCATGCCTATCGTTGCACCACCAACCCAGCCATTGGTGCAAGCAAGGCGTTTTGCTATGCCATGTCTCACTGCCCACTCTCTTCACAGCTGGAAGCTGAAGCCACACACCGTGTCATCACCATTGCCAACAGGGTGAGTGGTCCTGGGCTGTATCTGGGGGTGGGCACCCCATTTCCATGGGGCCCTCTTGTAGAGCTGGGGTGCCCACAAGGCTGTTGGCACTGACCCCTTCTTCACAGACCCACTGCCCCGTCTACTTGGTGAACGTTTCCAGCATGTCTGCGGGGGATGTCATTGCTGCTGCCAAGATGCAAGGTATGGGGGGCTTGGGTGGGCAGCTGGCTGCCCTGGGTACATGTGGGGACACGGGCACAGGAAGAAGGTTAATGTGGGCACTGGGAAGGTCATGCAATTGAAGGGATGTGGGCACGGGTACAAGCAGAGTCATGTGTGTGCAGAGGCATAGACGTTCATAGCACAGGAGATGGGTGGCAGTGGATGCACAGAGACAGACAGGTGGCTCCAGCAGCAGCGGTGAGGGGACGTGGGCCCTTGGCCACATCTGCACGTGTGACCCCACAGCTCTAGGCTTGCACAGACGTGACCACATGGGCACACGCATGGAAACTGGCTTGTGCCCAGCTGGGGGCACACGCTGCCTGCAGCAGTGCCCACGCAGGCAGAGCTCACACACGCTCCTTGCACACTCGCCCCAAGCCCCACGCCTGTGCTTCTGCCCGGCAGGGAAGGTGGTGTATGCAGAGACAACCACGGCGCACGCCACGCTCACCGGCCTGCACTACTACCACCAGGACTGGTTCCACGCTGCTGCCTACGTCACTGTGCCACCCTTGCGCCTGGACACCAACACCTCGGCCTACCTCATGAGCCTGCTCGCCAAGTGAGGCACCCCCTGGCACCCTTTTGCCCTGGGCACCCCATCCCCACAGGCCTTGTTTCTCTGTGCACCCTCCTCAGCTGCTACGTTTGCTGGGCATCCTGCAAATAGTACATGGGGCTTTCTGGGCATCTCTCATGTCCAGCATTCCCAGATGTCCTGCTGCCAGGTGCCAAGCCAGCCAGCTTCCCTGTCTGACAGTACCATGCTTTCTGGTACCATGCTCCCCTGATGCTGTGCTCTTCAGACACCCCATTCTTTGGACACCCTCCTCCTGGGCATCCAGCTTCCCTGGCACCTCATTTCTTGGGCACTGGGCTCTCACTTCACACTGTGCTCCCTTGGTGCCTCACTCTGTGACTGCTGCGCTTCACAAGCACTTGCTGAGCACCTGGGATACTGGGTGTTCCACTCCCTAGGCACCCTGTTCCCTGTGTGCTGAGGTCCCTGGGCACCAGACTGCGTAGGTACTGCATTCCCTGAGTGCGAAGCTGCCCAGACATCCCACTGTATGGATGCCCCACTCCTCTGACACCCTGCTCCCTGGGTACCCCACTGCGTGGGTGCTCCATTCCCCAGGTGTTGAGCTACTCAGGAGCCCTACTGCATGGATGCTTCATTGCCTAGGCACTGAGCTCCCTGGTCCCCCCACTGCCAGCTGGCTGTGCCTGAGCTGCCCTGGCTATGCCATCAGCAACTCTACCCTATCCTCTTACAGTGACACGCTGAACATTGTGGCCTCTGACCATCGACCCTTCAGCACGAAGCAGAAGGCCATGGGAAAGGAGGACTTCACCAAGATCCCCCACGGCGTCAGTGGGGTGCAGGACCGCATGAACATCATCTGGGAGCGAGGCGTGGTATGGGGGCCTGCACCCCTCCCCTGCCCCTCTGAATGAGACTGGGATGGGGCTGACCCCCCCCTTTCTCTTGGGGGCTCAGCAGTGGGACAGCTTTGGGGTAGGATGTTGCTTGGGGAGTTTGCTGTCTGGGGTGGGAATGGGTGAGGTGCTCCCCAGTGCAGTCCAGTGGGTCTCAATAAGGGGCACAGCCCCAGCAGCACACAAGGGGATGAGGAGATGAAAATTCCAAGGGGTGTCGACCCCAGCAGTGAGGGGTCACCTGGGGACAATTTTGAGGATCACTCAAGGATGTCACCTCTAAGGGCTGGGGCCCTCCAGGGAAGGTGTTCCCAAGGGTTGGGACCTTAAGGGAACATAAGTACTAAGGACCCCCAGGATTAGGGCCCTCCAGGGAGGGTATCCTCAAGGGATGGAATCAGAGGGATATTAGGGGTTAGAAGGGACCCAGGGAAATTGAATCCAACCCCCCTGCCAGAGCACAACCACAGATCACAGAGGAACACATCCAGACAGGCCTTGAAAGGCTCCAGAGAAGGAGACCCCACAACCTCTTTGGGGAGCCTGTGCCAGTGCTCTGGGACTTACAGTAAAGAAGTTCCCCCTTTGTTGAGGTGGAACCTCCTGTGCTGCAGCTTCCATCCATTGCTCCTTGTCCTAGGGAGCAGTGAGCAGAGCCTGTCCCCCCTCTCCTGACCCCCAGCCCTCAGATGTTTACAAACATTGATTGAATCCCCTCTCAGTCTTCTCTTCTCCAGACTAGACAGCCCCAGGTCCCTCAGCCTCTCCTCCGCATCTGCAGTCCCCTAATCACCCTCGTAGCTCTCCAGTGGACCCTCTCCAGCAGATCCCTGTCCCTCTGAAACTGGGGAGCCCAAAACTGAGCACAGTATTCAAGACGAGGTCTCAGCAGGGCAGAGTAGAGGGGCAGGAGAACCTCCCTTGATCTGCTGGACACACTCTGCTTAATACACCCCAGGACCCCATTGGCCTTCTTGGCCACAAGGGCACATTGCTGCCCCATGGTTAACTTGTTATACACCAGGACTCCCAGGTCCCTCTCCATAGGGCTGCTCCCCAGCAGATCACCTCACAACCAGTCCTAGTTAACATCCCAAGGGTGAGACCTTGCAGGGTTGGGACCCTTGAGGTCCTTTACCCATGAGCTGGGGGGGGGTTGGCGTAGGCAGCACAGGGTGTGAGGGATGAGACACAGGCATCTGGGCAGCACTGTGGGGCTGAGGCAGGATGTAGCCTGGCATATCCTCATCCCACCCAAACCCGCTGGCAGGTCGGGGGCAAGATGGATGAGAACCGTTTTGTGGCCGTGACCAGCTCCAACGCTGCCAAGATCCACAACCTGTACCCCCGCAAGGGCCGGATCATCCCTGGGGCTGATGCCGATGTTGTGGTCTGGGACCCTGAAGCTACCAAGTAGGTGCAGCCACTGGCAGATGGCCGGAAAGAGGACTCCCAGTGCCATTAGGCACCTGCTCACTGCCAATTTCTCCCACCCAGGACTATCTCGGCCAGCACCCAGGTGCAGGGTGGCGACATCAACCTGTACGAGAACATGCGGTGCCATGGAGTGCCGCTGGTCACCATCAGCCGCGGGCGCGTGGTCTATGAGAACGGCGTCTTCATGTGCGCCGAGGGCACCGGCAAGTTCTGCCCGCTCCGCTCCTTCCCAGACTCTGTCTACAAGAAGCTGGTGCAGAGGGAGAAGGTATGGGGATGGTGCTGGGTTGCACTGGTATTGTGCTGGTGTGAGGGCAAGGGCTGTACTGTTCCTGGCTGCTGGAGGGGACACGAGAGGGACAGTGACCACTGTGGGGTGAGTGGCATGGGACAGTGCTGCCTGGTGCTGAGAGGAGTAGATCTGTACCACCTAGTTCGGTGACATGTCAGTTCTGTGCTGGTACCATCCTGGAGTGTTGCATGGACACAGTGCAGCTGCTATGCCCAACTGGGCTGAGTGCCAGTGATGAGATTCCTGATGGTGGACACACAAAGGAACCCCCTGGCCCTGCCGGTCCCTGGCACCTTAGCTTCATGTTGCAGATGTCACCCTGCACGTTGCTGCCATCATCCCAACGCATGTGCCAGGTGTGTGCCAAGCAGTGGGGTCTTCCACACTCCACTGCCCTGGGCTCTCTGTCCTTTGCCGGGTCTCTGCAGCCCCATGAGGTAGGCATGGTGGCTGCAGT
Source organism: Pogoniulus pusillus (assembly GCF_015220805.1). Classification (NCBI taxonomy): domain Eukaryota; kingdom Metazoa; phylum Chordata; class Aves; order Piciformes; family Lybiidae; genus Pogoniulus; species Pogoniulus pusillus. Next base: position 37,040,852 of record NC_087270.1, read on the forward strand.
TCATGGTGGCTCTGTGTGCACCAGGAGAGTGACACATTTGGGATGTGAGGGAATCCTGAGGCATTCCTGATCCTGCTCATGCTCAGTGATGCTGCAAGATCCCCTCTCTTCCTCTCTGTCCCCCCATCTCACAGCAGGCATGCAAGCACGCCCCACCAAACTCCTCTGCTCTCCTGTGTCCCTAGGGCTGTCTCAGTGCAACATTTGGAAGCTCTGGCACTAAGGACCCTTCTGTGCCTGGCCATGGTGAATGCACAGGGGGGCTCAATGTGGTGCTGATGCTTTGAGGGAAGGGGAAACCTGGCACCATCTGAGGGGTCTGGGAGGCGATGGTCAGCACTGGGGTGCCCATCTGGACCTAAGCATTGCTGTAGCAGCACCAGGAGCACGGGGCAGGGTCTGCTGTGTCTGCATGGGGCATTGCACGTAAGAGGAGTCAGCTTGGCATTGCCATGGGGACAGTGAAAGGGCAGTGCCATCAGGGTCACCCCCTGCCTTGGCACTTCTCTGCACCAGCAGCCCAGTCAGCACCCACCTCAGCGCCTCTTCTCCCTGGCTGTACCCTTCCTCACACCAAAACTCTCTCCCTAGCCCCAGCATGCCCCAGCCCCGGTCCTTTCCCCCACACCCGGCTGATCCGCACCCCGCGGTAAGGCAGTGGCATCTCAAATCCCGCTTCGCTGCGAGCCATCCCGATGCTCCCCCTGCGTGCTGTCCGCAGCCCCTGGCCCGCCATGGCACGGTGCCAGCCGGGGCTGACGCGCTCTCTGCTTTTCTTCTCTCCCTTCCGGCAGAGTTTAAAGCTGCGGGGTGTGGATCGCACCCCGTACCTGGGGGACGTGGCCGTGGTTGTGCATGCCGGGAAAAAAGAGACGGGGACACCCTTGGCCGATACGCCCACCCGGCCTGCCACACGACACGGGGGCATGAGGGACCTCCACGAGTCCAGCTTCAGCCTCTCCGGTAAGAGCAGGGCCACAGTGAGGGTTCCGGTAGCTCTCTGGCACCGAGTGCTTGCCACCCCACTTCTTCTAGGTAGGGGCCTGCACCCCACTGGTGCTGCCATGGCAGAGTAAGGAGCAGACCCCAGACCGATCCCCAGACTTGCAGGTCCCTCACCCATCCGTCCATGCATGTGTCCATGCCAGGCAGGGATCCATGCTAGGCATGGGGTAGACAAGGTTCCAGGGCAGGCAGGACTGTTCTGGCGCAGGCATTGTGTTTGTCCTGGGCAGGCACCTTTGTCCCTGGGGGCAGCACCAGAGGGATGGGAGGCATTGCCATAGCCCTGGTTGGTGCCCACCCTCCCAATGCGGTACTGCCCCGCACTTGAGTTGACCAAGCTGTGTGCTATGTGCCATGCTCAGGTGGAAGTGGGGTCTGCCACATCCCGCTCCTTGGGTTGCAGTGCTCAGTGCTGCCCATGCCAACCACAGCTCAGTGCCAACCAGTGATTCTCCACAGAGTGGGTCACAGGGACCTGAGGGATTGCAAGAGTCTGTCCTAGCATGGCCAGTGCAGCACAAGACACTGGTGCTCCAGTGCCCACCCACGACAGAGAAGCTGGGGACACACGGTGCCCGTGGTCGGGCTGCTGGCTGCACGAGTGGTGCCAGGGTGGCTATGGAGCTCTTGCCCCTGCCCCAGCCTCCCTGACGCCTGTCCGTCCGTCTGTCTGTTCGGCAGGTTCTCAGATCGATGACCACGTTCCAAAGCGAGCTTCGGCCCGGATTCTCGCTCCCCCCGGAGGCCGGTCGAGCGGCATTTGGTAAAGCCGGGGACCTGTCCCCCAACTGAGGACCAGGCGCCGGCCTCACGCCGTCCCCCATCCCGGGACCCCGGCTCCGGCGGGGCTCCCCTCGCATCGGGAGAGGGGGGCCCTGCCCGGCCCCCGTCCTGCCGTGATAGCCGGTAGCCGTGTGCGGTGGGCCGGGGGCTGTGACCCGGCCGGCCGGAGGGGACAGGGGGCAGTGGGTGGCTCTGCCCCGGCCCTTTTCTGTTTGCACGTTGGGTTTGGATCAGTGAATTTTTGACTTGTTTGTGCATCACGTGGAAATACTCTGAAGTGGTTTGTGTCACTAGCATTAGGGGAGAAGCAAGGACCCCCACCCCCCCGGGCTGACCCCCTCGAACCCTGCACCCACCCCCAGTCCCCGCCCCAGCCCTTCCTCTGCCTTGACAGCATCACGACATGAATGCACCTGCACACGGGGCTGGCATCTCCGTGCTGGCACACGTGTGCAGCTGATCATGAGTTGTGCCAGCAGACTCCTCACTGCTGCATGTCACACCACACATGGGGCTCAGTGAGACCTTCATGGCACAGCCATGCCCTTGGTGCAAGGTGCTGGCAGGCTCCTCACCGTGCCGTGCGTGTACACGCATGTCACGCTGCGTGTGATCTCGGCGGGATGGCTGTTGCACTCACTTGCATCCCACCAGGCAAGATGCCACCAGGTTTGCTGTGCCACGGGTGTGCACACATCTGTCACACCGTGTGTTTTCTCAGTGAGATGATGGCAGTGGACGTGCCTCGGGCACACGGCGCCGCGCATGTCACATCGTGTATGGCACTCCCTCTGCGCGAGGTGCCAGCAGGCTCTTCACTGTGCTCCGTGTGTGTCGACACATGTCTCACACCATCCACATGAGCGTGCACACATGAACTCCTCAGCAGTGAGGGTCTGCTTCATACCATGCCAGTGTACCCCTTGCCTCTGCCTCTCGACGCTGGGGACCCCAATGATCCTGAGCACCCACAGCGGGCGCCAGTGGAGTGTGGGTCGGTTAGATGCCAGCGGGATGTGGGCCGGGGGCTGCAGGTCGTGGTGCTCATAGCCCCAGCAGGAAGGGGTCCCTATCACCTCTACTGTGCACTCATCCCCACCAACCCAGCTGTCCCTGGGGTAGTGTCAGATGTGAGTTGTCCCTTGTGCACTTTTCCCCTAGATGGTCCCTGTAGGTGTGTGGTGGGGGGGAGCCAGGTGGACACAGCCTGGGGCTGGGGGGGGGGTCCCGCCCGCCCCCGGGTAGTTCCTATTGACCGTTTTAGGATCCTGCAGTACGTTTCTGTTTGCTCAATAAAGACCGTTCTCACAGTGCCCAGCCTCCACCTCTCTTTAGGTAGGGGTCACTGAGGGAGCCCATGGGAGTCAAAGCTGAATTAAGGCTCACAGTCAGCTCTGCGTCACCTCCACCTGCACCCCAACCCTGTCAGGATATGGGACCATTTACCACCTCTACGCACCTGTCCATTGTCCCCCGTCATGCTGCTCCCAGGATGGGGTGCTGAGACCATCTCCTCAAGCAAGGCCGGCTTTAGAGATGAACATTCTGTTGGGTGGGGGTGTGGTGCAGGTAGGAGTTTGGGGTTCTGTAGTTGGGTGGGGATGGAGAGTCTGTAGAGCAGAGGTGGGGTGCAGGTAGGGGACTTTGTGGATCTGTAGGGGCAGGGATGGGGGAGGAAGGGGTGGGCAGCCTTATAGGGTAAGAATGGGAGGTAGGGGTTTCAAAGAAGGTACAAGGGGTCCTGGGCTGCACTGGTCCCAGCATCTCAGGGGACTCTGAGTATCCCGGATTCAGATTTACAGATTGCACTGGGTTGGAGGGGACCCTCAAAGGTCATCTTGGTCAGCCCCTCTGCAGGCAGCAGGAACACCTGCGCTTAGATTAGGCTGTCCAGGGCCACATCGAGCCTGATCTTGAATATCTCTGGGGACAGGACCTCAACTGCATCCCTGAACAGCCTGTTCCAGTGTTTTACCACTCTCAGGGTAAAGAACTTCCTCTTGATGACCGACCTAAATCTCCCCTGCTCCATTTTCAAACCATTGCCCCTTGTCCTATTTCTCCAAGCCCTTCTGAACAGTCCCTCCCCAGCCTTCCTGACGATCTCCTTCAGATACTGAAATGTAGCCCTAGAGTTTCCCCAGAGCCTTCTCTTCTCCAGGCTGAACAGCCCAAATTCTTCCAGCCTGCCTTTCTAGGAGAGGTGCTGCAGCCCTGTGATCATTTTTCTGTCCCTCTTCTGGACCCACTCCAGGGTCTGTGCCCCTCTTGTGTTGAGGATCCCGTAGCTGAACACAGTACTTCAGTGGAGGTATCACCAGAGCAGAGTGGCAGAATCACGTCTCTCAGTCTGCTGGCAACAGTTCGTCCGATGCAGCCCAGGATGATTTGCTTTCTGGGCTGCAAGTGCACATTGTTGGCTTGTGTCCAGCTTCTCATCCACCAGTCGCCCAAAGTCCTTTTCTGCAGGGCAGCTCTCAATTTCATCATCCCTCAACATGTGTTGGTGTTGAGGATTATCCTGACCTAAGCACAGGACCTTGCACTTTGCCTTATTGAACCTCGTTAGGTTATCCTTGGCCCACTTCTCCAGCCCATTCAAGTCCCTCTGGACGGTATCCCATCCTTCAGTCTTATCAGCTGCACCACTCAGCTTGGTGTCATCTGCAAACTTGTTGAGGATACGCTCAGTCCTGCTGTCTGTATCATTGATGGATGCATTGAGTAGCACTAGTCCCAGTACAGACCCTTAGAGGATACCACTTGTCACCCATCTGCATCTGGTCATTGAGCTGTTTACTGCGATCATCCACCCAATTCCTTATCCGCTGGACAGTCCACCCATCAGATCCATATCTCTCCAGCTTAGGGAGAAGGATCTTGAGAGGACTATGGCAAAGGCTTGACAGAATTCCAGACAGAGGACATTTGTTGGTCTTCCCTTGCCTGCCAACGTAATTACACCACCGTAGAAAGACACTGGGTATCCCCAGGGGATTCCTGGCTGCAGGGGCCCTGGGAGCCCCTGTGGTCTTGGGGGGAGCGTTGAAGTTTCTCACGTGTGTCACAAGGACTGCCGAAGATTGGTCCCAAATGTCCCAGGAGGCTCTGGGACCCCAGGATGCCCCGACAGAATCCCGGCGATGCGGAGAGAGACCCCACCCGCCCGCAGGGGGCGCTGTGCAGGAGGGAGAGCTCCGGGGGAGGGCGTGGTCGGAACGCCGTTACCATGGCGATAGGGGCGGGACGAACGAGGCCTGGCCCCGCCTGCGGGGCGGGGCGGCGGCGGCAGCGGTAGCGGGTGCGCATGCGCGGGGCGACCCGTGTGGTCCCGGCCCGGTCCAGGCGAGCCCGGCGCGGTGCGGAGGTTGCGGAGCGGCGGGAGGAGCGGCCGCTGCTCGAGCGCGGTGAGTGCGGGGCGGCACCGCGGGGAGGGATTTGGCAGCACCGCATCGGGCCGTCGTCATCTCCCGCATCCCGGTACTGGCAATAGACATCCCCCTCGGGACCCGACGCGGGGGGCCGACGAGGCCTCGGGGGATGGAACAACCGGCGCGCGGAGCGGCCGGGGTCGGGGTGTCTGTTCGGTGCCCCGGAGGATGGTGCGGCCGTGACAGGTTGAGCGGCCCGGGGATGCAGGGGCCCTGTCGGGCACCGGAGATGGAGCGGCCGTGACCGTAATGGAAACGGCTGGGGAGCTCTGGGGCCCGGGAGGGTCGAGTCCGGCGGTGTCAGTGACGGCGGGGTTCGGCCTGACGCAGCGGCGGCCACCGTTGCGTCCCCGTTGCGTCTCCCGCAGGGCCGCGGCCCCGGTACGACACGGTACGGTATGGCACAGGCACAGCACGCCGGGAGCTGTAGTCCTGGGCACCGGCCTCTTGGTACCACGCAATGTCAGTTACCGGGCATCACCGCCGGTTACTGGTCATTACTACCGGTTACAGGGCATCGCCACCAGTTACTGGGCATCACAGGGGAGATCCCCGAGCTGTAAGGGTCCTGCAGGGCCCGAGTCTCTGCCAGGTGTGGGGTTCGTGGTGCTACTGGCCCCTGTCCCACGGGCAGCAGGGTGCTGGTGCTGGGTGATGCTCCTGGGACAGGTGAGCAGAGCCTACGTGGCATAGGCTTGGCCAGAGCAGTCCAGAAGAGTGCGGTTGGCAGCACGGTGGCCTCTCTGAGCATGATGCACTCCTGTCCATAGTCCTCATGGTGACTCCAGCATGGTGTCACACCCAGGACAACTGGGGCATAGGCAAGTTGGCACCAACGATGCCATTCCCATGGGACGTTCAGCCCCATCTACCAATATCCCTCTCATCACAGGGTCCCCAGAGCCATGGCATGTAGTACACAGATCCTGGCTTCTCCAGTGCCACTGGGGCTCCCTGGGAACACTCTGTGCCACTATAGTTGGTCTGTGCATGGGGACATGTTGAGGAATGGTTCTCGCCAGTGAGTGGCACAGGCACACTGGCATGTGGGGCCTCTCTTCTGTGGCTTGGCCATTGCCCATGAGAAGTTGTCTGGATCAGAGGTTGCTCTGCCATGGCACAGACCTGCTGGCGTGGATGTCTCCGGCCATGGGGTGCCAGTGACTGGCTCTCCCCATGCTGAGTCTGCCAACCGCTGGGTTTGAGCCATCAAAAGGCACTTGTCATTAATATTTCAGGAATGCAGTGCCGGATGAGGACGCCAGTACGGGTGAGGCGGGTACTATGGGAGGTGCTGCCAGCGTCACTGAGCTCTGCACATGTTCCTGCTGCTGCTATTTCAAGTTATTTAGGTTAGCCAGAGTGGAGCAGAGAGGGACTCATGAGGCTGGGCCACCCTCTCTGTGCTCCATGTCCCCATCAGCCTGGCACCACCAGGAGAGCCATGAGCTTCTGATGAATGAGTTTCCCTTGCCACAGGCTGGGATGAGCGCTGCCACCTGCTAAAGACCTGGGAAACCAGTAAAGTGCCAGGGGATGGATCCTGCAAGGAGCTGGGTGCTCTCTGCACCCAGGCAAGCCCATCTGCCATGCATGAGCTCTGATGTGGCACAACATGGGGATACTGTCCTCAGGGTAGGAGGAAGTGGCACTGGGAAGGACATCTGTGATGGTCACCAGTGCAAGTGGCCACCTCTGCCAGTGCCTGGGCAACCCTGCCCACTGCCTGCCAGCTGCCAGATCAAGCAGGCGGCACTGCAGCAGCTACGCGCAGCACTCAGCCCCCACTGGCTTGTCTGCCACCCCCCTCGCGTATTTGTCACTTGAGAAGCCACCGGGACGACTCCCAAAATAGAACCTGTGAGTCGCAGCAGCCCACCTCGCTCTGCTACAACGGTGCTGCCAGGCTGGTGCGGACGGCGAGGGGTCAGCACCAACTCACAGGCTCGGTAGGCAGTGCTGCCCATCTGGTGCCCGAGTAGCTGCAGTGGCACGCAGTTGGTGCCCAGCTTTGGCAGCCTGCGCTGGCACCACTGCCTCGGTGCTGAGCAAACACATTCGGCACGGCTGCCGGCCTCATTCTCCTCTCGCTTTGTTTGGCCAGAGCGCACCGGCCCCGGCCCAGCGAGGGCTGCGGCGTGGGACGCCAGTGCCTTGCCGCCATCTCCCCGGCAGCGTCGGTGCGAGGAGCCAGGCTGGACGACCTCTCCACGCCCCGGCAGCGCCGGCGGGACAGGGCAGAGAGACACGCCCGAGGGTTTTGTTCGCTGTTGGGCCTTGATTAGCAGCTCTGCGGCCGGACAATTAAAATGCAGCGGTAAGCGTCCCCCCCTGTCCCGGCAGCAGGGCTGGCCAGGCGCCCGGCACAGGCGGCACAAAGGCAGGGGGGGGCTGCCCAGCATGACAGGGGATGCACCCCGAATCCCTGCATCACACCACCACGGAGGCACCAGCCTGGCAGCAAGGGCAACGCTGTCGCACCAGCCACTGCCCCCTGGGGACCTCACATCTGAGGCAGCCATGTGATGAGCCCTGTGCCAGAGCAGCTCCTCTCCCCACGGCATGCCAAGAATTGGGGCTAACTTCTTTTTTTTTTTGATCCTTTTTTCTTGCATAAGCTGGTGGCAGCGGCAGCAAACTGGCCAGGCCAGAGGTTACTTTCCCTGGGTGTGTCTGTCACCTGACATCGGGGTGGCAGCAGGGCCAGAGGGCTGGCACAAGCAGTGGCTTCCCTGTGATTATGCTGGGGCATGTTTGTCACTGCCACAAAGGGCTTGGAAACATGGTATGGTGTTTCAGAGAGTAGGTGTCACTCTGTGCCCTGGGCAGCGTCCCTTTACAGTGCTGGTGACGCTGGATGCTTGGGGCTGTGTCGTGCCAGAGCAGGGTCAAGGTGCACGACAGAGTGTGCAAGAGTTGGGGTGCAGCTGGCGGCAGCACGCCAGGGTGTGGCCGCTGTGGTGACACCCGAACTCACCCTGCAGTGACACCCATCCCTGCAGCCTTTGGCATGAGTTTTGGCTTGCTTCAGCGAAGGGGAGGCCGTGGCTGCATCAAGGCACGGGGCACCAACGCCGGCAGCTTGCTGGGAAGCACGGTGGAAATCCTGAGTGGTGAGGGGGTGGCATAGGTGTCCCTTCCTGCTTGGCAAGGTGAAGAGGAAGGTGCTGGGCTGAGCTCGCAACCAGCAATGGACAAAGTTTTTCCTGGTGGTGTACCCCACTGATACTGGCACTGGGATGGCACTGGGGGCTGCCCTGTGCCTGAAGCCATGATTGAGTGCTTCAGTCCTTGGCTCTGTGCCATCCTACGTACCCGGGGAGCATCCCTGGTGAGGGGCTGCCTGCCTATGTCCTCAGTGGTGGTGCAGCAAAAGTCTCTTGGGCCTGGCCATGAGAGGCACACCACAGTGAAGGGGCTGAGTGGTAGGCTTGCCTGTGGGGATGTACCAACCCTGGTGCCAGCAGTGTGTGCCCCATGGTGCATGCCGCCCACACAGAGTGCTGGCAGAGGCCAGAGAGCTGTGTGCCGGTTCCGGGCACCATGCATCACCTCGGCTTGAGCAGGGCAAGAGCTACCCCTGTCTGGCTCGGCACAATGGCCAAACGCTGCCGGGGAGCCTCCAGCACCCGTCGCAGCCCTGCCCCGGCACTGCCATGCGGCAGCTGCTCATAGCTATTTTGGGAAAGGACGGCAGTGGCAGGGAGGGGATTGTCAACCGGCTGCTGGCTCCTCGCCGGGGTGGGCAGCCAGCCCCCTGCCCGCTTCGGCAGCAGGCAGGCAGACGCTGTCCCTTTCCCGGCTGCACCGCGGCGGCCTCACCGCAGTGCGCGTGGCTCTGGCTCTCCGCCGCGCATGACTCAGCTCCAGTGCTGCCGGATTGCGGGGGGCACCTGCCAGCAGCCCCCAGCCTGTGCTGGGCGTCCGGCGGCTGTTCGGACAGGCGATGCGAGCTCCTCACCGGCGATTGCGGTGCCCCCGACGCCGTGCCGGGGGTTGCTGGGGCCTCGTTTCCAGCAGCTAAAAACGCCAGCACTCCTGCCGCTTGACAGCGACGTTGACCCTGCGTGGGGTGGGACGGGGCGCTGGGGGTCCCAGGGAGGCTCTGGACCGCACTTAGCTGCTGGCGGCCGTTCAGTCAGCTGAGATGTGTAGCTGTGCATCACCGGTGCTGAGTCACAGCAGTGCCGAGGCTGTGAGTGTGTGTGGGGGGGCTGCGGTCACCAACACCTTCCCTCTTCACAAGCCCAGGGAGGTGGCAGCACCCCGCGGCCACCCACCGGTGCACCCACAGCTCCTTTCTGCCGGGTGACAGGGAGTCCCTTTCATGCCCTTAGTGTAGGCATGGTGCAGTCAGTGCACCCCTTCACCAGCCCCACACAACACCCTGGGCTGTGGTAGCAGGAAAGTGGGGCTAGGCAGGTGATGGAGGGCCAAAGGGGGCTGGGGGGGGAAGGGAGGGCACTCCCTACCCAGAGCCCTGCCCTGGCTGGCAGCTGGGCCCACACCCTACAGCCCCCCTCACCGGGAAGCTGGAAGCGGATTAACACTGCTGCTGCTGTGCTGGGACGGAGGGGGGGGGGGGGGTGGGGAGGGTAAGGGAGGCATGGAGCTACAAGGTTTGCTGGGGACCCTCACTCAGGCAGGGCGCAGCAGGGATGATCTCTGCTCTAAAACATTTGATGGCCAGGGATGGGATGGTGCACCACCCCCCAGCTCCTCAGCATGGCTCCTTAATGCTCTACCGTGGCACAGCCGCGGCGGTGGGGTCTACACTCCTGTGGTGCCCAGGCAGAGCCCTCCACCATCTGGGAGCGGGTTTGTGGATGTGCCTGCTGGCAGATGTTGCCCCTCTAAGCTCTGCTCTAATGGACCCCGATCCTGGCCCCAGCAGATTAGGGCTGCAAGGGGGGGTATAAGCTGCTTATGGGCCAGCAGCAGCCCCCAGGAGCCCCATGGCCTTGCATAGGGAAGGAGCTGTGCCCTGGCACAGGGGCAGTGCCCTCAGTGGTGCCTGTATCCCTCTGAGACACCCTGCCTGTGAGCCGCATCCTGCTCTGCATGCGTGTCCTGCGGTGGGTCCCGCTTCTCAGCACCCAACTGCCCCTGCTTAGAGGAGGGGTCCACCTGGCCATCTGGGATGTCAGAGGACTACCAGGGACCCTCATGCCCCATACACCTGAAGATGCAGTTGGGGCTGGGGGTCCTCAGTGTCCTGGCCCTGGTGTCCCCTGATGCTGGAGGCTGGATGAGATGGACACCCTGAGTCCTGCTACCCTTTGCCATGCAGCAGGGCTGTGTTGAGACGCACAGCACCCAAGGTGAGGGTCACACCGGGGTGATGATGCCATCATGGTGCTCATCTCTTGGCAGCTGGGGCATGGCCGTCAATGTGTACTCGACGTCGGTGACCAGCGAGAACCTGAGCCGCCATGACATGCTCGCCTGGGTCAACGATTCCCTGCAGCTCAACTACACCAAGATTGAGCAGCTCTGCTCAGGTGAGACGTGGGTCCCAGTGGCGGGGGGGGACAGGGACGGGGACATAGATGGTGGTGGTGTGCTGCTGACCCCCTCCCCTGACGCCACGGTGTGGCCCCGGTGCAGGGGCTGCCTATTGCCAGTTCATGGACATGCTGTTCCCTGGCTGCGTCCACCTGCGGAAGGTCAAGTTCCAGGCCAAGCTGGAGCATGAGTACATCCACAACTTCAAGGTGCTGCAGGCTGCCTTCAAGAAGATGGGAGTGGACAAAGTAGGTCCATGGGGTGGTCAGGGATTCACAGTGGGGTGGGGGCCATGCTGGGGTGCAGCCCTGCCACCCTCTCTCTGTCCTCATTGCAGATCATCGCAGTGGAGAGACTGGTGAAGGGCAAGTTCCAGGACAACTTTGAGTTCATCCAATGGTTTAAGAAGTTCTTCGACGCCAACTACGACGGGAAGGAGTACAACCCGCTGCTGGCACGGCAGGGCCAGGACGTCACACCCCCCCCAAACCCAGGTGATCACATCTTCAACAAACCCAAGAAACCCATTGGCACTGCAGGTAATGTCCGGGTCCTCCCCGGCAAGCGCTGCCCCCCTGCCCTCCTGCACCCTGCGTCGGTCTGGCCACAGACGGGTGTCTACCCCCACAACCCTGTCCCCCGCCATCCCTGCTTGTGCCCTGCTGTGCTGCCTGCTTTTGATCAGGGGTGGGCCAGAGAGTCTGCAGGGACATGCAGGGCAGAGGTGACACTGGAGGGACTGGGGACTGGGGAGCTGGGTAAGGTTCAGCTGCCTCCATCCTCCTCACCCTGAGTCTGACTGACCCCACTCTGGCTGTCTTCCCCACCATGCCAACCTGGTCCTAGCCATGAGTGATGCACTGTGGGCATTGTGAGCTACTTGTACCAACCCTGTGGGAGCATCTCAAGAACTGGGCCCTCTCCATTCCATGTCAAAGACCAGCTAGGCTTCAAGCACCCCTCACGGAGTCTAGGGATGAGATTGGCCAGGGAAAACTGAGGCAGAGGACAGCCCAGTCATGGCTCAGTCTCCAGTGCTCTGCCTGCTCTTGCTGCCTGCTGCTGGCCTCAGGCACCACAAACGATGCAGGGAGGGGTTCCTGCTATCATGACCCCAGGCCGGTATTAACCCATTGGTCCCCATCTGTTGTCAAGTCCCCCAGAGAACCTCTCCCACCGGCCCCAAGAACACATCAAACCCAGCTCGCCTCAGCAACGTTCCCAGCGGCATCCTCCGGAAAAACTCCCCTGCAGCTCGTAACGGGGGCACTGAGGCTGATGCACAGATCCTGGAGCTCAACCAGCAGGTAGGCAGGACCCCTGCCCACCCCTGCCTGCTTCTGGGGTGCCCAGTGGGCACCCTGGGTGAGTGGGGACAGTGCTGAGCCCACATGTATGGGGGCTTTGAGCTAAAGGCTTTGGCCCCTTGCTGCAGCTGATGGACCTGAAGCTAACAGTGGATGGGCTGGAGAAGGAGCGGGATTTCTACTTCAGCAAGCTGCGGGACATCGAGCTGATCTGCCAGGAGCATGAGAATGAGAACAGCCCCATCATCACCGGCATCATCAGTGTCCTCTACGCCACAGAGGTGAGGGCCAGGCATCGCTGCCCACCCCACAAGGACCTCCATCCTGCTCTTTGGGCATCACTGGGAGGAGACCCTCTTCCCAGCTGCTCCCAGCCTCTGCCCTCATTTGGTGCCAGAGGGGGCAGTTTGGGCTTTGCTGAAGCCCTTGCTCATGCTGGAAGGGTGCATGGGGATAAGGCAGGAGCCAGTCAGGAGCAGGATTGCCTACCCCATGCCAACCCTGAGCTAATTGCCGCTTGTACCCCCTTGCCAGGAGGGCTTTGCCCCACCAGACGATGATGAGCTGGAGGAGCAGCAGCCAGAGGACCAGGACGAGTACTAGCCCCGGCACGCTCCCGCGCCCCGCCCCGCGCTGTACCCCCCACCATAGACATTCGAGGTCCTGAGCCTGTGCGCCTCGCCCCGCACCGTCACACGCCATTACAGTCTCCATCACGGCGTCCAGCAGCTCCAGTGGGAAGCTGCTGTCTCCATCATTGATGTCCACCCAGCGAGGAACACAGCTGTACCTCTGCCGGGGGCTGGGGGGGGTGGGCACGGGCTCCAGCCCTCGCCACCCCCACCCCCCCATATTTATTTCCGTTGTCCCCTCCGGTGTGAGTGCCGCAGCTGCCCCTGTGTCCCCGCCTGCCCTGCTGTGTGAGAGCAAGAGGGAAAGAATGAGTCCTCCTCGGGGCGGTTGTCCTGGGGTGGAGGGTGCCAGCGTGCTGCCTGCACCCTGCCAGCCCCAGGGAGGGAGGCTGGAGCCAGGGACCACTGCACGGAGCTCGGTGGCCACTCATCAGCTGCAGAGAGGACATAGCTTGGAGGAGGGAGACGTTGCTTCAGGTTTCTGGAAAGATGATAAAGAGCCCCCAGCCTGGCTGAGGACATGGCCACCTGCCTGCACATGCAGGTGCAGGCAGCAAGGGAGAGACTGAACCACCAGTAGCCAGGATTGAGGATCCCAGAGTGGGAGCCTGTCACCACCATGGAGTCCTCTCCTCTTGCCCATGGCCGCAGAGGACTCCCTGGGGCTGAGCCAGCCAGGTCTGCGCTGGGGTGTGTTTGCCAAGAGCGGCAGGCAGAGCTGGCCCTGGCCATCGTCCCTCCCGTCGCATTGCTTGTCTGGTCTGTCACTCCGGTCGCAAAGCCTGCATCTGTGTTCAGTTTTATTTAAAATAAAACTCGTGTGGTTAAAACCTTCTCCTGGCCGCTCCCTGGCCTGGCTCCAGGCCTCCTCTGGTTCAGAAGGGTAGAGGAGGAACTGGGAACCACCAGCCTGCCAGCCTCGCCTCTGTGCCTGAGGAGATCATGGAGCAGGTCCTCCTAGAAGCTCTGCTAAGGCACACAGAGGACAGGAAGGTGATTCCAGACAAGCCAGCATGGCTTCAGCAAAGGCAAGTCCAGGCTGACTGACCCAGTGGCCCTCTGTGATGGAGTGAGTACATCAGTGGACAAATGAAGATCTCTGAATTTTGCCAGTCTGGCCTTTGACTTGCTTCTACAAAACATCCTTGTCTTTCAGATGAAGAGAGACATTTACTGGATGGTCACAGCCAGAGAGTAGTGGCCAACTGTTCGATGTCCAGATGGAGATTGGTGGCGAGTGGTGTCCCTCAGGGTTCTGTAGTAGATTCATAGAATGGTTTGGGTTGGCAGGGACTTTAAAGATCATCTAATTCCAACTCCCTGCCATGGGCAGGGATGCCTCCCACCTAGACCAGGTTCCTCGAGGCCTCATCCAACCACTGTTGTTTAGTACCTTCTTCAGTGACATGGATAATGGGGTCAAGTGAAGTGCACCCTCAGCAAGGGTGTAAATGACATGAAGCTGAGTGGTGTGGTTGACACAACTGAGATTGTCATCCAGAGTACAAGATGAATAATTGAGACCATGTGAACCAGCTGAGGTTCAGCAAGGCCAAGTGCAAGGTCTTGCACCTGGGTAAAGACAGCTCCAAAGCTGGTCAATGAAAGGATGGAGAGATGGAGAGCAACCCTGTGCAGAAGGACTTGGAGGTGCAGGTAGGTGAAAAGCTGGACAGGAGCTGGTCATGTGCACTTGCAACCGAGAAGCCAACTGTCTCTTATGTTGCATTCAAAGCAGCATGGCCAGCAGGTCAAGAAAGGGGATTCTGCCCCTCTGCTCCACTCTGGTCAGCCTCTACCTACAGTGCTGTGTCCAGCTCTGGGGTCCTCAGCACAGGAGAGACACCGACCTGTTTGAACAAGTCCAGATGAGGCCTCAAAGATGATCCAAGGGCTGAAGCCATCTGCAGTGAGGATAGGCTGAAAGATTTGGTGTTGTTCTGCCTGGAGAAAACTCTGGGGAGACCTGGCCTAGTGTCTGCTGCCTGATGATGAGATCACAAGAGATCATGGCCAGTGTGTGGATGACAGTTGTGACAGCACTCAGAAGGCAGCCCTTCCACTGCAGGGCACAGCACCAGGAGCCCAACAGGGACAAGTAGGGAGTCCCTGACAAAGCTCAGGCTCTGCAGGGAGTATGCAGAGTGTGTAGCCAGGATGGGAACCATGGGGAGCAAGTGTGTCCCAGCCTCGGGGACAAACGCTAGGGGAACTGAGGGTCCAGAGGTGCCACAGACCATGGGCAGGGTGCTGTACACAGGAAACCTGGTGACACAGAAGGTGAAAGAGGCAGAAGCACTGGATGCCAGTGTCACACTTGGCTTTGGGATACCAGGGACTGAGGAAAGACTGGTGCAGAGATGAGAACTAGGGCAGCAATCATCCCACTGTACTGTGCATTGGTGAGGTCAGAGCTCAAATACTTGGTCAGTGTTGACCCTGCACCTCAAGAAAGGTATTGAGGTGCTGGAGCATGTTCAAAGGGCCTAGAGCACTGAGGAGCAGCTGAGGGACCTGGGGTTGTTTAGCCTCAAGATGGCTCAGGGACACCTTCTTGCTCTGTACAACTCCCTGAAAGGAAATTGTTTTGAGGTGGAGGTTGGTCTCTTCTCTGGGGCAAAAAGCTATAGACAAGAAGGAAACAGCCTCAAGTTGAGCTGGGAAAGAATTATGTTGGACATGAGGAACAGTTTCTTTGTGGATAGAGTTCTTAAGGCCTTGACCAGGCTGCCCAAGGCAGGAATGGAGTCCCCATCCCTGGGAGGGGTTTAAAAGTCCTGTAGATGTGGTACTGAGGGAGGTGGTACAGTGGTAACCTGGCAGTGCTGTGCTAACGGTTGGACCCAATGATCTTAAAGGTCCTTTCCAACCATAGCCATTACAATTCTGTGATGCCTTCTGAAACAGGGATCAAGGCACCTGGACGTGCATGACTCCTTGGGCCTGATGTGCCACACCAGCTGTGCCCAGGAGCTGGAAGAGGCCATAGTTACTGGCCCGTGATAGCCACAGTGATAGCAGAGGTGCCTGAGAGCTGCAGGACAGTAAATGTCACCCATGTCACATGCAGCAAGTCTCAGTGCTGGATCCCAGGAGGTCGGTGGTGAGTGAATCTTCAGCGTTGGGCTCCTTGCACAGACGGGCTAAGCTGAGTCCTGGCTTGAGCAGCGCTCGCCGCACAATGGGGCGGCGGGACTGCTCCTTGGGCATCCCAAAGGTATCGGCTGGTGACGGTAGAGCAGATGCACCGAAGCGAGCAGGCTGGCTTGGCAGCAGCCATGGAGTTGCACGACCCTGCCTCTACCGTAACATGGCATCCTCAGATCCTGGAATGCAATGGCTGAAAGGCTAAGGGGCCGGGGCGGGGCCATGCAGATAACATAGCGCGCGGCATGCTGGGGGATCGCCGGACCGACAAAACGCCGGGGCCGGGCACGCGCTGCCGCCGGCGGGACAAAGGGTGTCGGTGCGACCCGAGTGTCGGGATGCGACTTAGCGGGGTGTGCGGGGTGTCGGTGCGACGTGCGAGTGTCCGTGTGTTTAGTGTGCGTGCGGCGGCGTGCGGCGGGGCGGCGTAAGGCAGGAGAGCATACTTACCTGGCAGGGGAGACACCATGATCAGGCAGGTGGTTTTCCCAGGGCGAGGCTCATCCTTTGCACTCCGGGTGTGCTGACCCCTGCGATTTCCCCAAATGCGGGAAACTCGACTGCATAATTTGTGGTAGTGGGGGACTGCGTTCGCGCTCTCCCCTGGTCTTTCGGGGTGCGAAGAACAGACAAGGTGGCTCTGGCTGTCCTTTAAGGGCTGCTATCTCTTTTTCTCTCTCGCTCATCGCGCCTGGGCCACTGACAGTCGCTCTTGCACGCACCTACGTGCCATTGCCAACACTCGGCCCCATCGCGGCACCTCGCCGCACGCCCTGCCTGACGGACAGCGCCACGCCGCCCGGGGGGACACGCACGCACCACTCAGCGCACAACACCACGCTCGCTCCTCGCTCTTCTTCACCAAACCAACCTAGCGGAGCCAACCGCTAACCGGACCAACAACGCATGCTGCTGAGAACGAGACCGACGGCTCTCACGCCGGCCCCGTCCGACCGTGCAGCTCATCGCCAGGCGCCTCGCCGCCGCCCACTCAGAGCGCGGCGCCGACGCTTGGCAGCTGTTTTGGCCAGGGCCGCACGAGAAACGGCACAAACAGCGGGCTCAAATCTCCGCGACGGCATCTCAGCCTCACCTGCTTCTGCCTAACTCCTCACAATCCAGGGCCACGGTAAGGCTGCACAACGCCCCAACGGCAAACCACTGGCCACAGATACACAGCACAGCACAGACCACTTGGCTCTGCTTTTCGCACCAAGAAAGACCAGGGGAGAGCGCGAACGCAGTCCCCCACTACCACAAATTATGCAGTCGAGTTTCCCGCATTTGGGGAAATCGCAGGGGTCAGCACACCCGGAGTGCAAAGGATGAGCCTCGCCCTGGGAAAACCACCTGCCTGATCATGGTGTCTCCCCTGCCAGGTAAGTATGCTCTCCTGCTCTACGCCGCCCCGCCGCACGCCGCCGCACGCACACTGAACACACGGACACCCGCACATCCCACGCACGAACCGTGCATTCCCACACACCTCATCCGGCCAGCCCCGGCCCGCTCACAGCGCTCTCCCGCCTCCACAGCGCCCCGCGCCCGGTCCCGCCGTTTTGTCGGGCCGGTGAGCTCCCGGCACACCACGCGCCCTGAAATCTGCATGGCCCCGCCCCGCATCTCTAGTGGCAAATCACAGCTTTCCTCTTAGCATCCTGTAGTACGCCCTGTCCCCGGGCGTGCTCTCTACAGCCATCAGCTGACTGCCAAGGTATAAATCGGTTCTAACTTGCTCAAGGCCACAAACACTTTTGACACTAGATATGAACCATCCATTCCCAAAACAATGCTCCAAACATCTCGTTATCTTGCTATCTTTACCCCATGTGCATAAACCAACCAACATACAGAGTCAAGACATTTGGATTATGCCAGTTCTGCGCAGTAAAGGGTGCTGGGTGATGAGTCCCCAAAGCTATCACTCCAACTCAAGCTGAGGCAGAGACCTGTACGGTAAAACATTCCGTACAGCCAAAACGAACACTTAGCACCTAGAGAACAGCAGACATAGCATGATTCTTACTTCATGTTCAAGGTACTGATGCCATAAAATTTGGCTATGTAAGGAAATCACCTAAGACTCCAGCTGTAAACTTTGGAAGGCAGACATTTTTATTTCTAATTTGTGCATGTTTGGGTGTATGGAGAATCATGTCTCAGATCTTGTGCACTGGCAAGGCAGAGGAGCCACTTTTTAGCTTTTTATTTTTCAAACACGTGCATATCTGTTTGGATTTCCCAGAATGGTCACGCTCATCCATCTAATTTACTAGAACCATATTTACATATCTATTACACATGTGTGGTGGTCTCTGGTGGCATTCAAAGGGTCAAACATCCTATCCTTCAGTTGAAGTTTAACTTTATACAGTTTGCTAGAACTACATCATTGGTCTTTCAGCCTTGGGGATGGCCTGATTTGGGCCAGTTTGCTTTCTTATCAAAGAAGCAGGGCTCCTACCTATTGTGTGTGCTTTAAGAACATCTGTGTCTTGTCCTTGGAGATTCTGTTTGCACAGCAATAGAGTCATAGAAGCAACCAGGTTGGAAGAGACCTCCAAGATCATCCAGTACAACCTAGCACCCAGCCCTATGTTGATTACTAGACCATGGCACTAAGTGCCTCAGCCAGTCTTTGCCTGAACAGCTCCAGGGACGGTGACTCCACCACCTCCCTGGGCAGCCCATTCCAATGGCAATTCCAGTTGCTCTTTGTTAGCAAGTACTCACACTGGGCTGTATTTGCTCCATCAGTAGAACTGCTTCTAAAATCACTTCACGTGCTGGGAGGGTATGGGGCTTGTAGGGGTCAGGGCTTATCTAGGGAGGTGTTACTGATTAGAGCCACGGATACAATGCAGAGCCTTTGTTGGTAGCTCGACTTTCAGGTGTTTGTTCTTGCACATACCCTTTTAGGAACATAGTTCAGAATCACAGAGCTCAGCAACAAATAGTGCGGTGAGGCAGATCTCGCGGAGAAGGGCTAATCTCAAATATGCAAGGACACCGCACAATCCAATGTGGATCAAAAGCGAGTGACAACTTTATTTAGTAGACGCGCGCTTATATGTGTTACAGATAATATATGCATACATGTAAGAAGCTAAATGGCTGAATCTCTAAATACCCCATTTGCATGGTGCACCCACTTGCTACGTGCAGCTGCAAGCAGCAAACTACTTCTTATCTTATTCAGAGTTAGCTGTATCCTGCTCTGCTTGAGTTGTCTGCTGACTCGTCAAGGACAGTGCCTCCCTAGCTGACTATATTAAATGCTGCCTTTGTTTATTCAATATGTCTTTGTTTCTTCAATGTGACCTTTGTTTCAGTGTGGCCTAGCACAGCCTTAATTTAGTTCCATATACTCATCCTGCTTGCCCACCTCTAAGTCATGTCCATTTCCCTTTAGCCATTCTGCAACAAAATAGTAGAGACTTTCAGAACTCAGCAAAGATAGCAAGATAACGAGATGTTTGGAGCATTGTTTCGGGAATGGATGATTCATATCTAGTGTCAAAAGAGTTTGTGGCCTTGAGCAAGTTAGAACCGATTTATACCTTGGCAGTCAACTGTTGGATGTAGAGAGCATGCACGGGGACAGGGCGTACTACAGGATGCTAAGAGGAAAACTCTGATTTGCCACTAGAGATGCGGGGCGGGGCCATGCAGATTTCAGGGCGCGTGGTGTGCCGGGAGCTCACCGGCCCGACAAAACGGCGGGACCGGGGGCGCTGTGGAGGCGAGACAGCGCTGCGAGCGGGCCGGGGCTGATCGGATGAGGCGTGTGGAATGCACGGTTCGTGCGTGGGATGTGCGGGTGTCCGTGTGTTCAGTGTGCGTGCGGCGGCGTGCGGCGGGGCTGCGTAAGGCAGGAGAGCATACTTACCTGGCAGGGGAGACACCATGATCAGGCAGGTGGTTTTCCCAGGGCGAGGCTCATCCTTTGCACTCCGGGTGTGCTGACCCCTGCGATTTCCCCAAATGCGGGAAACTCGACTGCATAATTTGTGGTAGTGGGGGACTGCGTTCGCGCTCTCCCCTGGTCTGTCTTGGTGCAAAAAGCAGAGCGAAGTGGTCTGTGCTGTGTATCTGGGGGCGTTGTGCAGCCTTACCGTGGCCCTGGAGTGTGAGGAGTTAGGCAGAAGCAGGTGAGGCTGAGATGCCATCGCGGAGATTTGAGCCCGCTGTTTGTGCCGTTTCTCGTGCGGCCCTGGCCAAAACAGCTGCCAAGTGTCGGCGCCGCGCTCTGAGTGGGCGGCGGCGAGGTGCATGGCGATGAGCGGCACGGTCGGACGGGGCCGGCGTGAGAGCCGTCGGTCTCGTTCTCAGCAGCATGCGCTGTTGGTCCGGTTAGCGGTTGGCTCCGCTAGGTTGGTTTGGTGAAGAAGAGCGAGGAGCGAGCGTGGTGTTGTGCGCTGAGTGGTGCGTGCGTGTCCCCCCGGGCGGCGTGGCGCTGTCCGTCAGGCAGGGCGTGCGGCGAGGTGTCGCGATGGGGCCGAGTGTTTGCAGTGGCACGTAGGTGCGTGCAAGAGCGACTGGCACTGCCCGAAGCGCGATGAGCGAGAGAGGAAAAGAGGTATCGGGTCCCAAAGGACGGCCCGGGCCACGGCGTCTGTTCTTTGCACCACGAAAGACCAGGGGAGAGCGCGAACGCAGTCCCCCACTACCACAAATTATGCAGTCGAGTTTCCCGCATTTGGGGAAATCGCAGGGGTCAGCACACCCGGAGTGCAAAGGATGAGCCTCGCCCTGGGAAAACCACCTGCCTGATCATGGTGTCTCCCCTGCCAGGTAAGTATGCTCTCCTGCTCTACGCCGCCCCGCCGCACGCCGCCGCACGCACACTAAAGACACGGACACTCGCACATCGCACCGACACCCCGCACACCCCGCTAAGTCGCATCCCGACACTCGGGTGGCACCGACACCCTTTGTCCCGCCGGCGGCAGCGCGCGCCCGGCCCCGCCGTTTTGTCGGTCCGGCGATCCCCCAGCATGCCGCGCGCTATGTTATCTGCATGGCCCCGCCCCAGGGCCCTCCCCGCGACGCCCTCTGCGACGCCCTTCGTGGTCCCGATCCCGCTCCAGCTCCTCCAGGTGCTGCTCATCTCCCTCTGCCGGTCCCCACGCAGGCTCCCGCACACGCCAGTGACAGGGCTCTTTCCTTGAAGGGCGCTTAGGGGAAGGTGGCGCTCCAGGCTCCGCGGTTGTGAGATTCGCGCCGCCCTGGGAAGGAGTCTACCAGACAGACACACGGTGAGGATGCTGCGACCTTTATTCACCCTCAGGCCTAACACAGCGAGCCACGCACTAAGGCATGGAGCCCCCTATGCCGTATGGGTCACCTCATGACCCACCGCACCTGCTGCTCTCAGCAGAGGCACTGGTGCAGACCCATGTCCCTGCTCAGGGGGTCTTGGCTTTCCGACGCTGCGTGCCCCACAGCAGGAGGGACATAGACACGGTTACAGCTCCCAGGATCCCACAGAAGAGCAGCATGGGGAATGTTCCCTGCAAGAAAGCAGCAGTGAGCAGTGCTGTCCCCCAGTGCCCACCCCCACCCCATGCAGCCCACGCTGCTCCAGCATCATCCCATGGATGCTGACCTCACGCAGGCACCTGTAGCCATGGAAGGGGCTATTGCAGAGACACTGGACAAGGCCAGGGCCATCCGGGGCACAGGCAGCATTCTCTGGGCACAGCCAGGCTGGTAGAGCAGAAATGCAGAGGTCATGGGCCTGGGCCAGGCCACCTCCCAGCCCCAGACATGGCCCTCCTGCTCCTTGCCATACCAAGCTCCTCAGAATTGTTGCAGGAGTTCCTCTGACCCTGGCAGAACCGACTAGTCCCGTTCGTCGTCACCTCCTCCCAGGCGCTGTGCCCTCCTGGGCACTTCAGTGACAGTGGCAATGCTCTGTGGAGCAGACAGCTCAGCCCCCAGCACCCCAGGAGGCCCGTGCCCTCTCCCCGAGGTACTCACAGGATCTGCAGTCGAGTGAAGCCCAGGAAGGAGCTGTTGGGTAGGAGTGTCAGGGGGTTCTTTGTCAGGTCCCTGCAAACAAACACCAGACACTTGGACTTTCTCTGCAGGGCTGCTCTCCATCCCTTCATCTCCCACCTGGACTGATACTGGGGATTGCCCTGACCCGTAGACTTGGCCCTGATGAATTTCAGGAGATTGCCATGGGCACTGACCTCCATTCAGATGCTGAGCTGTTCATTAACTATGTCTTTCAACGTGGCCATCCAGCCAATTCCTTCCACCAAAAAACATCTCTTTGCAGTTGAGAGACAATGATGTTACATGAGACTGTGTCAAAAGCCTCACAGAAGTCAACACAAATGATGTCAAGTTGCTCTTCCCTTATCTGTCAGCATGGTCTCCCCATCAGAGAAGGCCTCCTGGCTGGTCAGGCAAGGACTTGCCCTTGGTGAAGCCATGCTAGCTGTCTTGCTCCACCCCCCCACCACCCATATGCCTTGGCAGATCTTCCAGGAGGGTCTGCTCCATGCTTTGACTAGGCACAGAGGTGAGGCTGCCTGGACAGTGGTTCCCAGGGTCCCCCACATTCACCTGCTTTAGAAATGTAGGTGATGTTGCCTTTTTTCCAGTTAGTGGGGACTCCTCCTAACTGCCAGCACAGTTCAAAGACAGCGTGGAGTGGCCAGTGTCCCCTGGGTTTTGGAGTGCCATGGGACTTGGGGACAGTATGGTGCTGAGTGCACAGTGGAATGGCAGGGATCTGGACCAGCGAGGCAGGGCTGTGCTTGCCCATCAAGATGGGGGGGTCACACCACACCCCTCTCCCTGTCCAGGGCACCCTTTGTTGCAGGGAACAGGAGGGGACACAAAGAGATATACAGACTCACAGGACGATGGTGGTGGTAGCCTCAGTCAGCTCTGGTGGGAGGTTGTCCAGAGAGCAGTTGCTTAGGTCCAGCCTGGGAGGGGGGTAGTGCAGTGAGGAGGGATGCCAGGATACCTGGCACACCCAGCACTCCCACCCTGCTTTTCCCACGCAGCCCCTGCCCCACAGAACTCCCACCCCTGCATTACCCTGATCCACTCTGTCCCTACAATATACACCTTGTCACATCCCTGCACCAGGCAACCCTCCAGCCCAAGCCATCCCATAATGTTGTCTCTGAACACCCTCTGCTTATCCCTCTGCACTCTCAGCACCCCCTCATACATCACTCCTGCCCCATACCCCAGCAGTCGTTCTGGATGGGTGTCCTGTTCCCAGCAGCAGCGTCCCTCACTCTTGGTGCCAACCTGGGATGTACAGTATTGGGCCACGATGGAGTCATTCTGCAGTGGTCCTGGGCAGTGACTGCACACCTGTCACAGGGGACATTCAGTGGGGCCCTGGCAGCACCATCACATGCACCCCTCAAACCCTGGAGCCTCTCAATCCAAGCACCTCTAAGCCAGGCACCTTCCGACCCCTCCAGAACGGCTACTTGCTGATGTGTGGAACTCCCCCGGAGCCCATCGACATGGTCACCTGAGTGCACACATCTTCACGCCGGGCACTACGGCTCACCAGCACCGCTAAGCCGGGCACCCGGGGACAGCCATTCCCCGACCCCCCGGCATCCACGTCCTTGGACATTCCCGGCCCGGACACCCCCGACACGGGTACCTTCTGGAGCCGCCAAGTTGGGCCCTCTCCGATCTCCCTCGATCGGACATTCACCGACCCTCGGGGCTCCCTCGGACTCCCTCCTTCATCCCCCGACGTGGGCACCTCCGACCCCGGGTGTCCTCATCTCGGGCATTTCCCGACCGGCACCCCTCGAGCCCCGGCACCCTCAAACTCCGGGTTCCCCGCCGCTCACCGCCGCCCCACTGGCGGACCAAGGCATCAGCAAGAGCACCAGGAAAGCAGCCATGTCCCCGGCCCCACCCCGGGGCTCCTCCGGGACCGCCCTGGTCCGCCGGACACGCCCGCTATGAGGACGCCCCCTGGCGGGAACGGTGTGGGTTTCTTCCGGGACACCGAAGCACTACCAGACAACGGCGGGCGCAGTGCCGCGGCACCGACACTGACCGGCACGGCCTGGGACGCGGGCAGGACACAGCTGGGTCCCGCACCAACGGGAGACGGCGGAAAGCCCCGAGAGGAGCGGAGCCTTTGGGAGGCTGCACAACGGGGCCGGGCCGGACCAAGCCAGGCCAGACGACCCCTGGACCAAGAGCGAGGCGCAGCCAGGGTTGCCCGCAGCCAGGGCTGCCCGCAGCCAGGGCTGCCCGCAGCCAGGGTTGCCCGCAGCCAGGGCGCGGTAACTCGCTGGAGGCAGCCGAGCGCGGCCGCGGCGCCCCCGCTGACCCCGTGCGGGCCGTGTGACGCCGTCGGGGCGCGCCGGGGCCGGGCGGAAGTGGCGGTGCGGGCAGCGTCATCTCGTCATAGATGGTCAGGTTGCGCCCACGGTTGCTGCGGCGGCACGTGGGGGCTGAGCTCTGCCGCGCCGGTCGCCGCCGCCGGTGAGTGTTACACCGCGGCTGCTGGGGAGTCCTCAAGGTCACCGCCCAGGACAGCCCCGCAGCGGTCTCTCCGGGCTCGGAACGCACGCTGAGGCTGTGCCGGGGCTCATCTTGTCGCTGCCCGCCTCACCTTGTCTCCTGTCCACTCTGGCGGTACCGAAGCGCCGAGGAGCCGCGCCAGGGTACAGGGTCATTGGGGACAGCAGAGTGGAGGGGGACCAAGGGTCTGGGGGCACCGTGAATCCTGAGTGATCAGGGGCCCGGACATTGGCGGAGGGCACCGGGGATCCTGAGGGACTGTGAGGCTGATACTCGGGCTGGGGGCACCAGGGAGCACAGAAAAGGGAGCAGGGTCGCTGGGGACGCGGGAACGATGAAATGCAGGTCAGAGGGCACCGGGACACAGGAGGGCCGGGCCTCAAAGGGGGTGACATGGGGACACCGGGAGACAGGGAAGAGCAAGGCAGGGGAGAGGGGACACGGGGCAGCCTGGGGCTGTGGGAGCAAGGCTGGGCATGGGAACTCGGGGACATCAAGAGAAGGGTCAACAGGGTCTATGGGACCACTGAGAGACAGGGAATGGGGCCTTGGGCCAGGGACACCAGAGGACGCTAAGGCTCGGTGCAGCAGGGCATCAGGGACACCAGGTACAGGGCAGCCTTGGGCAGAGAGCACCCGTGGCTGGCCGGCCTTGGGCTGCAGTGCTGGTGAGGCAGCTGTCAAGGACCACAGCACTGCCTGCCCCGTGTTTAGTCTTGGTGGTGGAATGTGGTGACCTTGGACCCTGGCTGGGAGCTGTGCTGTGTGGTTGAGTGGTGTCCGTCAGGAACAGGGACGGTGGCAGGCAAAGCAGGAGGTGCTGCCCTCTCACCTCCTTCGTGCTCAGCCAGCACTGCTGCAGGACACGGTGCCAGCACAGCTGCCCTGATTCCCCTTGCCCCCACAGTGGGCAGGCCTGGGCAAGCTGTGCTGGATACAGTGGTTCCAGCCTAATCCCCCCAAGTATGCCCCAGACAGACATTCCTCTGAGGATGTGGTGGGCACAGCGCCAGTCCCTCACCATTGGCAGGCCGGTTTTGTCCTCCTTGTGCCCTGCAATACCCCTTGGCAGACCTTAACACTGCCCCACAGTATGGTGGCACAGGAGGATGCTTTTTGTCCTTCATCCACTGCCCCGTCAGTGCGTGCTGTTCCCTGGACCCTTGCTGCTTTTGACTGCCTGCTGCTTGCAAGCCTGTGCCCACTGGCAGAGGTAGAAGGTGTGGTGTCTTTGTTCTGGCACTCTTTCAGCCCTGCTCCTGAAACTGCCTCTCCCCTCCAGCTCTGCTCTACTGGGGCTTGAGCCACGGATGGAGGGTCCCGAGGATGAGCCTGTGAACAGGGCATGGAGGTGCCAGGGCCAGCAGCAGCTCAGGTGTGCACCATCTGGCTGCTGCCCAGAGCCTCTGAGGCTGTCGGTACTCATCTGTGTGTCCATCTGTCCATCCCTGGTTGTGTGGGGTGCGTGTCTTGCAGGTCACCCTATCCAACCTCTGCTCAGCTGGACTGGGGGTGGCAGGGCTCCTCCTGCACCTGCTCACTGACACAGACTGGGCTCCACTGCTGGTCCTTCTGCCCTCCTTATCCCCATCTGTGGGTCCTGCAGGGCCAGGGGCTGCCCAGCGGGGGCTCCTGCGGGGGCAGCCGCTCTGGCGCTGGCTGTGCTGTGCTTGTGCTGTGCCGCCCGCAGGGCAGCTGCCTGGCGCCGGGGCGGTTCAGGTCTTGGCTGGGCTTTGGCACCGGGGGCGACTCAGGCGGGTTTGGCGGGTCCGCGCAGGCTAGGGCGGTTGTCTTTGGCGAAGGCACAAGGAGCGGTGCTGCCGGGCTCAGCAGGGCTGCCGCGCACCTAGGGCGGTTGTGTCGCTGCGTTTGGCCGCGCCAGGCCGGTTCTGCCGGGCTTTGCAGGGCTTGGCAGACTTACGTGGGGCCGGCAGGGATGGAGTCCTGGGTGGGACTCTTTTCGCAACCATGGCCTCGGTGCTCTTCGGAAGAGATGCTCGTTTGCCTTGGCAGAGGCGGAGGGAGGAGAGGGGTTAAGGAGACGTCTCTTGTTCTGCTTGGCGCCCCGCCCATTCCAAATGCTTGAGGCTGAGGAGCGAGCGAAGGTCCTTGCAGTGTCGTGCGGCTCCCAGCGTGGTCGTGACACTTTTCTTTCCTCCTGCAGATGCCAGTGCTGGGGAGATGACGGCCAAGACCCGCTGCTGTGGTGGCTGCCGGGGTTCGGCGTACCCCTGAGGCCAACGAGGTGGATCCAAGGCAGGTGGCTGGGCAGGGGCAGCTCCGGTGGGGCAGCAGCAAGAGGAGACGCTCACCATGGAGTTCACGGTGATCGACTACAGCATCTTTGCGCTGCTGCTGGTGCTGTCGTCGGCCATCGGGCTCTTCTACGCGCTGACTGGGAACCGGCAGCGCACAGTGCAGGAGTTCTTGCTGGCCAACCGCAACATGAGCTTCCTACCTGTCGCTCTTTCCCTGCTGGCCACCTTTCAGTCAGCTGTGGCTATCCTGGGTGTGCCAGCTGAGATCTATCGCTTCGGTACCGAGTACTGGTTCCTGGGCTGCTCCTACTTTCTGGGGCTGCTCATCCCAGCCCACATCTTTATCCCTGTCTTCTACCGCCTGCGCATCACCAGCACTTATGAGGTGAGCCGCGTCCTGCCTGCTGCCACAGGGAGGACGTGGGGGACACGGGATGACCCCCGTGCTCGGGACACTGTGTGCAGGCAGGACAGTGCCCTGACCTATCTACCCCACAGTACTTGGAGCTGCGCTTCAACAAGACGGTGCGGGTCTTTGGCACTGTCACCTTCATCTTCCAGATGGTGAGTGGGGCAGGAGTGGGGTGGGCATGGGGGACCAGGCACAGCTGCAGTGTTGCTCTCTCTGCAGGTTATCTACATGGGAGTGGTGCTCTATGCACCTGCACTGGCCCTCAATGCAGGTAAGGGAATAGGAGCAGAGGGTCAAATGTGGTATCCCTCATCCTGAGGGGGACAGAGGGGCAGCCACTCCCTGCTTATTAATGGCTTCTGCCACTTCCAGTGACAGGCTTTGACCTCTGGAGTGCAGTCCTGACCATCGGGCTGGTTTGCACGCTCTACACCACGCTGGTGAGTCCCTGCCTGCTGCTCTCTGGCTGTGGGGTGCCCAGTGCTCCCCTCTCTGGGCTGTGGTGACAGGTGCTGTGCCTCCACAGGGTGGGCTGAAGGCTGTCATCTGGACAGACGTCTTCCAGACGCTGGTGATGTTTGCGGGGCAGCTGGCTGTTATTGTGGTGGGTGCCCAGCGAGTGGGTGGCATGGCCCGCGTCTGGCACCTGGCCGAGCAGGAGGGCAAGATCTCTGGCATTGAGTGAGTGGCCCTTGCCAAGACACCTTCACCCACCCAGGGCAGAGCATCCCTTGTCACACTGTGGGGACACATGAGGCAACTGGGAAGGGCCTGAGCTGGTGCAGAGGGACACCAGCACTGCATGGTGTGGAGGAAGTGTCATTCCTGCTCCACCCTTTCCTGTGCTGTGGGCTGCGGGGTGCCGACGAGGACCTGACACTGTGACACGCACCCCTCTTCTGCTGACACCTCTCTGCAGCCTGGACCCTGACCCTTTTGAGCGTTACACCTTCTGGACCCTGGCGATGGGAGGGGTCTTCATGATGCTGTCCCTCTACGGAGTGAACCAGGCACAGGTGCAGCGGTACCTCAGTGCCCGCAGCGAGTGGGAGGCCAAGCTGTGAGTGGGGCCAGAGTTGGGGGTCCCATGGCTGGGATGGGCCTCTTTGCCACCCCCCCTCAACCCCTCTGACACTTACCTGGTGCCTACAGCTCCTGCTATGCCGTCTTCCCCTGCCAGCAGATTGTGCTCTGCCTCAGCTGCCTCACTGGCCTGGTCATGTTTGTCTACGACCGGGAGCACCCACTGACACCTGCCCAGCGCCCCAGCTCCTCTGACCAGGTGAGTGACTGGGTCTGCCCAACACCTCCCACAGCCTGTGGGGCTGGACCATGTTTGCCCTGGGTTCCTGGCCCCATGGGTGCTGACCCTCCTGCCTCAGCTGGTGCTGTACTTCGTGATGGACGTGCTGCGGGACCTGCCTGGGCTGCCTGGGCTCTTCGTTGCCTGCCTCTTCAGTGGATCCCTCAGGTGAGGAGGTGGTCTCAGGGATGGTAGGGTTGGGGGAGTCCTAGATGAGCCCCATCCTGCTCCTTCTCCTCCCCAGCACCATTTCCTCTGCTTTCAACTCGCTGGCCACGGTGACAATGGAGGACCTGGTCCGGCCCTGCTGCCCTGGGCTGTCAGAGTCACGGGCCACGCTGCTCTCCAAGCTGCTGGGTGAGTGAGGGACTAGGGTAGGGGATAGCACTGGTGATGGGGAATCCCCAGCACCCCCATGACCCCCTGCTTCTCTCCTCAGCTCTTGGTTATGGATTGCTTTGTCTGGGGATGGCCTACATGTCCTCTATGCTAGGCCCTGTGCTGCAGGTAGGGGTGGTGGCATGGCCACCCCCAGCTCTGGCACCCACCTGGTGTGTGGTCAGTGCTAGGGCAAGGGGCCAGCTCTGAGACCTGTGTCCCTGCAGGCAGCCATCAGCATCTTCGGCATGGTAGGGGGCCCTCTCCTGGGACTCTTTTGCCTGGGCATGTTCTTTCCCTGTGCCAATGCCACGGTAAGTGTCCCTCTGCCTGGCTGAGGGCATGGACCCTGCGGGCCAGCAGGTGGTGGAGCAGTGCCAGAAGGCCTGGGGTTCCCTAAGCCCAGCCAGGGCTCAGCAACCTCCCTCTCCCCTGGTGCAGGGTGCTGTTGTGGGGCTGCTGGCAGGCCTGGCCATGGCCTTCTGGGTGGGCATTGGCAGCCTGCTGCAGAGCATGGGGTCGGCCAGGGAGCCCTCCCTACCCAACGGCACTGTGCTACCCATTACTGGCAACCTCACCACTGTCCTTGCCACCACGCTGCTGACCCCCACGCTGGCTCCCCAGAGGTGAGTGGGGCTCAGGGCTTGGCCCCAGGGTGCTGTGGGGTGAGTGATGCAGGGGTGCTGTTCTGTGCCCCACCTTACATTTTCTCCTCTCTCCTGCTCATCTCCCCCAGGCCCACGGGGCTACAGAAGTTCTACAACTTGTCCTACATGTGGTACAGCGCCCACAATTCCACCACTGTCATTGTCGTGGGGCTTCTGGTCAGCCTGCTCACTGGTGAGTGCAGGAGCTGCTGGGGCTGGCAGTCAGACCCCCAACCTCCCTGCTCACCCTCTGCTCTGCCTGCCCAGGCCCCACGCCAGCAGCAGCCGTGGACCCCCGCACCATCTACCCAGTGCTGCCTCGTCTGCTCTGCTGTCTGCCCCGCAAGTACCGGCAGAAGCTCTGCTGTGGTGTGGCTTTCCCTGACCAGGTGAGGGGCCCAGACCCCCGTGAGGGAAGGGCATGGGGTCTGTGCCACGCTCCCCATGCTCCTGCTGCCACTGCTCTGTCCCTGCAGGATGGTGACTGTACAGACACTGTGACAAAGAGCAATGGGGTGCCCAATGGCTTGGTGCCCCCTGGCTCCGGGCGTCGAGAGGAGGAGGAGGAGGGGCAGGGATACATCTGTATGGCTGGAGCTCCAGTGTGTGCCGTGCAGGAGACCTCCTTTTGAGCTCCACAATGCTGACCCTTCCCAAGTGTGGGGATCCCAGCCCCCCCCGTACCCTTCCACAGCTCCCCCCAAAGCCAGGGGGCGCAGACCCTTGTGGGTTGGTAGCACAGGGTTGGGGAGCACCGAATAACAGAGGGGCTGGGTCCTTCACTGGAGGGGGCTGGCTGGGCTGCACCCCTATGAGCAGCTGAGCTCTCAGCCTTCCAGCTGCCCACGACAGGGGCTGTGCTGGACTCTGTTCTCTGGCCAGGGGGATTTGGGACCACAGGTACTGGGGTGGATGTTGGAGCAGTGCTGAGTACCCACCCTAGGCTGGAATGCTGCCTGGTGCCCCCAGCCTGGCCATGTGCCTTACTGCACTGCTCCCAGTCTGGGGGCTGCCCCATACCTCTCCGGCCCCACCCATCACTCATCTCTGTGTTTATTGTCCCCCAATAAATGGTTCTGGAGCACAGTTGTCAGAGAAGCTCTGTGACTAGCCACCTCCCCACCGTCACCTGGAGCCTGTGGGGAGATGGACCCCTGTGTCTCCAAGCAATGGGGGCCCCTGCTGTCCCCTGGGAGTGGGAACCTTGACCAACAGGACAGATTTATGGCCACAGCCTTGGCCCCTTTCCCATGGCACAGGGCCGGCAGGGGGGCCTGGCTGGGGGGCCAGGTTAGCAAGGCTCACAGGGGCAGAAGGGGGGAAGTGTGTCTGTGTTAAGAGGGGGTGCAGGGTTCCCATCTCCCCGCCCTCTGAGCACAGATGACTTGGGGCAGTGCTCAGGGTGAAGGTCCTATGGAGGAGTGGACCAGGGTGAGGGTCCCACGGGGGTCATATCCTGCAGCACCATTAGCCGAGGCAGAAGGCAGGTGCTAGCTGCAGGTTTATTACTGTAGGTGGGGCCAGGTGTGCCCAAGCCCCCATAGGCAGTGTTGGGCACCCCCCTCCTCAGTCCAGGCAGGGAACACATCAGCCCCGTGATGGCAGTTCTCACTCTCAAGTGTCTCTGGGGTCCTGACACGCTGACTGCAGACAGGGACTGGGCAGGGAGCCTGGGTGTGCCACTGCCCACCCTGTGCCCACAGAGCTTGCAGACCCCTGTGCAGGATAGGGGTGTGGATCCCATCAGCACTGCTCCACCCCATCCTGACGGATGCTCCCAATCCTCACCCCAGAGCACACCCTCCCCGTAGTGTGGGGAGGGGGCAGATGTAGGGATCCTGTGGCCATAAGCATGGCAAGGCTCAGGGAGGGCTGTTCCCTGCTGCCAGCCTGCTGGCCCCTATACCTGCATGCTCATGGTTGCTGCTGGCTGCATCTGGCCCGGAGAGGTCAGGACCAGGGCCCTGCCATGAGCCAGCATAGAGAGGCAGGAGCACACTGGCCACTTCTGGTCGTGGCTGTGGGGCAGACTCCTGTCCTGCTGCCAGTGCCCCACACTCAAGGATGGGGGAACCCAGGGACGGCTGATACGGTGTGCTGGAGGCCCTGGGGACAGGCTGATGGCAGGGATGGAGCATGGTGAGGTCCCCAGAATAGAGTGGGCACCAAGAGCTAGCTGCTGGCATGTACTGGGGTAATGGCGGATCCTAGGGTGCCATCATGGAAGGGGACTCTAGGGACCAGCTGCAACATGTACTGGGGGACCCTAGAGGCTAGCTGCTGGGTAATGGGGGATGCCAGGGTGTTGTCATGCAAGGGTACCCCATGAACCAGTGCCAGGGAGCTGGACCCCAAAGCAGAGGTGCTGTAAATCTCACCTTCAGAGGATGCAAGAGTGTTCATCAAGTGGGCAGGAGGGTGCAGCTGTGGGGGGCCCACAGCCCAGAGTTTGGCTAAGATGGGCAATGTAGCTGGTGGCCAGGACAAGGATGTCCAGCTTAGAGAGCTTGGTGCCAGGAAGCATGGTGGGCAGGGCTGCCTGTTGAGACAGGAATGCCCGACAAAGTGCCTGCACCCGGCTCTGCTCCCACACTGTATTCTGGGGGCACGGGGCACCCTGCAGACACAGGAGGGGCTGAGCTGGCCTGGGACCCATGGCGCCCTGCAGCTGGGGCTGGGGTGGTCACCATCTCCCCCAGTGAGAATGGGGACAGCACTCATCCTCTAGGATACCATCTGTTCCTGGGGACCCAGGTGAACCCAGGATCTAGGCCCACGGGGTGTCTGTGCCCCCAGGACTGCATGCCGTGGGGCAGCCCACGTGTCCTGCCTGTACTCCACCCGTCTCAGCCCTGCCCACAGCCCACCAAGCAGGGTAGACTGGCACTGCCAGGCATGCACACCCTTCACCACGGCATCTCCCCAGGGCCTCCTGTGCCATCTGGCTTTAGTGCAGTAAGCTGAGGGGTGGCATTGCTGGGGCTCCCTGCTTCCACCACACACCGAGGCCATGGGGTCCTCCTCCTGTGCTCAGCTGGCCCCTTACCTGTTCTGATGTGGAGCTGCTCCCTGGGGTGCCAGGGTAGGCAGTTGAGACCCCTGGAGTTGTGTCTGTGCTCCCTCTCTGTCAGCAGCAGGCAGCTCGTGGGGGGCTGCAGGCAGCCCTCCTCCCCTGGCAGCTGGAGGAGACAGGGGAGTGGCTGTGGGTGGCAGCTGGCTTTGCTCTGTGCCCCTCACCAGAGCATGCCCCCATGTTCTCAGCCGTGCTGGGCCCCACCAGGCAGCCCCTGCCTACACTCCTGCTTGCACTTCAGCCCCGCGAAGCACTGGTGGGTCGGGGGGCCCAGAGGAGCACCTCTGCATCCCTGCCACCTCCCAGCATAGCTCAGCCCACAGCCTCCTCTGGGTGGGTGTCCCACCTCCTCCTCCTTGGCACGGGGATGAGCTGGAGGTACAGGCTGCCCCAGCCAGAGCCTCCCCCAGCCCACAGCCGCCTGCAGCAGCCCACCTTGCCCCACAGCCTGGCCTCAGTGTCACAGGACCCACCAAGATGTGGGCAGGGTGCCATAGGCAGAGGTCATGCTCTGGGCATGGCACCCACGTGGGGTCACACCAGGCCACAGGCCCTCGAGGCCCTTCCTGTTGGATGGAAGCCCAGTGCTGGTGTGGCACTGGTGGTGGGCAGCTGCCTGAACTGGCCCAAATACTGAGCCCCAGTGAAGGCCACTTGTGACTATCTGCCAGCTGGATTTAACTCCATTCACCACCACCCTGTGGGCTCAGCCATCCAGACAGGTTTTAACTCAGTGAAGCATCCACCCAGCCAAGCCATGTGCAGACAGTGCCTCCAAAGGGCGCTGTGGGAGACAGTATCAAAGGCTAGAGGTG
This sequence comes from Pogoniulus pusillus, assembly GCF_015220805.1. Lineage (NCBI taxonomy): Eukaryota > Metazoa > Chordata > Aves > Piciformes > Lybiidae > Pogoniulus > Pogoniulus pusillus. The sequence continues at coordinate 37,074,077 of NC_087270.1, forward strand.
AGGTAAGTAACACCCACAGCCTTTCCCTCACCCACAAAGCTGGTCACCTTGCAAGGGGAGGAGATCATGCTTATCGACTGGGACCTGCCCTTCATTAACCCATGCTGACTGGGTTGCCCTGCACATCCTGCGTAATGGCACTCAGCATGACCTGGTCTGTGACCTTCCCCAGCACCAAGGTCAGGCTGGCAGGTCTGTAGTTCCCCAGATCCTCCTTCTTGGGGCTGGGTATCCAGGGAACAATTGGTCTCACTACTAAAGACTGAGGCAAAAAAAGATATTGAGTACCTCAGTCTTTTCCTCATCCTCGACCGCTCCACTCCCCCCTGACTCCAGCAAAGGACAGGGATTCTCCTTAGCCCTCCTTTTGCTGCTAATTTATTTGTAGAAGGACTTTTCTTTAACAGCTGAAGCCATACTAATTTCCAGCTGGGTTTTGGCCCTTCTCATTTTCTCCCTGTCTAGTTTCATGACAATCTTGTAGTCCTCCTGCATGCCTTCCAACGGCACAGGCTCCTCATTTTCTCCCTAAGCAGCAACCAAACCTCTCTATCCAACCAGGCCAGCCTTCTGCCCCGCTGACTTGTCCTTTGGTACACGGGGATGGCCTGTTTCTGCACCTGTAAGACTTCCTTCCTGAACAATATCCAGACTTCCTGGCCTTTCAGGACTGCCTCTCAAGGGACTCCCTTGACCAGTCTCTGAAACGTGCCAAAGTCTTCACATTGAAGTCTAAGGTGATCATTCTCATGACCCCTTTAGTGACTTCTCCAACAACTGAGAACTCTGTCACTTGATAATCACCATGCTCAAGACAGCCCCCGATCATTGCACCCCCCACCAGACTTCTCTGACAACTGAGAACTCTGTCACTTCATGACCACTATGCCTGAGACATCCCCTGACCATTGCACCCCCCACCAGACTTCTCTGACAACTGAGAACTCTGTCACTTCATGACCACTATGCCTGAGACATCCCCTGACCATTGCACCCCCCACCAGACTTCTCTGACAACTGAGACCTCTGTGGCTTCACGATTGCTGTGCTCAAGACGTCCCCACCGGTCCTCCCCTGTTCAAAGAGCAGGTCCCGCAGGGTGCCTTCCCTAGCCAGCTTTCTCACCCGCTGCGTCAGGAAGTTGTCCTCTGCACACCCTAGGAACTTCCAGGACTTCTTCCTCTCTGATGTATTGTGTTTCCAGCAGACATTAGGGAAGCTGAAGTCCCCCACAAGAACAAGGGCTAGATGCCTAAAGAATTTTATCTGTCTCTTCATCATGGTTGTGTGGTCTATGACCGACTTCCACCAGGATATCTGCCTTGTTGCCTTCCTTCTGATCTTGCTCATAAACACTCAACTCTGTGAGCCTCAACACAATTAAACCACTCTCCAACACACAGGGTCATGCCACTGCCTCTTTTTCCTTACCTATCTGAAGAGGTTGTAGCACTTGACTGTGGCGCTGCAGTCCGCAGTGAGCTGTTCCACCACAACTCTGCACCACAGCTTTCCTGTTACGCTGTGGCTCCCAGGTAGTCCTGTTTGTTTCCCATGCTGCATGCATGAGGGTAGATGCACTTCAGGTGATCTAAACTCCTTGCCACATTTATGTAGGGTGGAGTCCTAATTCCTACCTGGCTGTTCTCAGGTGCTCCTGTGGTTGCTAATTCACCAGTGGCCCTGGAGCCTTTGCTCCTCGTGGGTCTCCATTCCCTACCTCCACTGATGCCGCAGACTGACAGGGCTCACTAGCACACCATCCTTCAAACGTGGGTGCACTGCTCTCAGGCTTATTTTCTTGGCAAGCTGTTTTGTGCCCTGTCCCCTTTCAATCTCGCTTAGAACTCTTCCAATGAGCCCTGCTAGCTCCTAGGCTAGGATCCTTTTCCCTCTTTGTGACAGGTGTACCCCATCCCTTGCCAGCAGTGCTGGTGACCTGTAAATCAGCCCATGGTTAAAGAATCCAAAGTCCCGACAGAGACACCAGTCTTGGAGCCAGGCATTGATCTGCTGACTCTTTTGTTTATTCCTTCATCACACCCTGCAACTGGGAGATAGATGAGAAAAGTTATCTGTGCTCCTGATCCCTTAGTTAGTCGTCCTAAGGCCTTGAAGCTGGCCATGGACTTTGCATTGCAACTTCCTCATTGCCGATCTGAAAGATTAGCTGAGGGTAGCCTGAGGGCTGCACTAGGGAAGAAAGCGTTCTCCTCACATCGCTAACCTGCCCCCCACGAACGCTGGCGGCTGCTCCATCCCCACCCCAGCGCCCTCTCGCTCGGGGCCCCAATCTCAGCACACCCTAGCGCCTGCATCTGCTGCCAGGCAGCGGAGCGAGATCCCCCAAGGGAACTGGAAGCCGGCGCAGGAAGAGCAAAGCCAAGTCAAAGCTGGGATGGGGAAGGCGCAGTCGGGATCAAGACTTGGAAGTAACAGTCTGGGGGTCCCATGGCAGCCCAGGCAGCTCTCTGTCCCCTGCCTCGCCCAGCGTGGCTCCGCAGGTGGGGGCACTGGGGCTGAGCGGTGCCTCTGCACTGCACCGGACCCCCGTCCCAGGCCACCCTCGGGCCGCAGAGCTGCTTCCCCGCGGCCGTGGAGCCGGCGAGGGCCCATCCCGGGCAGCGAGCCAGCAGCCAACCTGGAGACCAGCGAGCGAGGCGAGCGACCCCTAACCGAGGCGCCGCGACGGCAGCCCGCCGACGGGCGGGGGAGCGGGCGGGGCTTAGGGTGAAAAGAGGCTGGGCTGGGGACTCGGCGGCGGGGCCCGGGGCGGCGGGGGCGGGCGGGGCGGTGACGCGCAGGTGACGCGCAGGTCGCGGTGCCGAGCGGGGCGGTGACGCGCAGGACGCGGTGGCGGAGGGGCGCGGCGATGCGCTGACGTGTGCGGCGCAGCCATGGCGCCGCGGCGGCCGGCGGAACTGTACCGAGCGCCGTTCCCTCTGTACACCGTCCGCCTCCACCCACGGCGGCCGTTAGCCATCACTGCCGGCGGCGGCGGCGCCGCCAAGACAGGCATCCGCAATGGCGTGGTGCGGATGGGTCGGGGGTGCCGCGGGTGGGTGGAGGTGGGGTGCGGAGGCCCGGGAGCTTCGGGGCCGGGCACAGTGGGCGGGGAGCTGGGGGTCCGGGGGCCTCGGAGGGGGAGAGGGTCCCAGACCGCGGGCTGGGGTCGGGTGCAGGCGGCAGCGGTCGGATGCTATGGGGGTAGCCTGGGCTAGGATGTGGAGCGGGTGGTCCCGGGGCGAGTCCCTATGTCAGAGCCTGTGGCTGAGTCCGACTGCTGTCCTGCAGCACTTTTTGCATCTGGAGCAGATCGGGGGGCAGCTCAGTGCCTCCCTGCTCCACTCTCACGACACCGAGACTCGCGCCACCATGACCATGGCATTGGCCCACGACGACATCATTGCCGCGGGGCAGGATGCCAGCTGCCACATCCTCCGCTTCAGCCTGCAGGCACCCGAGGCCAAGAGCAGCTCAGACGGCCAGAACGGTGAGGTCCCGCTTTGCCTGGGGCCTGACAGCACTTGCCCTGGGCAGTGTGGGGCAGGATGTGGGGAGCTGGGTGATCTGTGGGGTGCTCTAGAGATGGTCTGCAGCACCCCACTGGTCTCAGCCTGCCTAGTGGCAGGGACCTGTGCTAGGGCTCCATGTCATCTGCCCCACCACAGGCAGTGGGGAGAAGGGGCCACGGAAGCGGAAGGGTCCCAGTCCGGTGGGGCAGGGTGACACACAGAGTCAGACAAGCGAGGTGACAGTGGAGAGTCTGCACAGCGTCCGTACGGATTTCAGCCCCGACGCCCTGCAGAAGGCTGTCCGCTTCAATGCTGACTGCTCTCTGCTTGTCACTGGTGGTGCTGATGGCTTCCTTCGCCTCTGGGAGGTAAGTACAGGGAGAGCTAAGGCCAGGCATCGCCGTGCTTGTGCCATGCATCTGGTAGGGAATGCCAAGTCACAGTGTTGTCAGTTTGGCAGCACCTGTGGCTGTGTAATGCTTTGTCTTCCCTACACCTTCTCTGAGTGATTCTGGGTGCTGCTGTGGGGATCTGGCCCATGGGCACCACTCTGACACCTGCTGTTCTCTTACAGTTCCCCAGCATGAAGAAGACACTGGAGTTCAAAGCCCATGATGGGGAGATTGAAGATATTGCGCTGGGCCCTGACAACAAGGTGAGTGGCAGGTGGCTCCCTGGCCCCTGACATTGAGGGTATCAGATGGTTCCACGTGATGAATCATCCCCTGGGTGCCTGTGGCCTCTCTGTGCAGGTGGTGACAGCAGGACGGGACTTCCAGTGCTGTGTGTGGCAGCAGGACCAGCTGGTGACAGGGCTGCGCTGGAATGAGAACCTGCCCAGCATACCTGACAAAGCTTACCGCTACCAGGCCTGCCGGTGAGGGCAGGGGGCTGGGAACGGAACACCCCCACAGAGCTGCTGCTCTACACCAAGCTTACTCCCAGTTCCCTGGGCTAGGGGAAAAAGCAACTCTGCTGTTTGCTTTAGTGGGGTTGGGTCTGGCTTCAAGTCTGAGCATGGGAGAGGTGAGGTGGGAAGTGGAAGGTGCTGGGTGCTGGTGAGCTTTCATTGCAGTGCTGGCAGGCTTTCCCTCAATGCACCAGATGTCCCCCTCACAACCCTGGGTGGAGGAGGCATGGTGGTGCTGACTGTAGGGAGCGATTCACCGTGTGCTCTCCCTGGGGCAGGTTTGGGACTGTGGAAGACAACGCTGGGCTGCTGCGGCTTTACACTGTGCAGGTGCCCCACAAGCGAGAACGTCGCCCTCCACCCTGCTACCTGACCAAATGGGATGGAAAGAGCTTCCTGCCACTGCTGACCCGACCCTGTGGCAGTGAGGTCATCTCCTGCCTCTCTATCAGGTACCCAGGGGCCAGGCAGGTTTGGGACTGAGGGCTGCACAAGTCCCACTGACTGTTCTTCTCCTGCAGTGACTCAGGCACCTTCCTGGGGCTGGGCACAGTGACAGGATCCGTTGCCATCCACATTGCCTTCTCGCTGCAGGTAAGCTGTGGGGTAGCCAGGTTGAGCAGGGAGACGTGAGGTGGCAGTCCCAGTGTGCTCCTGTGGCCAGGCTACCTTGGGCCAATCCTCCCCTCTCCCACCCTGCAGAGGCTATACTACGTGAAGGAGGCACATGGCATTGTGGTGACGGATGTGGCTTTTGTCCCCGAGAGCCAGCGTGGGCGGGAGCTGCTGGCAGGGAATGAGGCTGCCCTGCTCAGTGTCGCTGTGGACAGCCGCTGCAAGCTGCACCTGCTTCCCAGCCGACGTAGGTCCTGGGGAGCTGCCGTGGGTGCTGGGGTACCTACCACTTCTCTGCATTCCGGAGCAGGGTTTTGCCTTTTCCCATCCTCCAGCATGCATGGGGGTCCCGGGGGCTGCAGCACCCATCTTCACCTCTGTCTCTTCCACAGGCTCCCTCCCTGTCTGGCTGCTGCTGCTGCTCTGTGCGGGGCTCATTGTGGCCACTATCCTGCTGCTGCAGCTTGCCTTCCCAGGGTTCCTGTAGGTTACAGCCTCCCCCCAGCGCCAGGACAGACACGCCCCCCTCCCCCGAAGCTGGCCAGTCTCTGCTGTACCTCGGCCCACCCTAAGCAGACTGTGAAGCAGACAAGGGACCAGCCCCAGTCCTGCTGTCCCCGCTGGTGCTCGGGGAGCAGACGAGGGGCCCTGGCCTGGCAGGACTGTGCTGGCTGCATTGTGGTACGGGGCTGGCCCCGCGGAGGAGGTGGTCCTACAGCCCTCTGTCTCCGTGCTGCCATTAAAACTGGAGAGCAAAGGCACCGCTGTCTGATCTGTGTTGACAGAGAGTGATGCTGGCTCTGGAGCTGCTCCTGGCTTGGGAATCTGCACTAGCCGCCTGCCACACCTTCCCTGCCCAGTCCATGGACACATGGCTGCAGCTGTGCAAGTTTATTAGGGGGTCAGGTAGTGCCCTGCTCGACAACCCTCTCCCTGATGCCCTCCCCATCCCCTTCCAGCTGCCGTACTTCGTCCCCGTGCTCAAAGACAGCAGTGATGAACTGGGAGAAGAGTCGCTCCATGAAACTACCAGGGCGGGGCCAAAGCCCTTCCAGGAAGCCAATATGTCCCCCATGGGCTGTGACCAACAGTGCCACGTAGGGCAGGTGCCAGGCGGTCTCCACGGGGATGGCTGGACAACCATAGTGAGAAGGAGTTTGCCAGGGGCAACCCCACTGTCAGGGCTGGCCCTCGGTTCCCCCCACTCACCATGCAGTGGGGAGAAGGGATCATCTGAAGCATTGAGGCAGAGCACAGGCACGTGGATGCGGTGCAGCTGGCGCTTGGGGCTGGCCGCCTCGTAGTACTCGTGGCAGGAGCGGTAGCCAAAGGCCTGAGCCGTGTAGCGCTCATCGAACTCTCGGATGGTTCGTGCCTGCACGGGGTGGGGGTAAGGGCAGGCTCTGCCTGTGGGGCCAGGGTGGGGTTCTGCATCCTACCTTTAGAACGTGCTCCACATCCACTTTGTCCCCGATTGCCGCTCTGTGCCTGCACCAACCCCTAGGGTCAGGGCTGGGTGATGACACCACCCCTCTGCTGGATGTGTGGACCCCACTGTGTCCCCCACCCACCTGCTGACAAGCTGGCAGAGGCTGACAGCAAGGCGCTGGTTGAAGAGCAGGCAATTCAGAGGCTGCTCCAGTGATGTGGATGAGATGCTGGGGTCCCAGACTGGGGACAGGGCCATGGCTGCCACTAGCCCTGCTGCCTGACCCTTCCGCCCCAGATAGTTCAGCACCTGCATCCTGTGGCACAGCCAGTTAGGGGCAGCTATGCCACCATCCCAGCCTGACCCCGTTCAAGGCCAGGCGTGCCACCAGCCTGACCCATTCCTGGTCAGAGACAGCCATATTGCCATCCTGGTCTGTCCCTGACCAGGGACAGCTGGGCCACCATCCTGACCCATCCCTGGTGAGGACTGGCCGGGCTGCCATCCCGGCTCATTCTCAGCGTGGACCCTGCCCATACCCGCCCAGGGAAACGCCCACAGCCAGTACTGGGGCACACGGGTACTGGCGCTTGACATGGGCAATGGCTGTCTCCAGGTCTTCGGTGTTGCTGGCGCAGAATGTCCGGGGCGTCTGAGGGGGTAGCAGAGCTGAGGACGGGTGGTGACCCACCGTGCCATGTGGCCCAGCTCTGCATGAAACTGGGGACGGGGGTTTAGGGGTTGTGCCCACCAACAGCTCCTCGCCCCGGCAGCCTCGGTGGTTGAGCACGACGGACCTGTGGTGGGACAATACGTGAGTTGGTTGGCTAATCTGCAGCCGGCCCGTCCCCGGGGCTCACCTGTAGCCGGCGCAGCTGGCCCGGTGCGCAAGGCGGAGCAGGTAACCGGCCTGGCTGCTGCCAGTGAGACCCGGCAGCAGCAGGACGGTGGGGCGGGCACGGGGATCCGGGTGCCGGTGACTGTCGGTGTTCTCGGCCCAGTCGAGGATAAGCTGCCCTCCGTCAGGGGTGCGGATGGCCTCGCTGTGGGGCGGAGCGGTGGGTCGGTAGAGCGGCTTGAGAACCGGGCCGCTGCCGGTGCCGAGTGCTCACCTGCGGTAGGAGACAGGCGGGCGGGCCTGGAGCAGGGCTCCCAGCACGGTCTGCAGGCGGCCCTCGAAGCACCAGGGCGTGGGGCAGAAGGTCTCGCCCACGGCGGGGCAGTGCCGCTGCAAGAAGGCGCGGAGCCGCGGGCCGGCGGCGAGGAGCGGCCGCTGCGGGGCCGGGCATGGGAAGAAGCCGGTCAGCGGGGCCGCTAGGCGGGGCCGAGCCGCTCCCCCGGAGCCCAGCAGGCGCTCACCCGCGGCACCCGAGCCCAGTAGTAGCCGAAGAGGACGGCGGCGGCGGCCACCAGCAGCAGCGGAAACGGCGGCAACAACGCGGGCACCGGCAGCCCCTCCGCGGCCATGCCCCAGCGCGACGCTGCCGCTCCGCACCGGCCTCGCCTCGCCGTAGCCCCGTCCACTGCGGCACCGCCCACCACTGGCCCCACCCTGGAACGGGCGTGTGTGGCGCCGGCTGCCATCTTTGAAGCGGGCGCAGAGTGCCGGTTAACCCCTGCACTGCCGGCGGGGCGAAGCCGAAGAAGCTCCGGGACGCCGCGGGTGGGGCTGGGCCCTCCCGGGCGGGGAGGACTCAGCGGGGTGGGGTAGGGCGAGGCGGATCTCAGCCGGTACCGGTACGAGGCAACGTGTCAGCTACGTGGCCCCGGGCGGGGCGGGTGGCACCGGGCGGTGGCGGGACGGGAGAGCGGGACCGAGTGAGTGGGCAGAGGGGCTGCGGGAGCGGGCTGAGATGGTGCATGGTGTGCGCGGCAGGGCAGGACGGTGCGCTCATGTGCACCGGCTTCTCCGTGTGCCTGCAGTGCCCGGAGTACGCCCGAACTGTGACTGCAGAGTGCGATCAGTGAGTGTGAGCAGCGAGTGCGAGCAGTGCCAGCAGTGAGTGTAAGCAGTGCCCTCCGGTGCTCGCGGCTGTCCCGGTAGTGCCAGCGTGTCTCTGTCGCGCTGGAGCCATGGACCGCTCCTGCAGCTTCTCGGGACTGCTGCACGCTTCTGGGACTGGGGTAGCTCGGGGCAGCTCCCTCACCCCAGTGCAGGCAGAGGCTGCGGGTACGGCTGGCCGGCAGCAAAGACCAGATGGGGCGGGGGGGGGGGGGAGGGGGGCTGGCGGACGATGCCGTGACCAAGGCTCGGTGGAAGCGTCTCGTACTGACTTCCCTACTCTCCCGTGGCCAGGCACAGCTTCCCCCAGCCAGGAGTGTCCACTTTGCCACTCTTGTCTGGCTGCAGCCCAAAGGTGCAGAATGAGGAACCCATTGGTGGCCTTGCTGCTGCTGCTGCTGGTCCCGGTGGCACTGACTGCCCCCAAGATAGGGGAACAAAGGTATGTTCAGGGGGCAGAAATATCAAGGGGTGCACGGGTGTGAAGGGAATGCATGAGTATTAGGGTCTGCACAGGTATTGGGCAGCACAGGTATAAGAGAACTGCCCTGGTATGGGGTGGTGCAGGTCTGGATGGGGTGCATATGTACAGGAAGGAACAGGTACAGATAGGCACTTGGGCATGAGAGAGGTGCACAGGTACATGGGTGCAAGTGGGGTGGATGGGTGCAGGGCTGGGGGCACAAGAGTGGCTGAGGCACATAGCTGCAGGTGGGTGCAGAGGCCCAAGTGGCACGGCCAAGGAAAGGGTTTACGTGTCCAGACAAGGCACAAGGGTGTGCAGAAGGCTGTGGTGGCTGTGGATGGAAGGAATGCTGTGTGGGGCACTGCAGGGATGTCAGGCCAGGCTGGAGTGGAGTGGGGTGGGCAGCCTCCTCCTCACTACTCCACACCTAGGAATACAAGTGACATTCCTCTCTCCTGCCCAGGCCTGAGGACCCCAAGGCCATGAGACTGGATTATGACACGGACCCACTGAGCCCAGAGCTGTCAGCGCTGCTGTGAGTTCCTGCCCCTTGGGCAGCCCCACATCAGTGGGTTCCAAACCCTTTGTCTGGGTGCTGTGCATCACTGAGGACAGTGGGCACAGGTACTACCCAAATAACTGTGGGGCAGGGTTGTGCTGGGGACAACTCTAGGGCAGAGCTGCCCTGGGTGAGGTCGTGGGGCAGGCTGTGGGACAGAGGCTGTGTGCCCACTGCCCTGCCTGCTGCCCCCAGGCTGCTGCAGAACGTGGTGAGGAGCCTGGGGCTGCCACCGGAGTGGGACGCAGAGGCCATGACACGGGAGCAGGGTAAGGTTGCAGGGATCAGGGGGTCCCATAGGTGCAGGAATATGGCTCCTGACTTATGGCACCCTGTGCCCCATAGTCCTGCTTTTCCTCTTTGTGCTGCATGACCATGACCGAAGCGGACACCTGGATGGGCTGGAGCTGCTGCAGCTGCTGGGCACAGTGCTGGCACAGCAGGAAGGGGGGTGGCCAGATCTCAATATGGTAGGTCTCACGAAGATGGCTCCTGGCACCCCACAGAGCCCTTGGACTGCACTCTCACACTGTCCTCATCCTGTCCCTGCAGGTGGTTGTGCTTGTGGACAGAACCCTGGAGAGACAGGACCTGAGCAGGGATGGGCTGCTTGACCCACCCGAGCTGCTCTTCTTGCCCCTCTGGGACCACAGACCCCCAGAGCAGCCCCACCCACAGCAGTCTGGGGAGCCGCAAGCAGGGACTGGAGCTGCACCTAGGCAGAACAGAGATACCCCTGGGGAAAACACAGAGGTGGGTGGTCCAGAACATGGCCAGGCAGAGGAGCAGGCAACTCCCCATGTTGAGGCCTCTGACATGGAAGCCATGGAGGTGGAAGAAGTCCATGAAGCTAAAGGCTCTGACATGGAATCCATGGAGGCAGAGGAAGTCCCTGAGGCTGGAGCCTCTGAGAGGAAAGATGTGCCAGTTTAGGGAGATCTCAGGGAGGGGCATGCCATGAAAGGTAGGCAGCATTGTGCCAGTCTCTGAAGAGGGTTGCAGTGCTGTGACTGTTCCCTGCCCCACTCGGGACACATGGGGATGGGGGAGCTCCCTTCACCCCTCCGTCCTGTGGCAGGGCTGCAGAGCACAGTGGGGCTGGGGCTGTGTGGCAACCCTTGTAATGTGGCAGGACAGAGAAATATAAGTGCTGCTGGTGGTGCTTGCCTGGGCCATGTTCAATGCAGCTTCTGTCCAGGGCAAAGGGCTGGGCACAGGAGGCAATGCTGTGGCAGTGCAGGGCTTTATTTGCAGCAGGGCAGTGAGGGTGCAGCAGGGTGCAGTGTGTCCCAGGGATGGGGTCTCCTGGCATGGGCTGCAGAGCTCAGACAAGGCTGTCAAAGCCCTGGATCCCACATTTTCTGCCTGCAATCTGGCAGCCGAAGGTGAGGGCATCCTGCAGGCTCTTTCCTGGAGAAGAGGCACCTTGTCAGCCCTGCCAGGCCATGCTGGGCTGTGCTGGGCCATGCCACGACCATGCTCACCTGCTGAAAGCGCGAAGATCGTGGCGGCATTGAAGGTGTCCCCAGCTCCCAGGGTGTCCACAAGAGTCTCTGGGGGGAATGCCTCTGAGTGCACCAGCTGTCCATCAGGTCCCACTGCATCAGCCCCTTTCTCGGCCCAGGCACAGATCAGTGTGGCCCTAGGGGTATGTAAGGAGTGGGTACAGGGCTTGGTCGTGCCCTCCTGACCTGCAGCCCTCTTGTGCTTCATCATACCCTGGCTGTATGCGGCTGCGTAGCCCTTGCAGTGCCTCGGGGGCTGACTGGTACCCAAGGTGCTGGGCCAGGTCCTTGCTGATGAACACCTGCAGCAGAGGGGCTAAGATGATGTGATACCCTCCCCAGCACTCTCAAAGCACCCACTGCTGTGCCCCAACCGTACCACCCTCACATGACAACTACACCCCCTGCACCTTGACTGTGGCCCCCCATACCTGAACCGAACTCGTGCTCCATCTGCACTTGCTGACACCCTGGCACCCCTTGGACCCTGGCTGTTCTCAAATGCCATCTACAGTTCCCTATCCGCACACCCTCCAACCCCTGTACGCCCCCTAACCCAACTGAACTTCCCCATTCCTGCATCTCCTATCGTCCACCCCGTACCCCCACCTGGCCCCCGCATCTCTGTATCCTTCCTGAGGCCTCGATACTTCGTCTCCTCTGCTCCCTTACCTGTTGCTCCTGGGCCGCATCCACGGCAGGTAGCCCCACCCCGTGCCACTCCCCCCGTGGTCCTGACCCCTCCCAGGGGCGGTAACGCAACCCCCAGCCCTAGCACCGCTCTGTGGCTCCCAACCATATCCTCAGCCCCTGCCTTCTCCCAGATCAAGGTCTGGTCCCTGCCCCCAGACCCAGTCCCTCGACGGTCCCGCCCCCGATCGATGCTCCCGCCCCGTACCACGTGCCCCAGGCCCATCAGCTGCAGCAGCTCCTGCCGTGGCTTCTCCACTTCCACCGAGATTCGGACCCTCTCCGCTGCAGGCCGGGACTGGTTGTACTGCTCCACTCGCCGTATCATTGCCACCTGCTCCGCTGCATTCCGGGCCTGCGGGCACACACTGCCTGGCACCGGCACTGCCTGTCCATGGAGCCTCCCTGCCTTGTGGTCACCCTGCCCCCTGGTCCCCATCCCAGCCCCGGGCTCACCCTGCCCCCAGCCCCAGGCTCACCTCCCAGTGGATCCACTTGTACTGGGAGAGGTCAACCCGCTCGAAGTCACGAGCTGTCACATCGGGCAAGTTCCTGCGGGGCGGGGGGTCAGGCAGGGTAAGGGGACCCCCCTTTCCCCTGGCACCCAGCCGGGGGCGAAGTGCGGTGCCAGGGGCTGCAGAGGGCTTGGCAACGCCCGGGGCAGAGGTCCCTGTGGGGGTTGGCACTGCGCGGGTGAATCATTAATAATAGTACAGCTGGACCCCGAGATGGACTCAAAGGGCAGCATGGTGGCAGTCAGGCTGGAGCTGCAGGGGGTTGGCAATGCCCAACGGTCCCTTCCACCATTAACCTGTGTGCCTTGGCACCAGCACAGCTGAGAAGCACTGCTCTGCACAGTGCAAGGAGATCGATGAGGACCGTACCAGCCTCCCAGCACAGTGCGGCACGTGACCACACGGGGGTGTCACCACCAATCATGGCTGTGGCACAGGGGATGATTTGAGGCTGTGGGGATGATTCCAAGTGATTGTGTGTGCAGGATTACAGGAAATCACCCAATCTGGCACGCGGGACCCCCCGGATGGCAGCACTGGGCTGGCACCAGCTGAGCCCATGTCTGGGGCTGAATACTGTAAGACCCCTGAAGTGCAAGGGGTGGCCTTGGCAGCATCATAGGCATAGAGGAGGCCACAGCCCTGAGCTGGCCCAGCCGAGTGGTGCCAAACAGGCGATTGGGCCCAGGGCTGATGCCCTTACGTGTCGTAGAGCACGATGGTTCGGGAACCGCTGGCGGAACTGACAATGCAGCAGGCGCAGGGTACGTTCCCACGGGGCTGCCAGGCCACGTGTGTCACATCCACACCTCGGCGCCGGAAATCCGCCACAATAAAACTTGAGGGACAGAGAGCCGGGTGAGGGACACCACGCACCCGCTGGCGTGCAGGATGGTGCGGGTGCCCCGGCTGGCACTGGCGATGACGACGGAGGTGGGCAGGCAGCCACCAGGCTGCAGCACCGCGTGGCTCACGTCCACCCCATAGCGCCGCAGGTCGGCCAGGACGAAGCTGCCGGCGGGAGAGACGTGGAAAAGCCGTCGGGAGCGTCAGGACGGGGGCGCCCCCAGGACCCTGCCAGTAGTCCGGATCCCCCCCCCGTTCAGCACCCCACTTACTCGGCGGCGTACCCGGGGGCCAGCGAGCCCATGAAAGAGCAGGGGGCTCCCAGCAGCGCCAGGACCGTGCAGGAGTTGGAGGCATTCCCGCCCCGCTGCCACCGCTGCGACAAGCACCTGCAAGATGGTCGGTGTCGGACCGGGAAGAGCCTCAGTCCGAGTCCCGGTGAAGCCCTGAGAGGGGAGCCGCGGGAGACCCATTACTAGCAGTACCTGCTGTCGGAGTCCTCGGACGGGTAGGACTCCACCACACTGATGATGTCCAGACACACCAGCCCGACGCACATGATCCGCTTCTCCCCCGCGGGGCCGGAGCTGGGCTTCGCCGCCATGATGCGCTAAGGCCGGGTCGGGACGGACCCGCTCCGCAGCGGCACCGAAGCCGCCGCTCTGCCACGGCCCGCCCTCGCGCCACACCCCTCGGGGCGCCGCCCCCCGCCAATCCGAGCCCACCGGCGCGCGGCGGGCGGGGCGGGGCCGAGCAGCCCTCGCCCGCGAGGCCACGCCCCCACAGCCTGCGCGCTCCCGCCCCGCGCGCTGCCGGCTCGAGCGCCGCGCTCCGGGGCGCCGCGGTTGCGCTGGCGGCGGAGAGCACGCGCGCTGCGCGTGGTGTGCGCCCGGTCCAAGGACAGCCAACCCCCAGGGCGCCCGTACCGGAGCTGCTCGGAGACCTATGGCCCGAGGGCAGCATGTGCGGGGACACGCCGGGCGCCTGGGGGCATGGCCACACGGCGTGCCCGCAACCCCACCGTCAGCCACGCACAGCGCACTGGAAACACAGTCCCGCGGACACTGGATACGCAAACGCGTGGCCCCATAGGCTGTGACACACAGGGTGCCTGCAACCCCACGGTCACCCACGCACAGGGTGCCAGAGACACACAGTCCCATGGATATTGGATACACAAACGTGTGGCCCCATAGGCTGTGACACACAGGGTGCCTGCAACCCCACGGTCACCCATGCACAGGGTGCCAGAGACACACAGTCCCACAGATATTGGATACGCAAACGCGTGGCCCCATAGGCTGTGACACACAGGGTGCCTGCAACCCCACGGTCACCCACGCACAGGGTGCCAGAGACACACAGTCCCATGGATATTGGATACACAAACGTGTGGCCCCATAGGCTGTGACACACAGAGTGCCTACAACCCCATGGTCACCCACGCACAGGGTGCCAGAGACACACAGTCCCATGGATATTGGATACGCAAACGCGTGGCCCCATAGGCTGTGACACACAGGGTGCCTAGGGACACATATCCCTACGGCTACCCACATAAAGGTTGCTGGGGGACATGTAGCCCATGGGCATAGGGACACATGGAGTGCTTGTGGACACATGGTCTGGGGATACATAACCCCAAAGGTAGCCAGGAGCACACAGATGATGGCAGCCATGTCCAGCATGCTGGGGACATACGGCCCCATGGACATTGCTGCCCAGGGTGCCAGGGACAAAACCCCATGAGCAGCTATGCACAGGGGACATCACCGGCACCCTCCTCCTAGTGGTGCTGATGAGGGTCAGAAACTTTCCTCAGCCCCAACCCCACACCCTGGGGACCCAGAGGGGAGATCAGGCAGATGCAGGACAGCACAGAAAAATCAGTTTAGGTGCAGCACTGGGACTTGTCCTTGTGGCAGGGAAGGCTTTTCTTCATGTAGTGATTCCCTGAGGAGTTTGTCACATGTGAGCTCATGAAGGTGTGCTCCCCTCTTGCCTACCTTCCCCAAAACCTCTGGTAGACTTGTGTGGTCCCTGCTCAGCACTGTTTTGTATTGGCCTCAGAGGAGTCCTGCAGACTCTCTCAGCTGCACTCCAAGGAACAAGCACTCCAGGGGACCTCCATCCAGCAGCACATTTTACCATCATGACATGAATTTAATTGTGACATATCCACAGGTGGTGCAAGGATTATTACAAACATTTCACACAGACTCATCCACGAAGCCTTACATAGTGCTGGGACAGTAGCTTCAGTCTGGACACCATGGGAAACTCAACTCTTCTCCATAAACTTCTCTCTCCAGAGGAGGTTTCCCAGCAGTCAAGCACAATTTAAAGGGAAACATGCAGCAGTGATGTTCCCTGTGCCTGTTAACACAGCTCACATTGGTTGTAACCACAGCCCAGCTTCATCTTCATCGTCTGGAGCTCGCTATGTAATGAGGAGCCACCAAATTCACAACCAGTGAGAGCTCTTTGGGAGGTCTCTGAGACAGCTATAAGCATGTCCAAATTCTCCCTCCTCAAATTACAGAGGGATCCCCACCTCTGCTGTCACCACAGCACACAAAGTTACACAGATTGCAACATCAGTGTTTGCGTCCGCTCTGCTGCTGGGACAGCAGTGAGACAGCCCAGACAGGGCTCCTCTCCTCTAAATCCCGTTGGATTGGAAGCCACACCAAGCCTCTCCATGGAATAAATACCACTGCAGAACTGAAAGTCTCTTCTGCTCCCTTCCATCCCTGCTCCTGGCAGAGGTGTATGAGCAGATGTATGCATCTTCTCCTTTCAGATGCTGTCCCTGGCATGAGCTGGTCAATCTGCAGAACACATCAGGGTCTGAAGCAATGGGAGCCACAGTTCTCTTGTATGGCTGTTTTTGTGTGTGTCTATTCTCAGTAGTGTTGATTTCAGACATGCCTGACCTTGTGATTCAGAGTGGAGAGAAACCCTTCACATAAAGCCATCTGAATCATTGCCATCCTGCAGGGAGAAAGACCAATCAGGATGGATGTACATGCTGAAATGGTGCAATGGTGCATCCTGCAGGAGTCAGAACTTCAGTTATTATGGTTTCTTTCCTACCACTTTGATGCCAACATCCTTACAATGGACCAAATGGACACACACAGCAGCTCTGGAGTGGAAACACCTCTGAGGAAGGTTCTGCACCGTGGGGCTGTTATTTGCTGACTCTATGATGTGTCACCTCCTTGACTCCACAGACCTGGAGGAACCAAAGACCAGGCTCTCACCATCACTTTCATGGACCATCCCTGTACCACAAGCTGAGCTTTTCTTCCAGTTCTGGCATCATGTGGGAGTCAGATGCTGAGGAGAAGATCCCTGGCACAACATTTTTACCATGCCTCTCACTGGCAAGTGGCACTGATGTGCCACAGCCTACTTGGGCACGTCAGGGGGCACTCAACCCAGCACGCTGACCTAGCTCAGGGTTCACAGGGGACCTGCACATCAAACAGGAAGAACATCAACAATTCCTGAAACCCACATATTTGTCTAAGCCCTTAGTCATGGACTAGGATGGCAAAAGGTGGATTTGAAACCCAGGGAAGCTCCATTTGCTCAAGTCCCATCAAGGAGCAAGCTGCAAATACACCAGAGCTCAGATCTCTGCTCAACCTCGGCCCTCCTGAAATCCCCCTCCTAATCCTCTCCCTGTCTCTTTTCACTTCGTTGTCTTCTACACCACCAGATAAGAGCCATCTTACATTGCTCCAGCCTTGGAATGACACCAGCAAGCACATCCCTTCAAGCTTCCTCTTCTACTCCTCAGCACCCACTCTCCTCCCTCCCCAAACTGCTGTCCATTCACTGCCACTTCCTTTCTTGTTGAACCTGAGCATTTTCCTCCTCCCCTGAAGTAGTAAGTTGGCACACGCAGGTCACGGTTGCCATTAGGAAGATCTCTGCTCAGAAGCCAGTTTATGCTCAAACAGCTCATGAGCTGAGTCAGTTCTCTCATGAAGACTCTCCTTAAGCTCAATCTGTTCTTTCACTTGGGTGAGAAGGGGATTGGGAGGACTTTAATTGGACTAGAGAGCCTCTAAAAGTCTCTTCCAAACTAAAGCACTCTGTGATTTGATAACTTTGCCCACATTTCCTGCAGCACAGGTTCCTCCAGGTTGACAGACAGGTGAGACAGCCCTCTTGGAGAGCAGAAGGTGGTGGTGAAGTCCTTCACTGAGAAGGAAAATGTAGATGTGCTGTCAGGCAGGAGTCGTTCAAAATACATTGCAACACATGAGCTGTGCCATCGTTATCCTGCATTGGATTTCAGTCATCTTGGAACAGTTTCTGTGGGCAATCTCACCTGATTGGAGGGCATGTTCTCAGCCTTCATCAGCAAGTATTAGCTCCTGGAAGAGGAAAAAATGCAAGATAATTGCATGATACATTTTCAGAACCCAGCAACCAAGAACTGTTCTGGATCAAGCACCAGAAAAACAATGGTTTTGGTTTTGCCTTCCTGAACTCCTCAGACTGGACCAGGATTTGCTTCTCTCACATGCTTTGGCTCATCAAAACAACCAGACAAAGCCCAGGGACCTTACAGACCACTTCTGCACAGCTTTGATCAGCACTCAGAGCATCCCAGGAGGGAGACAGTTCTGTACTTTGTGGAAAGGTCAAGAGGCAGCTTTGGTGCAAGGCTAAATAAGCCAGCAGCACAGCCATGCCCACTGGTGGCTTCTCCTCAGCTTAGTTTGCTCCCCTAAGCCCTTTATTCTGAGCTCTCCACGTGTTGAATCACACAGGAACTCCTCAGGTTCTTCCAATTCCTGCTTTACTGTCATCTAGAGACAGTGTTTTAGTTTACACCTGTGATGCAGCAGAAGGCTGAAGCACTCTAGTGAAGGCTCAATGCTTTCCAAGGCTGGAAGCAATTGCTCCCATTCCAGTGATGGAAAGAGTCAAGCAGCTTGTCCAGTTCCATCCAAGTGAGGGATGGGTTTGAAAAGATGCATTCATTTTTTTCTACAAGTATTTACCACCCCAGTTTGTTTTAGGAGCAAAGTGGAAGCCATCTCTAATCTCAAGACAAAAGAACTCACTGGGCCATGCAGGGGCTGAGCCAGAGCAGTCAGCTGAGCAGTGCCAGGCCAGCTATTGAGCATGACTGCTGACCACAACTCCCTCCTAGCACCCATCAGCACCACGGGGGTTGGCTCCACAACTCAGTACCCACCTCAGTTCTTCCAGCTCTTTCTTCTTCTTCATCTCTTCCTTTTCCTTCCGCTTCATCTCTTGGATCTGGGCTTTCTTCTCATTTCTCTCCTCCCTGTCCCGGGCCTCCTTCTCTGCAGCCAGGTCTGGGAACCGCTCCACTTTGGTCTTCTCCAGGCGGTTCAGGATCTCATTCACCTTCTTCTCCACCGTCAGCATCTTCACCTTTGGAGTGCAAACAACCAAGAGCCTTACCAAGAAACACTTCTACTCTGGCACTTGCCCAGAGGAAAGGAAACTCTCTGTTCCCACTTCACACATGGCTGAGTCCCACACAAACAGCTGCTGAGGAAAAGCTCATCCACCGAGGGCTCTTCAGCTGCTTGTGTAACAGCAGAGAGAGGCCAACTCTCGACGCTCAGGAGCACAGAGCTAACAAGCACAGGTGCTGCCACCTGCATCAGCATTTCTAATGTCACCTTTTGGCACATGAAGAGGCCAAGAGATAAGGACTGGTCTCTGCCATTTCTTGATGAGGTGCCAGGAGGGCGCTGCAGGACGTTCGGGGAGGAGAATTTCGTGTGCTGCTGGTTGGCTGAGGGGGTTTGTAGTGTTTCTTGTCCTGGTAAGGCCTGTTCCAGTCAAACTGCACCTCCAGAGAGGCTTCTTGCCCGGCACCTGAGCTGTATAACTACAGTTTAACCTTAACAGCATTAGGTCAGGTTTAGGAATAACTCAGTCCACTGCCTTTGCCCTACACCAAAGCTCAGCAGCTCAGCCTTTGACAGATTTAACAGAGGCAGCACTGTGGTGAGACAACTCTCAGAGCAGACACCACAGAGCAAATGCAGCCAGAGACACCTTGAGGCCCACTCCCTGGCCATGCTGTTGCACAGCAACTTCATGTCCTGAGCTCTTCCAGGCCATTTGGCTACACTACTGTGAGCTGATCCAGTGGGGACCAACTCAGACAGTGAGCACAGAGCAACGCGTGACTCCAGCATCAGCAGAGATGTGAACTATGCCAGCTGTACCCTGCTGCAGACTGGAAGCACACACTGCAAAGGCTACACCCTGCTGCAGACTGGAAGCACACACTGCAAAGGCTACACCCTGCTGCAGACTGGAAGCACACACTGCAAAGGCTACACCCTGCTGCAGACTGGAAGCACACACTGCAAAGGCCAGACCCTGCTGCAGACTGGAAGCACACACTGCAAAGGCCAGACCCTGCTGCAGACTGGAAGCACACACTGCAAAGGCTACACCCTGCTGCAGACTGGAAGCACACACTGCAAAGGCTACACCCTGGTACAGGATGAAATCAGCTACAGATATACAGAAGTATTTGGGCAAGTCCAAAGTCCCAGCACAGTGGTGGTGGTTGGAAGTGACCTCTGAAAATCATCTAGACCAAGCCTCCTCATAAAGCAAGGTCACCCACAGCAGGCTGCCCAGGTTTGGAATCTCCGCAGAGAATGAGATGTCACAGCCTCTGGACAGCCTCTTCCGGGGCTTGAGCACCTTCACAGCAAAGAAATTTCTCCTTATCTTCAGATGGAACCTCTTGGGGTCCAGTTTGTGCCCACTGCCCTTTCACTGGGCACTGGTGAAGAGTCTGATCCCATCCTTTTGTCCCTCACCCTTTAAATATTGATTAGCATTGGGAAGATCCCTTCTCAGTCTGCTCTTCCCCAGGATACACAGCCCCAGGATTCTCAGCCTTTTCTCCTCAGAGGGATGCTCCAGAGTCCTCAGCATCCTTGTAGCCTCTGCAAAGCCCTCTCCCTGTCTCTCTTAAACTTGAGAGCTCAAAACTGGACCCAGGACTCTAGATGTGGCCTCAGTGGAGCCAAGTAGAGAGGGAGAATAATCTCCCTCGACCTGCTGGTCTCTCTTCCAGTGCACCTCGGGAGACCATTGGCCTTGGCCATGAAGGCACAGTGCTGACTCATGGGGAATCTGTTACACGGTCCTGGGATTGCTCTTACAATTCAGGAATGGACAATTTCCTGGCTCTAGGGCAAAGGCTGAAGACAACCCACGGAGCTCTTGAGATGAAAATGTTACAGTCTGCCACCAGGTCACCATCACACTCACATCCTTCTGCCTGTGAAAGCCAGTGTGTCTCATGTCCATGTCTGCTGTTTCCTTCAGGTTGGTCCATGGTGTGTACACCACCTTGACATTGTTTACTTTGCAACTTGGGACGCAGAGGAGAAGAGAAATGTGTCAATTCCCTCCCTGCTGCAAGAGGGCTTAAGGCTTCCCTGCACACAGAAATTCTGGCCATTATTCCTGTCACAAACATTACAACCTAGATAAGAGGGGAGGGAAGAGGAAGAAGGGAAAGGAGGAGGGATGGAAGAAAGGAAGAGAAGGGTTTGTAGAAGTGAAGTCCTTTCAGTGTCACAGTGACACAGAACAAAACATCATTTTCTGCAATAACATGAATGCTGCAGAGTGTTAAACTCCAGATGGAGATTGCCTCTACCAGCAGGGCAACTGCAATGAAAGGTGCCCCTAAGCTGAGTGTTAGAGAGGAGACTCCAAGTCCTCTTTGGCTCAGAGAACAACATGGAGGCACAAACACCAATGTCAGAGATTTAAAACCTCTCCTTATAGAAGGGGAATGTGCTGGAAGAGATACCTGCTTCCTACAAGACCTGTAGGCACAGGCTTAGCAGAGCACCATGGGATAAATGTCACAAACACACTCCTGTGGATCAGAAACCCTTGCCACAGACACCTCTAAGGCATTGGTATCACCTTGGATGCTGTTTGCCTTCACCAGCTGGGCACAGTCTATCAAAACCTCTTTGGGAATGTCATCTGCTGTCTGTCCCTGTGACAGAGCAAGGCAACATCAGCTGGTGAGCACAGGACAGCCAGGAACCATCCAATCACAGAGTTGCTTGGGTGAGAAGAGACTTCTAATGGTCACCTAGTCCAACCTCCCTGCAGTGATAATGGACATCTTCAAGTAGAGCAAGATGCTTAAAGCATTGTCCACCCTGACCTGGAAAATCTCCAGGGATGAAAGCAGGGAATGATACTCTGCCAATGCAGCCAGAACCTCCACACTCCATGTTTAACAAGACCAGAGTGTTCCATGGTGTTCATAAGGGAAGGTTTACAGCATCACAAGGAATATGATTTTCTCACAGGTTTTCTCCCCATTACACTGGGGTCATTCCTAGACAGACACTTGATGTCAGGCCACATGAAGTGTCCCATCCCTCCCCACACTGCTTGGTAACAGCCTGTAAATTCAGCCCCTGCCCACTGCAGGCTACCTGCACCCTGAGGGAGCCCTGCAGACTTCAACAGTTGAGGTGAGCAAAGATGGCCTTGAGTGCAGGACTGGCTGCCTGTGGCACTGCTGTGGGTGAATGTGGTGGTCCCTAAAGCTCATAACTGGGTCCAAGTCTTGCTCAACGTCTTCATCAATCACCTGGATAAGGAGACAGAGTGGACCCTCAGGCAGTTTGCTGATGATACCAAACTGGGAGGAGCGGTTGACAGCCCATCAGGCTGTGCTGCCATTCAGTGAGACCTGGACAGGCTGCAGAGCCAGGAAGAGGGGAACCTCATGAAGTTTAACAAGGGCTAGCGTAGGGTCCTGTCCTGGGGAGGAATAAACCCCTGCACCAGGACAGGTTAAGGGCTGACCTGCTGGAAGAGAACTCTGTGGAGAAGAATGTGGGAATGCTGGTGAATGAGTTACCTATGAGCCAGCAATGTGCCTTTGTGGCCAAGAAGGCCAATGGTCTCCTGGGGTGCACTCAGAAGAGGTCAAGGAAGGTTCTCCATCCTCTCTACTCTACCCCAATGAGGCCGTATCTGAAGTCCCGGGTCCAGTTCTAGGTCACCCAGTCCAAGAGAGAGGGAACTACTGGAGAGGGTTTCTGTGGAGGCTACAAAGATGCTGAGAGGACTGGAGTACCTCTCTGACAAAAAAAGGCTGACACACCTGGGACTGTTTAACCTGGAGAAGAGACTGAGAGGGGATCTTCTCAATGCTGATCAACGTCTAAAAGATGAAGGACAAGAGGATGGGATCAGACTATTTTCACTGGTGCCCAGTGACAAGGCAAAGGGCACCACGCACAAACTGAAACACAGGAGGTTCCACCTGAACATGAGGCAAAACATCTTTCCTGTGAGGGTGGCAGAAGAGGCTGTCCAGAGAGGATGAGGCATCTTCATTTACAGGGCATTGTGATCCTGGGCAACCTGATGAGGATGACTCTGCTTTATGAGGGGGGCAGGGAGTTGGACTAGATGATCTCCAGAGGTCCCTTCCAGCCCCCATCACACTGGGATTCTGTGACTGCTTAAGACAGGGAAGGGAGTCAAAGTCCATTCTCTGAGAAACATCAGCCCTCCCAATGGGAAGTGAAAAAATAGCCCTCTTCCCCCCTCCTTCTTTTTTATTCTTCAGTGCTACACTACATGCAGAGGAGACCCACAGGATGCCCTTCTCTTTCACTCTGCCTGTTTCCTACAAGCAGTCAGAGCAACACAAGACAGAACCTTTATTCTGAAACACAAGTATCTGTCTGTGGAGTTAGTGCTGCTCCAGCAGACCCAAAGAGAACAAAATACTTTGCAAAGAGGCAAGCTTTTACAACAACCAGAGGAGAAAGGTGAGGGGGAGATGCAGGGGAATGTATTCAGACTCAGCAGAGTCCAAACAGCTGCACCTGGGTCTGCTGCAACCTATCTCCACCCACCCTGGGACTGCATTTAACCTGCTATGTGGTCTGGGAAGAAGAGACTTTGTGGGAGCCAGAGGATTGGTAAGAACATTCCACTCAGCTGCATAACAAAAGGTAGTTTGTGTTGGTACCTACCAGATATCTTCAGGCTAGCCATACTTTATCAGGTCTTCATCTGCAGGAATGAAAACACCAATGAGAAAAGCCCAGAACATCATCAACAGCAACTACCTGAAGGGAGGCTGTAGCCAGGTGGGGTTGGGCTCTTCTGCCAGGCAACCAGCAACAGAACAAGGGGACACAGTCTCCAGTTGTGGTAGGGGAGGTCTAGGCTGGATGTCAGGAGGAAGTTCTTCCCATAGAGAGAGATTTGCATTGGAATGGGCTGCCCAGAGAGGTGATGGAGTTGCCATCCCTAGAGATGTTCAAGAAAAGACTGGAAGGGGCACTTAGTGCCATGGTCTAGATGACTGGATAGGGCAGGGTGCTAGGTTGGACTGGATGATCTCTTCCAACCTGGTTGATTCTATGATTCTACAAAAACATCCTTTCAGCATGAACTTATACCTCCACAAATCCAAATCTAATTCACTTACTTTCATACTTATCCTTCCCTGTGTAAATGGTATAAATAGAAGGAAAAGCTGAGGGATAGAAAAACAAATCAGAAGGGGTTTGGACAAAATGTGCAAGTAATGACAAACATACCAGCTCTGGTCACAGATATTAGTATGGAAACTGCTAGGCCCATTGTCCATCTACTCATCCATCTGTCCATTCCTCCTTCCCTTCCTTCCTTCCTTCCTTCCTTCCTTCCTTCCTTCCTTCCTTCCTTCCTTCCTTCCTTCCTTCCTTCCTTCCTTCCATTTATCCACCCCACCTTGCTCCTGGAGCTACAGGAAGGTTGTTTTTCCTTGACTTTATCCCAAATGCTTCAACAGAGTTTGGGAAGTGTAATGCAGTGTGTAGTTTCTGGTGCTTTCCATGGAAGATCAAGCAGCCAAGGAACAGCTTTCTGGGCAAGACATGCCCAACACCCAGCTGGTTCAGTCTATGCCTGTGTAAATCTGCTCCATTTAGCACCCAGCTGTGACCCAGAAAGGCTGATTCTGTGTTTACACTTTGAGACTCACTCTCTGTGTGGCCTTGGAACAGCTCATCATAGCTTTTCCAAAGTACCAGCAGCTCAACATGAACCTTACCCAGATAGCCTGACAACCAGATGATGGAAAATTCCAAGTTCCAAACTCTGCACTCTTTTGGGACGCTTAAATCAACAACTTTCTGCTCTCTGGGGATCGTTCCACCAGGCACTGAAGACACAGGAACACCAAACAAGTGTCCTCATGGTCAAAGTCACTAAAACAGTCAACGTGTCACTTGTGGTACAACCCTGGCAGGGCAATGACCTGGATCCCAAGCTGCTTACTGATCCTGTGCTCTCCGAGGGTGTTTGTATTGGACATCCAGCACCCCTAGCACACAGCCAAGCCAAGCCATTTCATTTCAGTAACGAGGTAAAAAGAGATGGAAATGCATACAATTGTTTTAGTTGGAAGAGCTCTCCAAGATCATCAAATCTAACTATTAACCCAGCACTGCCAGGTCAACACTTAACTACATCCCTCAGCACCACATCTACGCAGCTTGTAAATCCTTACCCAGGGATGAGGACACCACCACTGCCCTGGGCAGCCTGTTGCAGGCCTTGACAACCCTGGTCTATGATGAAATTGATTGATCCTCACATCCAACCTAAAACTCACTTGGCACAATTGTTTCTTCTTGTCCTATCACATTTCACTTGAGAGAAGAGACCAAACCCCACCTCCCTCCATCCTCCTTTTAGGGAGCTGTAGAGAACAAGAAGGTCTCTCCTGAGCTCCTTTTCTCCAGGCTCCACAAGCCCAGTTCCCCCAGCTGCTCCTCAGAAAACCTGTCATCAGCTTTGTTGCCACTCCATGTCTCCCAGCACCACACCTACACATCTTAATTCAAAACTATTAAAGGATTATATGCTCATGAGAGGTAAAGACTGGGAAAAGTCCACCCTGAACAAACAGGAGAATCCAGAGAATGAGAGATCATTGTGACTGCACACACAGCCCATAAACAAAATGATCAGTAATTTACTGATGGAAGATGCACTGCTCAGAATTAAAGCTGCTTTAATGATGGCTCTGTGGAAACTGAACCCATGCTGCCAAAACAGAGTGGCACACTAGATGAACCAAGGGGGAGGTGACTTAAACCCTTATGTTTTAACTCACACTAGGAACTGCACAATGGACTTTAGGCAAACTGCCACAGTATTCTGATTGCAGAGCTCTCTGTGGCAGGAAAACTGATTACAGTGTGTGAGAAACCCTCAGCAGAGCTCACTTAAAACCAGAGATTGCTGTTCCCATCATCAGCAGAGTGAACTGCAGCTTGTCTGCTGCTGGTGCCCCTCAAGTCACCCTTGAGGGGCACTTCTTTCCTCCCCACAAAAAGGGGCCATGTCTAGGCAAGTCTCTGAAGTCCTCACCAGCAGCTGCTGATCAGCAGATGATTCTGAGTGACACACACAGCCAATGCCAGTTCACAGTGTGTAAAGGGCATGGGTCTCCATGACAGAGGGCAAAAAAGCCTTTGAACAGATCCCAAGAACAAATCATTTAAGAAACATTCACAAGATTGCTATGTTTTTCCTCATTCAAGGAAAATCAAGCAGTTGAATCAAGTCCCTATTAAGGAAATTAATCTCTAGAGCTAAGAAAAGTGATGCTACAAAACACTGTCTTGTAAGGGATAAAAACCACACTGAAACTTCTACAACTACCTGAGGGGTGGTTGTGGCCAGGAGGAGGTTGCTCTCTTCTCTCAGGTGGCCAGCACCAGAACAAGAGGACACAGCCTCAGGCTGTGCCAGGGGAGATTTAGGCTGGAGGTGAGGAGAAAGTTCTTCCCTGAGAGAGTCATTGGACACTGGAATGGGCTGCCCGGGGAGGTGGTGGAGTTGCCGTCCCTGGAGCTGTTCAAGGCAGGATTGGACGTGGCACTTGGTGCCATGGTCTGGCCTTGAGCTCTGTGGTAAAGGGTTGGACTTGATGATCTGTGAGGTCTCTTCCAACCCTGATGATACTGTGATACTGTGATGCTGTGACTTGGAGCAACAGAAACCAATATTCTTGTACTGTTCTCATATCACCAGCCCACACTATACCAAACCACTCATTTATGGTGCTCCAGAAGCGGCCAACCTTCTCACAGAGAAAAGTGACATCTGTTTATAGCAAAAGAAAAATCATGAGACAACTTCAGGTACTGTCCCTTCCCTCTAGCTCCTGACAGCAGGACACACAAGAGTCATAGAATCAACCAGGTTGGAAGAGACCTCCAAGATCATCCACTCCAACCTAGCACCCAGCCCTAGCCAGTCAACCAGACCATGGCACTAAGTGCCTCAGCCAGGCTTGGCTTCAACACCTCCAGGCACAGAGACTCCACCACCTCCCTGGGCAGCCCATTCCAATGCCAATCACTCTCTCTGACAACAACTTCCTAACAACATCCAGCCTATACTTTCCCCAGCACAACTCCAGACTCTGTCCCCTTGTTCTGTTGCTGCTTGCCTGGCAGCAGAGCCCAACCCCACCTGGCTACAGCCTCCCTGCAGGCAGCTGCAGACAGCAATGAGCTCTGCCCTGAGCCTCCTCTTCTGCAGGCTGCACACCCCCAGCTCCCTCAGCCTCTCCTCACAGGGCTGTGCTCCAGGCCCCTCACCAGCTTCGTTGCCCTTCTCTGGACACCTTCCAGCACCTCAACATCTCTCTTGAACTGCGGAGCCCAGGCCTGGCCGCCGCTCCGCTCCCCGCACGCAGGCACAGGCTCAGCCGGGGCTGAGGCAGAGCAGGCTCTGCGCATGCGCACAGCGGCAGGGACGCTCCGAGCCGGCGCCTCTTGCGCATGCGCGTTAGGCCGCGGTGCGCAGCCGTAGCCAGCTGCCCGAGCACCTTCGGCATCGCCGAGTCCAACCTGTCGCCTTCTAATTAACTGAACCACAGCACTAAGTGCCAGCCTCCTTTTAAACGCCTCCAGGGACGGTGCCTCCACCACCTCCCTGGGCAGCCCATTCCAATGTCAATCACTCTCTCTGACAACAACTTCCTAACAACATCCAGCCTAGACCTGCCCCGGAGCAGCTTGAGGCTGTGTGTTTTCGTTCTGCCACTGACTGCTTGGGAGAAGAGACCAACCCCTGCCTGCCTGCAACCTCCCTTCAAGTAGTTGTAGACAGCAATGAGGTCTCCCCTGAGCCTCCTCCAGGCTGCACACCTCCAGCTCTCTCAGCCTCTCCTGCTAGGGCTGCACTGCAGCCCCCTCACCAGCCTTGGTGCCCTTCTCTAGACACATTCGAGCACCTCAACATCTTAAACTGGGGGGCCCAGAACTGAACCCAAGGTGTCCTAAACAGTGGCCTAACCAGTGCTGAGTACGGAGGCAGAATGACTTCCCTGAGTACAGGGGCAGAATGACTTCCGTGGCCATGGCTCTCCTGGCCACCTGGGCACACTTCTGGCTCATGTTCAGCTGCCAAACAGTACCCCCAGGTCACTCTCTGCCTGGCTGTTCTCCATCTACTCTGTCCCCAGCCTGTAGCATTGCATGGAGTTGTTGTGGCCAAAGTGCAGAACCCAGCACTTGGCCTTGTTAAAACTCACTGGCATTGGACTGTGCCCACCCATCCAGCCTGTCCAGGTCCCTCTGCAGGGCTCTCCTACCCTCCAACAGATCCACACTTGCTGCTAGCTTGGTGTCATAGAATCATAGAATCAACCAGGTTGGAAGAGACCTCCAAGCTCAGCCAGTCCAACCTAGCACCCAGCCCTGGCCAAGCAACCAGACCATGGCACTAAGTGCCTCAGCCAGGCTTGGCTTCAACACCTCCAGGCACAGAGACTCCACCACCTCCCTGGGCAGCCCATTCCAATGCCAATCACTCTCTCTGACAACAACTTCCTTACAACATCCAGCCTATACTTTCCCCAGCACAACTCCAGACTGTGTCCCCTTGTTCTGTTGCTGCTTGCCTGGAAGAAGAGCCCAACCCCACCTGGCTACAGCCTCCCTTCAGGGAGTTGAAGACAGCAATGAGCTCTGCCCTGAGCCTCCTCTTCTCTATGCTAAACAACCCCAGCTCCCTCAGCCTCTCCTCATAGGGTTTGTGTTCCTATGCAAACTTGCTGATGCTGGACTCAGTCTCCTGATCCAGATCATCAATAAAGATATTGATCCTACCCTCTGACAGAGTGACACCTGCTCCCAGCTCGAGTTGTCTGAATGCTGCCTTTCCTCGACGTACATGTGCAGCACTACAGTGCCCCTTGCCTGGCGCAGTTCTCTCTGTCACACCTTCCCCAAAGCAGTGCAGCAGGTGGAGGAGAACTTCCCCTACTGGGATGTTACTGGATGAATCATTACTCCTGGCAGTTTATGGATAGTTATTATTCGTCTTCTTGGCTTGGCTGTGGAGGGTTGTCCTCGACCCCTGGCGGTGTGCTCCCTCGAGGGTTCCTTCTGCATATCGAGTAGTTCAAGAGAATATTTTTCTCTTTTCCTGAATGTGCTCTCCATGAGCACCCTGAGAGCTGCTCCCACGCAGCTTTGGCCCGGCCGTGATGTCACAGCAGGGCAGTGTGGCCGTGGAACCCTGTGGTGCCACCACAGCCACCACTCAGCCTTTGGCCCTCGCTGCAGCAGCAGTGACAGCCACAGCCGTGGCATAAGGAGCATCAGTAGCTGGATGTTGTGAGGGCAGGGACCATGGTCCTCTTCTGTTGCCTTTTCTTCCTTCTCACCATCTTGGTGCTGGGGCAAGTCAGGCCTGTCCAGGCTGCTCTGTGGCAAGCACGGGGAGCAAGTAAGTGTGTGCCCAGAGGCTCTGCTCCCCAAGAAGCTGGAGGATGGTTCTTCCTCCAGAGCTAGATTCCAGTGTGCCATGAAACAAATCTTGTCTGTATTTGTTTCCAGGTGAGGGTGGTGGCAGTCTTTACCCAGCTTCTCTGCTGGGTGTTGGTTTGGAGCCCTTGGAGCATCCTGCAGGTCAGTTTCCAATGGCCCTTTCCTTAAAAGGACATCAAGAACATAGGCAGAGCTTAGAATCATAGAACTGTAGAATCAGTCAGGGTTGGAAGGGAGCACAAGGATCAGCCAGTTCCAACCCCCCTGCCATGCCCAGGGACACCCTACCCTAGAGCAGGCTGCACACAGCCTCACACAGCCTGGCCTCAAACACCTCCAGCCATGGGGCCTCAACCACCTCCCTGGGCAACCCAGTCCAGCCTCTCACCACTCTCATGCTCAACAACTTCCTCCTCACCTCCACTCTCAATCTCCCCACCTCCAGCTTTGTTCCATTCCCCATGTCCTGGCACTCCCTGAGAGCCTCTAAAGTCCCTCCCCAGCTCTTTTGTAGCCCCCTTCAGATGCTGGAAGGCCACAAGAAGGTCACCTGGGAGCCTTCTCTTCTGCAGACTGCACAGCCCCAACTCTTTCAGTCTGTCCTCACAGCAGAGCTGCTGCAGCCCTCTGAGCATCTTGTGCTGTTTTCTTTCAGCTCCTTCAATGGTTGGTGGCTTCCAAACTTCCCAAGAGATTCCTGCCTTGGAGCCTGAGAGTCATCCCACAGGTAAGTCCATGAGAGGAAGGAGTGTTTCCCTCTTCATCTTCTTTCTGAGTGAAATGGCAGTTGTTCCTTCCGTGGCACATGTGCAGAGGTGGAGCACAGCAAGGGTACGTGGTGACTTTTCTCTCCCATTGAGAGCTGTCACCTCCATGCCCAAGAGCCACCAGGCCAGGCATGGAGATGGGAATGTGCCCCTCTCCTTGCCTGATCCCCTGAGCACTTCTTACGTTCAGTCCTGTTGATGGAGATCTCAGGAGGGTGACAGAAGCTTCTCTGGAGATTTCTTTACAGATGTGCCCAGAGGGAGGACTTCTCCAGCTTCTCCCTGGCTGGATGCTGCTTTGCAGCCTGGCTGGCATTGCAGGGATGAGCAGCCTGTCTGTGCTCATCTCATGGGCTAAGCATTGGGTACCTATGTTTGATTCATCTGAAAGTGAACCAAATCCTTTCTGTTAAGGTCCTCCAAGAGTGAAGGGCACGGTGGAAGGAGGAGAAATGTCCCCAGAGATCTCTGAAGTGCTCAGGAAAATCCTGCAAAGCCTGAAGGGACAACATGGTGAGTGTATTTCCCTCTGCCTTAGCCATCAGACTGGGCAGCTGGAGGTTGCAGATGGCATTCTGGCTATGCTGGAGCCCACCCAGGAGGAAGGAGTTGATCATAGCAGGCAGAAGCAATGCTGGGTTCCATGCCTTGCAGGCACTGGCCAGCCAAAGGGCTGGAGCACAACCTCTGCTGCCAGTTGTGGTTCCAGCTGAAAGCCAGAGGCAGCTGCTGCCTCCGTTATTACACCAGTTTATGGCTCAGAGGGGCTGCAGCAGATGTTGGCAGGCAGATTTGGAGCTTTACCTGTCATGTCTCTGCTTTTTGGCAGCACTCTCAAAGACCAGACAGAACCACACCAGCCGCATATGGGACATGTTTGGAGCAGACTCAGGTACGGAACAGTTTTTGCTGGGGTGCCTCAGCAGGAGACATGTCCCCACACCTGGGAGTGGCTGCAAGTGGTGCCCAGGCTGGAGAAAAGGCAGAGGGGGAGAACAAGGCTCAGGTCTCTGCAGAGGGACCTGGCCAGGCTGGATGGGTGGGCAGAGGCCAATGGGATGAGATTGAACAAGGCCAAGGGCAGGGTTCTACATTTTGGCCACAACAACCCCAAGTAGCACTACAGGCTGGGGACAGAGTGGCTGAGAGCAGCCAGGCAGAAATGGACCTGGGAGTACTGGTGGATAGTAGCTGAAGATGAGGCAGCAGTGTGCCCAGGTGAGCAGGAGAGCCAATGGCATCCTGGCCTGCATCAGGAACAGTGTGGCCAGCAGGACAAGGGAGGTTATTCTGTCCCTGGACTCAGCACTGGTCAGGCCACACCTTGAGTGCTGTGTCCAGTTCTGGGCCCCTCAAGTCAAGAGAGATGTTGAGGTGCTGGAGGGTGTCCAGAGAAGAGCAGCAAGGCTGGTGAGGGGCCTGGAGCACAGCCCTGTGAGGAGAGGCTGAGGGAGCTGGAGGTGTGCAGCCTGCAGAAGAGGAGGCTCAGGGCAGAGCTCATTGCTGTCTACAACTCCCTGAAGGGAGGCTGTAGCCAGGTGGGGTTGGGCTCTTCTGCCAGGCAAGCAGCAACAGAACAAGGGGACAGAGTCTCAAGTTGTGTCAGGGGAGGTCTAGGCTGGATGCTAGGAGGAAGTTGTTGGCAGAGAGAGTGATTGGCATTGGAATGGGCTGCCCAGGGAGGTGGTGGAGTCTCTGTGCCTGGAGGTGTTGAAGCAAAGCCTGGCTGAGGCACTTAGTGCCATGGTCTGGTTGCTTGGGCAGGGCTTGGTGCTAGGTTGGACTGGATGATCTTGGAGGTCTCTCCCAAACCTGGTTGACTCATTCTATGATTCTAGATGTCTCCTGTGAGGGCCTGACATGTCCCCTCACGGTGTAGAGGAGCTCAAGGTGGCACTGCCTGTTGCAGGGATGGGTTTTGTCCCTTCCTGAGCGCAGCAAATACACTGCAAGCTGGGCAGTGGTGCTCAGGCCAGACTAACGTTCTCATTGCTCCTGCAGGTGTGATTGGCAAGCGACCCGCACAGGCTGCCAACCCCCAGAGCACCGCAGCTGCTGAGGATCACCAGAGCATCACCAGGTTCTTCCATTCCCTAGACATGCCCACCCAGTACATGATCATCGTCGCAGCAGCGCTGCTTACCGTGGCTGCTCTGACAGCACTGTGCTGCCTCGTGATGCGCTTGAAGCGGTGCAGGAAAAAGTGAGGCACTGATTTTTCTCCCTTGCCATGGCTCCCTGCCTTGGCTGCTCGTAGCCATCAAGCATTTCTAGCCCAGTGCTTGAACTGGCTTCTGAATTCCCGGGCTGCCTTCTGGGGAGCCTGCTTGGGTTGGAGCCAGTGTCAGACTGCCCCTGCCTGAACGTGAGCAGGGTGAGCCTCACGCCATCCAGGCTGTGGCTTGGGAGGATGGTCCCTGTGTCCCTTCTGCAGCTGAGGGCCTCAGCCACCTCCTCTCTCCTCAGGCCTGTCTCTGGAGATCCTGAAGAGGAGCTGAAAACTGCTGCCTTCTCCTCACAGCAGGACAATTAGACCCTTGCACTCCTGAGAGCCAGACCCAGCTCCAGGAGCTGCTTGTCCTGCTTGGGACACTGAAGCACCCATCCTTGCTACAAACCCCAGCTTATCCTTGTTAGCGTGCCAGAGAAGGAGCACAGCAGACCAGCCTCAACTTCCATCCCCAACAAGCCATTTCTAGGGATGGACCTGGCTATGCTGAGTTAGCAGTTGAACTTGATGACCCTAAAGGCCTTCTCCAACCTAAGCCACACTGCACTTCTCTGACTCCATGTTACCATCATCACGATGATGCCCAATAAAAACACATTAACAACTCAAAAGGTTGGAGTTACTTCCTCCTGCTGCAGCACTGCATCTAAAGGATTTCTGTCATTGATTCTGCAGCAGGCTCTGTCATATCTTGAATGCTGAGTGATTATAATCTAGATGATCTTGGGGGTCTCTTCCAACCTGGTTGATTCTATGTTCAGCTTGAATTAAGAACATCACTGGCGAATAATATAGAGAAATGGGGAAGAAGAGGCGCTGGGGGGAAAAGGGATTAAATTCCTAGGCCTTCGCACAGCTGAAGTAGTACAGGCAAAAGTCCACAGGGTGTCCTCAGAGCATCAAGGAACATCAGAAAACCCAAGTGCAAACGCAAAGGCCCTTTCTGGAATCAAGGCTTCCTTCCTGTGCAGCTAGAATCACAGAATCAACCAGGTTGGAAGAGACCTCCAAGCTCAGCCACTCCAACCTAGCACCCAGCCCTATTCAGTCAACTAGACCATGGCACTAAGTGCCTCAGCCAGGCTTGGCTTCAACACCTCCAGGCACAGCGACTCCACCACCTCCTTGAGCAGCCCATTCCAATGCCAATCACTCTCTCTGCCAACAACTTCCTCCTAACATCCAGCCTAGACCTCCCCTGGCACAGCTTGAGACTGTGTCCCCTTCTTCTGTTGCTGCTTGCCTGGCAGAAGAGCCCAACCCCACCTGGCTACAGCCTCCCTTCAGGTATCTTAGGAAGAAGCTCTTCAGTACAGGGGTGGAGACACTGGAACAGGTTGCCCAGGGAGGTTGTGGATTCCCCCTCTCTGGAGGTTTTAAAGACCTTGAGCATCTAAGTCTAGTTGAGAGGCATCCCTGCCCATGGCAGGGAGGTTGGAGCAGATGATCAAGGCCAGGCTGGATGAGGCCTTAAGCAACCTCTTCTAGCGGGAGATGTCCCTGCCTATGGCAGGGGGTTGGAACTGGATGATCCTTGAGGTCCCTTCTAACCTAAACCAATCAATGATTCTGTGATCTCTAAGATCCCATCCAACTTAAACCATTCAATGATTCTATGATCTCTAAGATTCTTTCCAACCTAAACCATTCTATGATCTCTAAGGTCCCTTCCAACCTAAACCATTCAATAATTCTATCATCTCTAAGATCATTTCCAACCTAAACCATTCATGATTCTATGATCTCTAAGATCCCATCCAACCTAAACCATTCAATGATCTCTAAGGTCCCTTCCAACCTAAACCATTCAATAATTCTATCATCTCTAAGATCATTTCCAACCTAAACCATTCATGATTCTATGATCTCTAAGATCCCATCCAACCTAAACCATTCAGTGATCTCTAAGGTCCCTTACAACCTAAACCATTCGATGATTCTATGATCTCTAAGGTCCCTTCCAACCCGAGCCACTCTATGATTAAAAATGATAATCACTTTTGAACTGTCAGCAGATGGGACATAGCTCTTCAAATCCATGTTTCTATAACCTGGTTCAAGAGTTTCAGAAACAGCTGCAGGGCTTTGTGTGGTCCTAAGGGACTACAAGGGATGGTTGTTCCAGGGAAGCAGACAGACCTTGGATCTGAGCAAAGATTCTCCTCGCTGCTAAATGTTGTCGTCAAAGGATCTGCAGTGCACCTTTGTAGAGAGGCAAACCGACCTCAAAGAACAAGCAAAGAAGTGACAAAACAAAGCCAAGCTGAGCTGGAAAACATAGACACCCTCGGGTATTTGCTGCCTTGCTAATTAGATGAACTTGCATCATCAAAATTCATGGAATGCAGTGGCTGATGGCATCCAAACGCCGCGTAAACCTTGGGCACGCTCTCCAAACACTTGTGCTTTGTTGCTGTTGCCTGTCTGTGGGGCAGAAGAGAGAAACAAGGAGAGAAGAAAAGTTCATGTTCCCGAAGCCAAACCAGCAGCTGCTCTCCTGGGTGATTCTCTGCCACTGGGGTAGGGAAGATTAAACATCCCAAGAGCCTAACACCATTAATCAGACATTGCAGACTTCCACAGAACCATGGAATCGCTTTCAGGTGGGGTTGGTCTCTTCTGCCAGGCAAGCAGCAGCAGAACAAGGGGACACAGTCTCAATTTGTGCTAAGGGAGGTCCAGGCTGGATGTTAGGAGGAAGTTGTTGGCATAGAGAGTGATTGGCATTGGAATGGGCTGCCCAGGTTGCTGGTGGGGTCGCCGTGCCTGGAGGTGTTCAAGAAGAGACTGGCTGAGGCACTTAGTGCCATGGTCTGGTTGATTGGCCAGGGCTGGGTGCTAGGTTGGACTGGCTGAGCTTGGAGGTCTCTTCCAACCTGGATGATTCTCTGGTTTTATGATTCTAAGATCATTCAGTCCAGCCATTAACCCAGCACTGCCAGGTCACCACTAAACCATGCACCTCAGCATCACATCTTTATGGCATTTCAATCCCTCTGGGGATGGAGACTCCAGCACTGCCCTGGGCAGCCTCTTCCAGATCTTGACAACCCTTCTGGGAAAGAAATTGTTCCTTGTGTCCAAACCTAAACCTCCTGTGGCTCGACTTGAGCCCATTTCCTCTTGTGCTGTAACTTGTTACTTAGGAAAAGAGACTTACACCCATCTCAGTCCAATCTCCTTTCAGGGATTTGTAGAGAGTGAGAAGTCTTCCCTGGGCCTCCTTTTCTCCAGGCTGAACAACTCCAGTTCCCTCAGCTGCTCCTCACAGGATTCGTGCTCTAGATCCTTCACCAGCCTTGCTGCTCTTCTCAGGACACACTCCAGCACCTCAATGCCTTTGGAGTGAGTGGTCCAAAACCAAACCCAGTATTTGGGGTGTCAAGCGCCCAGTTCAGAGGGATGATCTCTGCCCTAGTCCTGCTGTCCACATGATTGCTGATCTGAGCCAGGATACCATTGGCCCTTCTTGGCCATCTTGCAGATTTCCTCCTCATTTGCAAGGAAAGAGGATTGTTGGTGACTGGAGCATTTTTCCTGCCTGGAGCCACCTTCTTGTCTCTTGGGACGTATCATGTGCATTGCCAAAGCTGACATTTCAGAACACATTTGGCAGTTCGACTTTGTGTGCAAAAATCCTTTGCCCTTGTCTGTGCCTTTCCTGGATGATTTCTGAACTCCTTTGGAACAAGTAGAGCTTCTTTCACCTTGCCCAGGTGGCAAAGAGAGCAAATTGCATTCTGGCCTGTATTAGGAGCAGTGTGGCCAGCAGGACAAGGGAGGTTATTCTGCCCCTGGACTCAGCACTGCTCAGGCCACACCTTGAGTGCTGTGTCCAGTTCTGGGCTCCTCAATTCAAGAGAGATGTTGAGGTGCTGGAAGGTGTCCAGAGAAGGGCGACAAAGCTGGTGAGGGGCCTGGAGCACAGCCCTGTGAGGAGAGGTTGAGGGAGCTGGGGGTGTGCAGCCTGCAGAAGAGGAGGCTCAGGGCTGACCTCATTGCTGTCTGCAACTGCCTGAAGGGAGGCTGTAGCCAGGTGGGGTTGGTCTCTTCTGCCAGGCAAGCAGCAACAGAACAAGGGGACAGAGTGTCAAGTTGTGCTGGGGGAGGTCTAGGCTGGATGTTAGGAGGAAGTTGTTGTCAGAGAGAGTGATTGGCATTGGAATGGGCTGCCCAGGGAGGTGGTGGAGTCGCTGTGCCTGGAGGTGTTGAAGCCAAGCCTGGCTGAGGCACTTAGTGCCATGGTCTGGTTGCTTGGCCAGGGCTGAGTGCTAGGTTGGAGTGGCTGAGCTTGGAGGTCTCTTCCAACCTGGTTGATTTTATGATTTTATGATTCAGGATCTGAAGGGGCCTACAAAAAGCTGGGGAGGGACTTTTGAGGCTATCAGGTAGTGACAAGACTGGGGGGAAGGGAGCAAAGCTGGAGGTGGGGAGATTCAGACTGGGCATGAGGAGGAAGTTGTTGAGCATGAGAGTGGTGAGAGGCTGGACTGGATTGCCCAGGGAGGTGGTTGAGGCCCCACCCCTGGAAGTGTTTAAGGCCAGGCTGGCTGAGGCTGTGGGCAGTCTGCTCTAGGGTAGGGTAACTGCATGGTGATTCTTAGTGTTGGTCGTTTCACACCTTTTATTCCCTTTGTATTACCTAGGGCTTTGCTCCTTGATCTGCCTTGAGTAGCAGCAAAGAGATAAGCCAAACAGAATCACAGAATCGTTTAGGTTGGAAGCTCTTTGTTTGCAGCAGTGCTGGGGAGATGACCAGTTGCCTTCCCTTCTCAGTCCTGTTGCTCCCACTTCAGTTTCAGCCACCACAAATCCCATTTGCACTGGTGGGTTCAATTCACTTCAGTATCTATGGCTCCTCCCTTCATCTCTCTGTGGGTTGTAACTGTCCCCATTCCATCTCACCTCTTGCTTTCACTCACAGGCTTTTTGCTCCTATTTCTTCACCACCCCTAAGCAGGTGACTACACTCTACCTTAGACAAAACAGGAGGAATCCATGGAGAAATCCAGCTGGGCAGGCATTGCTGCCCCTCTTTGTGCAGCAGCAGGAGCCCAAATCCCAGATCCCTGTCTCTTGACAGGCCATGAAGTTCTCCCAGACCTGTCTGCACAATGTGGAGCTGAACTCATCGGCTGCAGCACGGTGGTGGTGCCGTAGGGTGCCAGCTGGCTGTAGCTGGGGATGAAGGAGGCTGCAGACACCCTTTGCAATGATGCTCATTCCTTTATTGGTGTCATTGCCAGTTTTTGAAGGGTGCTGTTGCTTTCTGGGT
The DNA here is from genome assembly GCF_015220805.1 of Pogoniulus pusillus. Taxonomy (NCBI): domain Eukaryota; kingdom Metazoa; phylum Chordata; class Aves; order Piciformes; family Lybiidae; genus Pogoniulus; species Pogoniulus pusillus. The sequence goes on from NC_087270.1 coordinate 37,111,264, forward strand.
CGCTTCCAGCACTGGGTCAAAGCTACATTACAGCATATTGAAGAGGTGTCCATCCAAAGCCAGAGGGAGGGTGGGATTAATGACCTCTCTCCATACAGTATGTATAATATATATATATTTATAGTATGTCCTGTATATCCATATGTATAGAGTGACAAGGATGGGCCACCACACAGTAAAACTTTTGATTTCCTAAACAGATCACCAGAGCAACAGGCACAAAAATTTGGTCCTAATCGAGGCCCTCACCTTGTCAGTTAGCCCGAAACAGACCCCACCCTCCCCCCCCCCCAAAAAAAAAAAGGTCCAGATTTGAACCCCCAAACCAACCAACAACAACAACAAAAAAAAAATCTCCAGCCCAGCCCTCCCCACCCCTCCTCCCCCCCACCCTGGGATGTGCCCCCTGTACAGTCACTCCCGTGGATGGTAGAGAGATCTCTTGGCTACACGCACGCAGCCTGCACACGCACACACACACGCTCCTAGGGAGATACTCACACACTGACATACCAACACCCAACGTCACAAATACATCAGAGGTTGCTGCAGTGATGCAGAGAGGCTGGGGATGGAGCACGGAACCGTTTTGGCTGGAAAAGACCTGTAAGGTCCTCAAGCCCAACCATTCTCTAGCGATCCTGGTGCTAAACCGTGTCCCTCGGCACCGCATCTCTCTGAAATGCCTGCAGGGATGGTGATTCAAACAGCTCCCTGCAGAGCCTGTTCCAGTGTTTGATAAGCCTAGTAGCAAAGAAGTTTCTTCTGAGACCCAACCAAACCTGCTCTGGTGCAACTTGAGGCTGGCTCCTCTTGTCCTGGTTACCTGGGAGCAGACCTGCCCTCACAACACTCCAGGCTCCTTTTAGGAAATGGTAGGGAGAGTGAAAAGGTCTCCCCTGAGCCTTCTTTACTTCAGGCTAAACAATCCCACTTCCCTCAGCTACTCCTCATAACACTTGTGCTCTAGAGTCTTCACCAGCTTCATTGCCCTTCTCTGGGCACAACTCTGGACCTCAACACTTTTCTTGTAGTGAGGGTCCAAAACTGAAGACAGTAGTCAAGGTGTGGCCTCACCAGTGCCCAGTACAGGAGGACAATCACTTCCCTAGTTGTGCTGGCCATGCTATTGCTGACCCAAGCCAGGATGCTGTTGGCCTTCTTGGTCACCTGGGCACACTCTGGCTCATCTTCAGCTGCCTGTTGACCAACACCCTCAGGTCCTTCTCTGTTGGGCAGTTTTCCTGCCACTCTTCCCCAAGCCTGGAGTGCTGCAGGGGGTTGTTGTGACCCAAGTGCAGGGCACAGCACTCAGCCTTGTTGAAGCTCACTGCTGGCCTTGGCCCATCAATCCAGCTTGGCCAGGTCTATAGACTGGCCCCACCCTCCAGGAGATGAACACTCTGTCCTAAGGACACACCACCATGAACTCATCTGGTCTCAGCTCACGTCACCTTCACCTGCTTTTGACCTTCCTCAGGGTTTGTGCTAAGAAGGCTGAGAGGTCATCACAGTTGTCAAGAGAGATGCAGACTGCCAGACCCACATGCATGACAGGTATGATACCAGCAGCACTTGGGTATTGAAAGAGATCCATCCCCTCCGGTACTGCTCATAAACTCATCCTGCACCCTGCTGGAAGGGCTTCCATGTGAAGTCCACCATGACCATGGTCCTGCTGAATCTGGACCTCTCCTGTGCTGTGACACAGATAAGCACCAGCATGTGCTGTGGGAGATGGGTGTGGAGCACATCCACCCTTCAACATGATGCTTCATGGTCTGGGGCAAGCCAGAGTGAGTGAGAGGCCATTATCAGCTCATGAGCTTGGCTTCCCATGCCCTGGGTAGAGAATTGAGGTAAAAGAGACTGTCAGTGGCTCATCTTCTTGGGGCTTCACGAGCTGCTGATCCAGCTGAAGGTGAACTTGAGGCACAAGCTGCTGATCTGCCTGAAGGTGAACTTGAGGCAATTAGAAGAGAAGGAAGAGAGGAAAAGAAATTGCTGCAGGCCACCCTGCAGGCAGCTTCTGTCCTTTGAGATCTGTGCTTCCTGACCCTGACTCCCAGAGGCTAGCCTGAAAACGAGATTAGAACTGGACCTCTCATCCACCTTGTTCCACTGGGACTGAGCCAGCTTGCTACGAGGGATGCTCACAGACAGCCTGCTGCTGGTGGTACCTGCAGACAACAGGTCACTACAAGCTGCAGAAGGGACTCACTTCTTATTGCTACAATGTCCTTCTTCCTGCACCCTCCTCCCCAGGATGAGCACAGACCAGATCTGGCTACTGCTTAATGCAGGTGAGCTCAGTCCTGGGAGCAACATACAGCTTCCAAAATTGCCTACAAGCTGCTACTGGGGTAGAGGGGAAGAGGACAAAGATATCAGAGAGGCAAAGGGTGTTATGGGGTGCAGGTGGGGAAGAGAAGATGGTGGCAGAAGGTGACGATCAAGAGCATGAGGCAGGATGATGTTACACAGGATGGGGAAAAGACACCCCGTGGGATTTGTCAGTGGATTTGTCAGGTGATGGATGGGAAGGTCTGTGGCTGCCCCAGCCCACCCACATGGAGCATGCTGATTGGACTGGACACCCTTGTTGGGTTGTTCCTTGCGCTGCTCTCATGTACACACAGCTGATGTTTCTGCTCCATGTCTGTTCCTCGTTCAGTCTCTCTCCCATCCCCTGCGTCCTGTGTGCAGGAGTCATCAGGGCATGTAGAAAAGCAGTTCTCTTTGTCACCATAAGGCTGTTCTCACCTGCAGTCTTCTCAGATCTGCCTTCCCAGGAACTGCCCTCAGCATACATCCCTCTGAAGACCTGAACTCTCCCACATTAGCCTAAGGGTTGCTCCCTCATTCATTAGCATCTCGTCAAACCAAGCTGGAGCTCCTTCACCTCTGCACATATGGAAGCCCCAGAGCTGGCCTGGCACTGCCAGGGATGGTCTTCAACAAGAACTCATCTTCCCTCAGTCCAGCTACTGAAAGCTGAATCATTCAGTAACACCAAGCAATGTTCTTGCACCTATGTGTGTTTCTGCCTAGGCCAGGTTTCAGATCACCAGAGAGGCCTCATGGCTTATCCCATTCCACATTCATCCCTCCACGACCCACATAATCACCAGGAAATTTCTCCCAACTATGAAGTGACCTCCACATGGTATCACCCAGCCTGGAGGAGAGTGATTCTGACATCACTCCTCTGGGCAACACAATCTTGTCCAGCATTTCTTCAGTGCCTTTAGTTGTCAGGATGGTGGGCACTCACCTCTGGTTTCACTTAGGTAGCATGGCTCCCCTGACTATGTGTATCTTTGGGTGGAAGGAGATGGAGATTTCCACCTCTTGTTCTTGGTGTAAGGAGTTAAGCACCCACTTGGTCAGAGATGGGAGCAAGCTGGGTGTCAGGCAATGGAACAGGACAGGGCTAGCATCTCCAGAGTGTGGCACAGGTGAACAAAGCCCTGGGAGCACCAGGACTGACTTGGTTTGGTTAATCTGTAAGCCCTCTCTGTGGATAGAGCTGGCATTCCTGGAGTGTCAGCCATGCCCAGAAGTCAATGAGATGTCGTTGCTGCTACCATTGTTGATGCAGGCTTGAGAGTCACTCCGAGCCTCTCAGGAGCCCGGTGAAAGTTGCTGCCACCATGATAGTCTCCAAATTTGAAGGTGGTCTCTCCATCTGAAGTCTCCAAGTCCTTGTAGAAATCACCAAATCCCACAGGATCCACCAAGGAAAACACAGCACTGGAGTCCAGGGCTGCCTCGCCTTCTGCTGAAGCCACCAGAGAGGGGCACAAGCCCTCCCCTGCCTGCTGTGTGGAGCACAAAGGCAAGCAATAGGCCTGTGGTGCCTACCGTGGCAGCTCAGCATACCCAAGGAGCATCGACGTGGTGCCCACTTCCAGCCTTGGATGTCCTCCAGTCCAAACGCAGCTCCTGACTCTGCTCATCAACCACTCCATAAATAAATACCTTAAATAAATAAAGTGACAGATCCAGATTGGGGGGAGGGGCAGGAGGAAGGCTGGCAGCTCCCCTCGGCCCGGGGGGGCTGTGCCTTAGCGTCTCACAGAAACACAGGCGCACACAGAAGTAGCTGAAGACAAAGACGAACGGGGACCGGTGGAGATGCTGCTGGCTGGGGCCCCTTCCCAGCCCTTGGCAGGGGCACAGTCCTTGCTGCAAGGCAGTGGTGGGGACCAGGGGGTGCAGGACGTCACTCCTGAGCTGACATGGTGGCGGCGCGTGGGGAGCTGGAGGTGAGGGAGACATGCGTGGTGGAGGACGGCAGTGACCGCGGCGTCTGGCACCTGGAGGTGCAGATGGAAGGGAGAAAAATGAGGTTTCCTTCTCCTTCCCCTGCCTTCCCCTCCCCCCAAAATGCAGACATCTCAGCCATTGGCAAGGAGAGTGATTGGCATTGGAATGGGCTGCCCAGGGAGGTGGTGGAGTCGCTGTCCCTGGAGGTGTACAAGCAAAGCCTGGCTGAGGCACTTAGTGCCATGGTCTGGTTGCTTGGCCAGGGCTGGGTGCTAGGTTGGACTGAGTGAGCTTGGAGGTCTCTTCCAACTGGGTTGATTCTATGACTCTGTGACAGGCAGTGTTGGGCAGGGCAATATCTTATGTCTTGCCATCTGTGATATGTGTATCACAGAACAGTTGGGGATGGCACAAGACCTTCAAAGTTCATCTAGTCCAAGGCTCCTGCAGTCAGCAGGCACATCTTCAGCTGCAGCTGGTAACTCACAGCTCCATCCAACCTGACCTGGAACGTTCCCAGGGATGGTGCCTCTCTGGACATCCTGTGTCAGCGTCTCACCACACTTGGCACAAACAGTTTCTTTTTTTCTGCCTGGTCTGAATTTCCTCTCTTTTAGCTCAAAGCCATCACTCCTTGTCCTGTCACAAGAGGCTCTGCTAAAAAGTCACAGAGTCATGGAATCGTTTTGCTCAGAAGAGACCTCTAAGATTGTGAAGTCCACCTGCTAAGCCAGCATTGCCAGATCAGCATTAAATCATAGAATCATGGAATCAACCAGGTTGGAAGAGACCTCCAAGATCATCCAGTCCAACCTAGCACCCAGCTCTATCCAGCCAACCAGACCATGGCACTAAGTGCCCCAGACAGGCTTTGCTTCAACACCTCCAGGCACGGTGACTCCACCACCTCCCTGGGCAGCCCATTCCAATGCCAATCACTCTCTCTGACAACAACTTCCTCCTAACGTCCAGCCTAGACCTCCCCTGACACAACTTGACACTCTGTCCCCTTCTTCTGTTGCTCCTTCTCTGGCAGATGAGACCAACCCCACCTGGCTACAACCTCCCTTCAGGATGTTGGAGACAGCAATGAGGTCAGCCCTGAGCCTCTTCTTCTGCAGGCTGCACACCCCCAGCTCCCTCAGCCTCTCCTCACAGGGCTGTGCTCCAGGCCCCTCACCAGCTTTGTTGCCCTTCTCTGGACTCTTTCCAGCACCTCAACATCTTTCTTGAATTGAGGAGCCCAGAACTGGACACAGCACTCAAGGTGTGGCCTCATCAGTGCTGAGTCCAGGGGCAGAATAACCTCCCTTGTCCTACTGGCCACACTGCTCCTGATACATACCAAGGTGCCATGTCCCTCAGTCCCTCTCCATCTTTCTCCTAGGACTCCTTAAGTACTGAAAGGCCAGAAAAAGGCCTTCTCTTCTCTGGGCTGAACCACTCCAACTCTCTTGGTCTGTCCTCACAGCAGAGGTGTTCCAGTCCCTTGGTAAATGTTGTGGTCTCCTTTGGACCCACTTCAGCAGGTACATGTCCCTCTTGTGCTGAGGACCCCAGAGCTGGACATTATCTTTCCTATCCTGAGCTGTACATGATAACATATGACATCATCACCCTGTTTTTATACCCACACAAAGCAACGTCCAAAGACTCATGGACAGCTTCAGCCTCAAAAGAAATGGAAGGCTTGCAGCTCTGCTATGACTCCTGGTCTATAGTCCTGTCTCACCAACCTGATCTCCTTTTATGATCAGGTTCCCTGCCTGGTGAATGTGGGGAGTGCTGTGGATGTAGTCTACCTGGACTTCAGCAAAGCCTTTGACACTGTCTGCCACAAGAAGCTCCAAGCCAAGCTGGCAGCTCATGGTTTGGACAGATTCACTCTGTGCTGGATCAAGAACTGGCTGGATGGCAGAGCCCAGAGAGTGGTGGTGAATGGTGCCACATCCAGTTGGCAGCTGGCACCAGTGGTGTTCCCCAAGGATCAGTGCTGGGCACAGCCCTGTTCAATATCTTTATTGATGATCTGGACCAGGGGATTGAGTCCAGCATCAGTAAGTTTGCAGATGACACCAAGCTAGGAGCAGGTGTGGATCTGTTGGAGGGTAGGAGAGCCCTGCAGAGGGACCTGGCCAGGCTGGATGGGTGGGCAGAGGCCAATGGGATGAGACTGAACAAGGCCAAGTGCAGGGTTCTACACTTTGCCCACAACAACCCCAAGCAGCACTACAGGCTGGGGACTGAGTGGCTGAGAGCAGCCAGGCAGAGAGGGACCTGGGGGTGCTGATAGATAGTAGGCTGAAGATGAGGCAGCAGTGTGCCCAGGTGGGCAGGAGAGCCAATGGCATCCTGGCCTGTATTAGGAGCAGTGTGGCCAGTAGGACAAGGGAGGTTATTCTGCCCCTGTGCTCAGCACTGGTCAGGCCACACCTTGAGTGCTGTGTCCAGTTCTGGGCTCCTCAAGTCAAGAGAGATGTTGAGGTGCTGGAAGGTGTCCAGAGAAGGGCAAGGAAGGTGGTGAGGGGCCTGGAGCACAGCCCTGTGAGGAGAGGCTGAGGGAGCTGGGGGTGTGCAGCCTGGAGAAGAGGAGGCTTAGGGCAGACCTCATTGCTGTCTACAACTCCCTGAAGGGATACTGTAGCCAGGTGGGGTTGGTCTCTTCTTCCAGGCAACCAGCAATAGAACAAGGGGACACACTCTCAAGTTGTGCCGGGGTAGGTCTAGGCTGGATGTTAGGAGGAAGTTGTTGTCAGAGAGAGTGATTGGCATTGGAATGGGCTGCCCAGGGAGGTGGTGGAGTCACTGTCCCTGGAGGTGTTGAAGCAAAGCCTGGATGAGGCACTTAGTGCCATGGTCTGGTTGACTGGCTAGGGCTGGCTGCTAGGTTGGACTGGCTGATCTTGGAGGTCTCTTCCAACCTGACTGATTCTATGATTCTATGACTCCTCCACCCACCCCAGGTCTATGCACTGCCCCACAGGGATCTGTGCTGCAACTCCCCCCAGGCAGCTCCTGCCTGCTGGCACTCACCAGGAGCGGGACTTCCTCACCCGGGAGGACACTGGCCTCTCCAGGAAGCTGTCCAGGTGCATCAGCCTCTCCAGGTGGAGAGCCCGGGGGTCCTGCTCTGCTGGGTCCTTGCTCCGCTCGAACTCGAAGATGGCCGGAGGGGAGAGGTCCAGCTCCAAGAACATGATGTTCTCAGCCTGCAGAAAGACAGGACAAAGGTAAAATCAGCACAAGGAGTCATCATATGGCAAAGCTTCGTCAAGTTCACGCTGCTGAGAGAAGCTGACCATCACGCCAGGGAGCAGGACCCTCCTCTGGCTGCCACAGCCACACCGGACCCAGACTTCTAGCTCTGCTCAGGTCTTCTGGTTTTAACTGGGGCTGAGTCCAGCAGCAAGGCTGAGTGGCTCTGTGCTTTTGAATGGCAGAAGCTGCCTGAGCCAGTGAGACAGCTGCTCAAGGACCAGCTAAGAGCATGGCCACTCATCCTGCTAAGAGGGCAGATAAAGCTGGGAGCTTGAAAGGACATATGCCAAATGATCCTGAGTTTGTTTACTCCATCTGCTCTCCCACTGTTATCTGTTTGTCTGTCCATCCAGCCATAGAATCATAGAATCAGCCAGGTTGGAAGAGACTTCCAAGCTCAGCCAGTCCAACCTAGCAGCCAGCCCTGTCCAAGCAACCAGACCATGGCACTAAGTGCCTCAGACAGCCTTTGCTTCAACACCTCCAGGGACAATGACTCCACCACCTCCCTGGGCAGCCCATTCCAATGCCAATCACTCTCTCTGACAACAACTTCCTCCTAACATCCAGCCTAGACCTCCCCCAGCACAGCCTGTGACTGTGTCCCCTTGTTCTGTTGCTGGTTGCCTGGCAGAAGAGACCAACCCCACCTGGCTACAGCCTCCCTTCAGGGAGTTGGAGACAGCAATGAGGTCAGCCCTGAGCCTCCTCTTCTGCAGGCTGCACACCCCCAGCTCCCTCAGCCTCTCCTCACAGGGCTGTGCTCCAGGCCCCTCTCCAGCTTCCTTGCCCTTCTCTGGACATCTTCCAGCACCTCAAAATCTCTCTTGAATTGAGGGGCCCAGAACTGGACACAGCACTCAAGGTGTGGCCTGACCAGTGCTGAGTCCAGGGGCAGAAGAACCTCCCTTGTCCTGCTGGCCACACTGTTCCTGATCCAGGCCAGGATGCCATTGGCTCTGCTGCCCACCTGGGCACACTGCTGGCTCATCTTCAGCTACTATCCACCAGCACCCCCAGGTCCTTTTCTTCCTGGCTGCTCTCAGCCACTCTGTCCCCAGCCTGTAGCACTGCTTGGGGTTGTTGTGGCCAAAGTGTAGAACCCTGCACTTGACCTTGTTCTATCTCATCCCATTGGCCTCTGCCCACCCATCCAGCCTGGCCAGGTCCCTCTGCAGGGCTCACCTACCCTCCAACAGATCCACACCTGCTCCTAGCTGATCCATCCATCTCTCCCTCCCATTAACACAATGAGTTCTCATCCCCTCAGCACCCACCGGTGCCCTCTGACTTACTCGGTACCGAGGGTGAGACCCCATGGCCATGGCCACGCGGGCATACTGGCTGATGGGTCTCTTGTACCCCACGGCAGAGGTTGGCCTCTTCTTCATTTGGCTGCTGTTTCTGAAAGACAAATTAGAAAGGGCATCGTGTTGGAGAACACAAATACCTACTGAAAACATGCCCAAACAGTGACAAATGCACCTTGTCTACACTGGGTGAAGGGTACCCTTTCCTGGTGGGGCCTGGCTTGGAGAAAGTTTCCACCTGCAGGCAGCTGCAAGCAGCTGCAAGCACCCCAAGGTCTCTGCCCCAGTCCTGGGGATATCCTTGCCCTGCTTGCAAGGTGAAGCTTCATGCCCACAGGTTGTCAATGCTGGGTGAGGGTTGGGGACATACCCTCCGGTGGGCACCAACGGCTGGAACTTCCACTGGTCCTCCTCACCATCAAAGTACAGGCGGTTCATGATTTTGTTCTTCTCCTCTGGTGGGATGAAGTTCTCAATGATCAAGTACCTGAGTGAGTGATGGGTCCAGGGAAAGACAGAGTGAGAGCAATAGGGTGGGAAGGAGAGAGAAAGGATGGAGTTAGTGTGATGAGTGGCAGAAAGCACATCAGAAAGGGAGAAGGGATGTCAGGAAGAGAGGGAGACACAGGGAAGTGAAAATCATCCAGAAGATGGAACCGTGATGGAAATGGAGAGGTTGAAGCAATAGATCCAGAGACAGAGAGGTGAGAGAGGAAGAGAAGGGCAGAGGAAAAAGACACCAGAGGAGTGAAGACATTCAGCAGGTTCTCAAGCCTTCCTTCAGACATATGCCCTCCCTCTCCTCTCCATCAATTTGCTCTTTCCAGGAGATGAATCTCTTACTGGGAGGCTCCTGGAGGAAAATGCATCAGGTTGCACCAGGAGAGGCTTAGCTTGGAGATAAGGAACAATTTCTTCCCCAGAAGGAAAGTCAAAACATCGAATAGGTTGCCCAGGGCAGTGCTGGAGTCACCATCCCTGGAGGGGTTTAAAAGCCATGTGGATGTAGTGCTGAGGGATGAGGTACAGGGGTGACCTGTCAGTGCTGGGTTAATGGTTGGACTTGATGATCTTAAAGGTCTTTCACAACCATAATGCTTCCATGATTTTGCAATTCCAGAGGGAAAGCATTGCCCAGCTTTACCAGGTGCCACCATGGGCCTGGGACTCACCCCAAATCCCCACAAAGCTGCTGGGGTTGGTGAGGCTCTCCAAGCGCCCTCAGGGGACACTCACCTCCAGCTCCCCCCATCACATCCCATAACTCTGCCACAGTCCACCCAGCTATGAGCTGAGCTCCCCAGCTCTGCTCTGCACACCACAGCTCTGTTCTACACACTCTCGCTGTTCTCCATGGACCCCGACTCTGCTCTGAGCACCTCCCTTTTGCCCCACATTCCCTGTACAGCCGTGCTCAGGGAAGGGGGACACTGACCACCACCTACTTCAGCTTCAGCTCCCGTGTCTGCTCGTTCTGTGCCTCCTCCAGGTCCTGCCGCACGCGGATGTACTCATCGTGCTGGTCCTGGATCTCTGCCTTCACAGCCTGCAGCTTGGCATAGAGCTGAGGAAGAGGAGCAGGCCCTCAGCCCCACGGCTCAGGGGCTGCAGTGAGCCCCAGGGCTCTGGTGGCCAGAGGGACGGTTGTCCCCACCTGCCATCTCACCTTCTTCAGCTTCTTGGTTTTGATCTCCACCTCCTGCTGCAGGGAGGTGTAAGTCTCGCGCAGCTCCATGGTCTCCTCATCCCGCAGCAGCATCTCCTGCTGCATCTCTCGCTCCCGGCGTTTCTGCAGTGCAGGGAGAGAAGCTCAGAGCTGGGGAGGGGGAACCAACCCCCTCCTCAACCACACACACACACCCTGGGACACCTGCATCACCTGTCTAAGCCAGGGGAGGTCCCCATGCCGTTACCTGCTCGGCTATCTCCTGCCGCTTCAGCTCCAGCATCTTCTGCTGCTCGTTGGTGTGGTCCACGATGGTCCTGCCGCCGATGAGCAGTTTGCTCTCCATTGCCTAGGGGAGGGAAAAGCAGAGTTGTGAGTCAGAGCACGGCTCTGCCACTGACCAGCTCTATGGGGCTCACCCCAGCCCAACCTCACACGGTGGGCACTCACATCCCTGGTCCCTGTCCCGGGCATCCCATCCTCAGTCCTGCTTTTGCTGGGGTGGAAGTTCTCAGCGTGGTACACAAAGGGGCCAGTTCAGGGGGTGGAGAGGAGGTGTGAGTGATGAGCCCCCTCCATGGGGATATGGCAAAGGGCTGCTGGCACCGAGCCCAGGCTGTTTCCAGTCTCACTTCCTTCCGCACAGCTGCGAGCCCACAGCATGCTGCGGATGTGCAGCAGCTGCCAGCAGTGGGGACCTGGACCTGGCCAAGACACGGTGAGCTGTGCCAAGCCATGGTGAGCTGTGCCAAACTGGGAAGGGGGTTTAGCTCCAAGCCCTGAGGGATGTGCCAAGGAGATGATGCAAGGAAACCACCCACGGCAGCACTTTCCATAGCTCAGTTGGATTCTAGGGCAATGCATATCCATCCTGACCCCTTGTATTCCCATTCATCCCACCAGATCCCACCCCATCCCATTTCACAAAGTCCCAGCATGGCTGGGGCTCTGGGAACTCCAGGAATTATCTAGCCCAACACCTCTGATAAAGCAGGGTCACAGACAGCAGGTTGCCCAGTCATAGTGCTCAGGTCTAGAATCTGTCCAGAGGAGGAGACTCCACAGCCTCTCTGGGCAGCCTGGTCCAGGGCTCTGGCACCCTCACAGGAAAGAGGTCTCTCCACATCTTGAGATGGAGAACCCCCTGGGTTCCAATTTGTGCCCACTGTCCCTTGTCCTGTCACTGGCACCACTGAAAAGAGTCTGTCCCTCTTGTCCCTCATCCTTTAGGTATTGATCAGCATTGAGAAGATTCCCTCTCAGGCTGCTCTTCTCCAAGCTAAACAACTCTCTCAGCCTTTCCCCCTCAGAGAGATGCTCCAGACCCCTCAGCATCTTTGTAACCTCTGCTGGACTCTCTCCAATAGTTCCCTGTCTCTCTTGAACTGGGGAGCCCAGAACTGGATCCAACACTCCAGATGTGGAGAAGAAGGACAGCAGGACAGAGCAGAAGGTGAGAAGAACTTCCCTTGGCCTTCCAGCCCCAATCTTCTGAACGCACCTGAGGAGACCACTGGCCACAAGGGCACATTGCTGGCCCGTGGGCAACCTGTCCATCAGCACTTCCAGGACCCTCTCAGCAGAGCTGCTTTCCAGCAGGCCAACCTCTAATCTGTATTGGTGCAGGGAGTTATTCCTCTCCAGATGCAGAGCCCTACACTTGCCTTTGTTTAACTTCATGAGGTTTCCCCCTGCCCAGCTCTCCTGCCTGGTAGAGTCCCTACAGGCCTCTCACTCCTCCCATCTCTTCCAAGTGCAGTTTCTCAGCTGTTCCCTGCTGCAATCCATGCTGGCCAGTGTGTCCCCTACACCTTCCCTGGTGTGTCCTGCTCCAGCAGGACTGGGAGAGACCAGAGGAGCACTAGGTAGGTACTGGGGTGATAGTGGGTCAGGACATGGTACTACCAGCCCTTCCAGCAAGGGTTTCACCACCAGTGACTGTCTTTGCCCACGGATGGAGGGGTTTATCAGTGCTGCTGGGGTTTCCCTGCCAAATCATTTATTCCCTTCAACAAAGATGACTCCAAATCTCCTTTAGAGGGTGGCACAGATTGGACATTGAGCCTCCTCGTGGGAACTCATTTCTGGCACACAGGGACCTTCCTGACACTTTCCCACCTGCTGATCCCAGCCTCGGCACCTGGCAGAGCTATAGGGGGTGAAAGGCTTGGTGCAGCCTCACCCAGCAGCTTGGCCAGACCAGTGCTGATGCTCCCCTGTAGCCTGCTGCCATGCTCCTCCCCTGTTCCAAGGGGAACATAAGGGTGCCAAGGTGCAGATCTGTGAGGGCCTCTCTGAGCTCAATGCTGCCCATGTGTCCTGCAGACAGTGGGGCCAGGCCCTGGCTGTGCCAGGCAGCAGAGGTAGAGCTCACATCCATGACTGTGATGGCGAGATGGGGTTCAGCATGCACCACCCCTGTGTCCCCATATCCCCCCAGTCACTGCAGCTGCCCTTGGCATGGATACTATGGGGCCATTAAACATCTGCACAGGACACAGGGCTCCTTCCACATTGGTACCTCCTTGGTGGAGCTGCCCATAGGCAGTAGGAAGCCATCCACTGTCCCCCACAATGTCCTTCCTGGCAGTGCCCAGTGGGATAAGCATCATGGGAGGCTCTGCCCCTCCATTGCTGGTACATGGTGCACTTTGTCCCCTGGGGTGATGCCTCTCTGGTGTGACTGTGCCATATTTCCATGCCCAGAGGGTCCTAGCATGGGCAGCAGCTCCAAAGGCCAGCAAAAGCGATGTGGCATCACCTTGCCTCTGGCCCTGCCTCGTTACTCAGCAGTTACAGGACACGCTGTGGCCCTGAGCCAGCCTTGCTATGCCAGTGTCAGATGAGGAGACCTCCTGGGACAGCTGCCAGACACAACCTGCACTCCATCCACTGCAGGGAGCCTACCTCAGTGCTGAGCATCATATCTGCCAGGACACTCCTCGCAGGGCACTAGTCATGCCAGCTGGTGACCAGTGTCCTGAACACATCCCAGTGTGAGCCAAGGCAGGCCATGGCCTCTGCCAGTATCCAGGCACGGCCACGCACCCCTGGCCTTGACCATGCATCCCTGGGCACAGTCACAAGTCCCTGGACACTGCCACGGGTCCTTGGGTACTGCCACGCACCCCTGTCCACTGCTGTGCATCCCTGGGCATAACCACGTGTCCCAGGGGCTGTAACAAACACAGGCCCTGGTGGAGGGCATAAGAGCATCCCCCTGCTCAGCTATGAAACCCTAGGCAGGGACCACACTCCAGGCACGTCCCCTCCTGGAGGGCTCCATGCTAGGCCTCCAGCATGGCCACAGTGGTGAGAGAGGGGCTGCATCAAAGCATGACATGGAGGGTCAGGGTGTCACGGTTCCATCCTCAGCACAGTGACCATCAACCCAGCCCTGCAGCAGCAATGGGCAGGGGTTAATGAACCCCCAGCCTCACCAGAGATGGGAGCAGCGCTGGAGTGGGGCAGTGGAGCAGCCCCAGATCTCCAACATGGCCACCCAAGGCTGGGCTGGGGCTGCCACAGACCCTTTTGTGCTCAGCCCCACATCCCTGGGCACTCTGCAGCATGCCAGAGCTGGCACATTCCCAGGACCACAAGGGATGAATCTGCATCACTCCCCAACCTTGCCAAAAGCTGCTTTGTTGTGTCGAGGGTCACAAGACCCGAGCACAGCACACTTGTGCCACCCGAGATCTGCCCTCCCATGGCCCTTCCTATCCTGTGCCCCCATGAGCTCCCACACAAGGTCCAATGCAGGTTCACGTCTGAAAGCAACCTCAGCCTACCACTACACAGGAGCATGGGACCCTGCTGGGGCACCCTGCTTGAACATCTCACTCAGGGACCTTGCCTGGGAGCCATCTGAGCACCCCACTCCAAGCAGGAGGCAAAGCACTGGCACATGGTGACACATACCTTGAATTTGGTGGCCAGCAGCTCTGTGGCCTCCTGCTCCTTCCGCAGATCTTCTATCATCTTCTCCTTCTCCTGCAGCAGCTTCTGTTTCTCCTCGCTCACCAGGCTGTGGTCATCCTGGATGGCAGCTTTCTCTTCTTCCAACCTCTCCTTCTGCTCCTTCAAGTAGTTCTCCATGTTCTTCTCCAGGCCATCCTCATTGTCATCATCCCCTTCGTTCTCTGCGGTGTTTTCTCCATCCACCATCTTCTTCCTCCGGCTGCTCCTTCTCCTCTTCTTCCCCAGCATGCCACGTTTCTCCAGCTGGGCTTTCAGGCGGACAATCTCCTCCTGAAACTCCCGCAGCAAGGTGTCTTTGGGGTCCTCGTTCACCCGGGGCTTGTTCTTGATGTTCTTGGCCCTGTTGGCAAACCTGAGGGTGGAGAGGCTCTCGTCGTAGCTGTGGGAGGCCGGGCCTAAGGTGGCCACCATGATTGTCTTGGCGTTGCCCCCAAGGGAGTCCTGCAGCAGGCGGGTCAGCTTGGAGTCCCGGTAGGGAATGTGTGTGCTCTTGCCGTCCACGAGGGCGGAGATGACATTGCCCAGGGCGGAGAGGGAGAGGTTGATCTTGGATGCCTCCTTGGGGCGCTCTCCGTGGGTGCCCATTTTGCTCTGCCGCTCGCTGCCCGCCAGGTCCACCAGGTTGAGCTTGCCCACGCGGATGTGCTCCTCGCCGTCCGGCCCCGTCTCGCTGCACTCGATGGTGATGAGGAAGATGGCGTGGGAGCGGGAGCTGTGCTCGTTCATGTTGGTGCTGCCCACAGAGCGGGTCTGGCTGCCCAGGTTCATCACGTGCTCTATCTCCTTGACGTTCTTGGTCACGAAGGAGGAGAGGTCCTTGATGTACACCCCTGTCTCGGGGTTCTCCTTCAGCTCCAGCTTCTTGCTCTGGTCTTTGGCGAGGAGGTCCCTGATCTCCTCCTGATAGATCTCCAGGTAGGAGGCCCTCACCAGGTACTGCTGGTTCTGGGAGCGGGAGATGTGGGTGAAGATGTGCTCGAAGGACATGGGGATGATGCCCCTCTTCTCCGGCTCTGCCCAAGCCCCCTGCATGGTGTAGGTCTTGCCCGTCCCAGTCTGGCCATAGGCGAAGATGGTCCCGTTGAAGCCCTGCAGCACGCAGTCTATCAGCGGCCGGACGGTCTCATCGTAGAGATCCGCCTGCTTGGAGCTGGCGTCGTAGACGGCGTCGAAGGTGAAGGTCTTGGGCAGCTCCCCGGGGACGGCTCGGGGGTTCCGGATGCTCACCTGCCCCAGCTTCACGTCCAGTTCCAGGACGCGTTCGTAACCCGCCGCCTCCTCCTTCCTGCTCATGGGCCGGCACCGGGCCACCACCTTTAGCGCTTCGCAGCCGCTGCGGGACTTACCGGCCATGGCGGCGGCGGGCGGGGCCGGGCAGCGGCGGGGAGCGGCCCTGGGTAGGGGTTGGGGAGCTCAGCCGCGCCGCTCCCGCAGCATCCCCCGGACTGGGGCTGGGCCGGGGCTGGGCCGGCGGGAGCAGCCGAGCCGGAGGGTGAGGGGAGCAGCGGAGGGGCGGGGAGGGCTCAGCCGCGCCGCCCCCGCAGCATCCCCCGGGCCGGGGCTGCAGCCAGGACCGGGGCCGGGCGGGGCCGCAGCGTGCGGGGGTCCGGAGGTCGGCGGGGGGGCCCCGCCGGGCGCTCGCTCATGGCAGCCCGTGTGCGGGGCCGGGCAGGGCGGGGGCCGGGGCGGCGGGGGGGGGCCCGAGGGGGCCGGGCAGAGCGGCTGATTCGCTGCTCAGACGCACACGCACGGGCAGGGCCACGGGCAGGAGGGTGCGCGGCCGCCCCGGCCCCCGTCCGCCCCCCGCCCGGCACGCCGGGAGCTGTAGTCCGGCCTTTGTGTGGCGGAGCGGGGAGCGGGAGGGGGCTGGGGTGAAGGGTTGGGGTGCGAGACACAGTAACCAGGACTGAGATGCAGGGCTGGGATGCAGGATATAGAGTGCAGGATTGCAATACAGGAGGTAGGGCTGAGATGTAGGGTGCAGGATATGATAGGAGGGATGGCAGTTTAGGATGCAGGATGGAGGACTGGGATGCAGGATGAAGGATGCAGGATACAGAATGCTAGGTTGAGATGCAGGGCAGGGATACAGAATGCAAGGTGCATGATAAAGGATGAAGGATGCAGGTCCAGGATGCACTATACAGACTGCAGAATTGGGATGCAGGACTGGAATATGGGATGCAGGGCTGGAATATGGGATGCAGGGCTGGGATATGGGATGCAGGGTGCAGGATACAGAATGGAGAATCGGCATGCGGGATGCAGGGCTGTAATGTGGGATGCAGATGTAAAATGTAGGATAGGATGCAGGGCTAGGATGTGGAACACAGGGTACACAAGGTGAGGTACAGGGTGCAGGACTGGGATGTGTGATGGTGACTACAGCACGTGGGGTGCAGGATAAAAGGCTGGGATACAGGATGTAGTGTGCAGGTTACACGACGAGTGATGCAGGATTGTGATGCAGGGGGCAGGATGGAGAACAGGAAAGGCAGGAGACGGCAGGGCAAGGTGCCCAGCCTCAGCAGTCCAGCAGGGACAAAGGTCCTTCCTTGGGACTGGCAGCCAGAGCAGGGATACCTCCCCACATCTCATCTGCAGCATCACCCTTGCCAGCCATACCTGCAGTGTTTTGGAGTTGCTGGGCTGCCCCAGGCTGTGCATGCCACTCACTACAGCAAACTCCAGCCCTGGTACCCAGTCCTGTCCCTCTGCCAGCCCTGGCATAGCTGGAGCATTCCTGCATGGGCTTGCTTGCAGCCCAGTGGGAATAATCTCCGGCACTTTACAGAGGGGAGTAGCAGCCTCAGCTTCAGGAGATTAAACATTCTGGTAGTTAATCAAGTCTCAGCAGCCACCCATTCCCCAGAACCAGAGATTATCTCATAATTAATTAATTAGGGTATTTGGAGCCATACACAGGGCTGCCTGGTGCAATCCAAAGCCTCTATCTCCAGAAGGAGCTTTAAGGGTGGGGGACAGTCCCCTCCCTGAAGGCTCAAGGGGACAGAGGTGACAAAGGAAGGCACAACGGGAGGGGGGAACGGAAGGGGGATGCAGCAGGGATGGAGAGCAGATGGGAGTGGGGGGGCATAATGGAGGGGGAAATGTAGGAAGGATGGAGAAGATGATGGGGAGGGTGGAGGGGATGGAAGCTTCATGCAGAGCATGATGGAGGGGGAGTGGAAGGCGCGATGCAGCAGCGATGGAGGGAGGGTTGAAGGGGGATGGGAGGATGCATGGAGGGATAAAGGTCATGGTAGAAGCAGGATGGAGATGATGGGGAGGGTGGAGGGATGGAGAGGATGATGAAATGAGGTGGAGGGATGAAGAAGCAATGCAGAGGATGGAGGGGTGGCTATGGAGAGAGGATGAAGGGAAAGAGGAGGCAACGGGAGATGGAGGAGCGGTGGAGAGGGGGATGGAGGGAATGGAGAAGGGATGGAAAGGATGATGGGGAGATGCAGGGAGTAGAGAACAGAAAGAGAGGATGATGGGGAGGTGGTGGGTGCAATAGAGTGTGACTGCCAGGGCCTAGGATGCCCCAGGACAAGGACAGGACACTGCAGGACTGGGGCTTAGCCCACATCAGCCTTCGGGAGGGGGGCTGGGTAACACGGCACCACATCCATCACAGCTTGGTCCCACCAAGCTGTGATGCCCCTTCTCCTCATAGGCATTTGGGGCAGTTGTGCCTCTGGCTCCATGCCTCTCCCAGCCCTGGCCTCTGTCAGCGTCTGGCACTGCTCCATGGGACTGTTACAGCCTCTGTGGATGATGCAGGGCAGGACAGGGTTCTGCACCAGAGCCAGCTCCCCTCTCCTGCTCCATCCTGGTGAAGGGTCTGCCCATGAGGTCCTACAGATGCCCCACACCATGGGCACAGGTGTCAGGTAGTGGTCAGGCCCACCACAGGTCTGACACCCTTCCACATTCTGGCTGCCTCCCAAGTTCCTTTGACACAGGGCAGAGGGACTCCAGTGCTGCCCAGCTCAGCCTGTGGCACTGGCCCAGTGCCCCGAAGGTGGATGGGCTCACGGTGACTGTAGCCTTGCTCCCTGTGCAGCCCCTCGACATGCTGCCCCTGCCCCAAACCTACCAGAGGACCGGGACGTGGTGACAAGTGGAGGTGACATGCAGGAAGGAGGTGATCTTTAGGCAGGGCATGACATAAGGGCAAAGGGACACTGAGGGACAAGATGACACGGGACGGGCTGACGGGCAGGAACGGCGTGACACGGCAGGATGGCAGGGTGACCCGCAGGGACACGGTGACCCGGAGCAACAGAGCGACGTGGAGGGACACGGTGCCACGCAGGGCAGGGCGACCTGCAGGGACATTCCCTCACCCGCAGGTGTCAGCACCGCACCCGAACGGGCTGCTCCTGGCCGGTGGCCTCTGGCCTGGCCTTGGAGCTGCCCCGTAGGGGTGGTGGGACCAGGGGAGCAGCAGACCCTCCCGCTGCCGCTCACGGGCCAGCCCCAGGGTGCGCGGGCAGGGCACGGCCACTAGACGGCACTGTGCCACCCGCCGCACCGCTGCCCCCGGAGCAGCCGGGCAGAGCCCTGACCCCCTGCCACCTCCTTGCCCTTAGCTCTGCGGAGGACACGCTGTGAATGGGGGTCGTGGCATGCGTCACGGCTTTATCCCCTCCACGTGGTAGTAGGGTGGGTGAGGGCATCCCAGCCTGAGTTCTGGTGGTGTGGCTGGTGGTGTCCCAGCACAGTCAGCGACACGGGGCAGGGTGGGAGGGTGTCTGAGCACCCTCAGGGGTGAATTGCTGGGCCCTGAGTCACAGGGTGGGGTACAGGGTGAGTCCCGGGGTGGAGGGAGCTGCAGCCTGACTCACGGCCCAGCTGGCTCCCCAGCGTGTCCTCGGTCCCCAGCACCCAGCCTGCTCCCACCCAGACCCCGGGACTAGAGACCCCCAGGGATGCTGCCTCCTCCCTCACTGGCTATGAGTGCAGCACTGACATCAGTGCCACGGCCGAAGAGGGGTTAAGCACCCCAGGGGTGACACTGCCACAGGGAACGCTATCCAGGTGCCACGCAAGGGTGGGATGACATTTGAAGCCTGACCATGCGCTTGGCTCAGCCCTAAAGTACTGCTGCTGTTGCAGTGGGGCTGGGAGCAGGGGAGGGACCAGGCTCCTGCAGCCTCAGCTTCGCTGTTCCTCCCCACCCCATGTTTCCATGCCCACTCCAGGACATTGCAGCCATCCCTCGGGCACTGTGACTGTTGTCAGGACAGTGCAGACACCGCTGAGGGGCCAAATCCAGCCCTCGGCTTTGGGTATCACAGCAACCCCTGTGACACCGTGGCTGTTCTTGGGATCACAGGGACACAGCCAGGACACCAAAGCCATCCTTGAGGCATCACAGCCATCTCTGGGAACACTGTGGAGATCCCTGGGACACCACAGCCATCTCTGGAACACCATAACTGTATCTGGCACATCTTGGCATCATTGGGCCACTGTGGAGAGACCCAGGACACTCTGCTACCCCTGCCTCATACTTGCCACTGGTGGTCTCTGTCACCCCAGAGGTGCTGAGGAGAGGGATGGGGCTATGGCCTCCTGAGCTCTCTCCTGCTCCCATGGAAATGCAGCCATGCTCTGCACCAGGGAGATGCTCTGCACTGGGGAAAATGCTGGAAAATGCTGAATGAGCCAATTCCCAGCTCTTGTGGATGGCCGGGGGGAGTAGAGAGAGAGCTGTGGCTCCATGTGTCCCCTAGCTGATAGGACACCCAGCATCCTCTTGCTAGGGCAGCCCCCGCAGTGAGACATCACCGTGGGGTTTCAGGGCTGCCCAGACTTGGCAAAGCTGTGAGCCAGAGTCGTTAAGGAATTAATGGTGAGTAGGAGGGAAGCCTGGCCAAGCCAGGCAGGTTTCTGGCAGCAGTTCTAACCAAACAACTGAAGCCCAGAATCTCAGCATGGTGGGGTAGAAAGAGGCACCTTTGGACATCATCTAGTCCAACCCTTCTGCTAAAGCAGGGTGATTCAGAGCAGGTGGCCCAGGACCATGTCCAGGCAGCTTTGGAACCTCTCCAGAGAAGGAGACTTCACAACGTTCCTGAGCAGCCTAGTCCAGGGCTCCAGCAGCCTCACAGGAAAGACTTTTCTTTCCCATCATGTTCAGATTGCCAGAACCCATCCCGGGTTGCACTTTGTGTCCTTTGCCCCTTGTTCTGGGCACCACTGAAGAGAGTCTGGCCCCATCCTCTTGCTCCCTGCCCTTTAGCTATTGATCAGCATTGTGAAGATCCCCTCTCAGGCTGCTCTTCTCCAAGCTAAACAGCAGGAGGTCTCCCAACTTGAAGAGATGCTCCAGTCCCCTCAGCATCTTTGCAACCTCTTCTGGACTCTCTCCAGTACTGTCCTCTCTTTCTTGATGTGGGGAGCCCATAACTGGCCCCAGGACTCCAAAAGTGGCCTCTCTAAGGCAGATTAGAAGAGAAGGAGAACCTCTTTTAACCTGCTGGCCACACTTCTGAATTCACCTGAGGAGACCATTTGCCTCGTGGGTGACTTACTGTCCTCCAGCACTTCCAGCTCCTTCTCCAAGGAGCTGCTTTTCAGCAGTTCAACCCCTAGTCTGTCCTGGTGCAAGGAGTTATTCCTCCCCAGGGACAGGACCCTACACTTGCCCTCGTGAAACTTCAGGAGGATTCCCTCTGCCCAGCTCTGCAGCCTGTCCAGGTCTCACTGAGTGGCAGCACAGCCTGACAGGGTGTCAGCCACTCCTCCCGTTTCTGTGTCACCAGCAAACCTTCAGGTTTCATGGCTTTTATGTTTTGGTTTGTGACCTGAGAGTAAAGCAGCAAAGCCTGCCCGGGCACGGCACAGGAGGGCAGGGCAAAGGGAGCTCCCACAGCCACTCTGGAAGGCAGCGAAGGATTTGCTTTGGTGCCAGATCCACCCCATACAGAAAGGAGGGGGAGCTGGAGGGGCAAGTGCAGCTCATACTAAGCCTGGATTTAGGATGGATCAGTTTGCCAGCAGCTGACTCCTCTATAATTAGATGGCAGTGGTGGTACCAGAGCCAGTTCTGGGCACGGAGCTCCAACAACTTCCCAACCATGGGCGTGTTGTTAAAGGGAACTACTCCCCCAGCTTAACAGAGTGAGATCAGTGATCAGCTGCGTCTCCTGACCAAGAGAAACAAAAGCTACTACAATGAGCTGCCTCTCCTGCAGGACTTAGAGGCTGTCCTCAGGGAAAAGACTCTTTGCTGTGGTCTCAAAGGACGAATCCTGTTGGGATATGGGGAGTTGAAATGGCTGAGTGGTATCTTTTGCCACTTCACTGATCACCAGCCACGCTAATGAGGAACTGGAAGGAGATGCAGCCCTGCCTGGATTTGGGAGCCTACATGTCCCTCTTGTCCCTTGTCTGTGGACCTTGAGCCATGTCCCAGCTCTGCCCCAGCTCACAGAATCTGGGGATCATCTAGTCCAATCCCCCTCATAAATCAGAGTCACCCACAGCAGGCTGCCTAAGACTGCAATGTCCAGGCAGGTTTGGAATCTCTTGAGAAAAGGTGACTCTACAGCTGCTCTGGGCAGCCTGATCCTGGGCTCTGGCACTCTCACAGGAAAGAATTTCCTCCTCCAGTTCAAGTGGAACCTCCTGGGTTCTGGTTTGTGCCCATTGACCCTCATCCTGTCACTGGACACCACCGAAAAGAGTCTGGCCCCACTCTCTTGAGATTATTGAATATTTTTAAGCTTTGAGAAGACTCAGTCTGCTCTTCTCCAGGCTAAACAGACCCAGGTCTTTCAGCCTCTTCTCCTCAGAGAGATGTTTCAGTCCCCTCAGCATCTTTGTAGCCTGTGCTGGACTCTCCCCGGTAGTTCTCTGTCTCTCTTGATCTGAGGAGCCCAGAATTGGAATCAGGACTTCAGAGTAGGTAAGAGTAGAGCAGGAAGAGAATCTCCCCCAAACTGCTGGCAACACTCTCCTGAATGCACCCCAAGAGCCCACTGGCCTTCCTGTCCACGAGGGCATGTTGCTGGCTCATGGGAAACTTGGCCACCAGCACTCCTAGCTCCTTCCCCTGGGAAAACTCCATGGCTGCTTGCTGAGGTAGTGCAGCCCCAGGCTGTGCTCCCTTCATCCCTTTTCCCATCTCTGCCATCATCTTACAGGAGCTGAGAGGGGAGAAACGGGATAGCTGGCAACCACGTGGGAGGCAGCAGGCTTTTATCTGGGCTTGGGGTTTTCAACAGATGTGGTGTGAGCAATGTCTGTAAGGCAACCAGATCAGCATCATCGCTCAGGGATTAAAGGATTTAATAATCTGCTGGCAAGATGTAATTGCAAAAGGCAGAGCTCTGTTTGTACAGCACTCAGCAAATGCAGCCTGGCCTTCCTGTGCTCCCCCCACCCCCCTAAGATCCCTCCAAACCCACCCTCCAGCAGTATAAATCCCTAGGGTGTGTGAGGCAGGCCCCTATTCCACAGCAGTGGTGGTGAGGAGCTGGCTGTTGCTGTTGTCACTCCCTTGTTCTAAGTGCTGCTCTGCTCCCTGCTGAAAACCCCTCGGGAAACAAGGCAGCGACTGGCTCTGCAAAGCACTGACAACAACAATGGGGAGCTTCTTCCCTCGCTCCTGGCACCCTGGGATCGTGGTCCAGCATCAGCAAGTGGTGCTTCAGCTAAAGGGAAGAAAGTTTTGGCAGCAGACAGGGGTTGAAACTCTTGGAGGGGGTGGGGGGGCGGACATCCTGCAAGGGGGCAGAGGCACTGGGAGGAGGACCAAGGTGAGGTCCTAGTGAGGACACATCTTCAGTAGTGGGTCCAGTTCTGGGCTCTCCACTTCAAGGGAGACAAGGAACTACTGGAGAGAGTCCAGCATAGGATATAAAGATACTGAGGGGCCTGGAGCATCGAGAGAGTGATTGGCATTGGAATGGGCTGCCCAGGGAGGTTGTGGAGTCACTGTCCCTGGAGGTGTTCAAAGAATGACTGCATGAGGCACTTAGTGCCATGGTCTGGTTGACTGGACAGGGCTGGGTGCTAGGTTGGACTGGATGAGCTTGGAGGTCTCTTCCAACCTGATTGATTCTCTCTTCTCCTCTCTTCTCTTCTCTTCTCTTCTCTTCTCTTCTCTTCTCTTCTCTTCTCTTCTCTTCTCTTCTCTTCTCTTCTCTTCTCTTCTCTTCTCTTCTCTTCTCTTCTCTTCTCTTCTCTTCTCTTCTCTTCTCTTCTCTTCTCTTCCCTTCTCCCTTCCCTTCTCCCTTCCCTTCCCTTCCCTTCCCTTCCCTTCCCTTCCCTTCCCTTCCCTTCCCTTCCCTTCCCTTCCCTTCCCTTCCCTTCCCTTCCCTTCCCTTCCCTTCCCTTCCCTTCCCTTCCCTTCCCTTCCCTTCCCTTCCCTTCCCTTCCCTTCCCTTCCTTTATTTTTCTGAGGTGGAAAGGCTGAAAAACCTGAGGCTGTTTAGCCTGGAGAACAGCTGATTGAGAGGGGATCTTCTCAGTGCTGAGCAACAGCTGAAGGGTAAGGGGCAAGAGGATGAGACAGACTCTTTTCAGTGGTGCCCAGTGACAGAACAAGGCCAACAGGCAAACTGGACCTCAGGAGATTCCACCTGAACAGACAGAGAAACTTCTTTACTGTGAGGATGCTGGAGTCCTGGAAAAGGCTATCCATCTCAGTTGTGGAGTCTCCTTCTTTGCAGAGATCCCAACTGTCCTGGACATTGTGATCATGGGCAACCTGCTGTGAATGACCCTGTTTTAGCAGGGTGGTTGGACCAGATGATCCCCAGAATCCCCTTCCAACCCCTGGAGTTAAATCTGCAAGCACCTGGCTGACATCCACCCCATCAGATTGTGCAGAGCTGCCCTGGGCAGTGATAAGGGCAGAAAGGTCCTCAGACATGTCCAAGTGCTCTGTTGCTAGCAGAGCCTCTGTGATCTGCCCTCTCTCTGGCACTACCTTGCCAGCAGCTGAGCTGAGGTGACTGTGCAGAAATAAGAGCCATGTCCAACACTCAGAGCCCTCTGCCAGAGGCCCTGGGCTCTGCATGACCTTTGCATCCTGCCTGCACCTGGCATTGCTGACCACGGGGGTGGTGTGAGCTGGAACAGAAAATGGAGGAGAGGCTTCTTTTTTCATGGATGCAGACCTGTCTTTCCTGAACCTCTTACTCTCTGGCTGTCCACTACAGTCCTGCCTGAGAGACAGGCAGGGTAAGAGGCAGGGATGTGTGACCTGATGTGGTGAAAGCCTGATCCTTCCAGTATCAGTGGTAAAAGCCACTCCAGACATCAGTCTGTGGCCTTTTGGAAGCAGCTCAGTCTGGCTGTGCAGATCAGGAAGCCTGGTGAGACCCAATGCCAGAGTTGCAGGAGTCTGCAAAAGAGAAAAGCAGAGCAGGGCACACTTCTTGCACCATGTTTGCTTCCCTGTCTCAGGAATTCACCTCTCTGACAAAGCTTATTTCATGGATTGGGCTCTCCAGGGTGCCTGAAGAAATTCACCCAGCTCCTGTGTATAGTTTGCTCTTGGGGTTTTTCTGCCTCAGTGGCAGCAACAGCAACATCAAAAAGGCAGCTGGGTTTTGCATGTGGCTACGTCAGAGGGGTGGCTGAAGTTCAGAGCCCAAGGTCTGGCCCAGGGTGCTCATAGCATGGTGGCAAGCTGTGGTCACTGATGTGGTCACCACTGCTCAGACAAATGGTGGTGTACAGCAGCAGGAGCAACTTCAACACCTTTTCTGTTCCTCCTCAGACAATGTCTGGGGCTGTTTGCCAGTTCCATTCGAGCTACTGTCCTTATTCAAGTTTTGGATTCCAGCCATACATGAAGTTGTGAGAACTGGAGGTGACTGAAGGATGGGAGGGTCTATGCTAGAGGGCTCCATGGGAGCTCATCCAAGGTGAGGAACCAAAAAAGGTGGGAGCAGAACCTTCAAAGAATGTTTGACCAGTGTCTGAGCAGCAGAGCCTCTTGTCTTTGTCTTAGCTCAAAGAAGAGCTATAGAAAACGAAGTTGCTTGTTCACCAGAGCCATAAAGCTGCTGGTACCTCCTGGGTAGCAGAGATCTCTTCTATCCCTTTGTACACCAATGGCTGGGCCATGCTCTGTGAGAAGATCTGAGTAACCAACAAGCTTGGCATGCTGCTCCTTTCCCCAAGCAAACCTTCCCAAACTTAAATACCATTGCACAACTCCCTTGTGATTCACTTTTCCCCTCCCCTTGGTGAGATCTGGAGGGCATGCATCTGTGGTGTGGTGTTGCAACCGTCATTGCTCAGCTGTTCCTGACAGCTAAAGGAGACAGCTGGCTCTCTCTATCCACCAAACTTGGTGATTACTCCTTGTGACATCAGACCAGTGTCCTCTGTTTGTCAGCAAAGAAGGCTGCTGGGAGGACAGGCTGGATTGATGGGCCAAGGTCAGTTGTATGACGTTCAACAAGGCCAAGTCACAACAACCCCATGCAATGCTCCAGTCTAGGGGTAGAGTGACTGGAAAGCTGCCTGGCAGAAAAGGACCTGGGAGTGCTGGTTGACAGCCAGCTGAAGAGAAGCCAGTGTATGGCCAGGAGGATAAGAAGGCCAACAGCATCCTGGCTTGGATCAGTACAGTATGGCTGCTAGGACCAGGGCAGTGATCATCCCTCTGTATTTGACACTGGTGAAGCTGCACCTTGAATACCAGGGTCAGTTTTGAGCCCCTCACTCCAAGAAGGACATTGAGGTGCTGGAGTGTGTCCAAAGAAGAGCAACAAAACTAACTGAAGGGTCTAGAGCACAAGTCTTGTGAGGAGTGGCTGAGGGACTGGGGTTCTTTAACCTGGAGAAAAGGAGGCTGAGGGGAGACCTTACTCTCTACAACTCCCTGTGGATGTTGGAGTGAGGTGGTTTTTGGTCTGTTCTCACTAGTGTTAAGTGATAGAACAAGAGAAAATAGCCTCAAGTTGTGCCAGGGCAAGTTTAGATTTGATATCAGGAGCAAGTTCTTCCCCAAAAGGGTGGTCAGGCATTGGAACAGTCTGCCCAGGGAAGTGGTGGAGTCACTGTTCCTGGAGGTGTTAAAAAAAATATAGAAACCTCAGGACATGGTTCAATAACCATGATGGTGTTAAGTCACAGAATCAGAAAATCAACCAGGTTGGAAGAGACCTCCAAGATCATCCAGTCCAACCTGCTACCCATCCCTATCCAACCAGCTAGACCATGGCACTAAGTGCCTCATGCAGTCTCTTCTTGAACACCTCCAGGATGGTGACTCCACCAACTCCCTGGGCAGCCCATCCCAATGGCAAATCACTCTCTCTGTGTAGAACATGGTCCCACTTCTCCAGCTTGTTCTAGCCCCTCTCAGAGGATGGCCCTCCTCAGGTGTGTCACCTGCACCACTCACTCCATGTCATCTGCAAACTTGCTGAGGGTGCACTAGATCCCTCTGTCTGTGCCTTCGTCTTGTTTAGGGTGGCATATATGAGACTCTGTATTGCTTCCTCTCCTAAAAGAGAAACTTCTTTGAAACTCACTAATAGACTGTCTGGGACAAAGGATTGTTGTAAACACTGGTGCAATCCTGGTTTACGTGCTGATAAACCTTCAGGGTGTGTCTGGAAGCCACAAGTCCTCAGTCCACATCTATGTCAGTGCCTCCACCATGGTGTCCCGCATGAACACTTGTCTTTTTCCTCCTTCCCTGCTCAGTTGTAGACAGGAAGCATTTCAGATGGTGCCCTTAAACTGATTTAGTACTACTAAAAATAATCCTTCATGGAATCAGTCAGGGTTGGAAGGGACCACAAGGATCAGCCAGTTCCAACCCCCCTGCCATGCCCAGGGACACCCTACCCTAGAGCAGGCTGCACACAGCCTCACACAGCCTGGCCTCAAACACCTCCAGCCATGGGGCCTCAACCACCTCCCTGGGCAACCCAGTCCAGCCTCTCACCACTCTCCTGCTCAACAACTTCCTCCTCACGTCCAGGCTGAATCTCCTCACCTCCAGCTTTGCTCCATTCCCCCTAGCCCTGTCACTCCCTGATAGCCTTAAAAGTCCCTCCCCAGCTTTTTTGTATGCCCCCTTCAGATGCTGGAAGGCCACAAGAAGGTCACCTGGGAGCTTCCCTGTGAAGCTGCAAGCTCCTGCCCTGCAGTCTGCTGCATCAGCTGCTGGAGGGAATCTGCTGCCAGAGGTGGAGGTTTCTGGAGAGTGAGGCTTGAATCCCACTGGCTCCGTGCAAGCAGCAGCTGGGGCAACGAAACACAAAGGCAAAACCCTTGCCTGTGTTAAGCGCTAAGCTGTACTTTGGGAGGGACACACCATTAAAGCCTTTGAGGCAACTCACTCTGCAAACAGTGGGAAGCCACTGATTGCAGAGCACTTAATTACGTGAGTAAATTGCAGTTGGCGCTGCGGGGTGGGTTGAGTTCGAACGTGTGTGAACGCTCTCTGGTTTGGAAAGAGCTGCTCCTCCCCACCTTGAAGCAATGGGTTTCTAGACGCCCCCTGTGATGGGGCGTTTCAAGGGGCTTCAGTGGCCACTCTCCACTTGGGCTTTAACAGGAGGGCTTGCTCTCCAGTCTGGTGCAAGCAGCAGCTAGGACTGAGCTCCCTGAGCAACCATGGAGTCGCTGGGAATGATCTGATACTGTTTTGACTCAGCGCCTGCCGAGCAGCTGCCTAGGTCCATTGCATACGCGCCAAGGGCAGCCGGTACCCGGGGGTCTTCCTTCCAGCCCATCAGCTTGAACGGGTTTTGCTTCCCGTCGCAGGCAGACGGCAGAAGGCTGCCGAGGATGCTCCCCTGCCCAGCGCCCGGGTCCCGCTGGTCGCAGGAGCTGCTGAGCTTGGGGCTCTGCTTCACCCTCGGTCTCCCAACAGCGGTGCCACGGCACTGCCTGCTCCGGGACCGGCTGTCAGCAGGCAGCCAGTCGCTGCGGCGTTCTGCTTGCTGCTCCTCGGCTTCCCCAGGGTGGGGTCCAGAACCCAGGCCCTACGTTAACGGCCTCGTGGCCGCAGCCTGGGCCATGAGCAGCGCGGTGAGGCTGCTGCGTCCCGGGCCAGGAGAGGCCGTCGGCTGCAGCAGAGTCTCCGTGGGGACTGGGACGCACAGCAGGGCTGAGGAGGCCCGGGAAGTGGGGCGAGCACCA
Source organism: Pogoniulus pusillus (assembly GCF_015220805.1). Lineage (NCBI taxonomy): Eukaryota > Metazoa > Chordata > Aves > Piciformes > Lybiidae > Pogoniulus > Pogoniulus pusillus. Next base: position 37,139,881 of record NC_087270.1, read on the forward strand.
GCCACGATCGCGGCGCGGGCGAGAACACACTGGGGTCACCCCGCAGGCGCTCCCGAACCCCGCCCGCCGCCAGGGGGCAGCCTCCTCACCACCGTGATGTCACGGCAGCGGGCGGTGGGATTGGCAGGCGGGCGCACCCAATGGGAGCCGAGGGAGGCGGGACTTCCGGCCGGCTGGCGCACGGACGGGCGGGCCACCGCCCACCCAGGCCTCGCCCCCTCGGCACTCGGGCGCGGGTGACGTCACCGCGCCGGCGCTCTGCGGTGGGTGCGCGCGCGGTGACGTCAGGGCGCGCGCGCCCCCGCCCCGAGGCCTGCGCGGTTCAGCGAGCGGCGCGCGCAGCCTGCTCGGCAGCTCCTGTGAGGCGCCGCCGCTGTCCCGGGCAGCCGAGCCGAGCCGGGCCGAGCCGAGCCGGGCCGAGGGGTTATGAGGCCGGGCGCCGCCGCCTGTCCCTGAGGAGCAGCGGGCCCGTGGCGGCGCGGGGAGCGTGCAAAGCACCGGGGCCGCCCCACCACAGGAAGCCATTTTGTGGGCCCCCTCCTCCTCCTCTTCCTTCTCTCCTCCTTCTCGTCCTCCTTCGCCGTCGCCCTCCCGAGCGGCGCTGCCAGTGTTAACGGCCGGGGTGGGCGGGCGGACCCGCGGCGGGGGCGCCCGGTGAACGAGGGCGGAGGGGGGGAGGCGAGCAGAGGGGGCCGGAGCGGGCGGCGGCGGCCGCCGCGCCTCCCTATGGCGAAGAAAACCTACGACCTGCTCTTCAAGCTGCTCCTCATCGGGGACTCGGGGGTCGGCAAGACCTGCGTGCTCTTCCGCTTCTCCGACGATGCCTTCAACACCACCTTCATCTCCACCATCGGTCAGTGCCTCCCCCGGTGTGTGTGTGTGTCCCCTTCCCCGCTCCCCCGGGGATCTGGGCCGGCGGGCACACCCTGGTCTGGGCCAGCTCAAGGGGGAACACCCATATTTGATGGGGTCCTGCAGGTTCCTCATGCCCTCGTGAGTTGCACCCCTGCTCTCTGCCTCGCAGCTTTCGGTCATGTTTTCTGGTGTCACCCCCCACGGTCGAGTGTCCCCAGGGCTCCCCTGTCCCCACCCTTTGGCCTCCTTGCTTTCGCTGTGGCCGTGAAACCCTGGCGAAGCCGGCCGCTCTGGTCACACCCCGCACCTCTGCTGCAGGAAGGAATGGTTTGCTTTCTCCCTGCAGTTGAGCGCAGCAGCTCTCTCGGTGACCCTGAGCGACCCTCTCATTTCCTACCTCGGGGCTTGCGTTGGCAGCTTCTCCACCCCCGCCCCAGCTAACAGCGAGAGCCCACCTGGCCCCTTCCATCAGTCGTTCAGCTCCCTTGCGCCTCTAAGGGAGGTGGGGTTGCCATCTCTGCACAGTGTCTTCCCCGCTATTGATGTATCTTAGCAGTAATGATTACGGTCGTGGGTGGGGTCTCTCGCCCAACAAAGCTGTCCTCCTCCCGCTTCTGAGTGAGCCGCCGGGCTTCTGGCAAAGCTGACTTTAGCCTATTGCTGGTGTGGAGCTCCTGGCTACGGTAGTTTCTTTGACGTCGTGAAGGAGAGATGTGTGTTTTCCTAGGCTTTTTTCTTTCCATTTAATCTGTGCCATAAGACAGGCTTCGTACCTAACCTCCTTTCTCCCTAGGTCTGTCAGAGTTTCAATTTTCTTCTCAAAACCATCTTGGTTTGCAGGTGAAGAGTCAGCAAGCTTCTAACCGTGGTAACTGGCCATTGAAGAGCATTCGTGCCTGTACTCTTTCTTACAGCACACACTGGTGTAATGTGCAGATAGATACCACACCTCTGGAAAAAATAAACCACCTTTCTTTCTTTTCTTTTCTTTTTTTGAGGGGTTTGAATAGCTCCTGGCTGTTTGTCCTTGACATAAATCCCTTAAATGATCAGCTGTTTGGTGAGGTTGGCAGAAAATTGAGTATTGGTGTGAACCTTAATTCTGGATGTAAGCACACCCCTGTGTACTGTCTCACCAGTGTCTAAACATCACCCTAGAACCTGCAGGGTTTAAAAATGTATGAAAAATTGGTTATTTAAAATATATGTATGTAAAAATAGCCTTCTAAGCAAGCCTTGGGTGATTGAAAGCCTGTTTGGGGGACATCAGGGTGTCAACATGCCATGCTTTTTGTTGCCTAAAAGCTGTTTGGGCTTCAACTCAGGATTTCCCTTGGCTGTTTTGGGGATATGTGTGTATGTGTGACAGTCACTTTATCTTGTCCCTCAGCGTTGCATACCTTGACTATTGAAGGCTGTATTTGTTTTGCTGCTCTGGCTGTAGTGTAATTCTGCGCTGCTTGGCACATCCTTGGATCACATGGTGGTTAGTGCTTTTTGACTTTGCTGGGAAGGTTTATTTCAATTCTCAGAGTTAAAAATAGTCTTAGTTAAGATGTCACTGGGTATATGGTGGCTCTTGCACCAGAGAGCTTATGCTTTTAGTCATCAGTGATTTTTAGTGATTAGTAATTAGTGTTAACTGCTGGTCTAATGTCAGGTTTTGAGTGCCCAAGCAGATAGCAGGTTTAGGATCAAGAGTGCATGTGTAGAGCTGGGAAGCATTTCTGAGCAGTGGGTATTTTGTTCTGGTGCATATAAACTCTTTGTAGTGGGTGTACACCAGAAAGCAGTATGGTAGCAATGAGCACCTCTTGGTGACTGGTTAGAGTCATAGAATTGTTTTGGTTGGGAGAGATCTTTGCATCAAGTCCAGCTGTTAACCCATCACTGCTAGGTTGCCTGGCATGTCCCTCAGCACCACATCTACATGGGTTTTCACTCCCTCAAGATAGGAGGACTCTACTTATTTTCTGGGCAGCCTAATACAGGGCTTGACAACCCTTTTGGGGAAGAAATTGTTCCTCGCATCCAACCTAAACCTCCTCCTGTGCAGCTTGAGGCTGTTTCCTCTCATCTTATCACTTGTTCTGCGTGGGAGAAGAGACTGACCCCCACTTTGTGCTGAACTCCTTTCAGACAGTTGCAGAGAGTGAGAAAGTCTCCTCTGAGCCTTCTTTTCTCCAAGCTCAACAACCTCAGTTCCCTCAGCAGCTCCTTACAAGACTTCTCTACTCTAGGCTCTTCACCAGCTTTGTTTCCCTTCTCTGGAAGTGCTCCAGACCCTCAATGTCTTTCTTGGAGTGAGTGGATTGGTTGCTGTACCAGACTATGCTGGACTTGCATCTCCATTGTGGAATGTAGCAGGTTTTGAGGTACAAACAGGTTTTTCATGTGGTGCTGAATCCTAGGGGCTTAACTGCCAAAAGATGGCTTAAATATTTTGCTTCCCTAGTTCTTCTGTAGCTGGTTGATGAGGAAGCATGGTGGAGAAAGTGTCCTGTGCAACTAGTGTCAGTTGAAAGGATACTCTGTGTTATCCCCTTCTAAAAAGCATTCCTTCCATGAAGAAAAGATCCCAAAGTGGGTTAAAATACCTGTTCACATAGAACTTCTTGGGTTCTGGGTGGTGGTTTATTGTAAGAATGCAGAGAATAACTATCTGAACACAACAGAAAACTTCTTTCCTATGAGGCTGCTCAGAGAGGCTGTGGAGTCTCCTTTGGAGAGCTTCCAAACTTGCCTGTGTGTAATTCTGGGCAGCCTGCTATGGGTGACCCTGCTTTAGCAAAGGGCTTGGACTGAATGATCCCAGAAAGTCTCTTCCAGCCCTTCCATTCTGTGATTCTTGGATTCCATGAAAGTGATTGAGTGATTTCTCAGAAGATTTGTTATCTCAAATTACCAAGAGCAGTTTAGGCTTTTTCAGATTTTCCCTCTCTGCAGCAGTGGTGACAGCAATGACAACCAAGAATGTAAGTGGGATCCTGAAAAGGTGCTTTCCCTGCTGCTACCTGCTGTGAGAAATCCTCCTAGCAGCAGCTGCACAACTTCAGTTTGTTCTGAAACTGAAAGAGGAGAGTTTTCAGGAAAGCCTCGGCAGGAGTCCTTGACCTGTAGCAACAAGGAAATACTATCTCCAAAGCTCTTGTGTACACAGTAGATGACATGGAAGGTGACTGGCTCCCTGGATGGCTCTCTCCTTGTATTTGTGCTTGGCAGCTTGTTAGCTCTGATTCATGTATTTGTGCTTACAGTGAGCTCCACCAAGGCCTTGAGATAGTCAAATACGTAGAATATGCAGTGGTACCGGTAGCTATGGGCAAAAACTGTCTCAGTCTTTATAGAAATAAGATGGATCCCACAGAATTATGGAATCGTGCATGGGAAGTGACCTTTAAAGGTCATCTGGTCAACCACCCTGCAGTTAGCAGTGACATCTTTAACTAGATCAGGTTGCTTAGAGCCCTGTCCAACCTCACCTGGAATGGTTCCAGGGATGGACATTTACCATCACTATGGGCAACCTGGGCAAGGGTCTCAGCACTCTGAATGTAAAGAGTTTCTTCTGTCTAGTCAGAATCTCTCCTCTTTTAGTCTTAAATCATCACCCCCCAACAGGCCCTGCTAAAAAGTTTGTCTGTCTTTCTTATTGGCCTCTTTTGGTACTGAAAGGCCACAACAAGGTCTCCCCAGACCTTCTCCAGGCTGGAAACCCCCAGTGCTCTCAGTCTGTCCTCGCAGCAGAGGGCTTCTAGCCCCTTGAATGTTTTTGTGGCTACAGAGATGTTGAGGGGAAAGTAGCATCTCAATGAGGAGAAGCTGAGAACTTAAGGGCTCTAGCCTGGAGAAAAGCAGACTGAGAGGGGATCTTCCCAGTGCTGATCAAGAGGATGGGGCCAGACTCTTTGTAGTGTTGATGAGTGACCCAGCAAAGGACAGTGGGCACAAACTGGAACCTAGGAGATTCCATCTAAAACTTCTTTCCTGTGAGGGTGCCAGAGTCTTGGACAAGGCTGCCTGGGCAGGTTGTGGAGTTTCCTCTGAAGTGATTCCAAACGGGCCTAGACATTGCAATTGTGAGCAGCCTGCTGTGGGTGACCCTGTTTTGTCAGGAGGGTTGGACTAGATGATGTCCAGAAGTCACTTTCAACCCCCACCATGATAGGATTCTGTATTTATTTAGTTCAGACTATCAAGTTGACAGCTTCAAGCATTGAAGAATGCTCTCTGCAAGCTATATGGATCTGTTTTGAGACAGCTTATTGACATCAGCAGTCAAAGCAAGCATTGGCCTTTGCTGCCTGAACTTCAGTGGCTAGGGAGGGCTCTCTTCTGGATGTCTGTCTGAAAATTTGAATTGAACTCAAGAGTCTAACAGCTGCTCTTTGACTAAGTACCATGCAAATTAAGCCGAGTAACAAAAATGTTTTCCCATGAAATCTGACCACTTCTAGTTAACTTCAGAGAGCAAAGCCTGTGTAAGTGCTGTGAGATTCCCTCTGAGTGCTCCTGGTGTGAGTGGAGCTCTGGTGGACTGTAATCCACTTGGTTGTGTTCTGTTTTCTGATCATTGCTCTCACTGTGACTCTACAAGTCCAAAGGGAGAGAGAATGATTGTTTGGGTGTGATAACCCCCTATTTTATTCTGAGCAGAGCATTGCTAAAGCTGTGCTAGGAGAGTGTAAAACTTGTGTTTTAAACGCAAAAGTTTGTGAAATTTGATGTCTGGCTAAGTTTTTTCCTCAGATTTGTTTGTTTTACTACTTTGGTCTTTATTAGAAGAGATTTTGAGTTGTTAAACACTTGCTTTATCTGAGGTTTCTTTAATGTGTTGGTCAGTGAGCTGGACATAAGGATTGAGGGCAGCCTTACTAAGTTTTCAGACAAGTAGACAAGTTGGGTGAAAATGTTGATCTGCTGGCATGTCAGGAGGTTCCACAGAGGGATCTGGACAGGCTAGATTGAGCTGGGGCCAATGGGTTAAGGTTCAATAAAATCAAGAGCCAAGTCCTGTCCTTGTATCACAACAATCTCCTGCAATACCCTATACTTGGGGAAGAGTGACTGGAAAGTGCCTGGTGGAAATGGACTTGGGAATGTTGGTCAAGAGCCTGCTGAAGATGAGGTGTTGTGTGCCCAGGTGGTCAAGAAGGCCAACAGTGTCCTGGCGTGGATCATAAGTAGTGCAGCTGTCAGGAGCAGGGTAGGGATCTCCTCTCTGTACTTGGCACTGGTGAGGCCACACCTGGAATCCTGGGCAATGAAGCTGTTGAGAGACCGAGTGCACAGGCCTTGTGAGGAGCAGCAGGAGGCTCAGGAGAGACCACCTTGCTCTCTGCAGCTCCCTGAAAGGAAATGGCAGTGAGTTTGGTGTTGGCTGGTCTCTTTGCCCAAGGAGCAAGGTACAGGGTAAGAGGATAGGATAAGAGGAAATAACTCAAGTTGTGCCAGGAAAAGTTTATGCTGGACACGAGGAACAATTTCTTCCCCAAAAGGATTGTCAATCCCTGTGACAGGTTGCCCAGGACAATGGAATCCTCATTCCTAGAGGTACTTAAAAGCTATGTAGGTGTGCTGCTGAGGAAGGGGGTTTAGTGGCAGACATGGCAGTGCTGCATTAATGGTTGGACTCGATCGTCTTAAATGTCATGGCCTAAACATTTCCATGCTTCTATTCTATGACTCTTTTGGAATAGATGCATTACAGTTATGTAGTGAATTTTATTTTTAAGTAAGTCCTCAGCAAAAATACTAAATGGAAGAAGCTCCTTGCATGTCAGTAAGATAGAGTTGTTCAGCTTAGGGAAGGGAAAGCTTCAGGGAGATCCTGTTGCAGCCTTTCAGTACTTAAATGGACCTATCAGAAAGCTGGGTACAAACTTTTTAGCAGTCTGTTGTGACAGGACCAAGGGTGGTGGTTTTAAACTAAATGAGTGGAAATTCAGACTAGGTAGAGAAAAGACATTGTTTCTGCTGAAGGTGCTGAGACCCTGGCCCAGGTTGTCCAGGGAGGTGGTAGATGGCCCATCTCTTGCAACATTCCAGGTCAGGTTGGACCAGTCCTGAGCAGCCTCTTCTAGTTGAAGATGTTCCTGGGCACTGCAGAGGGTTAGTCTATATGACCTCTAAATGTCCCTTTCCACACAAACCATTCTATAACAGCTGAGGTGTAAAACTTGCCATCATAGGAGGCTTTGGAGCAGAAAATATCAACAGGTTTAGAATGACAGGAGCAAATCAAGGCAGTTCTATTGGTGGCTGTTGGACACGAATATCTGGATGCAGTCTGGAGCTTGGGAATCACTCAGCTATTGGTTGCTGGGGGTTGAACCAGTATTTTCACTTGGACAGAGTGGTTCTCACCTCTGCTTGGACCCCCAGGTGAGGTTGGCAGTGTGATGCAGATTTAGTGTGATAGGGTATGATTGAGGGTGTTTGACTTTTGTTTATTAGGACCATAGATAATGAGCAGCAGTTTTGTTTGTGATGATGAGTGCGGATGAAGAGCTGAAGAACCAAGCTGGCTAGGAAGTTTTTCAACTAGCTATTTTTTTGGTTTAGCTGGCTCAGTTGCCTGATCTGGCTTCTCATGTTACCATATAAATCTGTACTGGCAGAGTGCACAGGGCATCTGAGGACACAGAAACACCAGACTAGGTGGCACCCATACCCAAAATGCACTTTTAGGGTTGCAGTTCCTTGCTAACAACACCCACCAGTGCCTAGTGTTCTCTCCTCCCTGCCCCCAATATGAAACACACTATAAACTTGGCTTGCTTCTTTTCCTGCTCTGCTGCTGTCACTGCCCTGGGGCAAAACCAGTTGGTGAAGGATGAGAATACTTCTGAACTCCTTACTCAGGCACATACCTGTGGGGTGGCAGCGCAGGGCATGTAGGCTTGCTGCTCCTTTTTCTGTCTGCCCTTGCAATGATGTTGCTATTTATGTTCAGCTGAAACTAATAGGCAGCTGTTACCTAAATGTGCTAGGTATGATGAGAAGATCTGGACGCGAAAGGTAAGGAGTGTGTGGAGCTTGGCTGCTCCAATTAAGCCAGTTCTGCCAGCAGTAGGTGGCAGATAAAGGGTGGATGAAGTCACTAGTATTTTGTAGGGTAAAATGTGTCAGATTCAGAGTACAAGCTTGTAGCTTCTTGTGAAAAGCTGCCCATATAATCTGTGGTTTGCTCTTGGATTTACAAGACCAGAGGAAATGCTTGTTGAGGTGGATAGAAAACTTGCTCAGTAACTATTAAGCTGGGATATAATTTTCATTTTAAGAAACCAAGGACTGTTTTTTTTAGTACCTTCTTGAATGATAAATGTGACTGAGGGGTGCAGAGGAGTAATTTCCTCATTACTTACTGATATGACAAGTGGTGTCCCTCAGGGGCCCATACTGGGACCAGTGCTGCTTAATATCTTCATTAGTGACATAAACAGTGGAATTGAGTGCACCCTCAGCAAGTTTGCAGGTGATAACCATGCTGAGTGTTGCAAATTGCATGCCTGAGGGGCAGGATCCATGAAGAGGGACCTGGACAAGCTTGGAGAAGTGGGACTGTGTGAACCTCCTGAGGTTCAACAAGGCCAAGTTCCAAGTCCTGCATCTTGGTCAGGGGAACCTCCAGCACCAATCCAGGTTGGGGGATGAAGGGATGGAGAGCAGCCCTGCAGAGGAGGACTTTGGAGTGTTGATGAGTGAAAAGCTGGACAGAAGACGGTGATATGGGCTCACAGCCCAGCAGCCAACTGTCTCCTGGGCTGCATCCAAACCAGTATGGCCAGCAGGTTGAGGAAGGGGATTCTGCCCCTCTGCTCTGTTCTGGTGAGCCCCCACCTGTGTCCAGCTCTTTTTTTTTGCTGTGCTCAGCAGGTGTTGCTGCCTGTAGTCTAGCGATTCTGTGGTGTGGGGTTTTGTCCTGGCAGGCCATGCTTGCTGTACCTGCTCTTGGTAGCCGATGGGAGCAGGATGTGGGCTGCTTCCACCAGCTGGTGGGAACAGTTTGCTCTTCTGCTCCTCCTTCCTGGAACTGTGGAAAGGCATCATGTTCTGGCTTGTCAGCCAGCAGTGGAAGAGCTTCTGCAAGGAGCCTTCCTCTTAGAGTTGAGAAATGTTCGAGAACCTCCCAGGTTGCCCAGGGAGGTTGTGGATGCTCCCTCCCTGGAGGTGTGCAAGGCCAAGTTGGATGAGGCCTTGAGCAACCTGTTCTAGTGGGAGGTGTCCTTGCCTATGGAGGAACTGAATGATATTTGAAGTCCCTTCCAATCTAAACCATTCTATAATTCTATGAAAGACATTGGATGGGAGCAGGGAATCTCCTGGAAGCAGCAAGTAGGTACCTGTTTTTCTATGTGACCACCTGATGACACAAGAAGGGATTCAGCCCACGTTGATTTTGTGCAACCCTTGTGGAAGGGTTACAAGGTTGTCAAATTCCCTGTGCTGTGGGAATTCCCTGTCTGGCCCTGGACACACAGGAGAGGGACCAGAGCTGCTGTTGCAAGTTCTCTTGTATTTCAGTATGACTTCAGTGCGTGTAGGTTTTTCTTCTCTGCGTGGGTTTAGCTGAAAGCCCTGTGTGGGTTTAATTCGAAGTCTCCACATGGTTTTATTCCTTCCTGTAGCTGAAACAACTTTGAGGCTTTTTCTCCTGCAGGGATTGTGGCTGTTTCATACTGTTTAACCTGGAGAGATACTTGTTTGTCTCACATCTCCAAAATCTGACCTAATGCTGTCTGAGAGGCCTACTTGCTTGATTGCTGTTGAGTATGGAATGCCTTCTCTGACATCTATACCTGTACAGCTTTTTCCTCAAGGATGCTTTCCAAACTGATGTTCTTTCATATTTGGAGTAGTTGTACAGATCCTAGACACACTGAACCAACTGATAGTTTGGGGAGAGTGGTGTAAATTGTCTCTTCCTGATAACATGCTTTATTTACTGGGAGTTCTTTGGTACCACGATCTCACGAGGCTGTGATCGACATCATCCTTGGAGGAAGACTATCTTGGCCCAAGGTCTGAGCTGCAGAACCCTTAAAAGATGTGTTTACAAAGATAGGTAGTACTGTCCTTTGATTTACAAGGCCATCAGAAGGGTCATCAAAGCTGCTCTTGTCGAGCTGTCTCATCTGTAGCTTGTGAGATCAACCTTTTGGGTCTCTTTCGTGGTAACATGCACATGGTCCTGAATGAAAAGTTATCTGTCTGAGGTGGTTGTGTCTTAATTCTGTCTCACTGGAATTTTAGTCTTCCAAAGGTGATTTTTGTGTTTCACTTCAGATGTTCAGTTATTAACTTCAGGCACAAAGGAATTAACCGATTGAAGTCTGATGTGCCAGTTGTCATCTCCTCAGCCCTGTTAACTGCAGGCGTGCTACCTGTACTTCCTCACCCCCTACACTTAGTGGAACGTGACTTCATGTGATTCCAGCACAGTGTGGGTTGGAAGGAACATTCAGGGTCACCCAGAGCAGGTTACCCAGGATCATGACCAGATGGATTTGGAATCTCTAGAGAAGGAGACTGCACAGCTTCATTGCAATCTCTTCTGGGTCTTCAGCACCCTTACAGGAAAGAAGTTTCTCCTCATGTTCAGATGGAACCTCCTGGGTTCCAATTTATACCCTCTGCTTCTTCTCCTGTCACTGGGTACCACTGAAAAGAGTCTGGCCCACTTATTTTGCCCCCTGGCCTTTAGCTATTGATCAGCATTGAAAAGATCTCCTCTCAGTCCTCTCCAGACTAAACAGCCTTCCCTCATCAGAGAGATGCCCCAATCCCCATAGTATCTGTTGAGCTCTCTCCAGTAGTTCCCTGTCACCTGCTGTAGGTGGCTTTGCTTTATCGGGGGGGTTGGGCTAGATGTTCTCCAGAGGTCCCTTCCAGCCCCCCCTCTGCTGGGATTCTGTGAAGAATAATTGTTCCTTGTGACACCATCTCTAAAATCACACACTGGTGAATTTGTCTGCCAGGGCTCTGCTACCTAGACTAGGAGCTTATTGAACATATTAGAATGTGAAAGATGTGATGGCAAATGATTAAATCAGCCCTCAAACTTGGAATTCACTGACAGCAGAGATTATTGCTGCATGGGATCAATACTGAAGTGCTGCTTCTTGCTAGAGCTTCATTTCCTTTTTTCTCCCCCTCCTTAGTACCTTCTGAATAAAAACCTTATTGTCTCTTTTTCCCTTGGTACGCATCATTGAAATAGTTTCTTTGTTCCTTTTGTTTTGTTTGTGGCAGCCTTGGTTTAGCTGCTGGAATAACAAAATAAGAAAGTTTCTCTTTTCTGAAGAAGTTTCTGCTTGTACAGAAACAGTTTCTCTTTTCTGAAGAAGTTTCTGCTTGTACAGAAACTGGATGGTCTCACAGACCTCAGCAGCAGTGTTGATCATGTCAAGCTTCCACTACAGGAAGCTTTAGTTTTGTTTTGGAACAGGGACTTTTTTCCCCCCCTTTTTTTTACTTTCACATCACTTCTGAAACTCCTTCCCTGGAAGGAGCAAGTCAAGAGAGACCCTCACTGTTGATGTGTTTGTTTTGTGTGGCCACACTGTGCAGTGTGGTGTATGGAGTACTGATTCTTCGACCTTGCTAGACAAAAGTCATATTAATGCTTATAAATGAGATAAGGACAGCTGGGGAGGAGGGGATAAGAAAGTTTCGTGACTGGTTCTGGCCTGAGAAATGGCTGTTGTTGTTATTTGACAGCTTGCAGTTGAACTTTTGTTCAGAGGAAAGTCAGTTCTTTGCAATCTGGACACCCACAAATCCATGGGCTCTGATGGGATGCATGAGGAGTGATAAGTGAGCTGGCTGATGGCATTGCTAAGCCACTCTTCATCTTGGAAAGGTCATGGAGAACAGGAGAGGTGCCTGACGGCTGGAGGAAGGCCAGTGACACTTGAGCCTTCCAAAAGGGCAAGGAGGAGGATCCATAAAATCACAAGCCAGTCAGCCTCCCCTCAGTCCTTGGAAAGGTGATCGAGCTGCTCATTTTGGAGGCCATCACTAAACGTGTGGAGTTAAAAGGATTATCAGGAGTAATCAGCATGGATTCAAGAAGGGGAAGTCATGCTTGCCCACTCTGATAGCCTTCTGTGATGGTGTCTCTGGCTGGGCAGATGAGAAAAGTGTGGTGTATATTGTCTACTTCAACTTCAGCATGGTTTTTCACACTGCATCCCACAATATCCTCCGAGGGAAAGTTAGGAATTGTGGGTTGGATAAGTGGGTAGTGAGGTGGGTTGAGAACTGGCTGAAGGACAGAGCTCAGAGCATTGAAATCAATGGCACAGAGTCTAGCTGGAGGCCTGGCCTGTAAGCTTGCGGCGTTCCCTAGGGGTCAGGACAGGGTCCAGCCTTGTTCAACATCTTCATCAGTGACCTGAATGAATGGGCAGGGTGAACTCTAAGCCAGTTTGATGATTACTCAACACTGGGAGGAGTGGCTGGCACCCTGTCAGGCTGTGCTGCCATTCAGTGAGACCTGGACAGGCTGCAGAGTTGGCTGGAGGGGGAAGTAAAGGCAGGTGTAGGGTACTGTCCCTGGGGAAGAATAACTCTCTGCACTTACACAGTTGACCTGCTGGAAAGGTGATCTGTATGACCCTGCTTTAGCAGTGGTTTTGGACTAGATGACCTCCAGAAGTCCCTTCCAACCTTCACTATGCTGAGCTGTGGTGATTGTGTGATTTGTCATTGTCTGGGATCTCAGCGTTGGTCTGCTTGGCGAGAATGTTGGCACCCAGAATTAGAATCATAGAATCAACCAGATTGGAAGAGACCTCCGAGATCATCCAGTCCAACCTATCACCCAGCCCTGTCCAGTCAACTAGACAATGGCACTAACTGCCTCATCCAGGCTTTGCTTGAACATGAATGGCAGCTCAGCTTTGTATTTGTCTGAATTGGTGTCCAGGCTAATATACTAGATTCTTAACTGTTGGAAACAGCTGGCCCTCTATGTCCAGAACTTAGTCCCAACATCCATTTCATTGGGAAATGGTCCTTGCCCTGGTTTTATCTCCTGAACTTTGCCCAGGCCCTGATATGGTGACTACTAGCTCTCACATCAAAACTACGAGATCAAAGCTGTGCCACAAAACACTTAGCCCACTAGCTAAGTTCTGGTCCCGGGAATTCCCCTTGCCAGCAGGTGACTCACTGGGGGATGTGGCAATAGCTTGCTGCTTAGCACTTCATGCCCTGAAGGGTTCACAGGCAGAACTTCAGCGGTTAGAGCTTGCCCAGAGTCCCCTACCCTGTTGCTTTGCCAGAAGAAGAAAAACATGGTGTTCCTTTATACTGCCTCAGCCATCTATGTCAGTTTATATCACCAGTGGTACATTTGTTAGTCACCCAGAATTGGCCTGAGTTGCTGAGGCATGAATGTGTGTGTGTGCTATTGTCATTCCCTTTGAACGCAGAGGACACGATGCCTCTCAAGGACAGGTTACTAGAAAACAGGTTTTGGATTAAGCTTTGTTTCATTAAGACCCTTCCCTATAGCTCTCTGGTCAAGCACCTCTAATTCGTGTCTTGAAGCTGATATATGATGGGTCCTCCCAAGGAGGAGCTGTTATCTTTGTTTTGCAGAGAGGTCTTTGCAAATAAACTTTGCTGTTAGCTTTTCCTTTCTAGGTCAGTGTTGAAATGTCTGCAGTAGGTGGAGTAAGGGAGCTGGAACTTGAGAAATATATAGAATTCTTGTTAAGTCACTGTCTGCATTCTATAATCCCAGCATGGTGGGGCTTGAAAGGGACCTCTGTAGATCATCTAGTCCAACCCCCCTGCTAAAGCAGAATAACCCAGAGTGGGTTACCCAGGATTGAAAAAGGTCTAAGTGGGTTTGGAATCTCATTAGAGAAGGAGACTTCACAGCCTCCCTGGGTAGCCTCTTTCAGGGTTCTGGCACCCTCAGAGTAAAGCATTTTGTCGTCACGCTCAGATGGAACCTCCTAGCTTCCAATTTGTGCCCACTGGCCCTTCTGTCACTGGGCACCACTGAAAAGAATCTGTTCCCAACCTCTTTAGCTATTGGGCAGCATTTGGAAGATGCAGTCTCAGGCTGCTCTTCTCCAGGCTGAGCGTTGCCTGGTGTCTCAGCCTCTCCTCATCAGAGAGATGTCCCAGTCCATTCAACATCTTTGTGCCCTCTGTAGGACTCTCTCCAGTAGTTCATAGTCTCTCTTGAACTGGGGAGCCGCAGAACCAGACCCAGTATTCCAGATATGGCCTCCCTAAGGCAAAGTAGAAGAGGAGGAGAAACTCCCTCCATCTGCTGGCCACACTCTTTTGAATACATCCCAGGAGATGGTTGGTCTTTTTGGCTACAATGACTCATTGCTGCCTTCTGGGGAACTTGTCCACCAGTGCTCCTGTGTCCTTAGTGGAGCTGCTTTCCAGCCTGTCAATCCCTAACCTTTACTGGTACAGGGAATTACTTCTCCCTTGGGTTAGGATTCTGCCTTTGGCCTTTGTTGAACTTCATGAGGTTCCCCTCTGCCCACCTCTGCAGCCTGTCTAGGTGTCATTGTTGCTGGGGTTTTTGGGCTTGGTTTTATTAGCTGATTTAATTCCAGGTATGGAGTTTTAGTCAATATTACCAAACACCTGAACAATGCCCCTTTGAGGAGTAGCAGCTTCACAGAGTTTTTGAGGTATTGATGGTCTTTGTTTCCTTATGACCTTCTGTTTTTGAGACCTAAATTTCTGGTAGCTATGCTGACTTTTACAGTGATTTACTCCAGGATTATCTGCTGTTACCTTGTGATTATAATATAGATCTCTGAAGAAAACTCATTGGTGAGGTTGCAGGTGAGGTATGCAGTGAGAGAACACTTTTGGGGTGCTGGAAGACTTTAGTCTTGACCTAGATTTAATATGCCTCCTTGAGAGAAGTTGATGCACAAAGGAAGCCTCTGTGTATATGACTTGTCTGCTGCTTAGAAAGGAAATGGGAACACTTCAAAAAGAATTTCAAGTAAGGAAAGTGCCTTTCACTCTGTTAGTTCTGAATCTTGTCCTTCTGAACATTGTTGTTCATCTGTGTTGATCTGCTTGAGTGTAGAGAGGCTATACAGAGGGATCTGGCTAGGCTGGCTGGCTGGGTTGAGGCCAGCGGGCTGAGGTTCAACAAGACCAAGTGCTGAGTCCTGCACTTGCATTGTAATCACCCCCTGCAGCACCTCTGGACTTGGGAAAGAGTGGCTGGAAACTGCCTAATGGAAAAGGACCCACAGATGCTGGTTGACGATGAGCCAGTGTGTGTCTGGGTGGCCAAGAAGGCTAACAGCATCCTGGATTGGATCAACAGTAGCGTGGCCAGCAGGGCCACTGTGGTCAGTACTGCTGAGGCCATGTGTTGAATCCTGGTTTCTCACTCTAAGAAGAACATTGAGGTGCTGGAGTGTGTCCAGGGAAGGGCAACAAAGCTGGTTGAAGGGTATAGGGTACAAGTCTTATGAGGAGTGGCTGAGGGACTGGGGTTGTTCAGTTTGGAGAAAAGGAGGCTGAGGGAAGAAATTCACTCTCTACAACTCCCTGAAAGGAGGTTGAAGTGCAAGTTTAGGGGTTGGTCTCTTCTCCCAAGGAACAAATGATAGGACAGGGGGAAACAGTCTCAAATTGCACTATGGGAGGTTTAGGTTGGGAATGAGAAACCATTTCTTCATGGAAAGGGTGGTTAAGTCCTGGAACAGGCTGCTCAGGGTAGTATTAGGTGGAGTCTCTCTTCCTGGAGGTATTTAAAAGCTATGTAGATGGGTACTGAGTGACTTAGTTTAATGGCAGGTTGGTGATTGAACCATTTTAAAGGTCCTTTCCAGCCTAAAAGATGCTATGATTCAGTGATTCTCTGAACAGTTTGATGGCTGAGGGTGGAGTTTGAGGCAGGCTTTTTGGAAAGCCCAGGTGACATGAGGATCTCCTTTCTGCAAATGGTGTGGATGAATGAATTCACATGGTGTGGCCTTTCCCAGATAAGAGGTCAGGCTCGATAACAATGACCTTCTGTTGTTTGGGGGAGATTAAGCCAGATATTTTGGGGGGGGGTATAAGGCAGAGTACTGGGTTTGCCACCAAAATGAATATTCATCTGAGTCCCCCACTATGAGTGAGTCAGAGTTGATTTGCATAAGTCAAATATCCCCACAATGCTGAGTCTGATTTGTTGGTGATGTGTGACAGCATTTGAAAGCACAACAAATGCTGGCTTCTGGAGTGGAAGAATGTAGGTCACACTGAGAAGCTGCCATCTCGCAGGATTGTCATCTGCTTTGTTAAGATGAGATTAATTGGTAAGAGACGATCTGGCAGCAGTGATGCTGCTCATGTCCCATGTTCTCCCTTATGTTACTAGCTCGGGAACTGAGCTATATTGATGAGGTATTAATGGAATGTGGCCTGGAAAAGCAGATTCATAAAGATACTCTAAAATCATGCTGAAAAAAATGAAGATCAAGGGGCTGGTAGGACTGGATCAGTCTATGGAGAGGGAAATAGAGATCATAGAATCATTAAACTGTCAAGATTGGAAGAGACCTTTGAGGTCATCATGTCCAGCTTCTCTCTTAGAGCTTGCAGTCCTATGACTACTGCTAAAATAGTGCCACTAAACCATGTCCCTGAGCATCACACCCACATGTCTTTTAAATGCTTTTGGGGATGGCAACTCCTCCACTTCCCTGAGGAGCCTGTTCCCTTTCTGTGACTGAACCTCCCTTGGCACAAATTGAGGCTATTTCCACTGGTCCTGTAACTTGTTCCATGGGAGAAGAGCCCAATCACTACCTTGCTCCAATTTCCTTTGAGGTGGTTGTAGCGGGTGACAAGGCCTCCTCTTCTGAAGACTAAACAACCCCAGTCCCCATAGCTGTTCCTCAGAAGACCTGTGTTCAAGGCCTTTCACCACCTTGTTTGGTCTTCTTTTGAAACACTACAGTGCATTGATATCCTTCTTGTAGTGAGGAGCCCAAAACTGAACCTAGCATTCAAGGTGTGGCCTCACCAGTGCCAAGTAGAGGGGAAACAGTCACATCCCTAGACCTGCTGGCCACACTTACTGATGCAAGCTAGGATACTGTTGGCTGCCTTGGCCACCTGAGCACGCTGCTGGCTCATATTCAGATGGCCATCAATCAACAGCCCCAGGTCCTCCTCCACTGAGCAGCTCTCCAGCTACCCATTTCCAACCCTGTAACCTTGCATGGGCTTGTTAGGGCCCAAGTGTAGCACTTGACCTTGTTGAATCTCATACTGAAGCCACAGCCTATCTCTCCAGTCTGTCCAGATGTCTCTGGAGAGCCTCTTTGCCCTCCAACAGATCAACATGGCTACCCAACTTGATGTCATCTTGTAAACTTAGGGGATGCACTTAATCCCCTCATCCAAATCACTGATAAAAATGTTAAACAGAACTGACCCCAGTGCTGAGCCGTGGGGTGCACTGCTTGTGACTGGCTGCCAGCTGGATTTTGTTCCATGCATCACAGCATTCTAGGCCTGGCCATCCAGCCAGTTTTTCACCCAGCAAAGCCCTGAGCAGACAGTTTGTCTAGGAGGATACACTGGGAAACTCTGTCAAAAGCCTTATTAAAGTCAAGGTAGATAACATCAACAGCCTTTACCTCATCCACCAGGCAGGTCACCTTGTTGTAGAAGGAGATCAGGAAGGACTTGCCCTTCATAAACTCATGTTGTCTGGGCCAAATCTTCTTCCCGTCCCTTGCATGATGTCACTCAAGATGATCTGCTCTATGACTTTGCCTGGTAACTGAGGTCAGGCTGACAAGCCTGTAATTTCCTAAATCCTCCTTCCAGCCTTTCTTGTAAGTGGGTGTCACATATGCCAACCTCCAGTCCACTGGCACCTCACCAATTAGCCAGGACTGCAGAAAAATGATGGAGAATGGCTTGGCAAACCACCCTTGGGTGGATCCCATCTGGTCCTAGAGATTTACATGTGTCTAAATGGTGTAGCAAGTCACAAAATGTTTCTTCTTGGAGCCCAGGAGGCCTCGTGCCCTTGACCTTCCCCTTCCCTGTCTACCAGCTTGGGACCTGTGTACCCAGATAAGTCTACTCTTGCTACTAAAGACTTGAGACAAGAACCCTAGAGTGAAGTTACTGGGCTGGGAGCTGCCCCTGACACAGCAATGTGCCATGTAGCGTAGCCATGGAGGCCAGTGGTCTCCTGGCATGTATTCAGATGAGTGGCCCAGTAAGTCAAGGGATGTTCTCCTCTGTCTCCTCTGCCCTAGTGAGACTACATCTGGAGTCCTGGGTCAATTTCTGGGCTCCTTAGTTCAAGAGAGACAGGAAACTGTTGGAGATAGTCCAGCAAGTTCTGTGAAGATGCTGAGGGAACTTGGAGCATCTCTGAGGAGGAAAGGCTGATTCAAAATTTACCCTAGTGATAGTTCATGAGGGTACTACAATGAAATGTGGGGTGGGCTATGTAAATGGCATGGGGTTTAGTGAATAGCTAATTTGGAGAGCACTTGGAAGGTCCTTCAGGAAAGGAGAGGCCTCAATCTGTTGATTAGAGGGTGCATGGAGTGGTTTGGGTTGGAAGGGACTTTAAAGATCATCTTGTTCCAGCTCCCCTGCCATGGGCAGGGACACCTTCCACTAGACCAGGTTGTGCAAGGCCTCATCCAGCCTGGTTTTGAGCACCTGCAGAGAGGTGATCTCCCTGGGCAGCCTGTTCCACCACCCTTCCTGTAAATCATTTCTTTCTAATATCCAGCCTAAATCTGCCCTCCTCAAATTTCAATCCATCTTCTCTCATCCTATTACTAACAAGGCCTTGTAAAAAGTCCCTCCCCAGCTTTCTTGTAGACCCCTTTCCTGTACTGGAAGGTTGCTGTAAGGTTCTTCTGGAGCTGCCTTTTCTGCAGGCTAAACAGCCTCAACATTTCTCAGCCTCGGGAAGGTGCTCCAACTCTCTGATCCATTTGTGATCCATCCCCCTTGTGGCTGTCCTTTGGACCCACTCCAGCGATTTGATGTCCTCCTTATGATTCACCTTAGTGCCTGAAAAGAGGATTGGAAATAAGTCTCATCATTTTCAGGTGGTGGAATTCAAGCAATTAGAATCAACCAGGTTGGAAGAGACCTCCAAGATCATCCACTCGAACTTATCACCTATCCAGTCAACCAGACCATGGCACTAAGTGCCTCAGCCAGGCTTGGCTTCAACACCTCCAGGGAAGGCAACTCCACCACCTCCCTGGGCAGCCCATTCCAATGCCAATCACTCTCTCTGACAACAACTTCCTCCTGATATCCAGCCTAGACCTCCCCCAGCACAACTTGAGACTGTCCCCTTCTTCTCTTGCTGCTTGCCTGGCAGAGGAGCCCCCCCCCCCACCTGGCTACAGCCTCCCTGCAGGGAGCTGCAGACAGCAATGAGCTCTGCCCTGAGCCTCCTCTTCTGCAGGCTGCACACCCCCAGCTGCCTCAGCCTCTCCTCACAGGGCTGTGCTCCAGGCCCCTCACCAGCTTCCTTGCCCTTCTCTGGACACCTTCCAGCACCTCAACATCTCTCTTGAATTGAGGAGCCCAGAACTGGACACAGCACTCAAGATGTGGCCTGAGCAGTGCTGAGTCCAGGGGCAGAAGAACCTCCCTTGTCCTGCTGGCCACACTGTTCCTAATCCAGGCCAGGATGCCATTGGCTCTCCTGCCCACCTGAGCACACTGCTGGCTCCTGTTCAGCTACTATCCACCAGTACCCCCAGGTCCATTT
Organism: Pogoniulus pusillus; assembly: GCF_015220805.1. Lineage (NCBI taxonomy): Eukaryota > Metazoa > Chordata > Aves > Piciformes > Lybiidae > Pogoniulus > Pogoniulus pusillus. Next base: position 37,159,499 of record NC_087270.1, read on the forward strand.
CTGCCTGGCTGCTCTCAGCCACTCTGTCCCCAGCCTGTAGTGCTGCTTGGGATTGTTGTGGCCAAAGTGCAGAACCCTGCACTTGGCCTTATTAAGTCTCATCCCATTGGCCTCTGCCCACCCATCCAGCCTGGCAGGATCCCTCTGCAGGGCTCTCCTACCCTCCAACAGCTCCACACCTGCTCCTATCTTGGTGTCATCTGCAAACTCATTGATGCTGGATTCAATCTCCTGGTCCAGATCATCGGTAAAGATACTGAACAGGATCACTTGTTTCTGTTACTGTTGTCCTCCCATGCCTACCTCTATCAAAAATGGAGTTTCAAGCAGAACTCTTACCTTTTTGGATGTGTTCTTGTGGAACTTTCTCAGGCTGCTAGAATGAAAAGCAAATTTCTTAACTTTTCAAATAAAGTTACTCTTTTCAGAGGCAACTTCTGGTCCTCCAGAAATGCTGAATTGTCATGACGTGAAACCTAGAAGAGCAGGAAGAGTGAGTTCTTGTGGCTGCTCTAGTTTTGCACAGTCTGTGCTAGGAGAAAGTTATTGCAGAGAAGATGAAACACTTGAATACATTGAATTTTGGTTTTACTATCACATATATCCGTAGTTGGTTTGTATCTCAAGTACTTTGTTACACTCTTGGTCGTGGAATGTCAAGAAAGATTAAATTAAAGGTTTATAAGAGGAGACAACAAAGAGGCCATTTCACTGTCACCACCTCTGTGATTCCTGATAGTCTCCAGGTTATTCCTGGAGGGCAGCTGATTCACAGAGAATCCTGGTGTGATTCATGGTGAAAGGAACCCCTGGAGATCATCTGGTCCAATTCCCTTGCTTAAGCAGAGTCACCCAGAGAAAGTTGCCCAGAATCACAATGTCCAGGTGCTTTTGCAGTCTCTCCAGAGAAAGAGAATCTACAACATGTCTGAGTTGCCTGGTTCAGGGATCTGGCACCCTCACAGTAAAAGAGCGTCTCCAGGTAGTGGTGGCACTGGGAGCCCTGCACTTCCTCCTTCATTGCTCCAGCTGCTGAGTCTCTTGTTTGCCTGTTCTGGCACAGGACTTCTCTGTATGAACAAGTTAGAGAGGTGCTCCCTAGCCTCCAGTCAAGTAGGAGTCTTGAGTCTTTGAAGACTGTAAGGAAATGCTTTTAGGTATTGTTGTATAATGAATGATTGTAGTTGTTTCTAGTGGGAGTTTTGATATTTATCTTGGGTCTGGCCAGGGTGGTAGTAACCATCAGTTAATGGGACTCTAACATGGTCTAATGTGACTAATGTGCTGTCTGTCATCTGTACAGTACACAGATTACACCAGTACAGGTTACAGGTTGATTTACTCTAAAATAGCATTGTGGAGAAGGACCTGGGAGTGCTGGTGGACAAGAAGTTGCCCCTGAGACATAAATGTGTACCTGTGGCCAAGAAGGCTGAGAAACCTGGGCCTGTTTAACTTGGGGAAGAACAGCCTGAGAAGGGGATCTTCTCAATCCTGACTAGTAAAGTTTGAGGTCAGGAGGGTGGGGCCAGACTCTCCTCAGTGGTGCCCAGCAGCAGTACAAGGGGCAATGGGCACAACCTGGAACCCAGGAGGTTCCATCTGAACACAAGGAGAGACTTCTTTTCTGTCAGAGTGCCTTCTGCCCCCTACCATGCTGAGATCCTGGGATCTGTGAACAGTCAGTCCCTTACAGTATTTTTAACTTCTGTTTTTGCAGCGGTTTGTGTTGAGTCACCTTGCACTAATAGCAGCAAACGGATTGCTGTCTCCTTGTGTTCAGCTGGTGACAGACCCCCTTTAGTCTCCTCTGTTCTCTTATCTGGCTGTGTTGTTCTGATGAGCACTGCTGAGCTGAAAGTATTGTAAAGGAACTCCGCAACCTTCTTGCTGTGCTGGGATGCATAGGACCTAAAATTGCCATGAGGGCAGAACAATAATGCAGTCACTAAACTGATGATTGCTGCCTGAGGTTGTTTTCTTCTCTATTTGTCATTCTTCTCCAATCTTTTTCCATCTACTAACCAGAACAGGCAGGTTCAGAAACTTCATGTTAGATTTGAAAAAAAAATCTAATTGTTATTTTTTTATTGATCAAGGGACCTTTAAAGGTCCTCTAGTCCAATCCTCCTGCAGTAAGCAGAGGCATCTTCAGCTAGAGCTGGTTGCTTAGGGTCTCATCCAACGTGACCTGGAGTGGTTCCAGAGAATGGGGCTTCTACCATCTCTCTGGGTAATCTGGGCTAGTGTCTTGCCACCTTTAGCCTAAGCAATTTCTTCCTTCTATCCAGTCTGAATCTGGATTTTTTTACAAGCCCTTTTACATACTGAAAGGTGGCAATGAGGTCTCCCTGGAGCCTTCTCTAGGCTGAACAGCCCTTACTGTGTTTGTGCTCACAGCCCTTGGATTGTTGTCAGAGTAGGCTATAAAAGGTCCATGTCGCTTCTATGTTGACTCCAGAGATGGACCCTGCACTGCAGATGAAATCTGACCAGAGTGGAGCAGAGGACCAGAATCCCTTCCTATGACCTGGTTCCCACATAGTGGCCAAGTAGTCCAGATTTTTTTGTCTCCATCTCTCTGGTAATCCTATTCAGACTTGCTTCACTGAGTAGAAGCTTGAGACATCTTTGTTTTGGTGACTCCTTTTATCATTTTATTGCAGTTTTCTTCTGAGAGGAAAAAAGACTTTACAAAGAATTAACAGCCACAGAGTACCACTTAATAGAGATGTTCATGCAAGTTGTAAGCCAACAGCAGTAGGGGAGGGTAATGTGGGTTCTAACCCCTTTTAGAGACCAAAGGAAAAGTTTTCCCTCCCCTGTAGCTGAATGACATACTTTTTTTCCAAAGGAAGCAAGTCTGTGTTTCAGAAGTAATTGTCATGGCTGCAGAGGCTTGTTCCAGCTAGCCTAAAGATTCATCCTGTTCTTTACAGCGTCAGCTGAATTTTGCTCTCTGATAAAACTTATACTTTCACTCAAGGTTTGCCAAAGGATGAGTCTGTAAATAGTTTGAGTTTCTCTTCCAGAACAGTCTAAAGTGGTGATTAGCTTGCAGACTTAGAAAGTATTCCTAAATACTCCTCCAAAGAAGTTGTGTATCTCACAAGGGACACTTTGTGGTAGAAGCTTTTTCTCTCTTGTGGGCTGATGAGAGGAGACATCCTGGGGAGCTGTAGAGAGGCTGCTGCCACTGGCCTGGCAGCTCTGTAAGAGCTTCAGTCTGTGTATAGGGGAGAGGCCCTGCTGCAGGCCTGTGAAAAAACAATCCTTTGATTTCCTTCCCAGGAGTTGAGAGTATTACCAAGTAATTAATGTATGAATTTGTAAGCTGTAAATGAACTGTTTTTAAGAAGTCACTGCAGCTTCTAAGCAAGATTTGGCTTTAAGTTCTGCAAAGAAAAAGGTTTGAATTTTTAGGTTTTGCTGCATTCTTTTAATCATTTAATTGTGAACTGGATTGGGTGGGAAGGGACCTTTAAAGGGCATCTAGTGCAACCCCTCTGCAGTGAGCAGAGACATCTGCAACTAGAGCAGGTTCCTCAGAGCCTTGTCCATCCTGGCCTGAAGTGGTTCAAGGGATGGGGCATCTATCACCTCTCTGGGCAACCTGGGCCAGTATCTCACCACCCTCAGGGTAAATAATTTCTTCCTTCTATCTAATCTGAATCCTCTGAGTCTACTCCCAACAGTTCCGTGTCTCGCCTGTGCTGAGAACCTCGCATCTAGACACAGCACTGCAAGTGGGGTCTCAGCAGAGAGGAGCAGAGCAGCAGAATCCCTGCTGTCTGAATTGATTGGGAATTGCTCTGACCCAGGTGCAGGACCTTGCACCTGGCCTTGTTGAACCTCAGGAGGTTCACGGGATCCTCTTCTCTAGCTTCCCCTGCATGCATTCTGTCCGTCATCAGCACCACTCAGCTTGATGTCATCTGCAAACTTGCAGATGGTGCACTTGATCCCACTGTGTCATTGATAAAGGCATTAAGCAGCACTGGAAACCCAAAAAAAAAGAGGACAAAAGCCCTGTGTGGTTCAGGAGTTTGTTTTGGAAGTCATCTCCATTAGGATGCTGAGCTTAAGAAAGACTTAAAATGTGTTAAATCTGTCTTGAGAATCATGGGATCTCAGGATGGAATAGTTCTGTGTGTAAAACAAAAATCCCATTAAAAACAAACAAACAAAAAACCCCAACCCCCCCAAAAAAAAAGTTAGTTCTACAAAAGTCTGCCTCAGAGTTTATTTTGTTGGTTTAAAAGCTTCCAGGCTTCATTATTGTGGGTTTTTTTCCCCCTGTTGTTGATAAGTTTTATTTTTTGTTGGTTTTCTTTCATTTTAATAAACAATTTTCAGGTTGTTTTAAGGGTCCCTGCTGGCAACTCTAAACATTGCTGAAGAACAGAGATTTTCTCTGTGCTTCTGTGTTGGTGGTGTGCTATCAACTGATGTCTGTGCTGTATATCATGATGCCACGTTCCTTCTGACTTGTGAATTTGGAAGCTGCTAATCCAGATAGAAACAAGGGGTAGTTTTCCTTCTACCTGGTCATTCACTCTCTTCATTTTGTTAATTGTAATTTCTAAAGAGGCCATGAAGACAAGGTAGGTTTGTATCCTTTCAGGGAGATGAAAGCACTTGTGAGAGCTCCCTGCTTTAGTTGCGTGCAGAGCATGTTCAGGTGAACCTTCAAAACCTCAGAGTGCTGTACCTGAGGGTGGAGGACTCGCCTTCTTCAGGCACATTCCCTTCATCAAGGCTGTACCTTCGTTAGGACCTCATCTTTACTGAGGGCCCTGTTTTCTGTGGGACCTCACCTCCAGGGACATTTTGGTGCCTGGGGCAGGTGCAGAGAAGGGCCATGAGGCTGGGGAGAGGTCGGGAAAACATCACCTATGAGGGAGCGGCTGGGGGAACTGGGGTCATTTAGTCTGGAGAAGAGGAGGCTGAGAGGGGACCTTATTGCCCTCTACAACTACCTAAAAGGAGGTTGCAGTGAGGCTGGAGCTGTTCTCTTCTCCAGAATTACTAATGACAGGACAAGAGGAAATGGCCTCAAGTTGTGTCAGGGGAGGGTTATCTTGGATGTTGGGAGGAAGCTCTTTCATGGGTGGGTGGTCAGGCACTGGAGAAGTCTGCCCAGGGAGGTGGTGGAGTTGCCATCCCTGGAGGTGCTTAAGAGGAGAGTGGATGTGGTGCTTGAGGCTATGATCTGGTGATGAAGGATGCTAGGATGAAGGTTGGACTGGCTGATCCTGGTGGTCCTTTCCAACCATAGCGATTCATAGTGATGTTGTGCCAAGGGATTTGGTTTAGTCAAGGACTTGTCAGTGTGAAACTGTTGATTGGACTCAATGATCTTGAAGGTCTCTTCCAATCTAAGAAATTCTGTGATTTGCTGACCAGTGAGATGTCTGCAGGTAAAAGGGGCCATCAGATAACTCCTGTGCTCCTCAGAAAACCTGAATGTGATCTGAGTTCTCCCATGTTAATTTGGTTGTTGAAAGCTACAGTTTAAGTTAGTTGCAGCACAGGAGGTTCCACCTCAACACAAGGGGGAACTTCTTTATTGTAAGGGTCACAGAGCACTGGAAGAGGCTCTGCAGAGAGGTTGCGGAGTCTCATTCCCTGGAGACTTTCAAGGCCTGTGTGGATGCATTCCTCTGTGATTTGTGCTAGATTGTGTGGTCCTGCTCTGGCAGGGGGTTTGGACTCAATGATCTCCTTGGGTCCCTTCCAACCCCTAAACTCCTGTGATCCTGTGAACTACGCTGCTAAGAGTAATACTTGCTGTTGCCTGAGCCTGTAGCACAGAGATGACAGCTTGAAGACACAAGACTTAAGGATGAATTTTTTCACCTTTGCTTTCCTGAGCTGAAACTGCATGGTGCTGTTAAGGGACGCTTGCAAAGCAGCTAAACCAGAAAATGCCCTCATTTACATGCTGCTTAGGGGCTTTGATTGCTGGTGATGTGATGTGCAGGTTGACCGTGGGGCTCCCAGCACTGCGACGCTACCCCTCTCTTGCCCTACATTCGGCTTCCTACCGCTCTCTGTCCTACCCGAGCTCAATGGTGCCTTTGTTTGGAAAGAATGCAAACAGAATTTGTGCTATCTGAAAAGGGCCAGCTCATCATTTGTAGCTCTGAAATGGACTGGAAAATAACTTTTTCTCCCTGCCTCTTACGCTGGCGGCGTTTTGTCCTTCACTTTTTAAGAATTGTAGAAGAATAGAATCGTTCAGGCTGGAAAAGACCTGTAAAGATCAACTAGTCCTGCTGTTAACCCTGCACTGCCAGGTCACCAATGAGCCATCTCCCTCAGCATCACACCTACATGGCTTTTAAGCTGCTGCATGGATGGGGATTCCACCACTGCCCTTGGTAGCCTGTTCCAGGGCTTGACAACCCTTTTCATGAAAAAATCATTCCTCGTGTCTACAAACTGAGGCAGTTTCCTCTCTTTCTTTCACTTGCTGCTTGGAGAAGAGGCTAACCTCCTCCTGGCTGCAGCCTCCTTTCATGGAGTTGTAGAGAGCGAGAATCATAGAATCAACCAGGTTGGAAGAGACCTCCAAGATCATCCACTCCAACCTAGCACCCAGCCCTGGCCAAGCAACCAGACCATGGCACTAAGTGCCTCAGCCAGGCTTGGCTTCAACACCTCCAGGCACAGTGACTCCACCACCTCCCTGGGCAGCCCATTCCAATGCTAATCACTCTCTCTGACAACAACTTCCTAACAACATCCAGCCTAGACCTCCTCTGCCACAACTTGACACTGTTCCTGATCCAGGCCAGGATGCCATTTGCTCTCCTGGCCACCTTGGCACACTGCTGGCCCTTGTTCACCTACTGTCTACCAGTACTCCCAGGTCCCTTTCTTCCTGGCTTCTCTCCAGCCACTCTGTCTCCAGCCTGTAGTGCTGCTTGGGGTTGTTGGAGAAGGTCTCTCCTCAGACTCCTTTTCTTCAGTCTAAACCATAGGTCCCTCAGCTGCTTCTCTCAATATTGGTGTTCTAGACACTTCACCATCTTCATTGCTATTCTTTGGACAGTCTCCAGCACCTCAAAGTCTTCTTGGAGCATGGGTCCCGAAACTGAACCCAATATTTGTGGTGTGGTCTCACCAGTGCCCAGTACTAGGGGATGACCCTCTTCCTGCTGGCCACATTATTTCTCATCCAAGTCAGGATGGGGTTGGCCTTCTTGCCCACCTGGGCACACTGCTGGCTTATCTTCATCTGCCTGTCTACCAACACTCACAGTTCCTTTTGCTGCAGGCAGTTTCCAGCTACTCTCTCCCAAGCCCATAGCATTGCAGGGGATTGCTGTGACCTAAGTGTAGGACCTGGCACTTGGTTTTGTTGAACCAGTAATGTTTTGTGGTTTTACATCTGAAGAGTGATCTTTACAAAAGCTTGGCAAAGACCTGAGAAGGTGTAAAAGACACTTTGGATGCGCTGATTCTGGATTTCAGACGTGCTGTTCTGCTGACACAAGTCCTGGGACTTTGTTAATGTCTTGAGTCCCAGAGCTATGGGAATGCAAAACCATTGAGCAAATATTTTGTGTCCCCCAAGACACTTAGGTGTTTAAACATCCACACATACAGCCAGGGTGTTTTGGCAGGACTCTTCCCCAAGGGTGCCAGACTCCTAGGAGTGCCTGACACATTGTCAGGCTGTGCTGCTGTTCAGCAAGATTTGGGCAGACTGGAGAGTTGGCTGGAGGGAAACCTCGTGAAGATCAACAAGGCCAGGTGTAGGGTCCTGCTTCTGGAGTGGAATAACCCTCTGCACCAAGACAGGTTAGGGGTTGACTTGCTGGAAAGGAACTTAATGGAGAAGGACCTGGGAGTGCTGCTTGTGGACAAAAGGTTGCCAAAGAGGCAGCTACGTCCCTCTGTGGCTGTGAAGGACATTCACTTGAGTGTGGACAGCAGGTCAAGGTCCTCTGACCTAGGGAGGTCACCTCTGGGTCCAGTTCTAATCTTTCCAGTTCAAGAGAAACAAGGAACTGCTGTAGAGAGTCCAGCAGAGGCTGTGAAGATGCTGAGGGGACAGGAGCATCCCTTTTGAAAAGAAAAGCCTGAGAGATCTGTTACTCTTTATCCTGGAGAAGACTAAAAGGAGATCTTAACGCTGATCAACAGCTAAAGGGTGGGGGGTCAAGAGGTTGGAGCCAGGCACCTTGTAGTAGTGTCCAGCAACAGGACAAGGGCCTGTAGGCACAAAACTGGAACTCCAGAGAGTTCATCAGAAGATGAAGAGAAACTTTTTTCCTGTGAGGTTTGTTGGAAGAGCCTGCCCAGAGAAGTGGAAAGACTCCAGACCTGCCCAGATGTTGTGACTGTGAACAACCTGCTGTGGATGACTTTGCTGCAGTGGGGGGACTTGGACTGCATGATCTCCTGAAGCCCTCTCTGACCTTAACTCTTCTATGATTCTGTGACTCATTGGCAATAACTTCTGCACATTCAGAGATGGAAGTGCTTCACTTCCCTGGCCTGATGGCACAAGTCTGACCTTCCAGCTTCTGAAACTCCTCTTGGGGTGTATGTTTCTGGGTGACAAGGCGGAAGTGTCTTTAAGTGTTTGCATAAGGGTAGATCTTGTTTGCACATTCCATGCAATCAACCAATGATACTTCTTAAACCTCAGAGACCAGTAACCTAAAGAAACCATACATAGCTTCTTTTTATTTTGAAGTCAAGAGTTCAGTTTTGAGTCAGACTAGGCCTGTACCTTATAAGCAGCAAATAGAAGCCCTGAAATTGGAAGGAAACCCACAAGTGAGTCAGAAACCTGAGATGATCTGCATACAGGGAGACTTCATCACTGAACTGTGTGAGCTATGCTGAAGAATAACAAACATTCCTACTTTTTGTTTGGAAGTACAGAGGTCTGTGAAATGTTTCATAGGCTGGCAGTGTACTTTCAGGATTTTCTGTGAATTCCAGTTTGCCTCGTTGAAAGTAATTAATACCTTATCAACACTTAATGAGGGAGTCATTTCATGCTCATTTTTAATTCATTAGCTCTGTTGTTACCCTCTTGTGATGGCAGTATCTCTTCTGCATGCTATTGAGTTGTTATACCCTTTTTACCCTCTGAAGATCCTTCCTGAACTGCATGTTACTGTAACTCCCCGTGCTTAAAATCTCTTCTTCAAAGCCTTTGTGGCCTCTGCCAGTGTGGTGTTGATGGTGACTTCAGGAGAGGCAGGGAACTACTGGAGGGAGCCCAGCAGGGGCTACAAAGATGCTGAAGGGATTGGAACATCCCCAGGGAGGAAAGGCTGAGAGACCTCAGGTTGTTTAGCTTGAAGAAGAGCAGCTTGAGAGGGGATCTTCTCGATGCTGATCAGTAGCTGAAGAGTGAGGTCAGGAGGATGGGGCCTTTTCAGTGGTGCCCAGCAGCAGGACAAGGGACAATGGGCACAAACTGGAACCCCAGGCGATTCCATCTGAAGATGAGGAGAAACTTCTTTCTTGTGGAGGTGCCAGAGCCCTGAAAGAGGCTGCCCAATAAGGTTGTGGAGTCTCTTTTTCTGGAGAGATCCCAAACCTGTCTGCACATTGAAATCCTGGGTAACCTGCTCTGAGTGACCCTGCTTTGTCAATAGGGGCTGGACTAGATGATCCCTTCCAACCTTCTGTGGTGGTTTGAGTGTTACCTGCCCCCCCTGGAAATCACCCAGACTAGACTCAGACAGCTCTGGAAATTTGAATGAAGCTTATGTTTACAGCTTAGCACAAAATAGTTGACTGGCTAGGGCTGGGAGATAGGTTAGACTGGATGATCTTGGAGGTCTCTTCCAACCTGGTTGGTTCTATACTTACAGCATATACAGTTATATACAAGGTAAAAGGTAATATAGAAACATAACAGCCCTCTCAGAAACCTGAGTCCCCAGGAGGGGCTCCCAACCACCCATCCACCTTCTCCCACCCCTGTGCTTTACCCCAGATGTTGCCTTGTGCCCCAAGGAAGAATGGAGGGTCGGCCATGGGGGTTAGGAAACAAGTAGTTTAATCAGAGAGATGGCACCTGAGGTTCAAGAGAGAAATGCCCAGAGCTCAGGCAGTGCCCCAATTGCAAATACCTTATCTATGTTTATACTCGGGTTCTTAGGCATCTCAGCAAACCTATGAGTGAAGTAGACATCACCATTGGTTTTTCTTTCACAGCCTGTGATCTAATTCTTCTCACCATAACATTCTGGCTAGCTTCAAACTAGCACACCTTCACCACATTGGGAGTTTGGGATTCTTTGGAGACACCGAGAAGTGAGTGGGCATTATAGCAATGCAGAAGTGCAGTTTTTCTATTCTGTTAAAAAACACTTTGAAAGTTTTTGGAGTCAGGTAGCTGTTGCTATTTATAGCAACCTTTCTGTTATGAAGGCTGAAGTGGTCTTATTTTGTAATTGAAATGGAAGTTCAGTATAACATGGGATTACAGTTTTATTTTATTCCCAAATCTTAGTTAGCTAAATCCCTCTCAGTGCAGAGAAGAGTTAATTTCCTGGCTGAGTTAACAGTTTGCTTTTTCTTAATGCATAAAAGGTGGCTGTCAAACATCCTGCTTGAGCTGGGCAGAGCCTAAAAGCAAGTGTCACTCTGTAAAATACTTTATTTATCTTTGGGTAAACACTGTGTTCGTTTGTTTGGTAGTGCTGCTGTGGAGCATAACGTCAGAGATTGGTTAAAGGCTTCAAAATAGGGAGAGGTGGATTTGGGACAAGCCATGCACATGTAATATTAGCTACACTGATTCATAAATATAGCTTCACATAGAGTCATCAAATTCATTTGGTTGGAAGAGACCTTTCAGACAGTGGAGTCCATCTGTTAACCCAGCATTGCCAAGTTCACCGTCGAAACATGTCCCTCAGCACCACATCTATGTGGCTTTTGAGTCCCTCTAGCAACAGGGACTCCATTGTTTTACCTCAGCAGCCTGTAAACAAGAGTGATGAAGAAATGCTTGGAGGTGCTGCTGGAGGAGAAGCTCAACAGGAGCCAGCAGTGTGCACTCGCAGCCCAGAAAGCCAAGCAGAGCCTGGGCTGCAGCAGCAGAAGTGTGGCCAGCAGGGCCAGGGAGGTGATTCTCCCCCTCTGCTCTGCTCTGCTCTGCTGAGACCCCACCTGGAGTACTGCATCCAGTGCTGGAGCCTGTGGGACAAGAGGGATGTGGAGATGCTGGAGCATGTCCAGAGCAGGGCCAGGAGGATGCTGAGAGGGCTGCAGCAGCTCTGCTGTGAGCACAGACTGAAAGAGTTGGGGCTGTGCAGGCTGCAGAAGAGGAGGCTCCCAGGTGACCTTCTTGTGGCCTTCCAGGATCTGAATGGGGCTCCAAAAAATGTGTGGAGGGACTTTTGAGGCTGTCAGGGAGTGCCAGGACTTGAGGGGAATGGAGCAAAGCTGGAGGTGGGGAGCTTGAGAGTGGAGGTGAGGAGGAAGTTGTTGAGCATGAGAGTGGTGAGAGACTGGAATGGGTTGCCCAGGGAGGTGGTTGAGGCCCCATGGCTGGAGGTGTTTGAGGCCAGGCTGTGTGAGGCTGTGTGCAGCCTGCTCTAGGGTAGGGTGTCCCTGGGCATGGCAGGGGGGTTGGAACTAGATGATCCTTGTGGTCCCTTCCAACCCTGACTGATTCTATGATTCTATTCTAACTGGAATAAAATGGGGCACTGAACTGAAATGGAAGTGGAAGGTCCCAAGCTGGCATCCTAGAGTTAGTTGTAACCTCAGCGTTTACTGCTTTAAATCCTTAAAATAAGGAGTTTTGCTCTTTTGCACTCCATTTCAGGATTACAGAATGCTTGGTAACCTTAGGGGGCTCCATAAGGAGCCGTGTTTGGGATTCATTTGTCTTCTTGGCTGCGTATGTGGTACATAAAATCAGTGGTCTAGGTTGGAAAGGACCTCTGAAAGGTCATCTAGTTCAACGCTCCCTGCAGTCAGCAGGGATATCTTCAGCTAGATCAGGTTGCCCAGAGCCCTGTTGACCCTCACCTTGAATATCTCCAGGAATGAGACTTCAACCACCTCCCCGGTCAACCTGTTCCAATGTTTTACCACTCTCATAGTAAAGAATCTGTTCCTAATATCCAGTCTAAATCTGCTCATATGTGGTTTGAAACCATTGCCCTTTGGTCTGTCACTTCAGGCCTTTGTAAACAGTCTCTCTCCATCCATCTTGTAGCCTCTCTTTAGGTGCTGGAAAGCTGCTATTAGGTCTCACCATCCTTCTTGTGGGCCCCCTTCAGGTGCTGGAAAGGTGCTATTAGGTCTCCTAAGAGATTTCTCTTCTCCAGGCTGAACAACCCCAGCTCCCTCAGCCTGTCATGGTAACAAAGGTGCTCCAATACTCCACCTCATGGTACATATCTGTCTAACAAGTGCTGTCCCTGTTCCTGCCCCAGTATGAAATAGGCCCCCTTCAGGTGCTGGAAAGGTGCTTTTAGTTCTCCCCAGAGATTCCTCTTCTCCAGGCTGAACAACCCCAGCTCCCTCAGCCTGTCATTGTAGCAGAGGTGCTGCAATACTCCAACTCCAACACATCTGTCTACCAAATGCTATCCCTGTTCGTGCCCCCATATGACATGGGTCTGAGTGGAGAGGGAATCTCCTATCCCATTTAAAATCATGGAGCTTTTCCTATAGAGAGTCCAAAATGGTGATTTTTTTTTTAATGTGAAAGCATTTCACTAATTTTACAGGGTTAAGCTGGCTTGTACAGCATATCAAATGTTAAAGAGTTGGACTTGGTGGAGTTTAAAGCAGACTTCCCATGCAGGTTGACCTGGCAGTGCTGGGTTAACACTTAGAATCAATACTCTTAAAGGTCTCTTCCCTCCAACTGTGATCCTGTTGTATGGCTTCTTACGTAATAGTGTGTTTCATAAATTTGATTTGATCTTATGTGGTATAAAATGACCTTCTAGATTTAGGAGGCAAGTTTGTGATTGCAGCTGCTGCCTTTATAAAGGCTAAATATAACCAGCTTTTTAGAAAGCATGAAAAATTCTCTGTGGTGTTGCCTCAGAGCTGAACTGAAAGAATTCTAATGTCTATTTTCTGACAGAGGAGCTTTAGAAGGTACCTCGTGTGCCTGCTCCTCTGTTGTAACCTGTGCTAACGATTCTTCTTGGCAGCTTAGGGAAGAGCAGGTTGAAACAGGTCCTCAAACCTCTCCTGCTATGGAGGACTTGGTGGGGAAGGTCCTCATGCTGGCTTGGCTTGCAAGAGACTGCTATAAGGTCTTCCCAGGGCTGGAAGGTGTCCAGAGAAGGGTGACAAAGCTGGTGAGGGGCCTGGAACACAGCCCTGTGAGGAGAGGCTGAGATGGGAGTGTTTAGCCTGGAGAAGAGGAGACTCAGGGCTGACCTCATTGCTGTCTACAACTACCTGAAGGGAGGCTGTAGCCAGGTGGGGTTGGTCTCTTCTGCCAGGCAAGCAGCAAGAGAATAAGGGGACAGAGTGTCAAGTTGTGTCAGGAGAGGTTTAGGCTGGATGTTGTTAGGAAGTTATTGTCAGTGAGAGTGATTGGCATTGGAATGGGCTGCCCAGGGAGGTGGTGGAGTCTCTGTGCCTGGAGGTGTTGAAGCCAAGCCTGGCTGAGGCACTTAGTGCCATGGTCTGGTTGACTGGCTAGGGCTGGGTGCTAGGTTGGAGTGGATGATCTTGGAGGTCCTCTTCCAACCTGCTTGATTCTCTGATAGTATTATTTTCTTCAGGCTGAGCATCCCCAAATTTTGCATCTTGTCCTCACAGTAGAGAAGTTCCATCTCTCTGATCATCCTCATGGCCTTCTCTAGACAGTTCCATTTTGTGCTGCTGATACCCATCCCTTGGTTTTGTTCTGTCTTTTGTAAGTGGTAGACTTCAAATAGGACAACTTACTGTAGAAGAATTAATAGTAAAATTATTAAATACTGGTTGCAGCATTGATTTTTGGCTACTGATGTGTCTTCATAGTTTCTTCTTTCTTAAACTTTCTCAGGGCACCTTTCCATCATAGAATGGTCGAATCACAGCAGGGTTTCAAAGTCATTTAGTTGAACATTCCTGCAGTCAGCAGGGACATCTTTGACAAGAGCAGGTTGCTCAGAGCCCACTCAACCTGACTTTGACTGTTGCAAGTGTTTGGACATCTACCACCTCTCTGGGTGTCTTGATCTAGTCCATTCTAACAACCTCCCAGACAGGGAATCAAACTCAGGCCATCAAACTCAGGCCTCCTTGCAGGTGCCTGACATCTGCAGATTCAGCTGGCTGAACCCATGACACTGGGTAATATCTACCCAACCCTTACAAATCCTGTACTGAAGTAACTTCCTTGTGACATCTTTTCAGCTTTGACACAAACTAATGTGTGAATTATTTTGAATTAACTTGGTTTAGGATTAAAAACCTTTCTCATACTCTGTGTTTATTCTGAGATGGTGGTGATGCTTTTCTGCCAAGCCTGCCTTTTCATTGTGCTACTACATCAGAGGCTGGCACAGAGGTGAACCTGAATGAAGAGAAGTGGTGGTTCAGTGCCAGCTTATGGTGATAAATTGTCTCTTATTGCTGGTTGAAGGCTTTGTGTTGCTTAAATCCTTTTGCTTACATTATTGAAGCTTGAGGTTGATTGTCCATAAAACGTGTGATTAGCTCAAGGGACAATTTAGGGCTTTTGCTGTTTGTTTACTTGACACTGGTGAAGCTGTTTCTCAAATTCTGTGCTCAGTTTTGGGCAACTCTTTTCAAGAAGAACCTTGAGGGGCTGGATAGTGTCCAAAAAGGGGCAACAAAAGCTAGAGGACATGTCCTATGATAAATGGCTGAGGGAACTGGGGTTGGTTAGCCTGGAGAAAAGGGAGGCTGAGGAGAGATCTTGCTCTCTGCAACTCCCTGAGAGGAGATTGGGGTGAGGTGAGGGTTGATCTCTTTTTCCAAGCAACACATAATAGGATGAGAAGAAATGACCTCAAATTGTGCCAGAGGAGGTTTATGTTGAACATCAGGAACAATTTCTTCCTGGAAAAGATTGTCAAGGTCTGCAACAGACTGCCAGAGAAGTGGCAGAGTCCCCATCCCTGGAGAGGTTTAAAAGCTGTGTTGCTGAGGGAGATGGCTTAGTGGTGACCTGGCAGTGCCGAGCTAATGGTTGGATGTGATCTTAAAGGTCGTCTTCAGCATGAATGGTTCTGTGATTCAAGCAGAGATGACAAACAGTCTGGAGTCTTGTCACAGATTGTGCTGCAGACTCTCACACTGACCCTTTTGAGATACATCAACCAGGTAGCAAGCGTTGAGATTGCTGCAGTTAGTGTTCCTGTTACGGATAGATTACTGCATGATACTCATGGAAGAATCTTGAAGGGGGCAAAAAAGAAGGGTTTTGATTTAGTTGGGGCATTTGATGAGGAAGGCATTATAAAATATATAGTTAATTTTGGAGAGCCCTGTCCACAGCTATATACTAATTAGTTAAATTTGGATTCTAATTTGATCAGGAAAATCTTCCCAAGAATGCTTCTGGGCAATTCAGTCATTTAGGAGAATCAGAAAATTTGGGAAAGTTTAGCCACAAAATGGCTTTGCCTCACAGATAGGCAGCCTGGAGCCCTAGGGAACGTCTGTGCTGCTCACTGCCATGGAGTAGGAATTTCAACATAGTCCCTGGCTCCTTTTTGGCAGTGTTGGAACTGCTTGGCCCTAGAGAGGCTTCCAGATCTTCCCAGGGTGCTGGGAAAGAGGCAAAGGATGTCTGACCTGATCCTGGTTCCTCTTGGCACAGAGGTTTGCAGGGGTGCAGGCAGCATCTCTTACAGATGTGCAGAGACTTCTTGCCATGGCATGAGGCACTTAAATGCCTTCTCCTGGGAAACTTGGGGCACTTGAATTTCCAGGTAGTTCAAGCCCAAAAGACCAGGGCTAAGCTGGTCTGAAGCACGAGGCAGAGTAGAACACATTGCCCAAGAGCAGCAAGGCAGAGGCAGCCAGGCAGGAGAACAGCTGCTTGCAACTTGGTTTCTATGACTTGCCCCAGTGCAGAGGCTCCTTTGGCCACAGAGTTTCACCAAGCAAACTGGCATCTGCACAACTGACCATGTTAGGTGAGCCCAGGGCTTGCTCACCCTTATTTGGGCAAGACACCAACAAGTACCTAAACACCTGTGGGTACCTGTTTATCACTTTGGGAGGGGACATAATGGCCTAAGCCTTTGTTTTCCTCCTGCCCTTGCTTTCCCCCTCAGCAGAAGGGTGGGATAAGCCAGGACATCTAATAGGCCTATTAACCTTCCAAGACAGTTTTGGAGGAGGTTTCTGAAGTGGTGGTGTTACAAGGGATAGATCTAAGAGTTCAAAAAGAAAAAGAAAAATTCCCCACAATACTTCACATTTTTCAGGCTGAGCAAAATATTGTTGTTTAATATATTGGGGAATAGAATCTTACTAAATAAAACAATCAAAACCAAGCATAATAACCCAGCCAACCAAAAATAATCCAACCAAACCCCAACAAGACAAATGATGGAATGGTTTAAGATGTTTAAAGCTTTGTCTTTTTGGAAGCTCCTCAGAAAAAGCTTTTACAAACCTGATCATCTTAACCATGTTATCTTGGTTGGAAAATACTTTTGAGATCAAGTCCAACTGTTAGCTTAGCACTGCCAGGTCACCACTAAACCATGGAACCATGCACTTATTTTAGTTGGAAAAGACCTCCAAGATCGAGTCCAAGCACTGACCTAACACCACCATGGCCATTACACCATGTCCCAAAGTGCTGTATCCACATGTTTTTTGGACACCTCCAGGGACAGTGACTCTGCTGCCTCCCAGGGCAGCCTGTTCCCATGCTTGACCACTCTTTATGTCATGAAATGTTTCCTAATATCCAACTTAAGCCTCCCCTGGCACAATTTCAGGCTGTTTCCTCTTCTATCATCAGATACCAGAGAAAAGAGACTGACCTTTGCTTCAATACAGCCTCCTTTCAGGTGTCCTTCAGCACCATGTCTACGTGGCTTTTCATGTAGACTCCATCACTGCCCTGGGTAGCCTTTTCCAGGATTTGACAACCCTTTTGAGACAGATATTATTCCTCATGTCCAACCTAAACCTAACCTGGCACAACTTGAGGCTCTTTCCTCTTGTCCTAGTGGCTACTCCTTGGTAGAAAAGACTGGACTTCTGAAAGAAGGTTGTAGTGAGCTGGTGTCACAGCAAGACTCAACTTCATAAAAAGGAGAACCACACAGAAACATTCTTTGTGGCTCCTATTGGCTTTGGTCATTGTGCTTCTCTTCCATTCCAGCTTGCTTGAATGTCCTTGGGTTTACCTGATGATTGCTAAAAGATGATGCCTGCTGTTGTATCTGCAGCAGTTCAGAGCTATGTGGGTAAATAAATACTAATGACTTATTTCTCTGTTTACTTTAGGGATAGACTTCAAGATTAAAACTGTTGAACTACAAGGAAAGAAGATCAAGTTACAGATATGGTGAGTAACATACCCAAGAAGCTGCAGGTGGGAATTAGTTTTACAGAAAGCAGACGAAGCCAACACATTCTAATACAACTCTGCTCCTTTCCCACACAGCAGGAATAGCTGCCTGCCTCTCTTCCTGGATATGGAAAATGAGCAGGTGTGGCAGGATCTCAGTCGTGCTGTGTGACCTCTGAAATATATATAGAGGAGTAAAGCAAGAATACAAAGGTCAGGCTGAGCTAAACCTTGCCAGAGGTGATAAGCAACTTGATACTTCATAGCTATTAAAAAGTGAGGTTGCTGTTCAGTAAGGATCAAGCTAAAGCCATTTCATGTTGCTCCAAATGTAAGTGTGCTTGTTGCAAAACACTGTTAAAATGGGGAGGGGGAGGCTGGGACTAAAGGAAGTGGAGGAGTGTGGGAATGGGTAGTAAGTGAGACTGTGTTCACTGAGTTCCAGAATATCTCCAGGGAAGAATCCACAGTCTCTCTGGGCAGCCTCTTTCAGGGCTCTGTCACTCTCACAGGAAGGAAGTTTCTCTCCTCATCTTCTGATGGAATCTCCTGGGTTCCAGTTTGTGCCTGTTGATGGGCACTGCTGAAAAGAGTTGGGCCCCATCTTTTTTACTCTGGTGGTTTAGCTATTGGTCAGCACTGAGAAGATCCCCTTTGTCTTCTCCTAGCTAAAGGGCCCCAGGTCATAGAATCAACCAGGTTGGAAGAGACCTCCAAGCTCATCCAGTCCAACCTATCCCCCAGCCCTATCCAGTCAACCAGCCCATGGCACTAAGTGCCTCATCCAGTCTTTTCTTGAACACCTCCAGGGACGGTGCCTCCACCACCTCCCTGGGCAGCCCATTCCAATGGTAAATCACTCTCTCTAGCAACAACTTCCTCCTAACGTGCAGGTCTCTCAGCTTGTTCTCCTCACAGAGATGCTGCAGTCCCCTCACCATCTTGTTTCATGCGCCCCAAGATACCATCAGCCTTCTTGACCACCAGCGCACATTTCTGGCTCCTAGGGAACTTGTCCATCAGCAGCACGTTCCACATCCTCCTCCACAGAGCTGCTTTCCATCAGGTCAATTCCCTAACCTGTCCTGGTGCATGCTTGTTTTGGGCTGTTAATTTACAGAAGTGTCATCACTGCCTCCAGAAATCTTTGAGCTCCACGGAAGTGGAAGCTGGAGAACATCTGGCTTGACCGGGAGTGGTTTCTTTTGTGCTTGTGAGAACTCAAGACGCAGGTCTAGATTTTTCATCTTGGTAATTTTTCATACATTGTGTCCAGTTCTGGGCTCCTCCATTCAAGAGAGACGTTGAGATACTGGAAGGTGTCCAGGGAAGGGCAACGAAGCTGGGGAGGGTCCTGGAGCAGAGCCCTGTGAGGAGAGGCTGAGGGAGCTGGGGGTGTGCAGCCTGCAGAAGAGGAGGCTCAGGGCTGACCTCATTGCTGTCTGCAACTGCCTGAAGGGAGGCTGTAGCCAGGTGGGGTTGGGCTCTTCTGCCAGGCAAGCAGCAAGAGAAGAAGGGGACAGAGTGTCAAGTTGTGGCAGGGGAGATCTAAGCTGGATGTTAGGAGGAAGTTGTTGTCAGAGAGAGTGATTGGCATTGGAATGGGCTGCCCAGGAAGGTGGTGGAGTTGCTGTGCCTGGAGGTGTTGAAGCCAAGCCTGGCTGAGGCACTTAGTGCCATGGTCTGGTTGCTTGGCCAGGGCTGGGTGCTAGGTTGGACTGCATGAGCTTGGAGGTCTCTTCCAACCTGGATGATTCGTTGATTCTATGAATCAAAAGCTGTAAGTGTGATCTGAAAAATACCAAGTGGTAGCCAGCATGGAAGAGAAGGAAGACCCTTGAAGCTGAAGGAGGGTGGAAATCTAAGAGCCAGAAATGCACCAGCAGTAGTGGGAGAATAGGTGAATGTCTACATTGTTGTAATGGAAATGAAATAAATGGGAATGTGGAGGGAAAAATACTGGGATCCACCATGTATTTCAGACTAGAACTTGATACATGAAGGGATGTTCTCCTCCAGCTGAGTAACTTACCTTAGGAGCTCTCTTTCTGTTGATTGAAAGAATATTCTGTGGGAGTTGGTTGCTCTGTCCATTTTCTAGTCTCTCTGTTCATGAACTCTGCAGTCTGGAGAGACAATAGGACTGTGAAAAGTGAGATTCTGGGAGCAGTGGTGAGCCTTTTCAAGGGGTCCAGCAGCTCTCCTACAACCTTTGTTTTTGTAGTATACAACTCCTAACTGGGTAGAAGACCATCCAGCAACATTTTTCTTTGGGTGCATCTTTACTGGGAACGCTTGCTTTAAAACACATAATTGAAAGAATTTTAAGACAGTAATAAACTTTCTGGGATGATTTTGTTAGGAATTACCTAGCAAATTGTTGCAGACCTTTTTTTTTGAGCTCTGTGGGCTGAAGGGATCTTCACAGATCATCAGATATAATCTCTTCTTGTTACATCCACATAAATCTTTCATGAACAAATCACAGGACACTTTATGGTTTCTTTAGTCTCTGCTAGGTCAACTGGAAAGCTGTCCTAGAAATTCCTTTCTCTGTTGGTTAAACCTCTAATGTGATATAGCTTATGCATATTTTAATGTTGACATGAGAATAATTTAAATAGATTTTTCACTTTCCATGTGCTTCACCTTACCCCTGGTCCCACAGGACAACCTTCTTTTGTCTTCATTTTGCAAACAAAGTCCTCTCAGTTTCCTCCTCCAGCAGGGCTTCATTTTCCTTGGCTATTCTATGATTCTATTTTAGCTTGGAGAGCTAAATGGCTTCCACAGATCTCTTTTGCATCAAAGTTTTTAATGCACACCCATAGCCTTGGAGTGCCTGAACAGAACACTGAATGCCAGAGCAGTAAAGACAACTTGCGGTCTCCATCATATTGTGCCATTTGCTCAAGGTGGTTTCATCAGTCATAGGCAGTTTGAGAACCATAACTCATTTCCTCTGTTTGCTTCAGTCAGTTCTCTAATCTCACATCCATTAAGAGTTATCTCTGAATAATGAATGGGGAATCCATTAAGAATAGGAAAGGGCAAGTAGAGCACTTAGTAAAAAAAAAAAAAACCCACCCAAACAAAAAACCCACAACTGAAAAACACCTGGCAACACTGCAGGCTGTTTGAGTTTTCCCTCCCCAGCTTCTCATCCATTATCTTGGCTTCAGTTGCCAGAAAAAAAACTCTAGGGAAGTTAACACAGCAAGTTAGTCGTGTAGGTGTACAAGAAGTGAAGAGCAGTCCCACAATTGCAGCATGCTGGGAGTTGGAAGGGACCTTTGGGGATCATCTGACTCCTCTGCTAAAGCAGAGTCATCCACAAGAGATTGCCCAGGATCACATTGTCCAAGCAAGCTTGGAATCTGTGCAGAGAAGGAGATGCCACAAGTACTTTGGGCAGCCTGGTCTGGGGCTTCAGCATCCTCACAGGAAGGATTATTTTCCTCATGTTCAGATGGAGCTTGTTGTGTTCCAGTTTGTGCCCATTGCCCCTTGTCCTGTTGCTGAGAACTGCTGAAGAGAGTCTGGCCCCATGCTCTTGACGTTTAGCTATTGTTCAGCACGGAGAAGGTGTCTGTATCCGGGGTAAACAGCCCCAGGTCTCTCAGCCTTTCCTCCTCAGAGTGATGCTGCAGTCCACTTAGCATCTTCGTAGCCTCCATCAGACTCTCAGTAGTTCCTTGTCACTCTTGAACTGGGAAGCAAAGAACTGGACCCTATACTGCAGATATGGCCCCTGGGTCAGAGTTAGAGGGGGAGGAGAACCTCCCTTGAGCAGTAGGGAGCCAGATAACTGAGGTATGAGACATGGCACTAAAAGTCTCTGCTTTTGGGAGCAAGTTTTACATAGTCAATAAAAATGCAAGGCTGAACATTTCTACTGTGTCTTGATCCTGACTTCTTTTTTATTGTGGTAAATAACCAGAAGATCTACTGCAGCTTATCACTTTAGTGTTCAACAAATAGCTTCATCTTCTGCCACCTCAGTTGTGTAAGACCAGTTAAGCAGTCTGCTGCATTTTGTCTCCATGTAATTGATTATGAAATGTGTTTTTTGGTAAGAAAAAGTTCTCCTTTAAAGTAAAATCCAAAAGAGGAACTTCAAACTCTAAATTTCTCTACTCTGTTGAGCCCTGGGTTACTGAAGCTTGCCCTCTTTGTTCTCTTGAGTGTTCAGCTGCATCTGGGAGGCAGTGGGCCTTCCTTGAAGCACCTGCTGGTAGACATTGCAGTGTGTCCTGCCACCAGGTACACTTAATGGATAGGTCATGCTGGTTTCCTCAGAGCTTGCCTCTGATCTGTTCTCTTCTCTGTTTTCTGCAGGGACACAGCTGGGCAGGAACGGTTTCACACCATCACCACCTCCTATTACAGAGGTGCCATGGGGATCATGCTAGTATATGACATCACCAATGCCAAGAGCTTTGAAAACATCAGCAAGTGGCTCAGAAACATAGATGAGGTGAGTAACGCTTGTAAGATCCCAAAACTGAGCTGTTCATTGTGACTTGCAGAGCATATAATGAGTCTCACAGCACCTGGCTTCTGGATTGTTGTTTCTACCCTAGCAGAAGGTGTGAGTTAACAGAGGTTTGGGTGCAGTTCTGCTGTTCTTCCATGCTCCCTCCTTCAACTCTTCCTTCAGCAGCAGCACAAAAGATCACAGTACTACACAGAATGTAGTGGTGGCTTAAAATGTCACGTTCATAAATGACCAAACTTTGTTTCTGTGCCAGAGAGCACCTAGAGGAAAGGAGCATACCTTGTAGGAGCTGGGAGTTGCAGTTTCCAGGAGGAGCTGCCACCACAAGGTGGTGTGGGGAAGAGCACCACTGAGCCATGACCTGTGGTAGAATGTCACTTCCTCTGCTAAGTCCTCAACGATCAGAGAATCACAGAATCGTTTGGCTTGGAAGGGACTTTTCAGGGTCATCTGGTCCAAGCTCCTTGCTTTCAGCAGGGACATCTTCAACTGGAGCAAATTGCTCAGAGCTCCATCCAGCCTTACCTGGAATGATTCCAGGAATGGGCAGTCTGGGTCCAGTGTCTCCCTACCCTCAGTGCAGAAATAAGTATTTCTTGTGCCCTGTCTGAATCTCTCCTCTTTTAGTTTCAAATTGTTACCCCTTGTCCTGTCACAACAGGCCCTGCTAATAAATCTGTCCCCAGCTTTCTTTTAGGCTCCTTTAAATATTGAAAGGCCATAAGAAGATCTCCCCACAGCTTTCTCTTCTCCAGACTGGGTAAACCCAACTCTGTCAGCCTGTCCTCACAGCAGAGGGGTTCTAGCACTTGAATTGTTGTGCCCTCTGGCCCTGCTCCCTCACATCTATGTCTCCTGTGCTGAGGACCCCAGATCTGTACCCAGTACTGCAGATGGAGTCTCACTAGAGCAGAGAAGAGGGGCAGAATCACCTCTGTTGACTCTGGAGCACCTCCTCTATGAAGACAGACTGAATGAGTTGGGGCTGTTCAGTCTGGAGAAGATAAGGCTCTAAGGTTCTTGTGGCCTTCCAGTATCTGAAGGGGCCTACAGAAAAGCTGGGGAAGGACTTCTGAGGCTCTCAGGGAGTGACAGGACTAGGGGGAATGGAACAAAGCTGGAGGTGAAGAGGAATTTGTCGAGCATGAGAGTAGTGAGAGGCTGGACTGGGTTGCCCAGGGAGGTGGTTGAGGCCCCATGGCTGGAGGTGTTTAAGGCCAGGCTGGCTGAGGCTGTGTGCAGCCTGCTCTAGGGTAGAGTATCCTTGGGCATGGCAGGGGGGTTGGAACTGGCTGCTCCTTGTGGTCCCTTCCAATCCTGACTGATTCTATGACTTGCACCCCCCACTGCTGGTTATGTATCCCAGAAGACAATTTGTTTCTGGGCTCTAAATCGTGTTGCCAAACCCTGTCCAGCTTTTCATCCCCAAATCCTTTTCTGCAGAGCTGCTCTCTATCCCTTTGTTCCCCAGCCTGTGTTCATGATTGCCTCAGCCTCTAAACTGATGTCATGAAGAATTTGTGAGTTTAGCATGGCAAAGTGCTGTTGAATGCTGCAGAGATGGCATTCCTTGTTAGAGGAATGCCAGACAAGGAAGCTGGTAACGTTTCAAGCAAGTTCAAGTGAAGCAGAAGAAACTGATGGGGAAATATTCATTGCCTGAGTTCCCAGGAGTTCGTTCTCTGGAAGTTCAGAGATGTTAAGAGAGCAACACAGCTCTTGGGTCTTGCTTTTGTTATGCTGTTCCTAAATGGAAAAATGTTTGGATTCTGTTTTCCTAGAAAGCTTGAAAATGGCCCTGTAGAGCTGAGCATCAGCAGATTTGTGCTGCCAAGCATTGCTTGTTGGAGCATTGAGGCTTCTGGAAGATTCTTACAGAGCAAAAATGAGATATTTGGACTAATTTCCTAGCCTGGGATATAGAAACATAGAATCAACCAGGTTGGAAAAGACCTGCAAGCTCATCCAGTCCAACCTAGCACCCAGCCCTATCCAGTCAACTAGACCATGGCACTAAGTGCCTCATCCAGTCTTTGCTTCCCTGGGCAGCCCATTCCAATGCCAATCACTCTTTCTGTGAAGAACTTCCTCCAACATCCAGCCCAGACCTCCCCTGGCACAACTTGAGACTCTGTCCCCTTGTTCTATTGCTGCTTGCCTGGCAGAAGAGCCCAACCCCACCTGGCTACAGCCTCCCTTCAGGTAGTTGTAGACAGCAATGAGGTCAGCCCTGAGCCTCTTCTGCAGGCTGCTCACCCCCAGCTCCCTCAGCCTCTCCTCACAGGGCTGTGCTCCAGGCTCCTCACCAGGATTTGGGAGATTACAGTGTTGATGGCAAAGTACAGCGGTTGGTGGGTACAGAAAAGGGGTGGGAGAGGAAACAAAGGAAGAGAGTTGGTGACAAGTTGAATGTAAATCTGCTTCTGCAGGTGCTTTGTTTGAAAACTTCAGTAGTATCCAGGAAGTTGAGTAATAGGTCTCACTTATGCCATGGTGTCTGGGAAGTGATTGCTTTTTGCTGACCTCATTGTGCTAAATCTGTGTCATGCAAACCTCAGCAGCTGATTTCAAGTGCATTGTAAAGGCTGTGTGGTAGATGCAGTTTCAGAAGGGATGTCTGATGCTTTAGGAAGCGTTTTTTGTTGCAGAAGAAGCTCACTATCAGAGAATGCTTGCAGAAATAAGGGGTGGAATCATCCTCTGAGATTTCAGATGCAGTGTTTGGGCTTCTTGCTAAAATGCATGGCAAGTGCTACCCATTCATGTACAGGATTATTGCTGGTGCTGGTTGTGAATGAAGCAACTCAGTGGTTTGGGCTTATAAGAAGTTAATTATGCCAAAGATACTCCCTCAAGGAGGAGAATTTTTGCTGAGCAAGCTGCTGTTTTGAAGTGCTGCTCTGTGCAAGGAGCCTCTTCTGCAGGATACAGAATCCCAGCATGTTGAGGATTGGAAGGGGCTTCTGGAGATCATCTATTCCAACCTCCTTGCTATAAGGGAGTCACCCACAGCAGGTTGTCCAGAATCATAATGTCTAGGGGGGGTGGAATCTCCAGAGAAGGACACTCCACAGCCTCTCTGTGCTGCCTCATCCAGTGCTCCAGCATCTTCACAGCAAAGAAGCTTCTCAGCTCCAGATGGAGAATCTCCTGAGTTGCAGTTTGTGCCCATTGTCCCTTGTTCTGTTGCTGGGAACCACTGAAAAGAGTCTGGACCCATCCCTTTGCCCCCTGCCCTTTAGCCATTGAGGAGCTTTGAGAAGATCTCCTCTCAATCTGCTGTATTTCAGGCTAAACAGCCCCAGGTCTCTCAGCCTTCATCACAGACATGCTCCAGCACCTTTGTAGCCTCTGCTGGACTCTCTTCAGTCTGTCTTGAACTGGGGAGTGCAGAACTGGATTTACTACTCTAGAGGTGGCTTGCCCAGGGCAGAGCAGAGTGGAATGACAACCTTCTTCAACCTGCTGGCCACACTCTTCTGCACCCAGCTGCACTCAGTGTAACACACTTAAGCCTTGATTTGGAAGCAGCCAGGAACCCTGGAAATTTGCACTTTTACCCTTGCTAAATGCTTAATAATTTAAAGCTCACACATTCTGCAAAGGTTACTGTGCTATGCACTTATGCTTTGGACTGCTCAGCCTTATCTAGTTGGAGGTGTCACAAAATGACCTTTGAGGATCCCTTCCCACCCAATGCAATCTGTAACTTAGTCAGATTGCTCAGGTGCAAGGTTTTGTGTGTTGGGGCTGCTGTGTGAGTAGGAAAAACCATCATCTTCAGAGTCTTGCTCTACTTGATACCTTTAACTTTGCTATCTGCTCACTCTTCCTCCTTGTGACCTAAAGGGAAGAGAACCTTGAGGTGGTTCTCCTGAGGCATGTGGAAGGAGATTGTTTCTGCAAGCTGGAGGACCTCCTTCCTCTCAAGTTCTGTTAGTAATGCTCTCATAAAGTTGCAGTAAAATTCTTAGAGTGGAAGTAAGCTCAAATTAGACTTTCCAAGAAGCTTCTCAAGGCAGCTTTTAGAGCACTTCAGTTACCCACTTAAGTGATGCTTTGTGCTGTGGCTGCTAGAACCTTTCTGCTGGTTCAGTGGATATCTTTGGCATGTTCTTCCCGTGCTGTGATGGATATTGGCCAGAGTATTTTTGGTCATCCAGCATTCCTTGAGCATTGGTATTGATTTTGCCCCAAGGATGATTCCCTGTGTGTATGCTCCTGATTTTTTTTCAATCATGAGCTTTATCATGATGCTCACTTGAGTTTTCCCTCTGTGATGTCTTGGTCTGTGTGTGCTTGGTGTGCACTCTGCCTTCCATCTTGCTGTGTGAGCTTCTCAAGGTCTGTTTGAAGCCCTTGTTGCTGAAGCACAAAGCTGACATGCTCTTACTCTGACGATTGTGATATCAGAAGAGCAGCACAATGTGAGAGCGCTGTGATTTCCCTTGGTAAATCCTCTAAAAATCACTGTAGGCAAAAGGGGTTGTCTTACTGACTTCCAGGTTAGCAGGCTTTGTGGTCTTGAAAGTTCTGAGGAGACTGGAGCATGTCCCTGATGAGGAAAGGCAGAGAGACCTAGGGCTGTTTAGCCTGGAGAAGAACACACTTGGGGGCTTGGTCTCTTCTGCCAGGCAACCAGCAATAGAACAAGGGGACAGAGTCTCAAGTTGTGCTGGAGGAGGTCTAGGCTGGATGTAGGAGGAAGTTGTTGGCAGAGAGAGTGATTGGCATTGGAATGGGCTGCCCAGGATGGTGGTGGAGTTACCATTCCTGGAGGTGTTGAAGCAAAGCCTGGCTGAGGTGCTCAGTGTTATGGTCTGTATGATTGGGCAGGGCTGGGTGCTAGGTTGGACTGGATGATCTTGGAGATCTCTTCCAACCTGGTTGATTCTATGATTCTCAATGCTGATCAATAGCTAAAGGATGAGGGGCAGGAGGAATGAGGCCAGACTCTTTTCAATGGTGCCCAGTGGCAGGATAAGGGGCAGTGGGCCCAAACCAGAACCCAGAAGGTTCCATCAAATGAGGAGAAATGTCTTTCCTATGAGAGTGCCAGAGCCCTGGAAAAGGCTGCCCAGAGAGGGAGGTTGTGGAGTGTTCTATGGAGAGATTCTAAATCTGCCTGGACCTCTTGATCCTGGACAACCTGCTGTGGGTGATCCCAGAAGGATTGGACTGAATGATGTCCAGAAGTCAGTTCTGCCCCCTCACTATACTGCAGTTATGGGATTCTGTGAAATCATAGTTGCAAAGACTTGGAAGGTCTAAAGTAAGACCATGCAAGGCACCCTTTAAACACTAACTAAAAGTATTGATGTCATTAGAGGTACTCCAGTGCATGAATGATCATTGGCAGCTGTGGACATGATGGTAACATCATTTCTGTAGTTAGTGTTCTTGTCCAGCACACACAAAACTTGACACTTCAGAGTGCTGGGCAGGAAGCTCATTCTTTTCCCACCTTGCCAATTGCCAACTAATGAAGGTTTGGTTGGGCAATGTCACTAACTGAAAATATCAGAGTTGCAGAGAAGCACTTTGATCCTTTCAGAAGGGAAGATGTTCAGGGAAGTGCAGGGCACCACAACACATAAACATCAGCCTGGACATCAAGTGAAGTTGGTGTTAACTGCTTGCTGGAGGACATGCATCAACCCTGATCTTGTCTCATTTCAGCATGCCAATGAAGATGTGGAGAGGATGCTGTTAGGAAACAAGTGTGACATGGAAGATAAAAGAGTTGTCCCTAAAGCAAGAGGTGAACAGGTAAGTGTTGGACAAAAGCTTGCTTATCTGTACCAAGAGTTC
Organism: Pogoniulus pusillus; assembly: GCF_015220805.1. Classification (NCBI taxonomy): domain Eukaryota; kingdom Metazoa; phylum Chordata; class Aves; order Piciformes; family Lybiidae; genus Pogoniulus; species Pogoniulus pusillus. The sequence goes on from NC_087270.1 coordinate 37,187,314, forward strand.
CCACCATCTCCAACTGCTTGAGGTGCCGCAATGAAGTGTGTTGGAGAATGATCAAGGTAACAGGATTTGGTGATGGTTTGTAAGCTGAGGGAATGCTGTGAAAGGAATGAGTTCAGCTGCAGTTGCTGCTCTCTTGGGTAGCAGTTTTCAGGGATCCTGTGTTAAGTTGACAGAGGATACCAAGTTGGATGCTAGTCTTGGTCTGCTGGGGGATCAGAGGCTCCACAGAGGGATCTAGTCATGCTGGTTCAGTGGGCCAAGACCAGTGGAATGAGGTTCCACAAGGCCGGGGGCTGAGTCCTGCACTTGGGTCACAACAACCCCCTGCAACACTTCAGGCTTGGGGAAGCATATCTGGAAACTGCCTGGCAGAAAAGGACCTTGGGATGTTGGTTGACAGGCAGCTGAAGATGAGCCAGTGTGTGCCCATGTGGCCAAGAAAAGCCAACAGCATCCTGGCTTGGATCAGCAGTAGTGTGGCCAGCAGGAACAGAGAGATGGCTTCCCCTCTGTACTGGACACTGAAGAGACCACACCACAAATTTGAGGTTCAGTTTTGAGCCACTCACTCCAAAAAGGACACTAAGGTGCTGGAGTGTGCCCAGAGAAGGATCTAGAGCACAAGTCTTGTGAGGAGTGGTAGAGAGACCTGAGGTTGTTCAGGATGGATAAAAGGAAGCTGGGGGGAGACCTGCCTCCTCTCTGCAGCTCTTTGAAAGGAGTGACATTGGGGTTGATATCTTTGCAAGGAGCAGGTGAATAGGGCAAGAGGAAGCAGCCTCACATTGCACCAGGGAGGTTTAGGCTGGAACAGTTTCTTCCCCAGCAGGGTTGCCAAGCCTTCAAACAGACCACCTGGAGAGACTGCAAAGCCATATTGATGTGGTGCTAAGGGACATGGGATGGATAAAAGGAAGCTGAGGGGAGACCTTCCTGCTCTCTGCAGCTCTTTGAAAGGAGTGACATTGGGGTTGATATCTTTGCAAGGAGCAGGTGAATAGGGCAAGAGGAAGCAGCCTCACATTGCACCTAGGAGGTTTAGGCTGGAACAGTTTCTTCCCCAGCAGGGTTGCCAAGCCTTCAAACAGACCACCTGGAGAGACTGCAAAGCCATATTGATGTGGTGCTAAGGGACATGATTTAAGCAGTGACCTGGCAGTGCTGAATTAATGCCAGGGCTCTGTGATTGTAAAGGTCTTTTCCAACCTAACCAGTTCTATGATTCTAGGTTTCCTACCATGTGACAGGCTCACGGTGCCTGTCATCTTGTGTTCAGACATCAGCTTGTGATCTAATACGCTTTAATTGCTCATTCTGAATCCTTAACATTCCAGATCTTCTTTCATGACACTGCCTAGCCTGGGCACTTCTGATCCCCGCTGTGGCTGAAGGGACGGTACAGCTTGTAAGCACTGCTCACCCTGCAAGTTCCAGCAGCAGCAGAGCCTGAGGCAGTCTCTGGTGACACTAACCTCCTTCTCCCTCTCTTTTTGGTTTAGATTGCTAGGGAGCATGGAATTAGGTTTTTCGAGACTAGTGCAAAAGCAAATATAAACATCGAGAAGGCATTCCTCACGTTAGCAGAAGACATTCTTCGAAAGGTAGGTGCTTGCAGCCTTCCTGTCAACAAACCCAGCCCCAAATCTCACCTCCTCTTGCTTGTCATGTTTGCTTCTGGCCCTGCAGCTTTTGCCTTCGGCGTGCAATAAGCCAAGCGAGTCCTGTGGTGCATCTAAAGCTTTGGAGCTTCTAAAGCTCCTCTGATGTTTTTACTGTTGGAGGGGTGTTGTGTGGGGGGAGCAGTGGACATCAAAGAGCCAAGCAACAGAAAGTCATAAAATCACAGAATCCCAACGTGGTGAGGGTTGGAAAGGACCTCTGGAGATCATCTAGTCCAACCCCCCTGCTAAAGTACTTAGTATCCAGGGCTCAGTACTGGGACCTGTTCTGTTTAATGTCATTATCGATGGTCTGGATGAAGGGATCCAGGGCACCCTCAGTCAGTTTGCAGACAACCCAATTCCCACCAAGCTGGCTTGGGAATATTGATCCATTGGGAGTCTTGAAGTCTTCCCAGCCTAAGTGATTCTCTTTCATAAAGCAGTGTCACCCAGAGCATGTTGCCCAGGAAACGTGTGGTGGTTTGGTCCTTAAACTCATGGTTGTGTTGTACATGTGCTTGGAGTGAAAGCATTTCAGTAGGCCTGTCAGAGAATTGTCTTCTCCCTCCCACCATCTTCATCCATACTAAGCTTCCAGTAGCTGTCACTGTTTGATTGCAGGGTTGACCTGAGCTGATTTCAATTAGCTGATGGACTCCCATAGCTAAGAGCTTGGTTGACCCAGTAGCCCCTGTGCTGGCACATTCCTGCTTAAGATCCTGCCTTTCCAGCACTGAAACTCCTATGGAAGTTGAGAGGCTTGAGTTAACCTTACACCGTCCAGAGAGACATGGACAAGCTGGAGAAACAGGTCTCTATGAACCTCTTGATGGTCAACAAGGCTAAACATAAGGTCCTGGCCCCACTTTGTGGCAACTCTTGGAATCCATCAGGGCTGAGTGATGAAGGGATGGAGGTCACCCGTGTGGAGAAGGACTTAGAGGTGCTGGTGGATGAAAAGCTGGACAGGAGCAGGCAGTGTGCATTCGCAGCCCGGAAGCCAACTGTCTTCTGGGCTGCATCCAAAGCAGCATGGCCAGCAGATTGAGGGAGGAGATTCTTCCCCTCTGCTCCCCTCTGCTCCCCTCTGCTCCCCTCTGCTCCCCTCTGCTGAGACCACACCTGCAGTCAGCTCTGGGGTCCTCAACACAGGAGAGACATGGACCTGTTGGTGTAGGTCCAGAGAAGGCCACAGAAAGGACCCAAAGCCTGGAACACATGTGCTGTGAGGTCAGGCTGAAAGAGTTGGTGTTGTTCAGCCTGGGGAGAAGGCACTGGGGAAACTTTGTGGTGGCTTTTCAGTACTTAGAGGCTGATAAGAAAGCTGGGGACAAAGTTTTTAGCAGGATCTGTTGTGACAGGACAAGGGGTGATGGTTGTAAACTAAAAGAAGAGAGGTTTAAATTAAATGAAAGAAGTTCACCACTATGAGGGTGGTGAGACACTGGCCTAGTTTGCCCAGAGAGGTGGTATATCCCTGGAACCAGGGTGGCTCATCCCTGTAACCATTCCAAGTGATGTTGGACTGAGTTCTGAGCAACCTGTTGTAGTTGCAGATGTTTCTGCCTACCACAGAGAGGTTGGACTAGATGACCTTTGAAGACTCTGATTCTATGATAGGTGGTTTTCTGTGCTCCTGAGCCTGCCTCCATCAATGTCCTTCGCTGCTCACACTGCTAATGTGAACCCATTTAACAGGGTAAGAGACTCAGTGCAGAATCAATGCTGAGTGGTTTCACAACCCTTTGCAGTACACGTCTCAGCAGCAACCAGTTCTGTGTTGTAGTTCTGAGTCATTCCTGCATTCCTTTTTGACAAGTTGTGTCAAAATGTGATGTGAGAAACAGGGTGAAAATCCCTGGCCTTTGGTGAACAAAAGGTCAGCCTCCCAACAGCCCTTTAGACCTTGTCCTTGGGCCTCTATGTGTTTGTCTGAAGAGCTGGGAGGTGGAGGGGAGGGTGTTGCTTTTGCAAGGCTGCGACAAGGAGAGTAAGAGAAGGAATTTGGGCCAAAACATGAATGTTTAGGTTAGCTTTCTAAACAGCTGAAAGTAGCTGTTTGCATCTGATCCAAGCCACTCGCCTTTGATTTCTTGCTTTGGTCTAACCAAGTTTACACCCTGTGACGCAGAGGAGCCTGTTTTATCCCCTGCCTCGGAAGCTGGTGTCCTGGTTTAACTTGGAAGGCTTTTGAACAGCCCTTCTTTATCCATAAATGACTCTGTGGTTCTTCGAGGTCATTAGTTCACATAATTTCCCTTCAGTTTGTGCGTGTTGTATGCTGTGATTTACTTGCTCTGCCAAAGCCCCAGCCAGTTCTTAAAGCAGGGTCTAGAAATAGTTGTAGTTTACATTGGAGTGGTCCAAGTTCAAAAGCTGGTTCTTTTTTCCCAGCTTTCCAGTTGTTAGTTACTTGAAACAACTGCTTTTACTGCAGTGGGGAGGAGGATTCTCTACCCAAAAGGGAGGCTGAGGGGAGACCTTGCTTTCTACAGCTCCCTAAAAGGAGGTTGGAGCAAAATGGGGTTGGTCTCCTCCAAGGAATGAGCAACAAGATGAGAGGAAATGGCCTCACATTGTGCCAGGAGAGGTTTAGCTTGGACATAAGCAACAATTTCTTCACTGAAGGAACATGTGGCCCCAGGCAGTGGTGGAGTCACCATCTCTGGGGGTAGACATGGTTTAGTGGTGACCTGGCAGTGCTGGGTTAGTGGTTGGACTTTGTGATCTTGGAGATCTTTTCCAACATTAGAAGGTGGACATGAGCAGACAGTGTGCACTTGCAGCCTAGTAGGCCAGTCACATCCTAGGCTGCATCCAAAGATGCATGGCCAGCAGATGAAGAGAGGAGATTCTGCCACTTTGCTCTGGTGAGACCTTACTTGGAGTAGTACAGTGTCCACCTCTGGAGCCCTGAATACAGGAAGGACATGGACACGATGGAGTTGATCCAGTGGAGTGCCACAAAAACAGTCAGGGAATTGAAGCACCTCTGCTGTGAAGACAGGCTGAGGGAGCTGGGATTGCTCCACCTAGAGAAGAGGAGACTCAGGGGATACCTAATAGAGACCTTCCAGTACCTGAAGGGGATCTACAAGAAGGATGGAGAGAGACTGTTCACAAAGACCTGTGGTGATAAGGCCAAGGAGCAGTGGCTTCAAACGAGACAAGAACAGATTTAGACTGGATGCTAGGAACAGGTTCTTTACTATGAGGGTGGTGGAACACTGGAACAGATTGCCCAGGGAGGTAGTTGGGTCCCATCCCTGGAGATATTCAAAGTGAAACTCAACGGGGCTCTGGGCAGCTCAGTCTAGTTGAGGATGTCCTTGCTGACTGCAGGGAGGGTTGAACTTGATGACCTTTGGGGGTCACTTCCAAACCCAGCCCATTCTATGACTCTGTGATTAATGACTCAGGATTTCAGGTAGTGACAGGACTGAGGGGAATGGAGCAAAGCTGGAGGTGGAGAGATTGAGAGTGGAGGTGAGGAGGAAGTTGTTGAGCATGAGAGTGGTGAGAGGCTGGAGTGGGTTGCCCAGGGAGGTGGTTGAGGCCCCATTGCTGGAGGTGTTTGATGCCAGTCTGGCTGAGGCTGTGTGCAGCCTGCTCTAGGGTAGGGTGTCTCTGCCTATGGTGAGGGGGATGAAACTAGATGATCCTTGTGGTCCCTTCCAACCCTGACTGATTCTGTGATCTCCACAGAGCTCTTTGCCATAGTTTAATGCTAATACTCTTTGATGATGCCTTTGAGGTCTTCAAGAAAAGACTGGATGAGGCACTCGGTGCCATGGTCTAGTTGGCTGGATAGGGCTGGGTGCTAGGTTGGAGTGGGTGATCTTGGAGGTCTCTTCCAACCAGGTTGATTCTATGATTCTTTGTAAGCCTCTTTCTCTTCAGCTCCAAATGTTTTGAGATCTCTCCAGCCTCCTCTAACTGTCTTTACTTGTTTCATTGCAGACCCCTGTAAAAGAGCCCAACAGTGAAAATGTAGATATCAGCAGCGGAGGCGGGGTGACGGGCTGGAAGAGCAAGTGTTGCTGAACCTTCTCCTCTCTCACCAATCGCCATCCACCGCCCCCTTTTTTTTCTTGCTGCTAAAAGAAACCACTCTGCCCGTTTTTAACCTTAAACCCAATGTTTTTTGTTCCTCATCTTAACAAGCTCCTGCCTCCTTTTCTGGGTTTCCGTTTAGGACCGCTTGCGTACTCTCTTTAATTTTGCCTCAACAACATGTATAGGAAAATCATCTCCATGACTTCATCTATATATATATATATTTTTTGTTTTTTAATGTACCTGCTCAAACTTACCACTACATTTTGGTTGTATTATAGTCCCGTTCCTCCCGACATTACAAAACACCCCACGTAGAAGCAATCATATTTCAACTCTGCAAATTGTATAAGAATAAAAGTTAGAATTAACAATTTCTTTTGTACCACAGTGGAATTTTCTCTCCATGGATTAAAAAGCCCTGCTTGAGTCACCATCTTCTCTTAGACCAGCCAGGAAAACACTCATTTGTTGTTCTGTTTTTTTCGCCTTCGAGCCTGTGAATGGGAGTTTATTTTGTCCCGTGCCTTACGTGGAAAGGAACTTTTTGGTTTTCATTTAATTTTTTTTTTCCCCCCCTTTTGGTTGTTTTGGAGTTGTTGGGTGTGTGGTGTTTTCTTTGTTTCCTTCTGGCTGGAGGCATGTGCAGGAGACATCCCATCCACCCCTGGCTATTTCAAACCACCCAACGCCCTTCTCTCGCGATTCGCTTTCTTGTACCCGTTGGTGTCGCGCATCGAGGAACAAAGGGTGGTGGAAAACAAACAAAACACAAAACCCCAACCAACCTCCTCCATTTAATCTGCTGTGTCTCCTTTTTGGTGATGGAGCCCTTCAGAACCCTCTTTTTTTTTGTGGTTGTTTGAATTTTTTTTCCTTCCCTCACTCGCAGCTCTTTCCCTTTTTCGCCTGCATGCTGCTGCTTTTCTTTGCCTTTCTCTCCGCCGTGGGTGTGATGTGTTCGTTCGAAGGATGGCAACGCGGTACGTCTGCCAAAGCAACAACAGCAACAACAACAACAACAAAAAGAACTTTTTATAACACCAAGCACTGATTTAGCTTTCAAAGCTAAAAAAAAAATATATATATATATAATGTGGAAGATACTAATTTCCCTCTAGCCGATGTCAGTTCACTAGTTATATCCTCCCTCTCTCTTTCTCTCTCTCTCTCTCTCCTCCTGCATAGCCATCGGGTTTATGACATGGAAGAGTTCTTTGCATGCACTAGTTTTCTATGGAGGGTGATGTGGTTGTCTACTTTGTGTGTGAATATAACCATGCAGTGCTCAAACTGACAGCAGTTAATGTGGAATTCGCAGCTCTCTCTTACCATTAGCTGCTCCGAGGTGGTCGGTAGCCCAGCGAAAGGTTGAGTGAAACAGGATTTAAGGAGAAAAACAAACAACAAACCAAAACCAAACCCGACCAACAAGTTGGCAGTTTAATTTATTACCACCTTCTGGATGCTCTCCATTCTTAGTGCTAAAAGCTGAGTCACTGGTACTTGGGGTCAGTCCTGCTCTTGCTCCTGCGCTGTGGGATCGTAGTGAGTGATCCCAGCTGGGCTGCTGAGCTCCGCTGGGATTAACTTGCTTTGTCAGCTGTGTCACGGCCAGGCTCTGGTGTCCTTGACAGCATGGGCTGGCCCCAGTGGCCCTCACAACATGACTATAGTGTGCCTACTGGTGTGGCCCCGTTGTCCTTGACAGCTTGGCCCTGGTACCCCTGATGGCTCTGTTTCTGGAAGGCCAGGGTTTGAGGACTGACTCTGACCACGCTGCCTGCTCCTTCTGAACCGGGTGCTGGATCTGCCAGAGCATTTCTCCCTTCTCTTGCCTTGCATTTCAAGTCCCGTGTAGGAGAGTTGCTCCAGCCAAGGACAAAACGATGTTTTAAATAGACGCTTCTTCCTCCTCACGCCTCCAATTCTCCTTTGAAGCTGGACGAGCCTGTGCCTCGCTCTTGTCCTCTTGGCTTTTGAACTGTCTCGGGTGAATCATTGAAGTAGTCGATAACGCTGATTGAATTTTAATGAAATGACGGTGTTTTAGCGTTGAGCAAACGGCTTCCCCCGTGTAGTAACCCGAGCGAGGTGTCTCCCTGCCCCTCTGTATTTTGGCAGTTTGTCTCCCCTGTGTGTTTTATCCCTTCCCAGTCGAGTGGCCCTTGGGGGTTGGGACCGGCGGATTAAATCGGCCCTGTCGCGTTGCTCCCGTCTCCGCCGGTCGGTGTGTAAATAGAGTCTGGCTGCCTTTGGCTAAACCTGCACTTTCTAACCTCATCAAAAAGGGAAAAAGAGAAAAAAAAAGAAAAAAGGAGAAGATTAACATCAAGGTGTTGGTTTTGGTTTTTTTTTTTTTGTATAATCCTTGTTTTAAACGTGAGCTTTTTATTTGCTTCCAGAGTCTCAGCTCCCTCTGTAAACTCCCTCGGGATCCTTTGTAGACGCTGTGTTCATTGCGAGCCAACAGGCAGAGGACAGGCCACTCACTGGTCCTAATCCTGCCCTTTCGTATTCTCCTTGCCCACTTAATAAACTGAACTATTTCTTAGATGGTCTATTTCTGTTCCTATAAAAACCATCACTTTGAACCGTGTGGCTTGGCTTGGGTTTGTGTTGTGGAGTGCAAAGCCTGGCCGAGGAGGAGCGAACAACGCAAATCAACGATAAATAACTCCTCCCCCCACCCCTCACTTGATTTCTGCTGATACTTAAACTTTCTACTAGCTAGCAAACTAACTTGTGAGACCTCTACTTGGAGTGACACCCCCTGCCCCAGCCCTGCCTGTGGCATAAAGCCCAAAGCCAACCTAGAAAAGGGTATGCAAGCAGCTTGCCCTGCGCCGCTCACCCCAGCGCTGGTGCTGCCACCACGGGGAGGCACTGGTGGAGGAGAACTCAGCCCTACCTTTTTGTTACTGGGGGGGGGGGGAAAAAAAGGGGGAGCTTGATTAAATTGATCACGATAAACTAAACCCCGAGCTTGAGTTTATCCTCCCAGTGTGTTAACTACTTTCTAGCCAGTGCTCTGGAGAGCTACTGAGACAGAGTGGGTGGGGGGGGGGTCAAAGCTTCCTGCTCTCAGACTTGGATGGTAGCAAAACAGCATCAACTTGAGACCTAAGGATTAATTCCCATGCCTACTGGTTTCTTTTTTTTTGGGTTTTTTTTTTTTACTTACTCTTTTAATATTTTTGCTACTCCACTCTGGCTTTTTATTTAAAACTGCATTCTTTTTGTACCACTTACTGTATCAAATTGTATAAAAGATCACTGTCCCATTCTTGGTCATAACCAAGAGCAAATAAAAGCTTTTATAAACTTGCACTGGTTAATTCCTGGGCCCTGGTAAAATTCCCTCTCGCCAATACCTCAGCCCCCTAAGTGCCGGGGTGGGGAGGCAGGGCTAAGGTTTGCAGCTGCCCCTCGGAGGAGGTGGGTGCCAGAATGAGATTCTCCCCTGAAAAAGCTTTTCCTCTGAGCTGCTGTGTGCTCGTAGATCCAGCAGCTTGGCACACAGATGAAACCTGAGCAGTGCAAGGTGGTCGCTCAGTACCTCTGAGTGCTTTTGATGGGGTAGAGATGTTACCTTCTGTCTTTCCTGGAGGAAAGCTTCAGTCATAGAATCAAGCAGGTTGGAAGAGACCTCCAAGCTCATCCAGTCCAACCTAGCACTCAGCCCTATCCAGTCAACCAGACCATGGCACCAAGTGCCTCATCCAGGCTTTTCTGTTGTTTTTCGAGGGCAGGACAGAGCCAAGTGCGACACTGGGCCTGAGGCTGCTGGAATCTGCCTGACCCCAACGTGGAGCCTCCGTGGGTGGGGATATCCCCACCTCTTGGGCTTATGACTGCGGCACCCAGGGGATTTCCAGCTCTTTGAGAGGACCTCTGGAAATGCACTTCAGCAAAGCAGCTGTTTCAGGCTTTACCTCCGCAGGTCCTAGCGTGGATGTGAAGTGTGGGGAGGGGTTTCCAGCTCTCCGGGAGCGCCTGTGCCAGCAGGCAGCTGTGTTTAGAGCCGAGCTGGCGTCCCTTCCCACTCAGCACGATCATCTGCCATTGCCCACCCCTGTTCCACAGTCAGCTGGTGCCCCCCAGAGTCTCCCACAGCCTTCGGGCACTCCTAGGTCGGAGACATCGCTCCCCTGCGGTGGCACGGGATGGCAGAGGGCATGGTTCTGCCCTCCTGCTGCCGTGGTGTCGGTAAGCAGGAGGGTGGGTTCGTGCTGCGCTCAGTAGTAAAGCTGCCGCTGAGGCTGCCGGTGTACGATGGCTGCTGCAGGAGCAGATCCTGGATGCCTCAGGCCATGGGAGAGCAGCTCGGTGATCCCAAATCCTTCCTTCCCACCTCTGGGGACTCACCCCAGTGTTGTTGAGGATGAAGAAGTTCGTCCCTGACCGAGTCACCTTGGCTCAGCTGCTCTAGCCAGGCCCGGGGGCTCACAGTGTAGCTGCCATTGCCATTGCGGTGGTGGTTGTGTGAGGGTTTCCTGGCAGGGCTCGGGGCCCCAGCCGGGACTTTCCTCCACAGGCACTGACTGGCACCTCTCAGTGTCCTGCTCGTCAGTGTCATCCCTGTCAGCGAGCCTTGAGTCTTACCCCATCCTGCTGCTGTTACCATCCCTGCTCCGGCCACCACTGTCCTTGTTCCATCCCTCACCCCCATCCTTGCTCCATCTCTTTCCCCGCTTCTTCCCATCCCTGTTCTTTTCTCGTCCCTGTCCCTCCTCTATCCACATTTCTATTCCTTCACCTTCCCTGTCCCTATTCCTTTCTCAATCCCTGCTCCTTTCCATCCCTCTTCCATGCCAGTCCTGCTTCCTTCCCTGTAGTTACTCCTTTCCCATCCCTGTCTTGCCTCCATGCCTAACCCTGTCCCTGCTTGTTCTATCAAGTTTTGTGTTTGGACCTTGCCCCGCAGGACCCCGCTACTGTTCAACGCTACCTTTGAGTCCTCCTCGTCCGTGTCGTGTGTGTTTCCGTGTCGTTCCCCGTCCCCCCCCCGCCTTAACCTGCCCCACTCCACCCTCCTTGTGTCCAGTCAGATCCTCGAGGAGTGGTTGGGGTCTCCAGCAGCACCCCCCGGGGTTGGTGCCCCCAGGTTGGGGCGGCTGCGGCTCCCCAGGCTGTGGGAGTACCTGCTCGGTGTGACGTTAATGTCCCTGCCCGGGGGGGGCCGTGATGTTGATGTCCCTGCCGGGGCGGTCCTTGCTCCCCGCGCTGGTGCCATTCGTGCCTCGGGTCTGTGCAGCAGCGGTGGGTCGGAGTATCCCACGGGGGACCGAGGTGTAGAGCAGCATCGAGGTCTCCACCTCCGCCCCACCCGGATCGTACCTCCATCGTCCCCATCTGCCCCCGCCCCGTCTCTGCCCTTCCAGCCCTGGCGTCTGCTCGGGTTGAGGTCTCCCCCCTGCCCCTTTATCTCGGCGGCCAAAGGCAGCAGCCGAGCATCCCGCCCGGGACCTCCGGAGGGAGCCGCTGCGACGGGGCTGAGCCCCCCGCCCCCCGCTGGGAGCAGCCCCCGTCTCGGGGGTCCCCAGCGGGGTGATGCCTGGCCAAGGCGGGGGGGGGGTTCCTCGCCCGCCGCCGCTTCCCTCCGCCCCCGGCGCCGAGTAGCAGGGCAAGGGGGGGGGGGGGGTCCCCCGCCTGCCGGGGCGGGCGTGCAGGAGGGGCCGGGGGCGGGCAGGGGGGCGGCTCCCGGCTGCCTGCTCCCCGCCGCCCCCCGGCCCCGCCGCTGCCCCGGCCCGGTGGCGGGCGGCGATGGAGCCCGGCGCGGCCGCCGCCGCCCCCCGCGGCCCGGGGCCGGTTTGAGGCGCGATGCGATGGAGAAGCTGGCGGCGGGGCTGGCTCGGCTCCGCTGGAGCCCCGCGGCGCTGCCCCTCGATGCCATCGTCAGCCAGTGCCGGCTGCCCACCCTCGTCTGCCTGGGGCAGGGTGAGCGGGGCCGGGGCGAGCGTGGGGGATGAAGTACACAAGGGGATATGAAGGCTGGAGGGGACGAAGAGGAGGAGAAAATGAAGAAGGCTGGAGGGAGAAAGGATGGGCAGGAGGGAGGAGGGCATGAGAGTGAAGAGGAAGAGGAAGGAGGGAGGCTGGAGGGACGGAAAGGAGCAGGGAGGAAGGATAGAGGGAGCAGAAGGAAGGAGGGAGGTAGGCTGGAGTGATGAGGAGGAGGGAGGGAGGAAGGCTGGAGTGATGAGGAGGGAGGAGGAAGGGGTGGAGGGATGGGGAAGAGGGAGGAAAGCTTGAGAATGAGGAGGAGGAGGGAGGAAGGCTAGAAGGAGGAATGGAGGGTGGAAGGGTGAGGAGGGATATAGGAATACTGGAAAGGTGAGGAATGAAGGTTGGAGAGGAGGAGGCAGGAAAGCTAGAGGGATGGGGAGGAGGAGGGAGGAAGGCTGGAGGAGGAAGGCTAGAGGAGGAAGTTGGGAGGCTTGAAGAGGACAGAAAGTGGAAGACTGAGGGAGTGAGGAGGGAGGAAGGCTGGAGGGAGGGATGGGAGAAACTGGAGGGCCAGGTGAGACTTGAGCAAGCTGCTCTCGCGGGTCCAGGGACTCTACTTTGGACTCTTCTCCCGCGGGGGTCTCAGAGGCTTTATCAGGGTGGTGGCACCAGGCTGGTGGGGGCTCGGAGCTACCGTGCCTGGGGAACAGCCTGCCTGGGACCACCCCAGACAGGCTGGGTGGGGAGCATGGGGGTACAGGGGAGTGGGGTGCAGAGTCCAAGCCCCTTCCAGAGCTGGATCCGTCCCTGGGGAGCTGGCTGGATGCTGGGGCCATGCCAGGGATGGGTGCAGGGACTGAGTCTCCTTCGGAGCTGGGTCCATCTCTCAGGAGTAGACTCCGTCCCCGGGGAGCAGGATGGGTAATCAGGAGCAGGGTGGGTGCTGAGGCCTTGCCAGGGGTGGGTGCTGGGTGCCATCCCGGGTTTGGGAGCCCGAGGCCTCGGGGTGCAGCAGCCGTGGGGGCCCCTGCGCCGGCCCCATCTCAATAAACTTGTTGTTTGCAGCGGCTGCGGCAGCTTTTCAGGGGGGACAAAGAAATAGTTTCCTGGGCAACTGGTGGCTCTTGGCAGCAGGCACCTGCTCATCCCGCTGGCTGTCTGTCCAGCCAGCTCCAGGCCAGGGTGCCGCAGGGAGGCCGTTGGGGTCTCCCGGGGATGGTGACGGCCCCGTCCCCCAGCAGGCGAGCGCGTGGAGGGGGTGAGCGCCCAGGACGTGCTGCTGGTCCACTCGTGCCGGCAGTGGACGACGGTGACGGCGCACAGCCTGGAGGAGGGACACTACGTCATCGGCCCCAAAATCGACATCCCGCTGCAGTACCCAGGTGCAAGGGACGAGGACAAGGGTGCCAGTGTCCCCCGGGGGCTGGGAATCCCTCACCTCTGGTGGCTGAACTGAGGCTGCTCCAGTATGGCCCCGTGTGGGGGAGATGTGCTGCTCTGGGGGGGTGCTCTTGGCCCTTCTGGTCCTGCCAGTGTGTGGCTCAAAACTGAGCAGCTGAGGGGAGGGGGTTGAGGGCTGGCAGGGATGGGTTGGGATTTGAATCCGGATGGGAGGGGATGTGATAGGGACAAGGATGCAAATGGAGATGAGATGCAGACAAAAACAAGGATGGGGATAGGGGAAGGGATGGAAGTGGGGATGGGAGAGGGGTGTGGATGGGATGGGGACGGGGATGGGGTTGGGATGAAGTGGGAATAAGGTCAGAGATGTGGGAATTGGGATGGGATGGGAAGGGGATGAAGATGGACTGGAATGGGGATGAAGATAAGAACAAGGATGAGGATGGAGATGGAATGGGTAGGAAAGGGATGGGGAGAGGGAGACTGATGCAGTTGTGACTTGCTGGGGATGGAGATGAGGATGGGAACAGAGGATGAGAGGGATGGGAATGGAACAGGGTGGGATGTGCTGGGGATGGGGATTGATGAGAACGGGATGTGCTGGAGATGGGATGGTGACAGAGAGGGGGATAGGATGAGGCCAGGGAGTGATGAGGATGGGACAGGAATGGCAAGAGGGCTGGGGCTGGCGCTGCAGATGAGGGTGCCGAGATGCCAGCGGCTGCTGTAGCAGAAGCCCTAATGCCCGCTCTAAGTGCTCGCCATGTCGGTAATGAGTCCAGCTAATAAATAAATAATGGGAAGTGCAGGGGGGGAGGGGTTAATCACCCAGCCCCAGGGGGGAGCAAGGAGGGGAGGGCCGCGCAGTGTGTTAACCAGCGTGGGGGGTGGGGGCTTGGCCAGACCAAGCTGGCCACTGCAGCATGTGCGGCTGCCCCTGGCTCAGGCACTGTGAGTCCAACCTCGACCCACTCCAGTGTTCCCGATGTCATAGTCCCAGCCAGAAGCCTGCCCTGTGAGGGGCAGCCCTGAGCTCAGTATGGCTTGGCATGGGGCTGGCAGTGGTGGAGCTTCTGGCACGGACACCTCAGGGGATTAATATTCCCCTCAGGCTTGTCCCCGCCAAGCCCGTGCCAACAATGGCAGTTTCACTCCCGGCCACAGCCCCCACCACTGCTTATGCCTTTGCCTCCTTCATCCCTGCTGCAAAGCCCCCACTCCCACCCCAGTGCCCTCCCTCCTGGCTCTCCCACTTGAGGCATGGGCCAGAAGGGGGTCCCAGTGTGGCCGAGGATGGGTTTTGGTGGGCAATGAAGCTCCCTGCAATGTTGGCTGCTCTTCTGGCTCCACTCCAGGAGTGTTCCTCATCTGTGAGCCACTTCTTGCAGCCACTTTGAGGTGACTCCTGCAGCTTCAGGGGGGCCTGGATAACTCATGTGCCCAGGCATTTGTGCCACCCAAACGCCCCTCCTTGATGCTATGCATGTAGGATACAGAGATGGGGGAGATACTCTGGTTTTCCCTGGCAGCAGCTGGACACATTGGGTGAAGCCCACAGAAGTGCTCCCCCTCCACCCTACAAAGTGATGGGGACCCCAGGCAGTCCTTGAGGGTGGCTGTCCCTTGCAAAGGTCATAAGGTGGGTCACAGCAGGTCCATGGGGCCAAGCACTGGCAATGGGCTCCTCATCACCCTGTCCCACGCAGGGAAGTTCAAGCTTCTGGACCAGGACCGTGACATCCGTGAGCCTGTGCAGTACTTCAACAGCGTGGAGGAGGTGGCCAGTATCTTCCCAGATCGTGTCTTTGTCATGGAAGCCATCACCTTCAGTGTGAAGGTCAGTGTGGGCACAGCAAGGGGCAGCTGAGGGGGACACTGGGAGGGCAGCAGGAACAAGTGGTGGGGCATCGGGGGTCAGTAGTGAGACTGCAGGAGGGCAGCGGGCAACAGAGAGAACAAAGTGGAGTGGTGGAACATTAATTGGGGATTGGTGGTGAGACATCAAGGAGGAGAGGGTGGGACACTGAGGACAGTGGTACAAGGGTGTGGTGGCAGCAGTAAGACAAGGACCAATGGCTACAAATTGGAACACAGAAGGCTTCACCTCAACGTGAGGAGAAACTTCTTTACAGTGAGGGTGACAGAGCACTGGAACAGGCTGCCCAAAGAGGTTGTGGAGTCTCTGGCTCTGGAGACTTTCAAAACCCACCTGGATGCATTCCTGTGCAGACTACTCCGTGTGAGCCTGCCTTGGCAGGGAGGTTGGACTCGATGATCTCTGGAGGTCCGTTCCAACCTCTAAAGTGCTGTGACATCAGGAGAGGATAGTGAGCCAAATGGTGGGACACTGGGAGCAGTGGTGGGACAGCACAGCGTAGTGGTGGGAATCGGGGTGGTAGTAAAGTGAAGGTTGTTGGTGGGACATCAGGAGAGGACGGCGGAGCTGCAAGGGATGGTGATGGGAAAGCAGGGGATAGCGGTGGGACACCAAGGGTTGTTGTGGGGTGTGTGTGAGCACACCAGGAGACAGTAGCGGGGAGCAGGGAGGTGGTGGCAGGTTACGGGGTGGCGGTGGGACACCAAAGGGTGGTGATAGGGCATCAAGGGCACAGTGCAAGGTGACGCTGGGACATAGTGGGGGGTGTGCCAGAGCAGTGTGTCCCATGGCGGCTCCGTGGCCGGGCAGGTGGTGTCCGGGGAGTTCAGCGAGGACAGCGAGGTGTACAACTTCACGCTGCACGCCGGGGACGAGCTGACGCTGATGGGCCAAGCCGAGATCCTCTGCGCCAAGACGGTGAAGGAGAAGTCGCGCTTCAACACCATCCTGAGGAAGCTGGGCAAGGCCGGGCCGGCCGCGGGGGCCAGGCAGGTGAAGGGGAAGATGCCCTGCTTGATCTGCATGAACCACCGCACCAACGAGAGCCTCAGCCTGCCCTTCCAGTGCAAGGGTCGCTTCAGCACCCGCAGCCCGCTGGAGCTGCGGCTGCAGGAGGGCGAGCACACCATCCGCAGCATCATCGAGAAGGTGCGGCTGCCCGTCAACGTGGCCGTGCCCAGCCGCCCCGCACGCAACCCCTACGACCTCCACGCCATCCGTGAGGGCCACTGCTACAAGCTGGTCAGCATCATCTCCAAGACGGTGGTGCTCTGCTGCATCTTGCGCCGAGACGAACTGGTCCCTTTCCATTTCCTCCTGCTGACGGACATGCCCCGCTTCCAGCTGCCCGAGGGGCTCCTGGCCGGGGACCCCCAGCTGGAGAAGCTGCTGCGGGACAGTGCCGCCTACTGCCACGACCGCTTCAACCCCGACGAGTACTCGCGGGCCGTGCGGGAGGCCAAACCCGACTTCTTGGAGGAGTGTGCCAGCCCCCGGCGCCTGCGGCTCTGCCTGCCCGCCTGTGCCCGGGAGGAGCTCACCCAGCCCCTCCAGCGCTTGTCCCTCTGCGCCTGCAGCACCGGGGCCCCCCGAGAACCCACCACCCGCTGCCAGGGACCGCGGGGCCTGGGAATGGGCACCCCACACACCCCACTGCCCGACTTCCCCGATCCCGACCGGGAATACATGACGCCCGACTGGGCTGAGCCCGAGTTCAGGACTCAGGAGCCGCTGGAGATCCCCTATGAGGAGCTCTGGAGCAATCCCAGCCTGGAGGGGTGCTGCGAGCCGGGCAGCGTCCCCGGCCGGCAGGACCTTGTCTCCTTCGGGGTCGGCACCCCGCTGGGCTCCCCACATCGCCCTGGTGTGGCCGGGGATGAGCCCTGTGGGGACAACCCACCCCCTGTGCCACCCAAGTCAGAGGCGGTAAGAGCTACGGTCCTGTATCCAGGGATGGGGAACAACACTCTTGGGGTGCCACCAGCCACTCCGGCCAGGGGAGTGACACGGGGATAGCCGAGTGGAAAGCCTTGGCATGGACCTGCTGAAGCCCTGTGCCATGGGCATGGGGGGGAGAACTCCAGGGCTGAGCTGCTGCCCTGTGGCACGGCCAACCCAAACCCCTTCCCGGGTGCTGTGAGGCTGGCAGTCAGTCCTGTCACCTGGCTTTGGGGTCCCTCCTTAGCTCTGGTCACCCAAATCCTCTGGGCTCCCTGGCACCACGGGGTACCCGGTTTGTCAGGGCTCCCCATTCTCAGGGGGTACCCAAACCCTCAGGACACCTTTGTGCCGTGGAGCCCCTGGTTCTCCAGGATTCTCTGCACCATAGACTGCATGAATCTGTCTGCTCCCCGACAATGTGGGGTACCCAGTTCCCCACAGCTCCCCATAACCAGGGAGGGTACCCAAATTCTCAGCACTTCCTTGTACCACAGGGTCCCCAGCTCCTCAGGGCTCTCTGCACCATAGAGTATCTGAATCTGTTGGCCTTTCCAACACTGTAGGGTACCTAAATCTTCTGGGGGTCCCCTGCCCTGGGGCTTGTGAAGCCAGGGCTCCTCTATACAACAGCTACTCAACATTTCAAGTTCCCTGTCACCACGGTGACCCCCTACTTCTTGGGCTCCCCTGCACCATGGGGTGCACAGCTTCTTAGGGCTCCCCGTTGATACCCAGAGCTTTGTGACTTAACTGGGGTTGGCTGCCCCTGAGCATCCCCCATCGCCCCCTCCAGCCCTGCCATCCGCAGGGGCAGCTGCCGCCGTCACCAGGGGCCTGATGGTTCTATTCCAGGTGAAGGAGGAGTGCCGGCTGCTGAACGCACCCCCAGTGCCACCTCGGGGCAGCCGCCCCCCAGCACACTGCAGCCCCCCTACACCTCTGCGCTGCCTGAAGCTGGCACCCGCTCCCTCGCCCAGCCCCAGCCTCTCCTACTACTCCTCGGGGCTCCACGATGGGTGAGTGGCTCTGGGGCCATTGGGGTACTGTGGGGGGGTGGCTGCAGTTGAGGAGCTCAGAATAATGCGGTGGGGGTGGGCAGTCCCCGGGGATGGGGAGGGAAAAGCAGCCTGGGGGGGATGGTGACAATGACCCGCTTCCTCCGGCAGGTCGGTCCCACGGAGCGGCAGCGGCTCGCCCTCGCCCGACGCCTACTCCCTGTACTGCTACCCCTGCGCTTGGGGTGACTGCAAAGCTGGGGACACCCCCGGGCGCCCGCTGCCCGCCGCCACGCTGACCCCTGCCACTCAGCCGGCCCCCAGCTCCTGGTCGGACCCCTGGGCATACGCCGAGGCGGGTGCTGGCGTGGGCAGCAGCTGCTCGACCCCGCTGGCAGCAACCGAGCCCTCGCTCAAGCCCTTCCGCAGCTGCCCCCGCCTCAAGCCCCCCCACCCCCAAAAACGCTTCGCCCCCTTTGGGGCACTCAACCCCTTTGCCGGCCCGACTGAGTGGCCGGAAAGCCCCGAGTGGCCCAAGCCACCTTCGGCCCCAACCGCGCCCTCGTCCTCCTCCCCGGAGCCTTTCCCTCCCGCGGAGGAGCCGGTGCCTCCCCCCCGGCCCCCCAAGGGCTTTGAGGGGGACGGCATCGTCATCCAGGGGGCAGCCCCACTGTCACCAGCAGTCCTGCGCGGGGCCGAGGGGGGGGTCACCCGCCTCTACCTGGCTCAGGGCATCATCGAGGTGCCACCGTCGGGGCGGGGTGACGGGGGGCCCCCGCCGGCCGCAGCCTCCCGTCCCAGCGGCGACGGCTCGCCCTGGCTGCCCCCTGCCGACCTCTCGGCCCTCTCGCTGGAGGAGGTCTCCAAGTGCCTGCGTTTCATCGGCCTCTCCGAGGACGTGGTCAGCTTCTTCGCCCGCGAGCGCATCGACGGCAGCATCTTCGTCCAGCTCAGCGAGGAGATCCTGGCTGACGACTTCCACCTCACCAAGCTCCAGGTGAAGAAGATCATGCAGTTCATTAAGGGCTGGCGCCCTAAGATCTAATCTCCTAGGCCGCTGGGGGTCCCTCAGCCACCCGGACCGCAGGTCTGGCTCTCTCCCCTCCTAGCCCCCTGCCCTGGGGGAGGTGCCTTGCTCTGGCAGTGCCCACTGGCTGCAGGTCTGCCCCCGCCGCAGCAGCTCAGCCCTATTGCCTTTCCCCTTTCCATTTTAACACTGGAAGGTAATTTTGGCCCAAAGGGGCTGGAAAATCCTGGAGTTTGTGCTGACTGGTTTAACTTAATCCTTGTGGATTAGTGTAATAAACATACAGGATAAAAGTCAGGCACTGGAGAAGGGCCTTGCTTGTTGGGGGGGAGGGAAAGGAGCTGCTGGGGGAGATAGGATAGAGGCTCCCATCCTCACACACCTTTTCCAGCTCTTGGAGAGTGGTGCTCTGGGAACTGCTCTGGGCTCCAGAGTGATTTCAGGGGCCTGGAAGTTCCTCTGCCTGACAGACAGAGCTGAGCCTGGGAAAGAGAGGCAGAAAGCTACCCTCAGGGCTGCCTCTGTCACCCAACTCTCCCAAGGCCTATGGTGAGCTGTCCCAGGGACTAGAGAGCTCCCCAGACCTTGTTCTGCACAGAGCTGGATGGGGCCACAAGGACCAGATCTTCCCAGCTCTTCAGCCATAGAGGAGAAGCAGGACTGCCCCAGCTGTGGCTCAGAGCACGCAGCACAGGTCCCCACACAACAGACAGGTCATGGGGGCTGCTGCATGCTCCTCAGGAAGGGCTGAAGGCTAGGCACCACCTCCACAGGCAGCAAGGTGGGAGGAGATGATGTCTCAGCACAATTCGGCCCCAGTCACTAGGAGAAACAAGCAAAGGCTGCCACGGAAAGAGCAGCAGCAGCAGCAGCCCTCTCCCGGCCCAAAGCCTGCCAGGCTGCAGGACAAAGGCTGGAGCCAGGGAGCTGGAGCCCTGAACTCAGTGACAGGTGCCCAGAGAGTTAAAGCCTTTTAGTTTAAGCGGAGCTCTCCCTACGGGGGACCCTTCTGGCCTTTGGCTGCTTGATTGGCAATTACCGGCAGCTCCATCTGCCAGGAGAACCCAGCGGCAACGCTCCGGGGCCAGACAAAAGAGCTGGAGGCTGCCTGATGGCGGAGGTGACAGAGCCTGCCTTTGTTCTGCGCTGCCACCCCCCGCCCCTTGCCTTTCCCCACCAGCCCCGCTGTGGGTCCAGGGGAGCAGGGAGAGGATGGCAGAGGCCTGCCCCGGGCTTTATTCTCGCATTCTGAAGGGGTCTCCTGCTGCCCCAGTGAGATGGGAAGAGAAGCAGGCTTGGAGGCCAAACCCAGGAGGTGGGGATTTATTTCGTTGGAGGTTGATGGAAAGGCAAAGCCTGGAGGCCAGTTGCATGCTGGACGTTGCCTGCCATACCAGCAGCTTGCAGCATGGAGGTGACCAAAGGAATTCTCCTGCGCTGGCATGGGACGGAGGTGCCCAACACACAGCAGTGGAGTAGGCACTTGAAATGACTACAAAGACTTGAAGGCAACCCACTGCCATCCTCCTTCCTTTCCTGTCTCCCCTCGAAGTGGCTTCATAGATTAACTTAGAGAGGATGGGGCATAGCTGGAGAGCTGTCAGGGCATCACAGGCCAGGCTCACTGGTGGAACTTCTTGCCGGGGCTGTTGGCATAGTCCAGCAGCAGCTGGCAGGGTGTGAACTGGCAGCCGTAGACGGCCTCGTACTTCCGCAGCTTGTCCACCAGCTGCTTGGCTCCATAGGAATCTGCATACCTGAAGGGACCTGCAGGGGACAAGCAGCAGATCACCTTGGTGCCTCTCCCTTTCTTCTCTCTGATGTGTCCCCTTGGGGACAAGGAAGCAGGAGGCACCAAGGTAATCTGGAAGGTGACAGCACAGGATTCAGCCTGATGCATCCTCCAAGAATCCTCAAGTCTGTTGGCAGGGCAATGCAGGATGCTGCTCTTGCCTGCCTGCCCTAAGCAGAGGGACAAGCTGGAGCACAGATGGTGAAGGGTCTAGAGCACAAATCCTGTGAGGTGCAGCTGAGGGAAAGGAGGCTGTTCAGCCTGGAGGAAAAAGGAGGCTCACAGGAGACCTCACTTGAGCTCCCTGAAAGGAGGTGGTGGTTGGTCTTTTCTCTCAAGGACAAGAGGATATGGCCTCAAGTTGTGCCAGGGGTGGTATAAGTTGGTCATGAGGAACAGTTCTTTCATGGAAAGGTTGTCAAGCCCTGGAACAGGCTGCCCAGGGCAGAGACAGAGTCTCACCGTCTCTGGAAGGGTTTACAAGCCCTGTAGTTGTGGTGCTGAGGGATGTGGTTTAGTGGTGACCTGGCAGTGCTGGGTTAACAGCTGGACTTGATGGTCTTGAAGACCTCTTCCAACCAAAACAATTCTATGATGACTGCTCCCCTAGTCTGAGATTCATAGAATCATAGAATCAACCAGGTTGGAAGAGACCTCCAAGATCATCCAGTCCAACCTAGCACCCAGCCCTGGCCAAGCAACCAGACCATGGCACTAAGTGCCTCAGCCAGGCTTTGCTTCAACACCTCCAAGCACAGCAACTCCACTACCTCCTGGGCAGCCCATTCCAATGCCAATCACTCTCTCTGACAACGACTTCCTCCTAACATCCAGCCTAGACCTCCCCCGGCACAACTTGAGACTGTGTCCCCTTGTTCTGTTGCTGGTTGAACAAGGGGACACAGATTGCCTCAAGGAGGAGAAGTCCTCAGCTGAAGCACCATCTCTTGGTCAAGAACCCTTCATTAGTGAACCAAACCTCAGCCACACTGTTCTACTGTCCAGGTCGTGGCCAGGTTGCTGAGAGGTCCAGAAGCATTTGGTCTGTGTTCCTGGCCAGCACCTCAGCCTGAGAAGCTCTGTGCACCAGGGTTGAGGTTATCAGCTCAGCTTTACCAGGGAATGCTGGCTCAGGCCAGAGACAACCTCTGGCTCAGTGAGTAAAAGCCACTCAGGCTTGTCAGCCTGCAGCTCAAACTTGGCCTTATTAGCTGCATTACTGCTAGTGGCTGGAGCCCTCTCAACAAGCCCATGAGGAAGCTTTCAAGCTGTGCCATGCAGCCTAGCCCAAGAGCCTGCTTACCTCCCAGGCACGGTGGGAAGCCCAAGCCAAACACAGCACCGATATCTCCCTCCACAGGGTTGCTGAGGATCCCTTCCTGCAGGCACATGGCTGCCTCGTTCACAAACCTCGTCACCAAGCGCATCTGGATGTCCTCATCAGTGCAGCTGTGAAGGGAGACTCTGTGAGGGCTGCGCAGGTGACACAGCAAATGGATGTAGGAGCACATCAACACCAGGGGAAATCCTCTCCTGTGGGGGTGCTGGAGCACTGAACAGGCTGCCTAGAGAGGCTGTGGAGATTCCAAACCTGCCCAGGGCAACCTGCTGTGGGTGACTCTGCTTTATCAGGGGGGTTGGACTAGATGATGCCCAGAAGCCCCTTCCCATCCCACCATGCTGAGATTCTGTGAAGCCAGCACACACTGGAGACAGACTGGGGTAGGGCAGAGAATGGTTTCTCACTGAGGCTGTCCTGATAAGAACAAGGACTAAGTTCTGTGATGTGTCCTGAAGCAGGCAGGTGGGCATGGCAAAGGCTCATTCAGGCCTCATGCTCTGAGGCAGGAGGAGGAGCTGGGGTGGGAGCCAGCCCAAGCACACACAGCTACTTACACCTCGGGGTTGGCTGGCATTTTGAACCGTGCCAAGATCTCATCCATGCCAGAATTCACACTCCTGTTCTTCACCCCCTCCTGATAAACATAAAAGCCTTTCCCTGCCTTGCGACCTGTCGGGGACAAAGAGAGACAAGTCACATCCTGCCACATGTCCTGCAGCACCTTCCCCTCTCATTTGCTCCTGCTAGCACTGGCAGACAGACCCTCCTGGCTCGGGCAGCATCTCTCTGCTTCAGAGGCTCTGACTGCTGCCTCACCAAGGACAAAGAGAGGGTGGCCCACATCCAAGCTCAGTCCTTGGCAAGATGCTGCTGCTGTGCCAGGTGCTAATGTCTTCACTAGGTTCCAGAGGACAGTCAAACACCACTGTTGCCATGGCTACGGCAGTAAAAAGGCAGGGGCCTTGTCCGCACTTGGGAGGCAGGGACAGAGATGATCTCTTGAGTAATCGACACTGCCAGGGGTCTGGTCACAGTAGGGGCACTGGAGGCTGACAGCTGTCATGGTACAAAAGCTGGATGGATACTGCTCTCTCCTGGTGTGCTCACAGAGGCACAGCTGTCTCTGGCACCCAGTGCCACCAGGGACAACATCTCTCCTGAATTGAGTGGCCCAGAACTGGACACAGCACTCAAGGGGTGGCTTGAGCAGTGCTGAGTCCAGGGGCAGAATAACCTCCCTTGTCCTACTGGCCACACTGCTCCTGATCCAGGCCAGGATGCCATTGGCTCTCCTGTCCATCTGGGTACACTGCAGGCTCATCTTCAGCTACTATCTATCAGTACCCCCAGGTCCCTTTCCTCCTGGCTGCTTTCTAGCCACTCTGTCCCCAGCCTGTAGTGCTGCTTGGGGTTGTTGTGGCCAAAGTGCAGAGGTCCATGAGATCCAGCCTGCTGCTCTGGGCAGCATCTTTGCCTTCCACTGCTGCTTCTGTAAAAGACAGGCCTCTGCCTGCAGCCAAAGGTGCATCCAGGATGGAGCTGGCAGTGATTCCCAACTCATTCCCACGACTGTTTCTCCAACTACCCTGCCCTGCCACACAGGCTGATGGATCCTTGTGCTTTTCTTCAAAGGAAAGGCCCTGGGTTGAAACAAGCTCCTGTCTCACCTAGGAAGCCTTTTTGCACCATGAGCTTGAACAACTCAATGCTGCCCCCTCCAAAGCGCTCGCCGAAGGCCTTGCCGAGGTCCTCGGCCACGTGTGTGGCCACATCCACCCCCACCTCATCGATCAGTGTGGCAGCACCCACGGGAAAGCCGAAGGCTGTGGAGATGGCATCCACTTTCTTCGGGTCAATGCCCTCCTGTGGGAGGGAAGGGGAAGGAATCATCTCTCTGGGTGAGAAAGTCAGTGTTGGGGCAGAAAGCCCTTGCTCATCCTGGGCCATGGCCTGCCAGGAGCCCCATTAGCTGCTGGACTACAGACAGCAGCAGTGGAATGATGCTTGCAGCACTCCCGACTCCCCCTTGGTGCCATGCAGACAGGAAAGAACCTCATCACTTCCTGTGCCAGGCCTCATCAGCCCCCAGCTCAACCACGAGCAGGCTGGGGACAACCACAGGCGCCAGAGCTGGTTATCCACCTCCCTCCTTGTCCAGAGCTGGGGTCCAACCCATCGAGGGCAAGAAGGCAGCAGAGTTTACACAACAGCTTGGCAGATACACACCTGGAGAACTCGGACCACTTCTGACAGCATCGGCCCCAGGCACCTGGTGGTGTAGAAGCCAGGCCCATCCTAGAAGGGCAGAAGGAAGGCAGGTGAGCACAAACTGAAAGACCATGGCCTCTCTTGGCATCACAAGATGCCACATTTCACAGTACAGGTTGCAGTTTGGGCACTGATGTGCATGGCAGAGACACTAACTCCTTTTTCCTGCAGGGCTCAGCAGTCTGAAGGCTTTCCATGGACTCAGCCCCTGGAAGATCCCAGCAATGCTGACACTTAAAATAGTGCCTGGAGGTCCCAAGCAGGCTGTAGATGGCCTCTTGCTTCACCAAGCCCAGCAGGATGATGGGGGGCAAGGGGGTGCTCAGCGCAAGTGAAACTGCTCATGTCACCTCTGACATTGCTCCCAAATTCAGGAAGCAATTGACCAGCTGCAGGCTGCAACTGACCAGCTGCAGGCTGCCGTTCTGACGTGGGGATGAGTGAGGGTTAGATCACAGCAGCACTGTGTCTCCACCAGGCCTTTACAGATGCCTGCAGAACTTCTGGACAAGCCAGTTTTCCCAGCATCACAGGACTGTGGCAACCTCACACAGCAGAGGAAAAGACACCACCAAAGCCACTCAGACTGCCCCAAGCTTCTCAGCTGAACCTCCCACACAGCTCAACCAGCATCACTGATGCTTTCTACCACAGGGCACAAGCAGCTGCATTTCAAGGGCCATGTCTTCCAACCAGCCTACCAAAGCAGCACTGGCCCATGGCTTTTCTAGTGCTCTGCTGCCTCTTCCTACAGGACACAGCTGTTTGTTCTCAGCTGCTGCCTTGTTGCACTGTGCTCAGTCTTCTCCTGCTGCCTGGTACCAGAGCTCTCCTCCCCTACACTTGCACATGTATTTCTTAGCTATGGTTTAAACCTGGGAGGAGTGTTAGTGCTGACTGACTCTCTGTCCTTGCAGCTTGTCAAGAGAGAAGAGGTGCTGAGAGTCCTGCCCAGGCTCTGTTCCACCTCAGGTGCCACTGCAGACATCAGCCTCCTAGAATCTGTGGGGAGCAGGACTGCCAGCTCCTCATGCTGGCTGATCCTGCACCTTCAAGGGACATTCGTTGGATCAACTGCTGCCTTCTAACCTCCATTTTTACCTGACAGCCACACTTCAGCCTCCTGTCAGCACACAGACTTGCCCCTGGATTTGTGACCCAGCTCATCCTGTGTGTGGTGTTCTCTCACCTTCACCACAATGACGACCTTGCCCTGTTTGAGGCCAACAGCAACCGCAGAAGCCGCCGTGTCCTGGGATGTTTTGTCTGTGGTGATGATTTCCAGCAGCTGCATTCTGTCCACAGGGGAGAAGTAGTGCATCCCAATCACCTGGGCAGAAGGAAGAGCTCAGGGTTGGTTTTCCAGTTAGCTAAACCAAGTGGCCAAGTGCAGAGGGAAGCAGGCCACCACGGGCACAGTGCAGCAGCCACATGCTCCACTGTATCCAATGGGAGTGCTCTCCAACTCACAGAATAGAATCATAGACTCAGTCAGGGTTGGAAGGGACCACAAGGAGCAGCCAGTTCCAACCCCCCTGCCATGCCCAGGGACACCCTACCCTAGAGCAGGCTGCACACAGCCTCACACAGCCTGGCCTTAAACACCTCCAGCCATGGGGCCTCACCCACCTCCCTGGGCAACCCAGTCCAGCCTCTCACCACTCTCCTGCTCAACAACTTCCTCCTCACCTCCACTTTCAGTCTCCCCACCTCCAGCTTTGCTCCATTCCCCCCAGTCCTGCCACTCCCTCACAGCCTCAAAAGTCCCTCCCCAGGTTTTTTAGAGGCCCCTTCAGATCCTGGAAGGCCACAAGGAGGTCATCTGGGAGCCTCCTCTTCTGCAGCCTGCACAGCCCCAACTCTTTCAGTCTGTGCTCACAGCAGAGCTGCTGCAGCCCTCTCAGCATCCTCCTGGCCCTGCTCTGGACACTCCAGCATCTCCACATCCCTCTTGGAATAGAGGCTCCAGAACTGGATGCAGTACTCCAGGTGGGGTCTCAGCAGAGCAGAGCAGAGGGGAGAATCACCTCCCTGGCCCTGCTGGCCACACTTCTGCTGCTGAAGCCCAGGCTCTGCTTGGCTTTCTGGGCTGCAAGTGTACACTGCACTCCTTTCCTCCTTGGCTTTCCCAAGGACACAGCACACGCTCCACAGCTCTTGTCTCAGTGAGAATGTTTGACCTGGGCACACTGGAGAGTTGTGCAGAGGGGAACCTCATGAAGTTTGTTAAGGGCAAGTGTAGGGTCCTGCACCTGGGGAGGAATAACCTCCTGCAACTGGACAGGTTAGGAGCTGACCTGCTGAACAGCAGCTCTTCTGAGGAAGACCTGGGAGTGCTGGTGGACAACAAGCTGCCCATGACCCAGCAATGTGCTCTTGTGGTCAAGAAGGCAAATGGTTTCCTGGTGTGTCCAGGAGTCAAGGCCACATCTGGAGTCCTGGGCCCAGTTCAGGAGAGACAGGGAACTACTGGAGAGAGTCCTGGAGCACCTCTCTGAGGAGGAAAGGCTGAGAAATCTGAGGCTGTTTAGCAGCCTGAGAGAGGATCTTCTCAATGATGATCAATATCTAAAGGGTGAGGGGCAAAAGGATGAGTCTGACTCCTTTCAGTGGTGCCCAGTGACAGGACAAGGAGCAATGGGCACAACCTGGAAGCCAGGTGGTACCACCTGAAGATGAAGAGAAAATGCTTTCCTGTGACAGTGACAGAGCACTGGAACAAGCTGCCCAGGGAGGTTGTGGAGTTTTCTTCTCTGCAGAGATTCCAAATCCACCTGGATGTTATGACTGTGAGCCACCTGCTGTGGGTGACCTTGCTTTAGCAGAGGATTTGGACCTCCAAAGGTCCCCTTCTAACCCTTACCAATCCTGGGGTTCTGTATGACGCCTACAGGACCAAAAGTGCTGCTCAGAGTTCTCTGGACTTGTTAACACCCTGGCAGCAAAACCTGGTAGCAAATTTAGCTAAGCTCAGTCCCTGAGTGAGTCCCAAATGCTGTGTGATCTGCAAGAACCACCTGAGCAAGGCCCTGCAGGCACAGGCCTGGGTGCTGCTTCTCCTGGACTGCAAAACCAGAACAGCAGTCATGGAGACAGGTGTCTGGCAGAGTCCTCGTGTTCTGCTCAAGAACTTTTTGCCTTGGTGGTTTTTTTTGGGTGATGAAGTGAAACTAAAGGAGAAAGCAGCAGGTTTCCAGAGCCTAATCACAGAGGTGAGTGCAGCCTTCCTCTAGGAGCAGCATTTAAGTGATGACTCAACTGGGTGCCTCACTTCAGCAGGACCATGTCATCAGCGTGTCACCTTCATGGCTCCTGGAAGCTACACTTGGCATGAAGATCACCTTGCAGGGGAGCTGCAAACTGCAAAACTAATTAAAGTACACTAATTAGTGAACTGATTTCCTATTAGTTTCCCCAGGAAGAATCATTACACAGGCATCTTATGCAGCAAGAGTGAGTTATTTGCATGTCTGGACAAATAAGACTCAGTTGGCACTTCCAATGCAACTAAGGTCCAAGAGCAAACGAGGAGGAGGCTCACAAAGAGCACAGGAACCTCCAGCAGCTAGGATACACTTTATTACTGCCTGGATTTTAGGCTATTTCAATTGGAGGCCACCCACAATAATCATCTAGCCCAGAGGACTTCTGCAACCCTGGGCAGATAGGAGACCCTTGAAGGGGTTCAGAGAACCAGTCAGTGGTAACTGTGTTGGAATTTGTGTAGCACTTTCCAGCTGAGGTCCACAGCTTCCATCTCCTTCTCCCCAGGTTCTACTGCCTCCTCATTCCACCTGCTTCAGAGAGGCAGATGGGATCATCTAGCAGGAAAACTCCTTGCTCTCCCCTGCATCAGGGATCAATGGGGTGCTGGTTGCATCAATAAGGGCATCACCAGCAGAAACAAAGTCATTATCCCACTCTACTCAGCACTGGTCAGGCCACCCCTGAGACACTGGGTTTAGTTTTGGTCCCTGCTGTACAACACCCAAATGTGGACAGGCTGGAGGGAGTCCAGAGAAGATGTGGATAGGCTGGAGAGGGTCCACAAAAGGGCCACTAAGATGATCCAAGGACTGTTAAGCTGACATACAGGGAAAGGCTGAGAGAAATGGGTTTGTTCAGCTTGGAGAAATGAAGGCTCAGCAGAGACCTTATCATCATGTTCCAGTATTAAAGGGTAAAAAGGGAGTCTCCATCTTCCTTGTCACGAGGAGTCACATGGAGAAGATGAAAGGTGATGGGTACAAAGCTACTGCTGGAGAGACTCTGGCTGGACACGAGAGCAAAGGTTTTCACAGCAAGGACAATCAGCCCCTGGAACACTTCTAGAACCATGGAATGGTTTTGGATGGAAGAGACCTCTCAGACCATCCTGTACAACTGTTAACTCCATACTGTCAGGTCACCACCAAACCATGTCCCTCAGCACCACATCTACACAGCTTTTAAATCCCCCTAGGGGTGGTGACTCCATCACTTCCCTGGGCAGCCTGCTTCAGGGCTGGATTAACACCTTCAGGGAAGAAATTTTCCCTCGTGTCCAACCTAAATCTCTCCTGGCAAAACTTGAGGCCTTCTTCTCTTATCCTATCACTTGTTAATCTTCCCAGGGAAGTGATGGACTCCCCAGCATTGGACACTCAGCCATTTTCTCTTAGAATCATCGAATCAGCCAGGGTTGGAAGGGACCACAAGGATCATCTAGTTCCAACACCCCTGCCATGGGCAGGTACACCCTATCCTAGGTCAGGCTGGCCAGAGCCTCTTGTCCTTCCACAGCTTCTCTGCCCTTCTGTATGCATGAATGCTTCCTGAAGGCTATCACCTACCTGCCAACATCAAACTAAGGGCATGAGTCCACCTTCATCCCTTCCTACCTGCCCCAAGATCACAATCTCTTTGTTGGAGGCTTGCAGTAGGGACAGAGGATGAGCTGTGTTTCACATTCTGAGGAGGAAACAGAAGGTCCCAGTGCTTACCCACAGCAAAACCAGTTTGCCACTAAGAGGCAGCTCAGTGCAGAGTGGAAGCAAGGCAGGCAAGTAGCACTAGGGACTCACCTTCTCTGGCCTCTTGCTAGCAGCAGCGATTTGGCTGATGGGAAGGGCAGACGTGTTACTGGCAAAGATACAGTGAGAAGGTATCACCTGTGGCAGGGAGCAGAAGAGGCAGCGTTAACATCTGAGCTCCAGACTCCCATCCAGAGCCCTGGAAAAGCCCAGCACCTGGAAAGCCCAGCAAATCTCATTTTCATTGCTGAGGCAGACAGCATTAGAACTAATTCTGAACCAGGAGCCTGTCTGTCTGCTCCTGAACTCTCCCCACGTCTGCAATGTCAGACTCAGAGCCCTCATGTTCCTACTAGAACACGACAGCCACATTAGACATGGCAATGAGCTGCACAAAGCAGTACCATGGCCGTGTGATTCTGTCCCCTGATGTGCTCTTGAACAGAAAAGGGCAGTGGCAGCAAGTTAAAGGACTGCAGGCAGTGGAGATACCAAAGGACATTACAATGTAGAAGTGGTTTTGGAGTGGCTCTCGGGAGTCAGGGAATGTCAGAACTGCCCTGCTCAGCTAAGAACTACCAACTCCTTACTCAATATCCCTAGGGAACCAGCAGGCTGCCCAGAACACTCACCCCCACACTGACATAGCTTGCAACAAAAGAACCTAACAGCAACACAGAGGTGTGACAAGCCCAGATGCACAGGACAGGACAGAGTCTTTAGCACACAAGGTGCTCAGAGCCGATACTCACAGCCTCCACTTCCTTCAGCACTTTGTGCTTGATGTTTATGTCTTCAAACACAGCCTCAATCACCATGTCTGCCTTCTCAAACCCCTTGTAGTCCAGCTGACTTGTCAAGTTGCTGAGAATGGAGTCCCTCTCAAACGATGTCAAACTCTTCTTCTTCACCTTGCTGTTCAGCCTAGGGAAGGACAGTCCTGTCACAGTTCCTGGGCCAGCAGGCCAGTCCAGATTGCTGGAGTGAACCATGACACCAAGAGCATCCCTCCCTCCTGGAGCTGGGACCCAAAAGACCATCTCCTGCACGGGGTTCTGCACTTGAGTCACAACAATGTCATGCAACTCTCTGGGCTCGAGGAAGAGTGGCTGGAAACTGCTCGATGGAAAAAGACCTCGGGGGGTTGGTCAACAGCTGGCTGGAGATGAGCCAGTCTGTGCCAAGGAGGCCAACAGCATCCTGGCTGGGATCAGCAAGAGTGTGGCCAACAGGACTAGGGTAGGGATCATCCCTCTGTACTCAGTACTGATGGGGCTGCACCTCAAATCCTGGGCTCAGTTTTGGACCCCTCATTGCAAGGACATTGAGGTGCTGGAGCGTGTCCAAAGAAAGGCAACAAAGCCAAGGCCTGGAACAGGCTGCCCAGGGCAGTGGTGGAGTTCACCATCCTTGCAGGGGTTTAGAAGCTGTGTAGATGTGGTGCTGAAGGACATGGTTTAGTGGTGACCTGGCAGTGAAGGGTAAAGAGTTGGCCTTGATGATTTTAGGAGGTCTCTTCCAACCAGAACAATTCTATGATTAATTCTGTAACCTCCAATCCTGCAGGACTAACATTCTGCTTCCTGGCACCTCCTTCCCTCTGGAAAAAGGAGAGCCATGCTCACATCACTCAGCTGGTGCCTCAGCCTGAAGGTCAGTCCTGACATTCCCGAGGACAGATAGCTGAGCACTATTACTGCTGAGCCAGGAGGACAGAGGGAAAGAGATCCAGCTTTTGAGAAGTCTGACCCAATGCCTCCCTTGACAAGGGCCTCTGGGCAGCCAGGATTACTCTTTCCCTCCCTGCTTAACTCTACAAGGTACTGCTAAGTCTAAAAGCTAAATCTGGGTAGGTTGGCCACCTAACCTAAGGAGCTGAGTCCACACTGGGCCTATTTCACAGCAATATCCCAGGACACTGCATAGGGCAACCTTAAAGGAACCATTTGTGACATATGAAGGTAGAAGGCTCCAAAGGAAGAGAGGTGTCAGGTGCCTGGAAGTAGTTTGACTGAAGGAAGCTCACAGGATGTTAGGAGTTGGAAGGGACCCAAAGAGCTCATTGAGTCCAACCCCCTTGCCAAAGCAGGACAATACTGTCTAACACAGATCACAGAGGAACACATCCAGACAGGCCTTGAAAGTCTCCAGAGAAGGAGACCCCACAACCTCCACAACCTCCAGTCCATCCCAAGCAAACTCCTTTTCGTTCACGTACCCCTTGAAGATCTGCTGCTGTCCTCTGTCCAAGCCATTCTGAGCTGTGTCCTTCAGAATGGTCTTCATTCCCTTATCCACTGAAACCTGTGCAATCCCAGCTCCCATGAGCCCTGCTCCCAACACTGCCAGGGTCCTGCACAGAAAGGGACAGGGAGGGGACACATTCAGAGCTAGAAATAGCTCCATTTCCACTACTGCCATCAGGACTACAGAGATCCTGTCCACCCAGGCGCTATTTTTAGTGAGGTCAGGTAAGGAGACGTCACTTGTGGGAGAGACCTCTGACGTGCAGAGGATCAGGAGGCTGGAGATCTCTCTGATACACAAGCCACTCTGTCCCAAGAGCAGAGGTCCTCCAACCTGCTCCTCAGGCAATGCCAGGCTTGCACTTACTTCACCTCTCGCTGAGGTGTTCCAAACTTGTTCTTCTTGCAGCGCACCTGCCCGTGGTAAAGTCCAATCAGTGCCTTGGACTCGTTGGTTGCTGCCAGTTGGCCAAAGCTCTGGAGGAAGGGGGAGAAAGAAGTGGAGAGTTTGGTATGTAACAGCCATCTCACTTCCAGTATGCACAGCAAAAAGATCATAGAATCAAGCAGGCTGGAAGAGACCTCCAAGCTCAGGCAGTCCAACCTAGCACCCAGCCCTGCCCAAGCAACCAGACCATGGCACTAAGTGCCTCAGTCAGGCTTGGCTTCAACACCTCCAGGCACAGCAACTCCACCACCTCCCTGGGCAGCCCATTCCAATGCCAATCACTCTCTCTGCCAACAACTTCCTCCTAACATCCAGCCTAGACCTCCCCCAGCACAACTTGACACTCTGTCCTCTTCTTCCCTTGCTGCTTGCCTGGCAGAAGAGACCAACCCCACCTGGCTACAGCCTCCCTTCAGGGAGTTGCAGACAGTAACGAGGTCACCCCTGAGCCTCCTCTTCTCCAGGCTGAACACCCCCAGCTCCTTCAGCTTCTCCTCACAGGGCTGTGCTCCAGGCCCCTCAACAGCTTCCTTGCCCTTCTCTGGACACCTTCCAGCACCTCAACATCTCTCTTGAATTGAGGAGCCCAGAAATGGACACAGCACTCAAGGGGTGGCCTGACCAGTGCTGAGTGTAGGGGCAGAAGAACCTCTCTTGTCCTGCTGGCCACACTGCTCCTGATCCAGGCCAGGATGCCATTGGCTCTCCTGGCCACCTGGGCACTGCTGCCTCATCTTCAGCTACTCTCTACCAGCACCCCCAGCTCCCTCTCTGCCTGGCTGCTCTCAGCCACTCTGTCCCCAGCCTGTAGTGCTGCTTGGGGTTGTTGTGGCCAAAGTGCAGGACCCTCCCCTTGGCCTTGTTCAGTCTCATCCCATTGGCCTCTGCCCACCCATCCAGCCTGGCAAGGTCCCTCTGCAGGGCTCTCCTACCCTCCAACAGATCCACACCTGCTCCTAGCTTGGTGTCATCTGCAACTTACTGGTGGTAAGAAGAGGGCATGGTCAGCTGTGTAACAGGGTGCAGAGGGGTAACCTGGTTAGGAAAGGACTGGGTAGGTGCATCCCTGCCCAGAGGCACCTTCTGAGTGAAGCAGAGCTCACTGTGCAGCACTGCTTCCCACATGGGCTGCTGGAAAGCAGTGGGAAGCTGTTTGCTCAGTGTCCCTTTCCAGAATTTAAAGCATTTGGAAGTGTGCACCTCTAATGCCTGTGTCTGGAGGGGCAGGGCTCCTGCCACTGAACAGCAGCAACCACAACACTTCCACCTCCATCTCCTTCCTACCCACTGAAAGGTTCAGAGCTCAGTTCCACCATGCCAAGACAGCTTTGAGAGGAGCACTGCCTAGCAGTTCATTGGTGTGATGGTAAGCTAGAAGTGACTCAGCCAGCAGCTGCAAGGTCCTATGAGATCAATGCAGGAGCCACTTCTGTTTTTCCCAGTGACTGGACCATATTTCATGGATGTGGGATCTTTTCCCTCCTATCCTGCCCTAGCTAGGGATGTTGTGGAAGTCCCAGTGGCTTCCAATTGGAAGGGGAATGCCCTCAGGCTTTGTGAAAAACATGGAACAGGTCAATTCACACTGACAGCAGTGGCCCAAGGGTGTCTTTTACAGAATCCCAGCATGGAAGAGACCTCTGGGAATCATCTAAGTCATCCAACCTGAGCTGAAATAGTTCCAGGGATGAACCATCTTCCACCCCTCTGGAAAACCCAGACAAGTGTCTCACCCCCCTCAGCATCAACCATTTGTATTTCTTCTGTCCAATCTGAATCTCCCCTCTTTTAGTTTAAAACCATCAGCCCTTGTCCTGTCACACCAGCCCCTGCTAAAAAGTCTGTCCCCAGCTTTCTGATAGGCTCCTTTAAGTACTGAAAGGCCACAAGAAGGTTTCTCTGGAGCCTTCTCTTCTCCAGGCTGAAGAACCCCAACAGCCTCAACCTGTCCTCACAGCAGAGGGGTTGCAGCCCTCGCATCGCTTTTGTGGCCTACTCTAGACCTGCTCCACCCTGCTGACTGAGTAAAGAGAACCTCAGAGGAAGGAAGAAAAGGCACAAATTGTTTTCACAGATGCAAGACCTCAACAAACATTTCTTTTTGGGGTTCTTCAGGACAGACCTTTTCACAGCCCCATTGCCAGACACCACCATGAGCCACCTGTGACCAGTATTTGTGCATGGGTCAACACATTTGTGTTCAACTCCATTGGTTTGAAGAGACCTTTCCAATCACCAAGTCCAACCCTTAACCCACCACTGCCAGGCCATCACTAAATCACGTCCCTCAGCACTGCATTTACATGGCCCTTCAATCCTCCCTCCCAGCTGCACAACTTGCTTGTAGCTGGGAGTAATCTCACCTCCTTACCTGGGATTCGTTGAGGTATCCAGCGTCGTGCCCCTGATCCAGACCAGTTTTTACTACCTAGAAAAAGCCATGAAGATAAGCTGCTGTGAAGTCACATCTGTCAACAGCTGGGCTTTGGTGAGTTGACTTCTTTAGCTGCACCTCCAGGGTGCAGTGTCTGTAAGCAGCACAATGCCTGCATAACTCATAGGGGATGAGTGCTATGGTTTGGAGTTAATATTTCAACCTGGTTCCTTGTTGTAAGTAAGAACAGGAACATTCCAGAGACTATGAATAAAAGTAAAGTTCATAGATCATAGAATCAAGCAGGTTGGAAGAGACCTCCAAGCTCAGCCAGTCCAACCTAGCACCCAGCCCTGGCCAAGCAACCAGACCATGGCACTAAGTGCCTCAGCCAGGCTTGGCTTCAACACCTCCAGGCACAGCGACTCCACCACCTCCCTGGGCAGCCCATTCCAATGCCAATCACTCTCTCTGACAACAACTTCCTAACAACATCCAGCCTAGACCTCCCCTGCCACAACTTGACACTCTGTCCCCTTCTTCCCTTGCTGCTTGCCTGGCAGAAGAGACCAACCCCACCTGGCTACAGCCTCTCTTTAGGGAGTTGGAGGCAGCAATGAGGTCAGCCCTGAACCTCCTCTTCTGCAGGCTGTACACCCCCAGCTCCCTCAGCCTCTCCTCACAGGGTTTGTGCTCCAGGCCCCTCACCAGCTTCATTGTCCTTCTCTGGACACCTTCCAGCACCTCAACATCTCTCTTGAACTGAGGAGCCCAGAACTGGACACAGCACTCAAGGGGTGGCCTGAGCAGTGCTGAGCACAGGGGCAGAATAACCTCCCTTGTCCTGCTGGCCACACTGTTCCTGATGCAGGCCAGGATGCCATTGGCTCTGCTGCCCACCTGGGCACACTGCTGGCTCATGTCCAGTTACTATCTACCCGTACCCCTAGGTCCCTTTCTTCCTGGCTGCTCTCCAGCCAAGTTAGTGGCTGAGCACTGATAGGTTTATGTGATCCCATTTGTTTGTAGCTTATACCTGATAGCACAAAATTGTTCTGGGCTCCTTTTTATCTCCTCTCTGCAGCTTTCCTTGCTTGCATGGCTCCTTTATCTCCCTTCTGACCTTCTGCTGGTCCTGCCCATGGCAGGGGGGTTGAAACTAGATGATCTCACCTTGAATACTGTGTTCAGTTTTGAGCTCCTCAGTTGAAGAGGGGCAGGGATCTGCTGGAGAGGGTCCAGTGGAGAGCTACAAGGGTGATTAGGGGACTGCAGCACTGCCTGATGAGGAGAGGCTGAGGGACCTGGGGCTGTTTAGTCTGGGGCAGAGAAGACTGAGAGGGGATTTAATCAATGTTTATAAATATCTGAGGGCTGGGGGTCAGGATGGAGGGGACAGGCTCTGCTCACTGCTCCCTGGGATAGGACAAGGAGCAATGGGTGTAAGCTGCAGCACAGGAGGTTCCAGCTCAACACAAGGGAGAACTTCTTTACTGGAAGGGTCCCAGAGCACTGGAACAGGCTGCCCAGAGAGGTTGTGGAGTCTCCTTCCCTGGAGACTTTCCAGGCCTGTCTGGATGTGTTCCTCTGTGATCTGTGCTAGATTGTGTGGTCCTGCTCTGGCAGGGAGGTTGGACTCAACGATCTCCTTGGGTCCCTTCCAACCCCTAACACTCTGTCATCCTTGAGGTCTCTTCCAGCCCTGACAATTCTATGATTCAACTGACTCATAACTTTGTTTGTGAGGTTCTGAGAAGGAAAGGTGGGGGTGGGAGGCTGCTAGCAGTCCCTCTAGGATGCTCAGGCTGGGGAAAGCTGAATTATCCTACAAGGGAGTCCTTGCATTGTTGCTGAGCTGTAAATATACTTTGTATATGCTCATTGCAATTTATGCTTCTATGTTTTAGTCCACTTTTGTAACTATAACTTTCCTTTTGATTCCCAGCTCTGAGTTTGGTTAATTTACTCCAGGGGATCCAAACCAAAGCCACAACAATGAGGGATCTCAATCATTGTGTGGTTGGGTGCTATGGAATCAGCAGAATCTATCTTCCTAGCTTCAACAGGTTCCATCAGATCTTTGGAAGAGGACACCTGGAAAAATTGCAGCTGCAAATTTCACAGACAAGGTACTCCAGCTAAGCCTTCCCCTCCAATTGGATCCTTACACAGAGCTGGTTTGGAGAGACTTTGAAATTAGATCAAGTCCAAACCTCCAAACCAGCACCACCAGGTCACCGCTAAGCCATGTCCCTCAGCCCCACATCTACATGGCTTTTAAAGCCCTCCAGGATGGTGACTCCACTGCTGCCCTGGGCAGCCTTGTTCCAGGGCCTGACAACCCTTTTGGGGAGGGAATTATTCCTCATGTCCAACTTAAACCTCCCTTGGTGCAGTTTGAGGCTGTTTCTTCTTGTCCAAATGATGTTCTTGACCTGTTTCTTACTGGCACCAGTACCACATAAACTGGTGATGGTTATCACTGGGGGCTTGGAAGGGACCTCTGGGAATCATCTAGTCCAAGCCTCCTGCTAAAGCAGGGTCACACGCAGGTTGCTCAGGGTCAAACTGTCCAGCTAGGTTTGGGATCTCTCCAGAGGAGACTCCATAACCTCTCTGGGTAGCATGGTCCAGTGCTCCTGCACCCTCACAAGAAAGAAGTTTCTCCTCATCTTCAGATGAACCTTCTGGGTTCTAGTTTGTGCCCACTGCCCTTTACACTATTATTGGGCATCACTTAAGAGTCTGGCCTCATCCTCTTGCCACCCTTTAGCTATTGAGGAGCATTGAGAAGATCCTCTCTCATTCTTCTCTTGACTAAACAACCCCAGGTCTCTCAGCCTTTCCTCCTCACAGAAACACTCCAGTTCCCTTTAGCACCCTTGTAGCCTCCATTGAAGTCTCTCCAGTAGTTCCTTGCCTCTTTTCAAGTGGGAGCCCATAACTAGAGCAGGACTCCAGATGCAGCCTTGCTAGGGCAGAACAGAGAGGAGAGAACCAAGTTTGACCTGCTGAGAACCAAGCTTGACCTGCTGGTCACACTCTTCTTAATGCTTCCCCATTCTAGGATGTTACTTTCCATTTGACCTGCTGAGAACCAAGCTTGACCTGCTGGTCACACTCTTCTTAATGCTTCCCCATTCTAGGATGTTACTTTCCATTTGACCTGCTGAGAACCAAGTTTGACCTGCTGGTCACACTCTTCTTAATGCTTCCCCACTCTAGGATGTTACTTTCCATTTGACCATGCTTGTTTGCTATACCACAAAGGCAGCCCTCATCAGGGCTGATCTTCTGTGAAGCTGAGAATGTATGGCTTGACTCAGAGCAAGGAACCACTTATCACCTTGCCATCCCATAGATCCACCTTCACTCTGGGGTTTTTTTGGGCATTGCAGAGGGAATTACCTCAATGATCTTTAGTGGAGCAGGGTAGAGTCCTTTGGTTTGCTTTTGAACTTTGCTCTCCACTGTCTTGTAGACTTGCTGCCTCACAAATGGCAGAGCCATGGCATAGTCTGTTATCTCTGCAAGATGGGACAAAAACATGTCTCAGCACAGTGCTTTATGCACCAACAGACTTTAAATGATTAACCTGAAAGGTAAGAGTAGAGATGTGAGGGTTGCAGATCTGCAACAGCAACCTACACTTGAAAATCAGCCACAGGTGGGGTTCTCAGAAGGGTTTCTATGGGTCTTCAAAAAGCAGAGTCTCTGTTAGGGCTGAAGTATCCTTCTAATATAACTGGTGACAGAATGAGCTCTGGGCAGCAGAACTCATACAGATGGTCATCATTTCTGAGGTCTACCTGCATCACTGAGCCACTGAAGAGGGTTAGGACAGAGCAGACCCATGTGCTTCTTCTCACCTGATCACACAAGCTTGGTACAGAATTTGCTACTACAGCTTTTGAAGACAGATACACCTCTGGACAGAGCTGATGCTTTCTCCCCAAGGCCTGGCACCTTTCCAGGACACTTCAGGAGCCAGCATCTGCAGCTCTGGCAGCACCACTTGAAGACCAGAGCTGCAGAGTAGCATTTTCTCTACCAACCCTGCTGGTTCAAGAGATGATTACATGAGGAAATAATTCCATCTTCCACACTAAGTTAAAAAGGAGCACACACATCCCACAGAAGTAAACCTGGACTACACTCACTACAGTCAATCCCAGAATCCCAGCATGGTGGGGTTTGGAGGGATGTCTGGGGATCACCCAGTCCAACCCCCATGCTAAATAGGGTCACCCACAACAGGTCACCCAGGATTGCAACATCCAAGCAGGTTTGCAATCTCTCCAGAGAAGGAGACTCCACAACCTCTCTGGGCAGCCTGGGCCAGTGCTCCTGCACCTTCACAGGAAGGAATTTTGTCCCTCTGTTTAGGTGGAGCTTCCTGGGTTCCAGTTTCTGCCTATTGCTCCTTATCCTGTCACTAGGCACCACTGCAAAGAGTCTGGCCCTATTATCTTGGCTCCCTGCCCTTCAGCTACTGGTGAGCATTGAGAAGACCCCCTCCCAGACTGCTCTCCAGGCTAAACAGCTCCAGGTCTCTCAGCCTTTCCTCCTCACAAAGATGCTCCCAGTCCAGTCAGCATCTTTATGGCCTCCACTGGACTCCCTCCAGCAGTTCCTTGTTTCTTTTGAACAGGGGAGCCCAGAATTGGATGCCTCTGGAGTACTGTGTCCAGTTCTGGGCCTCCCAGTTCAAGGAGGACATAAAACTGCTTGAGACAGTCCAGTGCAGAACCACAAAGATGATTAAGGGAGGAGAGCCTGAGGGAGCTGGGGCTCTTAGCTTGGAGGAGACTGAGGGGTGACTTCATCAATGTTTATTTTGTGATGTGGCCTCCCTGGGGCAGAGTAGAGGGGCAGAAGCACCTCCTTTGACCTGCTGGTCACACTCTTCTTCATATAACCAGGAGACCACTGGTTTTCTGGGCTACAAGGGCAGATTCTTGGCTCATGGTGAACTTGTGGTCCTCCAGCACTACCAAGTCCTTCTCTGCAGAGCTGCTTTCCAGCAGATCAACACCTACCCTGTCCTGGTTCAGGGGTTATTCCTCCCCAGGTGTAGATCCCTTGGGATTTGACCACTATGACCACAGACTTACTCTGCATTAACCCTTTAGATCTTTTGGCTGACACAGTCCTGTTGGCCAGTCCTCTGGCAAAGTCAACTGCCACCTCCTCCAAGTACTCAATTGTCCGTGCTTCTGGAGTCTTCAAACCTGGCCCTGTGAACAGAAGAGGAGCCTTGAGGAGATACAACACAAGTGGTCTTTGGTGGGTTACAACAGAGAAGCACAGATGAGACAGCCCATGGTGATCTGCTCACTTGTTTAAGGCAGTGCCAGTTGCACAACATCTAGAGATCATAGAATCAACCAGGTTGGAAGAGATCTCCAAGCTGATCCAGTCCAACCTAGCACCCAGCCCTATCCAGTCAACCAGACCATGGCACTAAGTGCCTCATCCAGTGCTTGGTCATCCACCTTGGGGCCCACATGTGCTAACCTGAAGCTGTCCCAGAAGGAAGCAAGGCACCACAAAACGAAATTCAGCAATCTCTCAGGGTGAGCTTCATGACTTCTGTGATGGTTTGGGAGTTACCTGCCCCCCCCATGCTTAAGAAAATCACCTGGGCTAGAGTCAGATGGCTGGAAATCAAGGAATGAAGCCACATTTACAGCTTAGCACAATGTACAAGCTGATAGACATAAATACACACAGTCATATACAAATTAAAAGTAACACAGAAACACAAAACCCCTCCCAGAAACAATCAGAGTCCCCAGGAGGGCTCCCAACCCACCCCCCCTTCCCTCTCCCTCTTTTTCCTTCCCTTCAGAAAACAACCAGATCAACCCAAGTATATCTCACATGATAAATCTGGAGATCTGAGGTGAGATGTCAAAAAGAGATGACAAGGAGGTCAGAGGAAGAAGGGGTTAGGTGGATCAGAGAGTTAAAGGCAGTCAGTCAGGGACCAGACCACCAGAAAGAAGGCACAGCCTGAAGTGAGAGCTGAGCAGTGTGTGTGTGAAGTGCTCATCTTAGCTATATTTTGACTAGTTGCCTTTCTCAGCAGAAGAATGAATGATATAGGCCACATGTTGTTTTTCTTCTTTCTTTTCACAGCTAAGGATTTAATTTCTCTCAGTACACTATTTCAGTTAGTCTCAAACCAGCACAACTGCCAAGCACAGGATTTGTATCACCAGTCCGGGGCTGTCCGTGTGTAAAACTTCAGTTTCTAGGAGCAAATACAATGAGTAATGACTCACTGAAATGAGAGAGCAATGGCACAGGGCTACCAGAAGCAGTCTGCAGCCAAAAGTGCAGTCCTGGGCTGCTTCTTGAAGTAGCAGAATAAATCTGGTGTGGCTACAGCTGTGGGTCCTCACAGCTGGATTAACTTCATTAACCTTTGCTAGAAACTGCTCCAACCACACCCAGACGCTGCACAGAGTCCTCAGATGGCAGCAAACACCCCACAGCAGGCAACTGCTCCTAGACACAGGATAAAGTTGGAAGAACAAAAGCAAAAGAGAAACCCTCTCCTCTTTCACCTCCCACTCCTCTTGCCCTCCATCAAAACCTGAGGTCTTCAGCTTTAAAGTTTCACTTCTCTCCACATAAAGACTTGAGAGCATAAACTCAGCAGACCCCAAATGTTGCTGCCTGCTGGAGAGTCTGTCAGCAAGAAACAAACAAAGGAGTGGGTAAGTTTTGACCAGATGATGAAAACTCACTCTAAGGAAGTTTCTATTCATGCCCTGGCAGCACATCAGAGTCACTCCAAGGGAAAATAGCCCAAATAAAACAAGGTCTTTCATCATCCCAGAGCTGCTGCAAAGTCTGCATCTCAGCAACACTCAGTGGATCTTAGAGAACCTAGTGGAAAGTGGAGAGCATTTGGGATTTCTGAGCTCAAACCTTTGCAGCTTCTAAACTGTCTTCAAGGCAACCTGTCTGAGACCTTCAGCTTTTAGTGACCTCATGTACTACAAGATGTGAACACCTATAGAATCATAGAATCAGTGAGGGTTGGAAGGGACCACAAGGAGCAGCCAGTTCCAACCCCCCTGCCATGCCCAGGGACACCCTACCCTAGAGCAGGCTGCACACAGCCTCACACAGCCTGGCCTCAAACACCTCCAGCCATGGGGCCTCAACCACCTCCCTGGGCATCCCAGTCCAGCCTCTCAACACTCTCATGCTCAACAACTTCCTCCTCACATCCAGTCTGAACCTGGTTTCCTCTTTCCATTAGCTTGGGTGCTCAAGGCCCACAAGCAGCAGACTGATACCACAGCTGAAGAGAAGAGCTGCTTATTTTCAGGTCTGATCTCCAAGAACTCTTCAGGCAAGGTGGTCAAACCCCATATATATGCATTTACTTCACTTGTAGTCTTCTACTGTAGGAGCTCCAATCTGTCAACTCACAGAATCCCAGCATGGAGAGGGTTGAAAGGGACCCTTGGAGATCAAGTCCACCCCTGCTCTGCTACAGTAGGGTCACCCACAGCAGGCTGCCCAGGATGGCATCTAGGTAGGTTTAGAAACTCTGCAGAGAGGGAGATCTTTCTGGGCAGCATGGTCCAGTGCTTCAGCACCCTCAAAGGAAAGAAGCCTTCTGGGTTCCAGTTTGTGCCCACTGCCCCTCATGCTGTTGCTGGGCACAACTGGAAAGAGTCTGGCTCCATCATCTTGCCCCCCTCCCACCCACTTCAACACCTCCCACCTCAAATTAACTATTGCTAATCACTGAGAGAGAAGATCCCATCTCAGTCTTCTCCAGACTAAACAGCCCCAAGGCCCTCACAGCCCACCCTCAGAGAAATGCTCCAGTCCCTGCACATCTGCTGGACTCCCTCAAGTAGTTCCCTGTCTTTCTTGAACCAAGGAGCCCAAAACTGGCCCTACTACTCCAGATGTGCCCTCAGTGGGGCAGAGTGGCATGGAGGAGAACCTCCTTGACCTGCTGACCACACTTCTGAATGCACTCCAGGGACTCGCATGTTTTGTTATGCTGGAGTTCGACCTGGGCACAGGAGTAAACAGACCAAGTGAATGTTGTGGAGCCCCCTGCTGAAGGAGAGCTGATGATACCTCATGACACTGCCTCCTGATTAGCAGTCTCTCTCCTTCCAAGCCTTCTTCAGTCAGCCACCACATCACTCCACTCACAGCTGCCTTCCCCCAGACGCCGAGAATGAAAATGAGAGAAGCAGCAAAACGCCTTCTGGCACTGGCTGCTCTCTGAATGAACAAGGAATGCCTCCAAGGCCTGCATGGCTTTTTGTTCCTCCCACACACTTACAAGGTCTGAGCTAGGATGCTGAACAGCTCTTCAGAACATTCAAGTTTCCTTCAAGCAAGGCAGTGGAGTAAAAAGTCACCTTAGCTGGCTCTGAAAAGCCAATTCATGTCTAAGCAAGTAAGGAGTGGTAAAAGCAGTTTTAAGTCAAGCATGAATGTGTGTTTTATATGACAACACAACCAAAGACATCTCTTCCTGGGCAGCTGGGTGTTGGGGAACCTCATGAAGTTCACTAAGAGCAAGTGTAGGGTCCTGCATGTGGGGAGGAATAACCTCCTGCACAAGGACAGGTTAAGAGCAAGTGTAAGGTCCTGCATGTGGGGAAGAATAACCTCCTGCACAAGGACAGGTTAAGAGCAAGTGTAAGGTCCTGCATGTGGGGAAGAATAACCTCCTGCACAAGGACAGGTTAAGAGCAAGTGTAAGGTCCTGCATGTGGGGAAGAATAACCTCCTGCACAAGGACAGGTTAAGAGCAAGTGTAAGGTCCTGCATGTGGGGAAGAATAACCTCCTGCACAAGGACAGGTTAAGAGCAAGTGTAAGGTCCTGCATGTGGGGAAGAATAACCTCCTGCACAAGGACAGGTTAAGAGCAAGTGTAAGGTCCTGCATGTGGGGAGGAATAACCTCCTGCACAAGGACAGGTTAAGAGCAAGTGTAAGGTCCTGCATGTGGGGAAGAATAACCTCCTGCACAAGGAGAGATGCTGGAAAGCATCTCCACAGAGAAGGACCTGAGAATGCTGGTGGACAAGAAGTTCCTCTTGAGCCACTGATGTTCTCTAGTGGCCAAGAAGGCAAAAGGTCTCCTTCATGTTCAGAAGAGTGTGGCCAACAGGTTGGGAGAGGTTCTCCTCCCATTCTGCCATAGTGAGGTTATTCTGGAGTCCAGATCTGGACTCCCCTGTTCAGGAGAGTTAAGAAAACACCAATTGGAGATAGTCCAAGCAGAGACTGAAGAGACTGGAGCATCTCTGACAAGGAGAAGCTTGGAGACCTGGGGCTGTTCAGCTTAGAAACAGGACACACTCAAGAGCTTCATTTCTCAGGGCAGGCAGCAGCATGACTTCCTTTTGCCTCTTTGGTTTTCTTCACCATCAGGAGCTAAAGACCACCAGGGTTCTGTGACCATGCCTTGCATGGCCAAATCAAGCTCAGTACTGTGCAACTGCATGACAGAGGCAG
This sequence comes from Pogoniulus pusillus, assembly GCF_015220805.1. NCBI lineage: Eukaryota > Metazoa > Chordata > Aves > Piciformes > Lybiidae > Pogoniulus > Pogoniulus pusillus. The sequence continues at coordinate 37,231,212 of NC_087270.1, forward strand.
CTCTGGCACAGAGTTTTCCATTATGACTCCTGGCTGCAACTCCTCAAAGCTTTCAGTGAAAGCTATGGATGGTTGGCTCCTCCATGTAGTCACCTTCCAAGAAAACCCCTCTAGTGTAAGAGCAGCAGAAGCAAGGAATCATTCCCTAGCCCATTCAGCACTTGGAAATCTGCAGTTTGCAGTGAGTTTCTTCCTCCCACTGCAAGTCAGCTGGGAATTCAGAGCACCTCAGCTGTGGAGGTTGGCTTCGTCTCAAGATCTTGTCACAGAGATTAACATCTGCAGGCTGCATAAATATAGACATTGGTCATCCATGCTCCTTTCATGATGGCTTGCAATCTGTCCTCCTGACATGATAAATGAGGAAGGCAGGTTCTTATCTGTATAATTAGCTTATGCAAGAGAGCCAGCAGCCCTGCCCTCCCTCCTGCCCTTTCCCTACTCACTGGGCTTAGGAGGAACCTGAGATTTCAGTGTGCCTGCACCTATAATTCTAAGGGGGGAAGGGATATTGCATTGCAGAGCATAGTAAGGACGTTGCAGTGCAAGAATCCCAGCGTGGTTGCAAAGCACCTCTGGGGATCATCTAATCTAACTGCCCTGCTGAAGCTTAGTCAAATTGCCCAAGATTGTGTCCAGGCTAAAAGAGACATCAACTCCCTGAGCTGCTTGGTTCAGGTCTTCAGTGACCTCACAGAATCAAGCAGGTTAGAAGAGACCTCCAAGCTCAGCCAGTCCAACCTAGCACCCAGCCCTGGCCAATCAACCAGACCATGGCACTAAGTGTCTCACCCAGGCTTTGCTTGAACACCTCCCTGGGCAGCCCATTCCAATGGAAAGTTTTTCCTCATTTTCAGATGGAGCCTCATAGGTTCCAGTTTGTGCCCATGACCCCTTGTGCTCTTGCTGAGCACCGCTGAAAAGATTCTGGCCCCATCCACTTGACTCTCAACCTTCAGCTATTGATCAGCATTGAGAAGATTCCATCCTTGTGCTGCTCTTCTCCAGGCTAAACAGCTCCAGGTCGCTCAGCTTCTCTTCACAGAGATGCTCCAGACCCCACAGCATCTTTGTAGCCTTTGCTGGACACTCTCTAGCAGTTCCTTGTCTTTCTTGGACTGAGGAGACCAGAACTGGACACAATACTTAGATCTAGCATCACTATGGCAGAGGAAGGAGAGCAGGAACTCTCTTGACCTGCTAGTTACACTCTTCTTAACACAGCCCAAGAGACCACAAGGGCATGTTTCTGGCTCACAGTGAACCTGTTCCCCCCACCCCCCACTTCCATGTCCTTCTCCATGGAGCTTCATTCCAGCATATCAACCCCTAACATGTTCTGGTGCACAGGTGCAGGACCCTACATTTGCTCTTGATGAACTTTAAGAGGTTTCCCTCCCAGGCCATATGTTTTACCCTCACTGGACTGTTGACTGCATCAGTGCCTTCTCCACCCAGGTAGAGAGGTTAATTGACAGGCATCAATTAGAGCTAAGAAGGATCATGTCTGACCTAGTGGGTCCACCAGCTGGTCAACCAGACCCATCTTCTTTGCCCTGTCAGCACGTATGTTCCTCCCAGTCAGCATCATGTCAAAGGCAGCTGGAAGTCCCACCTGGAAGAGTAGAAAGGACATTTCAGAATGGAAGAGTGAGAGAGAAATGGAAAGAAAGAGCTACCAAGTGAAGTTCTTTCTCCTCCTTACCATCTTTGGCAGCCTTTGAGTACCCCCTGCCCCTGGCAGGAGACCCAGCAACACTTCAGGTGTTCCCAAGACGGTTTTCTTGTCCTTTGTTGCTATTCTGTAGTGACAGGCAATGGCAACCTGAAAAAAAAGAAAGAAAACAAAAGGCTTCCCTGTAAGTGACCACAGGAAAACTGGACACCCATCACACAGGTCTCTTCTACACACTGCCTCAAGCTTTCCTGCCAGTGCTTCCCCAACTCCCTAATCCAACCACCCAAGTCCCCACGGTGCTCACCGATGGCTTCCCCCAGCAAGAGCAACACGCACAGGGAGGTGACAGCAAGCAGCTACAACACGAACATGAAACTCCTAAACTCAGCCAAGCTGTTTATAAATACTCTCATCTAGACCACCAGGGGCTAAAGGAATTCGCTTACTACCCTGAAAGCATGAGCCCATTAATGGATCAGCTATGATACTTGGTTTATTGCTGCACCACCAAGTTCAGCTCTGTCACCAGAGTGCTGCTTGAGGACTCACTCTGTAATTGAAGAGGTTATTCTGGTTTAGAAAACTTTGCTCCAGGAATTACTGTAGATGACAAACCCCTAAATGTTGATTATAAAGCAAGTCATGGACTCACAGCACAGTGGGGGTTGGAAAGGACCTCTGGAGATCATCTAGTTCAACCCCGCTGCTAAAGCAGGGTCACCCAGAGCAGGCAGCCCAGGATTGCAGCTGGGTAGGGTTTGGAAACTCTCCAGAGAAGGAAACTCCACAACCTCTCTGGGTAGCCTCTTCCAATGCTCCAGCATCCTCACAGGGAAGAAATTTCTCCTGATCTTCAGATGGAACCTTCTGGATTGGTTTGTACCTGTTGTCCCTTGTCCTGTTGCTGCGCACCACTGTGTTCAAAAAGAGTCTGGCCCCATCCTCTTGCTCCCTACCCTTTGGCTCTTGCTGAGCATTGAGAAGATCCCTCTCAGTCTGCTCTTCTCCAGGTTAAACAGCCTCAGGTCTTCCAGGCTCTTGCCACTGACCCTCACCTCTCTGGATCTACCTGAAGTGGCAGGTGCTGGAGCAGAGTAGGCAGGTTGAGGTGGAGCCTGCCCACGCTCCTACACTCATCCCTCTCACAACCACCTTTAAAAGTTGCTGGGAAACAACACTTAATTCATCTGAAAAACAGCAATTTCCAGCCTGGACTCTGCCAGAGGCATTTATCCCCATCCAATGGCTGCTGGAAACAAGGAGTTTTCCCTGGGGTGCTCTAACCTAAGTATTGACTTGGCCCACACAGGTTCACATTTGCTTAGCTCTCAACAGAAGCAGCCAAACTAGCACAGCAGAGCCCTGAAGCACGACTGAGCCATTAACTTGCCACAGACTCATTTGGATGGATGGAATGAAACCATGTCAGGTCCCAAATCCTTCTCAGCCCTGCAGGCATCAGGATAGTTTAAGAGAACCAGCCCTACTGACTCCCACTCCTGCTCAGACTCAGAATACCTCCAGTCCTCCTCCCAGGCAGGAGCCACTGATGGCAGCTACGATGGGCTTCGGAGAGTGCTCAATTTTTTCTAGCATCTTCTGTCCTTCCTGAGAGAGCTGAGACACTTCCTGAGCGGTCTTGCAGGCTGCAATCATGCTGCAGTGAGGCAGAAAGGCTGGTCAGAATGGGAAAAGCACTGAGAAAATGGCAGTAAAATGAGAATGTTTCAATGGCCTGTTCCCACAAAGCTCCACTGACTGATGGACAGGAGAGAGCTATTTAGTTACTCGCTCTCAGACTAACAGACAACACAAGGAGACTACTAAATTCCACGGGTTAAGTCACTGCATGCTGACACAGGGCTCTGCCTGCAAGCCCTGAATGAGTTTCCTTGTATTAGAGCTTTGAAAGCCTTTGGGAGAGAGGAGGAAGGGCCTTAGGAAGCCTCAAAGCACTTGCCAGGAAGGGTGGAGGGGAGAGCCCAGGATCACTTTTTAGAGGAGCAGATGGTTGGTGCCCTGGTGTTGCACTCTGCCAACTAGAGCCTCCCTGTGCTAATTATTCTGACAAAAGGCAGCTACATTTGCCAGGCAGGCACAATTTGGGAGGCTGGCAGTGTTGAGATCAGCAGATACCACCAGCCCTGGCTACTGCCTCCTGACATTGAGCTTCTGCCCCTGAATAAGGCCAGCCAGAAACCAAACCAAACCAAACAAGTTTCTGAAGTGTTTATTTGCAATTTAACTTCCCCTCAGAGCTTTTAATGTCTTTAAACAAATATTCTGCCCTACTCAATGTCAGGACAACAGCACACCAACACTCAACGAGAGCACCCACACCCTGCAAACCCAATGCTGGATTGCCTGAGAGGCTGCTGAGATGCTCCAAAGTGGCAGAGCACCAAATGCTGCCTTCATCAAGGGGCCACGCTGGCAGACTGCCAGGCACTCAAACCCAGCTTAAACGAAGCTCTGCATGTAAATGACCTGCTCCTGTTGTAAGCCAGACCAAAGGACAATGCTCACCCCAGAGCCAGGAGGGGTTTTCTTGGCTGCACCCCAGCATGCAGGAAGGAATGATCCAGTGCTTGCAGCCAAATGAGGTTTAATGACTCACCATGCTCCTCTCTATCAGGGTCCTAACTTCATTTGAGCACACTAGCACATGGGTTTCCCTCCTAACCTCTGCCTCACCCCTGGGGAGACGTCAGTGACAAAATGTTGAGACTTCCCCAACACAGACCACAAGATCTGGAGGCTGAGCTTCAGAGGAAGCTCCTTCAGCTTAACTTCAAGCACTCTCAGTACTTACTCAATATCTGCTCCAGCAATGAAAGAGCCTGGCTTGGAGGAGATGAGGACAGCACTTCTGACAGATTCATTGGCCCAGATCTCATTCATTACCTCATTAAACTCCGAGTTGAGTTGTTTGGAGAGAGTGTTTACCTGGAAGCAGCAAATAAGCATTGTAAAGAGGCAGCTGAGGAGACAGCAGAGTTTAACCACTGCATAAACACTGGATTCATTCACAAAATGGTTTAGGTTGGAAGGGACCTCAAGGATCATCCAGTTCCAACCCTCCACTGTAGGCAGGGGCACCTCCCACTAGAGCAGGTTACTCAAGGCCTCATCCAACCTGGCCTTCAACTCCTCCAGGGAGGGAGCAGCCACAGCCTCCCCGGGCAACCTGTGCCAGTGTCTCACCACCTTCACTGGAAAGAACTTCCTCCTAACATCTACTCTATATCTCCCCTCTGCCAGTTTAAACCCATTCCCCCTTGTCCTGTCATTACAAGATCTGGTCAATAGTCCCTCCCCAGCCTTCCTGTAGGCTCCCTTCAGATACTTTCATCAGTAAACCAGCACAGAGAATGAGACTGACAACAAAAGGCCAAAGCCAGTGGTAGGTCTGACTGAAGCAGCTCTGCAGCCTTTCAAGATTTGCCTTCTGGAAAGCAAAAAAAAACCCAACAGACCATCCAAGTCTTCACCCAACAGCCAGATCACTGCATGGCAAAACTGTAATGGTCCTAGGGGGCTCAAATCGAGCCCAGATTTGCTAGAGAAGTTAATTCCATCTTTGCCATGAAACAGTGGCATTAATACTAAGATCATTAGAACTGTGGAATTGTTTAGGTTGGAAGAGAGCTTTAACATCATCCAGTCCAACCACTAACCCATCAGTGTCAGGTCACCACTAAAGCATATCACTCATCTACACAGCTTTGAAACTCCTCCAGGGATGGGGACTCCAGCACTGTCCTGGGCTTGACAACCCTTTTGGGGAAGAAACTGCTCCTTATGTCCAACCATAACCTCTCCCTGGTGTGACTTGAGGTCATCTCCTCTTATCCTGTCGCTTGTTACCTGGGAGAAGAGACTGGTCCCCACCTCACTCCAACTTGCTTTCAGAGACTTGTAGAGAGTAAGAAGGTCTTCTCTCAACTGCCTTTTCTCCAGGCTAAATACCTCAAGCTCTCTCAGCAGCTCCTCACAAGATTTGTGCTCTAGACCCTTCACCAGCTTTGTTGCCCTTCTCTGGACACACTCCAGCATCACATTGTCCTTCTTGGAGTGAAGGGCTCAAGACTGCTGATGAAACCCTGTAGTAGATCATCAAGCAACCTATCATTAAGAATTTCTCCCTTAACCTCACTGACAGTGAGTTTGTGACCTCAAACCCAGATTTTAAAGAGCTTTTAAGCTGTTTTTCCCCCACTGTATGTAACAGAGACTCTCCTTAACTGTGTTGAATGCAAGAGCTTAGCAAGATCTAGCAGTACCTTATGCCAGTGAGGGACAAGTTAACTTAGTAAACACAAAATATTTCCAGGAGGCCTTTTCAGATGTCTCACTAATTAAACACCCCAAACACTTGTTCTGCTAATTCTGTTTTGCTCACAGCTTTGAAAAGCTGCAGGTTAGGAAAGTTGTCAGGCTTTTCCACAGAGAATCATAGAATCAAGCAGGTTGGAAGGGACTTCCAAGATCAGACAGTCCAACCTAGCACCCAGCCCTGGCCTGGCCAATCGACCAGACCATGGCACTAAGTGCCTCAGCCAGGCTTGGCTTCAACACCTCCAGGCATGGAGACTCCACCACCTCCCTGGGCAGCCCATTCCAATGCCAATCGCTCTCTCTGACAACAACTTCCTCCTCACATCCAGCCTAGACCTCCCCTGACACAACTCCAGACTGTGTCCCCTTCTTCTGTTGCTCATTGCCTGGCAGAAGAGACCAACCCCCACCTGGCTACAGCCTCCCTTCAGGCAGTTGAAGACAGCAATGAGGTCTGCCCTGAGCCTCCTCTTCTGCAGGCTACACACCCCCAGCTCCCTCAGCCTCTCCTCACAGGGCTGTGCTCCAGGCCCCTCTCCAGCTTTGTTGTCCTTCTCTGGACACCTTCCAGCACCTCAACATCTCTCTTGAATGGAGGAGCCCAGAACTGGACACAGCACTCAAGGTGTGGCCTGAGCAGTGCTGAGTCCAGGGGCAGAAGAACCTCCCTTGTCCTGCTGCCCACACTGTTCCTGATGCAGGCCAGGATGCCATTGGCTCTCTTGGCCACCTGGGCACACTGCTGGCTCATGTTCAGCTACTATCTACCAGCACCTACTCCTGCCATTTCCACCTGTTAACCTAAGAGAGTACCTTGGAATTTGGTGTGTTGAAGCGTACGACGGCAACATCTCCTTTGACATCATAGGTAACGTGGGTTCTGTCTGGAAGCAGAGAGAGATGGGTCAGTGGAATTCAACCTTGTGGTCAGTGGATTTTAAGAACATGGATTGTAGAAGGGCTTAGGTTGAGAGGGACCTCAGAGATGAAGTTGCATAGAAAAGCTTTACACTTACTCTGAAGGGCAGTGGAGGTGGAGATGTTACGGCAAGCATAACCTGAAGAAAAGACAGCAGAGATGTTAAAGGGATTCTTTGTAGTCTCATCTTAACTCTCCTTCAGCAACCTATCCTCTCATCTCCCCTCATCTGCTAAGCACAACATTTTGCAAGGTGCTGAATATGAGCCAGTTCCTTCTCTTGGCCTGATCTGTGCCACCTCCAGAATTTAGTAGAGCCACACAAATGAATTTAGAACCATTTAGGTTGGCAAGGACCTTCAAAATGTTTGAGTCCAACTGTCAAGGCCACCACTAAACCACAACCCTCACCACCATATCCACACAGCTTCTCAATCCCTCCAGCAATGGGGATTCCACCATTGCCCTGGGCAGTCTGTTTCAGGCCTTGGCAGCATGTTTGGGCACAAAATTGTTCTTCATGTCCAACCAAAACCTCCCATGGAGCAACTTGAGGCCATTTCCTCTTGTCCTGTTTCTTGTTCCATGGGAGAAGAGACTGATCCCCACCTGCCTCCAACCTCATTTCAGGGAGCTGTAGAGAGCCAACTTTTCTCCAGGCTAAGTATCCCAAATTCCCTCAGCCATTCCTCACAAGACTTGTGCTCTAGGGATGACTTTCACAGCACACATTCACAGAATCCCAACACAGTGGGTGCTGGAAAGGACCCCTGGAGACAATCTACTCCAACCTCCCCGCTCAAGCAGGGTCACTCAAAGCAGGTTGCCTGGGATCTCAGTCTGCAGGCAGACTCCACAACCTCTCCGGACAGCCTGGCCCAGTGCTCCAGCAACCTGACATGAAACAAGATTTTCCTTACAATCTACTTTGTGCCTGTTGCTGGACACCACTGGAAAGGGTCTGGTGCCATCTCCCTGCCCTTTAGATATTGGTGAGCATTAAGTGGATCCCCTCTCAGGCTGCTCTTCTAAACAGGCTGAGCCTTTCCTTCTCATAGAGATGCTTCAGTATCCTCAGCATCTTTGCAGCTTTTGCTGGACTCTCTCTAGGGCAGAGTAGAGGGGGAAGGGCTCCCAATACCAGCGAAACTCAGAGCAAAGTCTTCCCTAAGAGCTGAAGCAGCAGCTTTAAGCTGTTGCCCCTCCCCACAACTCAGTGCTTCCTCACATGCTAAACCACAGACTGTGCTGCACACTGAAGTTTTGAGCCTGCAGATTAACTTCTCTGCCAACCCAGCCTAACCACCCCAGAACAGCTCTGCAGAACCATGTCTTCGTGCCACACCACATATTGCTTCAGAAATCCTTGGATAGGCATTGGGTGAGCAACAAAAAGAGCTCCCAAAATATTTATTCTCGCCTCCTCACCTCTATCTGTCAAAACCATCCTTGATGCAACCCTACTAATCCCATGCAGAAGCACCCAGACAAACCCCTTTGTTACAAAGCCCTCCTCAAACTCAGACCATGGAGTGAACAAGTTCTGTCCACAAGTGAAATGCCACTTTCCTGACTCACGCTGAGGAATCACACACAGCCTGTCCTCAGGACATGAATGAATCACAGCATCAAGCAGGCTGGAAGAGACCTCCAAGCTCAGCCAGTCCAACCTAGCACCCAGCCCTAGCCAGTCATCTAGACCATGGCACTGAGTGTCTCAGCCAGTCTTTTCTTGAACACCTCCAGGCACAGCGACTCCACCACCTCCCTGGCAGCCCATTCCAATGCCAATCACTCTCTCTGACAACAACTTCCTAACAACATCCAGCCTAGACCTCCCCCAACACAACTCCAGACTGTGTCCACTTCTTCTGTTGCTGCTTGCCTGGCAGAGGAGACCAACCCCACCTGGCTACAGCCTCCCTTCAGGTAGCTGCAGCCAGCAATGAGGTCAGCCCTGAGCCTCCTCTTCTGCAGGCTGCACACCCCCAGCTCCCTCAGCCTCTCCTCACAGGGCTGTGCTCCAGGCCCCTCACCAGCTTTTTTTCCCCTTCTCTGGACACCTTCCAGCACCTCAACATCTCTCTTGAGTCTTGAATCTCAGCTCCATTCCAGTGATCTGATCTTGACCAAGAGGATCCATCACTGGAGACCTACAGTGAATCCCTGCCAAAGCTGCATGAAGTCTAAACTCCACTAGAAATGTGACTCCTCAAGCACCATACCAGAGTGTGGTTTGGGGGGGAAGGGCCCTTTCAAGCTCCCCTAGCCAAACCCCCTTGCAGTCACCAGGGACACCTTCAACTAGAACAGGTTGCTCAGAGCCTTGTCCAACCTGACATGGAATGATGCCAAGGATGGGCCATCTACCACCCCAGGTGAGCAACCTGGGCCAGGGTCTCACCACCCCTCAGTGTAAAACACTTCTACCTTCTCTCTACTCTGAATCTTCCTCTCTTTCAGTTTTAAACCATCATCCCTTGGTCTGCCACAACAGGCCCTGCTAAAATGTCTGTCCACAGCTTCCTTACTGGCCCCTTTAAGTACTGAAAGGCCACAAGAAGGTCTCCCTGGAGTCTTGTCTTCTCCAGGCTGAACAACCCCAACCCCTCAGCCTGTCCTCACAGCAGAGGAGTTCAAGCCTACAGAGCATTTTTATGACCCCACCTAGACCCATTTCAACAGGTCCATATCTTTCCTGTGCTGAGGATCCCAGAGCTGGACAGGGCAACAACAGCACAGCCAGTTTTGCCAGGGAGGTTTAATGCTCAGTGCTGGTAAACCATTCAGGAACAAAACATTCCCACTCTCAGCAGAAAATCCAGGGAGAACACACTCAAAACCTGAGCCTGCACCTGACCAACAGGCACCTTCCCCTCCAGGCTGCCTTGTGACATGGGCTCAGAGCTGTCTGCTGCACTTTGGCCCTCTCTCCACGCTGTCTCTGGCACTGGAGGGAGGGACTGACCTTTGTGCTCCATTCCCCAAGCCCAGGAGAGATGGTGTGACACCGCGGGGATGGAAATTCAGCGTCAGGCTGCACCGTCAAACAGGTTCGTGGTGTGCCTCTGTCTGGGTCATGTGCCCCACATTCCCAGTTTGTAAACACCCAGGGAACTGCTTTTCACCACTAAGCTACTTTCCAAGTCATTTTCTCTTAGGACAATACCCAGATTGTTGCAGACAACATTATTCCCCTCAACTTTCTGCCTGCTGAATTCAACTTGTCCTGAAATGAAGCACCAATGCTCATTTTCCAGCACCGTCTGACAGTTTCTCTGCTGACAGATGCTCCTCAGCAGAACAAGCAGCAATTTTACAGCACTGTTTTAACCCAATAAAGGTCCTACAGCTTCAAAAAGAAGGCAAGGACTGAACCATCCTAATGAACTCATCTGCTTTGATCCTGTTTTGCTGCACATGGCAGGAAGGAGAATGAATCATAGAATCAAGCAGGTTGGAAGGGACCTCCTAGATCATCCAGACCAACTTAGCCCCATCCAGTCAACCAGACCATGGCACTAAGTGCCTCATTCAGGCTTTGCTTGAACACCCCCAGGCACAGCAACTCCACCACCTCCCTGGGCAGCCCATTCCAATGGCAAATCACTCTCTCTGGGAAGAATTTCTTCCTAACATCCAGCCTAGACCTCCCCCAGCACATCTTGAGACTGTGTCCCCTTGTTCTCTTACACGACACTAAACGAACCTCAGCTCTGAGGCAAGTGATAACGTTTTCCTCCCACGCTATCAACCAGGCATCTGCTGGGAAGGGAAGCAGCAAATCACTCCTCAGTGCTTGCCCACGAGGTAGTAAAAAGTGGCAGCACAAACAACCTCGATTAGAAACAAAAAGCGAATGGTTGGTTTATCTTTTCCCTGCCTCTCCATGTTCCTGCCTCGCTTTCCTCCTTCACATCAGTTCTGCGCTGCTTCCCTCCACATCAGCTCTGCAAACAGAATGGGATCACAGAACCCCGGAGAGAAGCAAGGAGCATATAGGGCTCATCCCAGAATCCCAACATGCTGGAGGCTGGATGATTTAGTAAACCCCCCCGATAGAGCAAGGTCACCTACAGCAGGTTGCTCCACAGTTACATTATCTAGGTAGGTTTGGAATCTCTCTGGGGAAGGAGACTCCGCAACCTCTCTGGGCAGGAAAGAAGTTTCTCCTTATTTTTAGGTGGAGTCTCCTGGGATCCAGTTTGTGATTATTGCTGGGCCTCATCCTTTTTCCCCTTCACCCTTAAGCTATTGATGAGCACTGAGAAGATTTCCTCTCAGCCTGCTCTTCTCCAGGCTAAAGATCCCCAGGTCTCTCAGCATTCCCTGCTCAGAGCGATGCTGCAGTTCTCTCAAAATCTTTTCAGCCTCTGCTGCACTCTCTCCAGCAGCTCCCTTAAACTTTGAATTCCACTTTGCTCTTCAGTTTTAGCAAAACAAAAGATACAAAGTGGGAATCAAAACATAATCAGGGTTACAGAAATCTACATTTTACTACAAACTCTTCTGGAACGATTCTGCCATTGAAGTAACAGCAGTTTGGTACTGGAGCAAGGCTTCCTTAACCTGGCATGGTTTATTTTAGAGGCCAGGATACCTGTGGAAAAACCCATCTGAAAACTAAGAGCACGTTTGCTTGGTCACATCTGCTTTAGTTGTTGACTCATTCCGCACTGGGATGGCAACCTGCCAAGATGGGTGCCAGGAAACGCCTCCTTCAGATGCTGAAGGAAGCCAGATGTGAGCTTCTGCCATTTCACTGACGTCCCTTCTGGAATTAAAAGCCTTTGATTATCGATGCCATTCCACCACTTCACTCATGCCAATGAAAAGTCCATCTAGAGACTGAACACCAACACTTCAGGCAGGTGCCCTCAGGACTTTGCTGAGAACTTGGAGAATGGAAGCCACCCCTTTCATGCAGTCCAGCCAGGATCTGTTTCTTCCTACTTTCTCTTTTCTCTGTCATTTCCTCAGCTGCATCCCTGTCCAGCACTTCCCCTTTACTCACCCAGATGTGACTTGCCACTGGAATTGGGAACAGCATCCATGGATGGTTCTGGAGGAAAGCCTTCTTTCAGTGCTGGACCAAGCCAAACACCAGAGGAGCAAAGGAGCTGAAGCTCAGGGCAACTGCTCAGCCTCTACCTCCGAGCTGACAGCACAGAGCTGGCAATCTCTGACCAAACTGAGCTTTCCTTCCCCCTCTGAGAACCTGCTAGCACATGGCATGTGGCTCAGCAGGTACAGCCAGCTCAAGCTCACACTGCCTTCTCCTGCCTGCTTTTGCATGTCTCTCAGCCTGCCCTGGAGAGGTTTGCATCCTCTCTGACAAACTTTCACAATGATATTAAAGTGAGTGACAGCATCCTTGCAGTAGCCCCAGGATTGTTTGTGACAAATCCCAGCATGGTGAGGGTTGGAAGTGACCTCTGGAGATCACCTAATTCCATCTGCCTGCTAAGGCAGGGTCACACACAGCTCCTAACAATGGCCAGGCACATCTGAAAACTCTGCTGAGAAGGAGACTCCACAGCCTCTCTGGGCAGCCTCTTCCCATGCTCCAGCAGCCCCACAGGAAATAGTTTATCCTCATGTTCAGATGGACCCCCTGGGTTCCACTTTGTGCCCATTGCCCCTTGTCCTGTCACTATGAGCCACTGAAGAGTCTGGCCCCAGTCCTTCAGCCCTGTGCTTTAGCTATTGATCAGCATTCAGAAGATTCTCCTTTCAGTCTGCTCTTCTCCAGGCTAAACAGCTCCAGGTCTCTCACCTCCTCCTCCTCCTCAGACAGATGCTCCAGTCCCCTCAGCATCTTTGTAGCCTCTCGTGAGCTATGTCCAGCAGTTCTTTGGATCTCTTGAACTGGGGAGCCCAGAACTGGGCCCAGAACTCCAGATGTGACCTTACTAGGGCAAAGTAGAGGGGGAGATGAACCTATTTTGACCTGCACCCCAGGAGACTACTGACCATTTTGGCTACAGGGGCACATTGCTGGCTCATGGACAACTTCTTGTCCACCAGCACTCTAAATCCTTCTTTGTAGAGCTGGTCAACCCCTAATCCATACTGGTGTAGGGGGTTATACTCCCCCCCAGGTGCAGGACCCTTGTTGAATACCTCACAGTTTGCCTCTGCCTAACTTTTCAGGTTATCCAGGTCTTGCTGAGTGGCAGCACAGCCTGATGGTATGTCAGCCACTCTTCCCAGCTTGCTATCATCAGCAAAACAAAGAGTATTGGAGCCCCCATGACAAGAGGGATGTGGATGTGCTAGAGAGTGTCCAGAGCAGGGCCAGGAGGATGCTCAGAGGACTGGAGCAGCTCTGCTGTGAGCACAGATTGAAAGAGTTGGGGCTGTGCAGGCTGCAGAAGACTCCCAGGTGACCTTCTTGTGGCCTTCCAGGATCTGAAGGGGGCTACAAAAAAGCTGGGGAGGGACTTTGGAGGCTGTCAGGGAGTGGCAGGACTGGGAGGAATGGAGCAAAGCTGGAGGTGAGGAGAGTCAGCCTGGAGGTGAGGAGGAAGTTGTTGAGCAGGAGAGTGGTGAGAGGCTGGACTGGGTTGCCCAGGGAGGTGGTTGAGGCCCCATGGCTGGAGGAGTTTGAGGCCAGGCTGTGTGAGGCTGTGTGCAGCCTGCTCTAGGGTAGGGTGTCCCTGGGCATGGCAGGGGGGTTGGAACTGGCTGATTTTTTGTGGTCCCTTCCAACCCTGACTGATTCTATGATTCTACTGCCAGTTACAAGCAACGACAGCCTGAGCACTGACAGCCCTGGAGTTACCACAGCTCTGCTTGTTATCAGTCGCAGCACACTGCTCCTGTGACAACCAGCACTTGCTTTAACACCACGAGTAAAACACGTTTTAGATTTAAAACGCTGCTGGATTTCAGGTCAATGTCGACATCAGACCACGAGGCCCTTCACAGTGTAGAAACGAGAACTGGTTTCCAACACCTCTGAGCCTTCCAAGGGGCACCCTGGCGGTTCCCTGCTTTGGCAGCTCTGCACGGAGGCATCATAAGCCTCCAACAGGCAGGAGGGTGCCAAGACCACGCCTGGGTCGGATCGCAAGGGAGCATCAATCAATGGAAATACACATCAGGCACCTGAAAACGGTAACATCGCTCGGGATGTCCTCCCCAGCCACGTTAAGGCAGAGGGATACTGCCTTCCCCCGTGTCCTCCGCTAAGACAGCCCCAGGATCCACACATCCAAGGACACGGGGACTCGCCCTGCCACGCATGGCAAAGGACACGGGCAATATGCACAGGTGGAGGGACAGAAGGACGCTCTCGCCCTGTGGATCAGCTCACACAACCTTGCCTGGGGGATCTGCCCTCTCACACAGGGTCACAGGATCCCCAGCCGTACACGGGCTCCCAAAACGAGTGGAAGGACACAGGGGCCGCGGTCGGGCACACGAACGGCAGCCTGCCGTGGGGACCGGAGCAGGAGCATCTGCCCCGCGGGGCACACCCCCCCCTGCCCCCCACGGCCCCCGAGGACACGGAGGCACGGACCTCTGCCCTGGGGAAACCGCGGTAAAGGGTGACCACAGACACGCCAGGGACGCTTCTTGCGCCGTTCACAGGCTGTGGGACAACCTCTGGATGCGGGACACCAACACACTTCACAGGGACCCTTCCGCGGCGTCAGCCCCCGCCCTACGGCTCCCTCACCTTCAAACTCCCTTCGCCTCACAGCCTCCCCCGGGCCCCACGGTTTCCTCACACCCCGGATCACCCCCTGCTCCGTTCCTCAGAGACCCTCCCCCGCTGACTCCCTGCTCCTCCCAGCGCTGACCTCCTCCTCGCTCGCCCAGTGCCACCCTCACTCAGTCACATGGATACGCGCTCGCAGCGGGACCGGACCCCTCCCCACCCCGCGGTCCGCGTCCGTTCCGCCCCAGGCGCAGGCGGCGGCAGCTCACCGGCGGGCGGCGGGCGGCAGGCGCTGTACTTGGTGGCGGCCGTGAAGCGCCCGAGGCTGCCGATAGCTCGCACCGCGGCCGCCATCTTGCGAGGTCGAATGAGGGAGAGGCCAGCCGGAGGGCAGGGCTTAGCCGCTTCAGCCCTGCCGGCGCGGACCCGCCCTAGGCTGCCCGGGGCTCTGCCTGTTCGCTCCACGCTCTCCGGTATCCATACGAGCCGGGATTGCCGGACGTGGAGAGGGGGAGAGTGCGAGCAGGGGGTGTGGAACGGGTGGTGTCCCTCAGGCGGGCGCTGGGCTGCCCGGAGGGTGGGGCGGGCGCGGGGTCCTTGGTGAGTGGCGGCGCGGCGGGCGGTGGCGGCAGCGGCGGGCGGTGGCGGCAGCGGCAGTGCGGGGCGGCGCCGGGCGCAGGGCGGAGGTGCGTGGCGTGGGGAGCGGGCTGGGGGTGCTGCGGAGGGAAAAGGGGGAAGGCGGAGGGGCCGGGCGGGGAGAGGAGGGGAAGGAAGTAGAAATGGGTGTGTGAGTCGGGTGGGTGGGTGGAGGGAAGCAGGTGAAAGGTGAAGGAGAGCGCTAGGTGCGAAGGTGACAGGCGGGGCCTGTCGCTTCACCGGGGAGGTGTAGTAGCCGTGTGTGGTTTTCGGGCACCTCTTACGTTGCTTTTAGCTCACGAAAGGCTGCGTGTCTGGGCCGGGGTTGCCCGTGCGCGGCTGAGGAGTGCGGAGGGGCTCTGGGAGCTTTGCCCGGTGTGAGGAGGTGGTGCCGGGTAAGGGGAGTGAGTGTGTGGTGGGACGAGACGCAAGTGCGGGGGGCCTGTGCCCGCTGTTGGTGCGCCACACCTGTCGTGTGAGTCCGTGCAGGAAAGGCGGTGCGGTGCGTACGGGGGTCAGGGCTGTGGAAAGAGGGAGGGGATGAGGGACTGCTGTGCCAACAGGGCTGATGCTCCAGCCTCCAGAAAGCTTTGTCCGGGTCGATGTGGGAGGGCAAAAGGCTATCCTGGTAGGGGGACACAGTCTCAAGTTGTGCCGGGGTAGGTCTAGGCTGGATGTTAGGAGGAAGTTCTTCACAGGGAGAGTGATTGGCATTGGAATGGGCTGCCCAGGGAGGTGGTGGAGTCACTGTCCCTGGAGGTCTTCAAGACAAGACTGGATGAGGCACTTGGTGACATGGTCTGGTTGACTGGCTAGGGCTGGGTGCTAGGTTGGATTGGATGATCTTGGAGGTCTCTTCCAACCTGCTTGATTCTATGATTCTACTAGGGGAGCAATTGGTTATTGAAATTCGAGGGCATAGTTCTTGTGATGAGTGAGGTGAGTGAGTATCATGAGAGGTGAGCAGGTGAGCGAGGCGGTCTGGTTTGGGGACACAGAAAGGAGCTGTTTTGTCAGTGGGAAGAAAATTCAGTTGGGGTGGGGGACGAGACAGAGAAGGATGATCAGAAGGAGGAGGTCTGTGTTCTGCACCTTTCCTGGTGTTAGAAGCCTACACTTGGCTTGTGGGATGCCAGCACAGGTGGCTGATGAATGCTGTGTGGCACATAGGAGTGGAGCTGTAAGGTGTGATCTTAATGCTGTACAGAGCAGCAGTAAGGGGATGGGGAAGACTTAAGGCTACAGGTTTTTCCCTGAACATCTAGGGAATAGAAGTGTGTGTGGGTGAAGGCTGTTGTGATGCAGCCAGAGAAGGAGCTTTTCTTTACCCTGAGCAGTAAAAACTGCAAATGAAGTTTGGTTTGTGGGGAAACGATTTTGGAATGAGCTTTGGGAGAGCTACAGAGCAAGATTTTGGGGTGGTGGATACCACTTTGTCCTGCTTCCTATGGGGTCGTGCAGCAGAAGATACTGAGGTTTGAACTGATGGTTAAAGTGTGAGCTAGTGGCCTGAAATTGTGCCAAGGAGAAAGCATCAGGAGAGTCAGGCTGGCAGGGAGATTGGTTGGGCACTGGGACAGTTTTCCAGTGGGGGAGGCAGTGGAACAGTTACTGGGAAGGGAATCAAGCCACGCTGGCTGCTGTTGATACATTGCTGGGTCACTGCAGAGGTGAGTATTTATTTACAGGGACATTTGCAGGCCACAGTCATAAGCCAGGCTCCTTGTGAGTTAAGTGCTGTTCCAAAAGTGTGACAGGAAGTAATTTTCTGTGCTGCTGTCCTTACTGTGTCTTTTCTAATTTGCTTTTTTTGCATTTTTGTGGAGCCGGCAGGTTGTTCACCTTGGAATTGCTCTGAGTCCTGTTTGGATTAATTACCAGTCTTTCTCCAGCTCTCTAGATATCAAAATGAGTTCCATGCTGGGCCATGCTGTCAGGAATTTCCCTGCCTCCTCAGGATGGGCTGCCAGGGTCTGTAAGTATTGTTGCTTTTATTAAAAGCTTGAATTGCTGAGGTAGAAAGTCCTAAGTTTTGGGTCTGGGCTGGCTGCTTGTACCTGAATCTCTGCTCTATTGGCACCTTAATAGAGATGTGGTCAAAAAAAGCCTGTATGAGGCACTTAGTGCCTTGATCTAGTTGATTGGACAGGGCTGTGTGATAGATTGAACTGGATGATCTTGAAGGTCTCTTCCAACCTGGTTGATTCTGTGAGGGGGAATTTCATGTTGGGTGCTATGAACAGTGTTGTTTTTTGGAGCAAAGTGAAAAATACCTCACAGATCTTAATGTTCACTCACCTTACTATGCCATCACTTTATTTCTTCTTTTTAATAATCCTTGCAGAAACAAAGGGGCTGGGTGCTAGGTTGGACTGGATGATCTTGGAGGTCTCTTCCAACCTGGTTGATTCTGTGATTGTATGATTAAATTTCAGGGTTGACAAACCCTATTTCTCTGTTTCTTTTTCAGTTGCTCAATCATTCAGCTGCTCGTCGCAGTTACAAGCTGCAGGTAAAGTTGAAAACACCTGGAATCTTCAGTGGGTTTGTACTAAAAGAGACTATTTATGAAGCTGTCTCCTTTTTTTCCTATGCAAACCTCACAAATACAGGGCAGACAGCCTTAGCTCATGAAGCTGCACACAAATAATGTGTTTAGTTTTGTGAACACACAATTTTGGGCCACTTACTTCAAGAAAGTGATGTACTGGAGTGTGCCCAGAGAAGGGCATTGAAAGTGGTGAAGGGTCTAGAGCACAAGTCTTGTGAGGAGTGGCAGAGGAAGCTGGAGTTGTTTAGTTGGAGAAAAGGAGGTTCAGGGAAGGCCTTGCTGTCTTGCAGCTCCCTGAAAGGAGGTTGGGGTAAGGTGGTGGTCAGACTCTTCTCTCAAGGAAAAGCAATAAGACAAGAGGCAATGGCCTCAGATGCACCAGGGGAAGTTTAGGTTGGATATTAGAAGAAACTTCTTCACTGAAAGGGCTATTAAACACTAGAACAAGGCTCCCTAGGAAGATGTTCAAATCACTATCCCTGGAGGTGTTTAAAAGATGCCGAGATGTGGTGCTGAGGGACATAGCTTAGTGCTAGACTTGATAGTGTTAGGTAATGGTTGGACTATGATCTTGAAGGTCTTTTCTAACCAAGTCAATTCTGTGCTTCTAAGCTGTGCCAAGGGAGGCTTAGGTTGGACACAAGGAACAATTTCTTCCTTCAAAGGCTTGACAAACCCTGCAACAGGCTGCCCATGGAAGTGGTGGAGTCCCCATCCCTTGAGGGTTTTAAAAGCTATTTAGATGTGTTGCTGAGGGGCATGTTTCAGTGGTGACCTGACAGTGCTGGGTTTATGGTTAGACTCAATGATCTTAAAGGCCTTTTCTAGACCAAACCATTCTGGTGAAAGAAAACTTCTGTTGGCAGCTAAGTCCTTTCAGCCTTGCTCTCAGCAGCAATGCCTCTTTGTCACCTGATACTGCTATTTCTAGTACCCAAACAGAGAGGCTGAGCTTCAGGTTTAGTAACTGTTCAGGCACAACCAGCTCACTTTCCCAGAGGGAAGGGGATTGTCCCTCACAAGGAGAAGCTTTGTGAAATTCTCTCTGAAGTCCATTCTCTCTGAGACCATTAAGAGGCTCAGGTCTCAGTGAAGCTGCTGGATGTGTGCAGTGACACGTGGGTTTTTAGCTGTGGCCCTTAGTGAATAGTTGGAAGTGATCTGGTATTTGTTGTGGAAGGGTTGCTTAGGTAACTTGTGCTTTGAGCTGCCTGGATTTTGGGCTGGAGAGCAGCTGCCCCTTGGAACAGGGAACCTGGTATAACCCAAGAACAGCACTGGAGTTCCTGGTGCTTATGTTTGCTATAGTGCAGTCTTAATCTGCTTTGTGTCTATCCTTTTCTTGCTGGTAAAAGCAACTGCCCCATGTGCTTATTAAGATTTGCAGGCCTGACTGCATTATCACATTCTCACTGAACTCTCTTTTCAGTCACTCCAGAAGGAAGTTACCCACAACAACTATATGCACTCCTTTTGCTTCCCTCTGGGAGTGCGAGTTAGGTGACTTCTTGAACTGTTTTGATTTACTTTGAAATTATCTTGCCTTTACTGTGCAGTAAGAGCACAAGTAAGGCAGTTACTCTGTCCCTGCTCTTCCCCAAGTGAGTGATCTTCACAGAACTCAGCATGGTGGGGGTTGGAATGAACCTTTGGAGGTCATCTAGTCCAACCCCCTTGCTAAAACAGAGTGAGGGAGAGCAGGTTGCCCAGGATTGTGTTGAGGTAGGTTTGGAATCTCTGCAGAGAAAGACTCTGCAGCCTCTCTGGGCAGCTTCTTCCAGGACTCCAGCACCTTCACAGGAACAAACTGGCCGCAGAACTCCAGATGTGTCCTCGCAAAGGCAGAGTAGAGAGGGAGGAGAGCCTCCCTAGACTTGCTGGTTGCACTCTTCTTCATGCACTCCAGGAGACCATTGGCACTTTACTGGTTCATGGGGGACTTGTTGTCCACCAGCACTCCAAGTTCTTCTCCACAGTGCTGCTTTTCAGCAGGACAACCACAGACCTGTCCTGGTGCAGGGTTTTTTCCCCTCTCAGGTGCAGGATCCTGCACTTATCCTTGTTGAATTTACTGAGGCTCATCTCTGCTAAACTCTCCAGATTATCCAGGTCTTGCTGAATGTCAGCACAGGCTGATGGGCTGTCAGCTACTCCTCCCAGTTTTGTATCATCAGCAAACTGGCTGATGGTTCTCTCTGCCCCTTCTTTCAGATCACTGATGAAGATGTTGAACAAGAATGGACTCAGTCCTGAACTTTAGGGAACACTGTGAGCTACAGGCCTCTGCCTAGACATTGCCGCTAATCTCTGTCTTCTAACTTCTGTCCTTAAGCCAATTCCCAACCCACCTCACTGTCCACTCATCCAGCCCCCACCTAGGGAGATTTCTGGGAGACAGTGTCCCCACCAAAATATGCCAGCTAGCCTCAAACTAGCACAGAGATCTTAGCCAAGGCTTTGAATTTGTTCTGCCTCATTTGTGTTCTAAGCTGTGCAGCAATTTTAAAGGTGTCCCTTCCTGCACCATTGATGTCAGTGGTAACAAGGACAAGGAGTTACAGGCCTTTATCCTCAGCTGGAGCATTGCCTTAACGTAGCTAGAGATGAGTCTCTGCTGATGGGGGTGTACTGGGTTGTTAAATAATTTTTCACAGAGGCAAGGTGACAACTCGGGTGTCCTACCTACTCTATTTTTGACCTAGGCATCAAAGAGGACAATTTTCACAGTATCACAGTATCATCAGGGTTGGAAGAGACCTCACAGATCACCAAGTCCAACCCTTTACCACAGAGCTCAAGGCTAGACCATGGCACCAAGTGCCACGTCCAACCTTGCCTTGAACAGCTCCAGGGACGGCGACTCCACCACCTCCCCGGGCAGCCCATTCCAGTGTCCAATGACTCTCTCAGTGAAGAACTTTCTCCTCACCTCAAGTCTAAATTTCCCCTGGTGCAGCCTGAGGCTGTGTCCTCTTGTTCTGATGCTGGTCACCTGAGAGAAGAGAGCAACCTCCTCCTGGCCACAACCTCCCCTCAGGTAGTTGTAGACAGCAATAAGGTCACCCCTGAGCCTCCTCTTCTCCAGGCTAACCAATCCCAGCTCCCTCAGCCTCTCCTCGTAGGGCTGTGCTCAAGGCCTCTCCCCAGCCTCGTTGCCCTTCTCTGGACACGCTCAAGCATCTCAATGTTCCTCCTAAACTGGGGGCCCAGAACTGAACACAGTACTCAAGGTGTGGTCTAACCAGTGCAGAGTACAGGGCCAGAAAGACCTCCCTACTTCTGCTGACCACACCATTCCTGATGCAGGCCAGGATGCCACTGGCTCTCTTGGCCACCTGGGCACACTGCTGGCTCATGTTCAGGCGGGTATCGAAGTTTTAAGAGCATCTTCCTTCAAGCTTGCTGCTATTCCTTTTAACATAATTTCTCTCTTGGCAGTCCAACCCAAGAGTAAGAAGACCTTAGCCAAGAGTGGTGTGAAGAATATCGTTGTGGTGGAGGGAGTCCGTACCCCCTTCTTGCAGTCTGGCACCTCGTAAGTATAAAAGGAGAAGAAAATAGATGCTGAGGTGGTTAGCAGCAGGATCTGTCTGTGAGAAGCTTTTGTTCCTTTTGCTGTAGTTATGCTCAAAGAACCGAAGTGACCATGAGTTAGGCTGTACAGTTACTCCAGGTTACCTTATGGATGTAGCCAATCAGAAGATGATTGTCTCTTTATATGGAGCCAGAGAGGAATGAAGATTTGCTGCACATCTGGAGGAAGCTGTTGGTGAATCCACAGAAAATTCATAGGACTAACAGGACAATCTGCAAAGAACCTTTGGCTGCCCCTTGCTGGGCTTGTGGCTGCCCCCCACCCGCAGCTGCCCCTTGCCAGGCTTTTGCCACTGAATTCACAGCTAAACTAGGACTAGACCTAACTTAGTTCAGATGGATTGGGAATTTGTTTATCCTCTTTCTTCTGCTTTTGAATGGTTTTGTGGCACAGTGATTGTATGCTGCATTAGAATCATAGAATCAACCAGGTTGGAAGAGACCTCCAAGCTCATCCAGTCCAAACTATCCCCCAGCCCTATCCAGTCAACTAGGCCATGGCACCAAGTGCCTCAGCCAGTCTTTTCTTGAACATCTTCAGGGATGGTGACACAGATTGTCTCTACAACCTGGAGTGTGAAATGTTTTATTACAACACCATTTCTGCTGTTGGCTTACTGTGAAGTAGTGTGCTTGTGTGAGCCTAGTTGGGATATATTAGTGAGAGGAATTAGATTATAGGCTGTGAAAAGGAAGTAGTGGTGATGTCTGCTGCACTCACAGGCTTGCTGAGATGTATAAAACCAAGAACACAAACATAATTAACAGAGTTGCTCTCTGGCTCTGGCTGCATGCTCTAACCTGCTGTCTGTGTAACTAATCCTTCTGCTTCCTAACCCCCCTGGCTGATTCTCCAAACTCACCTTGAATGTAGAGGGGTGGGAAGAAGGTGGAAGGGTGGTTGGGAGCCCCTCCTGGGGACTCTGGTTTCTGGGAGGGCTGTTGTGTTTCTGTATCACTTTTTAACTTGTATATTTCTGTCTGTAGCTGTAGATACTGTGAATATCTGTTTGTATATTGTGCTAAGCTGCAGATATAAAGCTCCATTCTAATTTCCAACTCAGCTGAGTCTAGTCTGGGTGATTTCATAAGAGTGTGTTGGGGGGGTGGGTAACACCCAAACCATCACAAGTAGTCACATGTATTGGTTCCTGACAGCCCTAAGTTTCTACCTCTCTTCTTCAACTTCCAGGTATGCAGATCTTATGCCACACGACTTGGCAAGAGCAGCACTGCAGTAAGTAAATTGAATGCTAGGAGGGCCCAGAAAACACAGTGAACTGCTGGGGTTCCCAATGTTAGAATCACAAAATGGTTTTGATTGGAAAAGACCTTTAAGATCATTGAGGTCAGCTGTTAAACCCAGCATTGCCAAGTCACCACTAAGCTGTGTTGCTGAGGGACTTACTTCCCAAGTCTCTTCAACCCCCCCAGGGATGAGGACTCCCACTACTTCCCTGAGCAGCCTATTCCAGAGCTTGCCAAACCTTTTAAGGAGGAAATTATTCCTCATGTCCAATCTGAAGCTCCCCTGGCACAACCTGAGGGTGTTTCTTCTTGTCCTGTTAGTGTTTGGGTGTTGCAGATGCAGTTTGTTTGTGCTCTTCTCTGCAGGGGGTTACTGAACCGGACCAGTGTCCCACGGGATGTTGTGGATTACATCGTGTATGGCACAGTTATCCAGGAGGTGAAAACCAGCAATGTTGCTCGAGAGGTGAGTCATGTGCAGCATTTCCTGTTGTCAGTCTGATTTCTGCAGCTAGTGTGTGCCAGGATTACAAATGCTTGCCAAAAAGTCTCTTACCTGCCTGTTACTTTAGCAGCCTGAAAACACAACTCACATATACACAGAGAGAAGCTGATCACTCGAGTAAAGTACAGGAGCAATAGGTCATATTATCAGAGCTTATATTATCATAGAATCAAGTAGGTTGGAAGAGACCTCCAAGATCATCCAGTCCAACCTAGCACCCAGCCATATCCAATCAATCAGACCATGGCACTAAGTTCCTCATCCAGCCTTTGCTTGAACACCTCCAGGGATGACAACTCCACCTCCCTGGACAGCCCATTCCAATGCCAATCACTCTCTCTGACAACAACTTCCTCCTAACATCCAGCCTAGACCTCCCGTCAGGGAGTTGGAGACAGCAATGAGGTCTGCCCTGAGCCTCCTCTTCTGCAGGCTGCACACCCCCAGCTCCCTCAGCCTCTTCTCACAGGGCTGTGCTCCAGGCCCCTCACCAGCTTTTTTTCCCCTTCTCTGGACACCTTCCAGCACCTCAACATCTCTCTTGAACTGAGGAGCCCAGAACTGGACACAGCACTCAAGGTGTGGCCTGAGCAGTGCTGAGTGCAGGGGCAGAATAACCTCCCTTGTCCTGCTGCCCACACTGTTCCTGAGACAGGCCAGGATGCCATTTACTGTCCTGCCCACCTGGGCACACTGCTGGCTCATCTTCAGCTACTCTCTACCAGCACCCCCAGGTCCCTTTCTGCCTGGCTGCTCTCAGTCACTCTGTCCCCAGCCTGTAGTGCTGCTTGGGGTTGTTGTGGCCAAAGTGTAGAACCCTGCCCTTGACCTTGTGGCCTCTGCCCACCCATCCAGCCTGGCAAGGTCCCTCTGCAGGGCTCTGCTACCCTCCAGCAGATCCACACCTGCTCCTTGCTTGGTGTCATCAGCAAACTTACTGATGCTGGACTCAATCCCCTGGTCCAGATCATCAATAAAGGTATTGTTATTCTATTGTTGTTCTCTGGGAAATAGCCTGATGTAACCCAGGCTGGAAAGACTCAGGAGCTTCTGAGGCTCTCCTTTTCCATCAGTGGTTTTAGCCTTGGCTATGCAAATACTTGCTTTGGTCACCTGCCAGTCAGATGAGGCTGCAGTGTAATTATAACTGGGGAACAGCTTGTGAACTTTAAACTACTTGGCCAAGTCTCAACTAGGGAAGGTCATGTTATCCCGTGGTGGGAGGCTGGGCCAGGGGAGGAGCTGCTTTTTCTGAACAGGAAATGTTTTCTCTTCAGTGTCCTGAGAAGGCCAAATAATTCCTTTCACATACTGCCTTTGCAAATAAAGTGAAGTAAAGATGATGTCAAGTAGCTGGAACTTGGAAATGGTGAAATGTGTGATTTAATTTCCTTTATTAATGTGCAAGGCCAGTGACTGCCCACATAATGCAGTTAAGAGCCTTGGCAGGCACCATCTCCTCCTCCCAGATTCACAATAGGGGGCAGAGCTGCTGCAGTAATTCCCTAATTGAAGCTCAATGTGCTTGTTCTAAGCTGAATCTGTAGTGGTGTGCTGTGGAGCACAAGGTAGCTCTGACCCCACAAAGCAAAAGGTGGAGGTTTTAACAGCTGTTGTTTCTTGCTCCTAGGCTGCCTTGGGAGCAGGTTTCTCTGACAAAACTCCAGCCCACACGGTCACTATGGCTTGCATTTCTTCAAACCAGGCTATGACCACAGGTATGTTGGCTGCAAGGACAGGTTGTGGGTTTGAGACTGAACTTAGCAACCTTCCTCTAACTTGTGCTGCTTCATGAGTGTGAGTAATCATCTGAGGATTGATATAATTGTTTTGGATGAAAGAGACCTATAAGATCATTAAGTCCAGCTATTAATTCAGCACTGCCAGGCCATCAATGAGCCATGTCCCTCAGCACAACACTGACTTTGGTGCCACATCCAGTTGGCAGCTGGCACTGGTGGTGTGCCCCAGGGATCAGTGCTGGGCCCAGTCCTGTTCAGTATCTTTATTGATGATCTGGACCAGGGGATTGAGTCCAGCATCAGTAAGTTTGCAGATGACACCAAGCCAGGAGCAGGTCTGGATCTGTTGGAGGGTAGAGGAGCCCTACAGAGGGACCTTGGCAGGCTGGATGGGTGGGCAGAGGCCAATGGGATGAGATTGAACAAGACAAAGTGCAGGGTTCTACACTTTGGCCACAACAACCCCAAGCAGCACTACAGGCTGGGGACAGAGTGGCTGAGAGCAGCCAGGCAGAGAGGGACCTGGGAGTGCTGGTAGGGAGTAGCTGAAGATGAGGCAGCAGTGTGCCCAGGGGGGCAGGAGAGCCAATGGCATCCTGGCCTGTCTCAGGAGCAGTGTGGCCAGCAGGACAAGGGAGGTTATTCTGCCCCTGGACTCAGCACTGCTCAGGCCACCCCTTGAGTGCTGTGTCCAGTTGTGGGCTCCTCAGTTCAAGAGAGATGTTGAGGTGCTGGAAGGTGTCCAGAGAAGGGGAAAAAAAGCTGGTGAGGGGCCTGGAGCACAAACCCTGTGAGGAGAGGCTGAGGGAGCTGGGGGTGTGCAGCCTGCAGAAGAGGAGGCTCAGGGCTGACCTCATTGCTGCCTCCAACTCCCTGAAGGGAGGCTGCAGCCAGGTGGGGTTGGTCTCTTCTGCCAGGCAAGCAGCAAGAGAAGAAGGGGACAGAGTGTCAAGTTGTGTCAGGGGAGGTCTAGGCTGGATGCTAGGAGGAAGTTGTCAGAGAGAGTGATTGGCATTGGAATGGGCTGCCCAGGGAGGTGGTGGAGTCTCTGTGCCTGGAGGTGTTGAAGCCAAGCCTGGCTGGGGCACTTAGCGCCATGGTCTGGTTGCTTGGGCAGGGCTGGGTGCTAGGTTGGACTGGCTGAGCTTGAGGTCTCTTCCGACCTGGTTGATTCTATGAGAAGAAAAGCAAATCTGGGGCAGCCAGAGGGTAAGTGTCCCTTCTTGCCACAGCTCATGGGAGACTCTGCCTTGTTCTGCAGGTGTGGGCATGATTGCAGCTGGGCAGTGCGACGTTGTGGTGGCAGGGGGTGTGGAGCTAATGTCTGACGTCCCCATTCGACACAGCAGGAAGATGAGGAAGACCATGCTGACCCTCAACCGAGCCAAGACCTTGGGCCAGAGGCTCTCCTTGATTTCCAGAATCCGCCCTGACTACTTTGTTCCTGAGGTAATTTTCAAGGCATTTAGATGTTTAGCTGCAGTGGCCTGTAGCAGGGTGGAAAGAAGTTGTCTCAGCTCTTCTCTTTTTTTGCCCCAGTGAAGAGAAATTATCATAGAATCAGCCAGGTTGGAAGAGACCTCCAAGCTCATCCAGTGCAACCTAGCACCCTGCCCCATCCAGTCAACCAGACCATGGCACTAAGTGCCTCCTCCAGTCTTCTTTTTGAACACCTCTAGGGACTTAGGGTGCCTGTGGCTTTTTGTCTCTAGCAGTTCTCTGACCTTGAGCATAAAACTGCAATCAGTGAGTGCATCAGAGCCACAAGAATGACTGGAGGACTTGAGCATCTACCCTGTGAAGAGAGACTGAGAAACCTGAGGCTTTTTACTCTGGAGAAGAGAAGACTGAGAGGAGATCATATCCCTGTGTACAAATATCTGAGGGGTGGGTGTCAAGTGGATGAGGCCAATCTCTTTTCACTGGTCAGCAGCAATAAGACAAGGAGCAGTGGATACAAACTGGGAACACAGAAGGTTTCACCTCAATGTGAGGAGAAACTTCTTTACAGCACTGGAACAGGCTGCCCAGAGAGGTTGTGGAGTGTCCTTCTCTGGAGGCTTTCAAAACTTGCCTGGATGCATTCCTGAGTGAACTACCCTATGGGATCCTGCCTTGGCAGGGGGCTTGGACTCCATCTTTGGAGATCCCTTCCAACCTTTAAAGTCCTGTGATCTCATAGCACTTGTAGCTCCATGCTTTGTAATGGCTACAAGTTACTCCTGGGGAGATTCTGAAAGAAAAAGGTTCACCATGAGAACAGTTGGACATTGGAATTGCCTCCCAAGAGAAGTGATGGTCCAGTCACAGCAGGCCTTGGTGAAGCTGTGCTGGCTATCTCAAGATGAGATAGGAGTCTAATGTCACAGAATCCCACCATGTTGGGCTTTGGAAGGGACCTCTGGAGGTGATCTAGGCCATGTCCCCTGCAGGGTTGCCCACAACAGGTTGCCCAGGATTGCAGTGTCCATACAGGTTTGGAATACCTCCAGAGAAAGAGACTCCACAACCTCTTTGGGTTGCCTGATCCAGTACCCTCACAGGAAAGAAGTTTCTCTTCATGCGAGATGGAACTTTCTGGGTTCCAGTTTGTGCCCATTGCCCCTTGTCATGTGGCTGAGCAGCGCTGCAGAGTCTTGCTCCATCCTCTTGTCCCTTGCCCTTTAGCTATTGATCAGCACTGAGAAGATCCCCTCTCAGGCTGCTCTTCTCCAGGTTATACAGCCCCAGGTCTCAGCTTTACCATGTCAGAGGTGCATCTTTATAGCCTCTGCTGACCTCTTTGCAGTGGTTCCCAGTCTCTCTTGAACTGAGGAGCCTAAAACTGGGCCCGGGACTCCAGATGTGGTCTTAGCTGTGGCAGAGTAGAAGGGGAGGAGAACCTCTTTTGACCTGCTGGCTGGACTCTCCTGAATGCACCTCAGGAGACCATTAGCCTTCTTGGCTACAAGGACACATTGCTGACTCAAGGTGAACTTGTCCCCAGCACTCCCAGGTGCTTGTCAGCAGAGCTGCTTTCCAGCAGGTCAACCCCTAACTCATGCATGTCAAGAGTCACTTTTCTCTGTCTTGGAGCTCCTGAGAGAGGTGAATTACAACATACTGGTGGTGGGAAGGAAAAACACTTCCTTCCTCACAGTCATCGAGCTCTTTGTGAAGCAGCTGCCTGTGTGCCACTGCTCTCTGCCTTGTAGAGTATCTGTATAGCAGAGATGAGATCCAAAGACCAAATAAGAGATGAAAGTGATAGACCTGGATGTGTGCAAGGGATTTCCTGTGTGCTGCTGGAAAAATTGAAGCCCAGCTGAGCTCACCTGGTGCCTCTGGTTTTGCTGGAGGAGGTATTTGACAAGGAGTTCTAAGGTCTCGGGATGTGTTGTTTCACTGTGACCCAAATAGTCCAGTCACCCTCCCTGGCAGAGTCCTTGTTAGATGCCCAAGGCAGCTGCTCTTTGTCTGTGTCTGCAAACCTAATGCAATTCTTGAACCCAGCAGCCTGGACCTCATTTTAAATCACATTTCCTAAACCCATCACAAGTTCACAGAATCACAGAGTCAGTCAGGGTTGGAAGGGACCACAAGGAGCAGCCAGTTCCAACCCCCCTGCCATGCCCAGGGACACCCTACCCTAGAGCAGGCTGCACACAGCCTCACACAGCCTGGCCTCAAACACCTCCAGCCATGGGGCCTCAACCACCTCCCTGGGCAACCCATTCCAGCCTCTCACCACTCTCCTGCTCAACAACTTCCTCCTCACCTCCACTCTCAAGCTCCCCACCTCCAGCTTTGCTCCATTCCCCCTACGCCTGGCACTCCCTGACAGCCTCAAAAGTCCCTCCCCAGCTTTTTTGTAGCCCCCTTCAGATGCTGGAAGGCCACAAGAAGGTCCCCTGGGAGCCTCCTCTTCTGCAGACTGCACAGCCCCAACTCTTTCAGTCTGTGCTCACAGCAGAGCTGCTGCAGCCCTCTGAGCATCCTCCTGGCCCTTTTCTGGACACGCTCCAGCATCTCCACATCCCTCTTGTAACAGAGGCTCCAGAGCTGGATGCAGTACTCCAGGTGGGGTCTCAGCAGAGCAGAGAGGAGAATCACCTCCGTGGCCCTGCTGGCCACACTTCTGCTGCTGCAGCCCAGGCTCCGCTTGGCTTTCTGGGCTGCAGGTACACACTGCTGGCTCACGTTGAGCTTCTCATCCACCAGCATCCTCAAATCCCTCTCTCAAGTTCATCTCCTACTTCTCACCAGACAGTTTCTGGCGTGTTAATTGTGTAGCTTAAGTATTAACTCCTCCACCTGACCCAAGGAGCTGACTCTGCAGGCTGAACCAATACCTGAGTTGGATGTAACTGCCCAGGGACAGGGATTTTTATGTCCTGACTTGATTTTTGTTGGCTCCTAGCTCCCAGCTGTGGCAGAGTTCTCCACCAGCGAGACCATGGGGCACTCTGCTGATCGTTTGGCCGCTGCCTTCGCCGTTTCTCGTTTGGAGCAGGACGAGTATGCCCTCCGCTCACACACCCTGGCCAAGAAAGCTCAGGATGGAGGCTTGCTGCTTGATGTGGTACCCTTCAAAGTGCCAGGTGAGATGTGTTCCATTGCTAGCAGGTATTAGTTGGGTAAAGAGAAGTTGATTTAGGGAAGCAGGACAAGTCTTGGGGTCAGGCTGATGATCATCTGTGGATCTAATATGGGTTTTGACTCTTTGAAATGCTCTATTTCTGCTTTGAAATCTGTTGACATAGGAGCCAGTTTCTAAACATGCTTCTATAAATGCACAGCCATCTCTTCAGAGATCTAGATTTTATCCTGCTGCTCTTGTATCTGTGGTGTTAGAGCACAGGAGATCAGAGTGGTTGGACATAGAATCCCCCTGTGCTTTCAGTCAGGCAAGAGATGGTCAGCTTGACTTCAGCTGTCAACAACTAGAAGCCTAATAAAATCCTGCTTTGTTAAGTCACATTTCTCTGTCTTGGAGCTCCTGAAAGAGCTGGTAGGAGTTCTATGTGATAGGATAAGAAGAGCCGAAATGCATTCTGCTTGGTAGGCTGCAGTTCACCAGGCCTGGCAGTTGTTGCTTAAGTATAGAACCATGGGATGGTTTTGGTTGGAGAAGGTCGTTTAAGACCATGTGAGTCCAACCATTAACCCAGCACTGCCAGGCCACCACTAAACCATGTCCCCTCAGCACCACATCTACAGGGATTTTAAAATCCTCAAGCATGGGCACTCCACCACTTTCCTGGGCAGCCTGTTTCCAGGGTTTGACACCCTAACCCTCACCACCCACCAGCCAGTGCCCATGCTTTCATGTAATACCTCTTCCTTTGGGTCACTTTCACTCTGTAGTTAGTTCCCTAGAAAAACCTCAACTTCTGCAGAGCCACAGTTACCTGTGGCCCAGTAAGTACTTGGTCCAGCTGAAGATGCCTGTATTTTGTTCTTCCTCAAAGCTTCCACACTAACCTACACTGATTTAGGCTTTATAATCTGAATTCATAACTATGAGCCCCAGAGTTTTCTGGCTTGATTTGATTTTTTGCCCTTGGAGGCCTGGTTTGCAAGTTCACTGCTGACTCTTGTGCCATGATCGTGCCTTTGTCATCAACAGGCAAAGATACAGTCACCAAAGACAACGGCATCCGTCCTTCCTCCATGGAGCAGATGGGCAAGCTGAAGCCAGCTTTTGTCAAGCCTTATGGAACTGTCACAGCAGCCAACTCCTCCTTCCTGGTAATGCTGCCTACAACTCCCTGAAGGGAGGCTGTAGGCAGGTGGGGTTGGTCTCTTCTGCCAGGCAACCAGCAACAGAAGGGGACAGAGTGTCAAGTTGTGTCACGGGAGGTCTGGGCTGGATGTTAGGAGGAAGTTGTTGTCAGAGAGTGATTGGCATTGGAATGGGCTGCCCAGGGAGGTGGTGGAGTCTCTGTGCCTGGAAGTGCTGAAGCAAAGCCTGGCTGAGGCACTTAGTGCCATGGTCTGGTTGACTGGATAGGGCTGGGTGCTAGGTTGGGCTGGGTGATCTTGGAGGTCTCTTCCAACCTGATTGATTTGATGATTCTATTCTATGCCTGTTGCCATCCCTGTGAGAAATGGCAATCTCAGCCTGGTAGAAGGTCATAAGGCACTTCTGGGGATCATCTAATCCCCCCCTTCTGATAAAGCAGGGTCATGTGTAGCAGGTTGCTCAAGCATCAGGAAGCCCCATTCCTGGTAACATTCCAGGTCAGGTTGGACAGGGCTCTGAACATCCTGCTCTAGTTGAAGATGTCTCTGCTCACTGCAGGGTGGGGGTTGAAGTAGATGACTTTTAGAGGACTCTTCCAGCCCAAAACATTCTGTGATTCTTTTAAGGCACCTCCATCCTGTTTGAAACCAGGGAAAGTTGTGGGGAAGTGCTTCAGTGATGTGTGGGCCAACATTGTTCTGTCCATCCGTCCCCACTCCCCCTCGTTCTGTCCCCTCCCTTTCCCAGTCACGCAGCCTTATTCTTTGTCCTGTATGGCAGGGTGATGTCCCTGGAGCTGTGGTTGTATGCAGGTCCTTTCTTGCCAGCTGCTGTGCTGGAGGCTGTCAGGCTGGCCTGGTGCTCAGCATGTGCTTGTTCTCCAGGCACTGACCTGGCTTTTCTCTGCCTGTTCCAGACAGACGGCGCTTCGGCGGTTCTGCTCATGTCTGAGGAGAAGGCTCTAGCCATGGGCTACAAACCAAAGGCCTACCTAAGGTAAACAGGGACTGCTCTGTGTGGCCTCTGAATGCCAGTCTTCCTTCCTCCTCCTCTTCCTGTTACTAACAGCATTTCTCCTGTGCAGGGACTTTGTGTATGTGTCTCAGGATCCAAAGGACCAGCTGCTACTGGGGTAGGTGATGATGATGGAGAACACCCTGTAACAATCCACACTAGCATGGCAGCCTTGACTTGCCATTACATGTTTGTTGTGAAGCATCTTAGGAGATATTTCAACTCCTCAGGAGGGGGAGGTGGCTGATGTGGGAGAGCAGCAGTGTCAGAACTACTCACCCTGATTTGCTGGGAAGCATCTCAGCGTGTTGGTACTAGCAGCGGTTCCTTGAGGTTGTGTTTTGGTTGGAGTGGGACAGGCAGGGAGCTGCACATCCTACAGAGAAGGAATGCAACGTGGGCTGCTGTGGGGAAAGGGAATGTTGGTTTCAGTCATGCAGGGCTTGTCTTTCTTAACTCTTCCTCAGCCCAACCTATGCTACTCCCAAAGTTCTAGAGAAGGCTGGTCTAACCATGGCTGATATCGACGTGTTTGAGTTCCACGAAGCCTTTGCTGTAAGTACTCTGAACGCTAAGCATGTCCCTAACTCTAAAATGCCATTCAGTAGACATCTGCCTTTGTGTTGGTGGAAGGTCTTAGGACTATTTCTTGGAGGTCTTTTCTAACCTTTATGACTCTGTGACCTGTGCTAAATGCAGACAGGTGTAGCTGCTTTTATGTCTGACTAAAAGTACTAAACCTATTTTAAACATCCAACATTTTACACTGGCACAGCCTGTGCTGAGTGGGGTTTATGTTGCTGGAACCAACCAGAGTCCTCTAAAATAACACATTAAAACCAATCTTACTTTCCCAAGACCTTCATATGAAATAATCATAGAATGGTTTTGGTTGGAAGAGGTCTTTAAGATCATTGAGTCCAACTGTTAACCCTGCACCACCAGGTCACCACTAAGCCATGTCCCTCAGCACTACATCTGCACTGCTTTTAATGCACTCCAGGGATGGGGACTCCACCACTTCCCTGGGTAGCCTGTCCCAGGCCTTGATAGCCCTTTTGGGGGAGAAATTGTTCCTCATGTTTAGCCTAAACCTCTGGTCGCATGACTTGAGGCAGTTTCCTCTTGTCTCCTTGGTAGTTCCATGGGAGAAGAGACAGACTCCAGCCTCCTGTAATGCAGCTGTAGAGAGACAGAAGGTCTTCTATGATCCTCCTTTTCTCCAGGCTAAACAACCCCAGTTCCTCAGCCACTCCTCACAAGACTTGTGCTCTAGACCCTTCACCAACTTCGTTGCCTTTCTTTGGACATGCTCCAGCACCTCCATGCCCTTCTTGAAGTGAGAGGCCTAAAACTGCATCCAGTGTTCGAGGTGTGGCCTCAGCAGCTCTGAGTACAGGAGGGTGATTGCTGCCCTCATCTTGCTGGCCACAGTTGCTGATGCAAGCCATGATGCTCTTGACCTTCTTGGCCACCTTAACCATCTTCATCTTGCTTCTGAAGCTTCATGAGCTTCTTCATGAGTTGGATCAGGGGGGTGTGTTCCTATGGTGAGATGGTTTATGAACTGGAGAAGATCTTTCTCTAGCAAAGGTGAATTAGCAGGTTGGAGGCTGTAAAATGTTGTTTTCCTGTTGGTTGTGTTAGTTTTGTGGCTATGGTCAGTTTTGGGATATCTCCTACTTGTTGGTGTTGTCCTTAGGCTTTCCTCAAAGCCCACCATTATCCTGCTTAATGCTGCCCTCTCTTCCCATCCAGGGGCAGATCTTGGCTAACCTGAAAGCAATGGATTCAGACTGGTTTGCACAAAACTACATGGGCAGAAAGTCCAAGGTAAGACACAGTCAGGGTACTTTTAGCTTCAGTTTGCTGGCTGGGGTGGGTTAATTTTGTTCCTCGTTGCAGCAGGGCTTGCCAGTGCTGCAAAGTGCTTTGGTTGTGCTCTGTGAGGAGAAACTGCCTTTGCTGATCTCCTGGTTAGCAAATCTCACTGCGGGCAGCTTCTCTGGGACCAGTTCCGGTTGTCAGCAGGAGGTGGAGACCTAGAGCCGTGATAGTCATTGTTGGAAAGGAGGGAATTAAAACCAGTGGGAAGAGCTCAGCCCTACTGCATGCCTTATGCCAGCTCAGGAGGCACCTGCATGGCTGTGGACAAAGCCCTAAAGCCTTGGGCGCTGTTTTGTCTGTGTCCATGATGAGGAACTTTTGTATGGCCAACCTGGGTCACAGGTCTGGTATTGTCTTGAGAAGGTCAAACAATCCACTTCCAGGCAGGTGATTGTGTGTCCCTCTGTGTGTTCTTGCAGGTTGGAGCCCCTCCTCTGGAGAAGTTCAATAACTGGGGGGGCTCCCTGTCACTGGGACATCCCTTTGGTGCCACAGGCTGCCGTCTGGTGATCACTGCTGCCCACCGACTGAAGAAGGAGGGGGGACAGTATGGGCTGGTTGCTGCCTGTGCTGCAGGAGGGCAGGTAACAATGCTGCATGGCACTGTTCCTTTTGGTGAGGGGCAGGAGTGATGTTTCTGCTCCTGTTGGTCTGATGAATTCTGGAATCCCAGCGTGGCAGGGGTTGGAAGGGACCTCTGGAGTGTGCCCAGGTGCCCAAGAGAGCCAATGGCATCCTGGCCTGTATCAGAAACAGTGTGGCCAGTAGGACGAGGGACATGAGTAACAATTTTTTCATGTAGAGTGTTGCCAAGGCCTAGAACAGGCTGCTCAGGGCAGTGGTGGAGTCCCCATCCCTGGAGGGATTTAACAGACATGTAGCAGTGGTGCTGAGGGACATGGTTTAGTGGTGACCTGGCAGTGCTGGGTTATTGGTTGGACTTTATGATCTTGGAGATCTCTTTCAACCTTTATGATTATATCTAAGCAGTGGCATCTTCATGGGGACATAACACCTGAGGACACTGGTCCTGATGCTGCCCAGGAGGTGGTGGAGGCACCGTCCCTGGAGGTGTTGAAGCCAAGCCTGGATGAGGCACTTAGTGCCATGGTATCGTTGACTGGATAGGGCTGGGGGATAGGTTGGACTGGATGATCTTGGAGGTCTCTTCCAACCTGGTTGATTCTATGATTCATTCTCAGTTCATCATTTGGGCCTCTGGGGGTGAGCCTCTGCCTTTGGTCAGAGAGGGAGGCCACGGCACCAGATGCCTGAGGCCCATCTGTGCTCTCCCAAAGCCATCAAACCAGTGTCTGCAGAGTTCTCTCAGTGAATCAGCATGGAATTTTCATCCCTCCTTTTATTTCAAGATGGGACTGAGATGGGCAGGTCCTGCTGAGTAGCATGCCTGACAGTTTGCCCTTTCTGTGACATTTCTCTCTCCATTCTGTCTCCTTCCAGGGCCATGCCATGTTAGTGGAGCTCTACCCTCAGTGAGAGGACAAGCAACTGCTGAGGAGCTGCTTCATCCTCCGTGCCCCTGGCAATGCTATTTCAATGCACTAATGAGAACACAACAATCCTTCTTGGAAAGGATTTTTGGTGGCCTTTGTTTAAAAAAACACCCAACCTTTTATCTGCTCAGTTGGTAATTTTCAACTAACAAGCATGCTACAAGGAATAACCCACTTCCAGGAGAGAAGAAACAAATTCTGATGGCTTTTAGTCTCTTCAATTTCCAGGAGAGGAAGAAAAAACCTTAAATCTGCTTCTTAGTCTCTTCAGGATCCTTGTCTCCAGAGATTTGATTTCTGCTGTCACTCTTGAACAAGGAAGATTTTTCTCTCCCTGAAGAGGAAAACTTATTCCAAAGAGAATGAACTCTGGAGATAAGGAGAATGTAACGTGCTGGAGGTTGGTGGGGATGAGTTAAAGTGGCCTTGAGGGGAGTAACATCTTGTCTCAGGAGGATTCAAATGGAGTTGGCTGATGTGGTTTGTAAGGAGGGAGTCCAAACAGCATTGGACTTGGTGAATTGTTCCTGATAAATGCTTGTCACTGAGGTTAACAACAATAAACTGGTGGAATGAAAGTTATCTGTGTCCTGGCTTAGGGTGGATCCCTCCCCTGGTAGAGTAAACTCACTGCAACATGGATTTTTTTGGAAAGTCAGGAAAAATGAAGTTGTATTTCTTATAGGTTAAATATAACAATATAAGGAGGCTAAACTACTACAGAAACATAATAACCTGAAGGAAGATGGGGAAGGGGTCGAGTGGCAGTGAAGCAGCAAAAGCAGCAGCAGCCAAAACAGCAGCGAGGGAAGATAGCAGTGAGTGCAGCAGAAGCAGCAAGGGGAAGGTTCAAGCTGTGCTTCCAGACATAAAGCTCTTGATGCTCCAATGAGATGATATCAACTTAGCCATTGTTGCCATTATAGGTTGGATGAGACCTGCAAGCCTGGAGCACAGCCCTCTGAGGAGACGCTGAGGGAATTGGGGATGTGCAGCCTGGGGAAGAGGAGGCTTGAGGTGACCTTACTGCTGTCTGCAACTCCCTGAAGGGAGGCTGTAGCCAGGTGGGGTTGGTCTCTTCTGCCAGGCAAGCAGCAAGAGAAGAAGAGGACAGAGTGTCAAGTTGTGCCAGGGGAGGTCTAGGCTGGATGTTAGGAGGAAGTTTTTCACAGAAAGAGTGATTGGCATTGGAACGGGCTGCCCAGGGAGGTGGTGGAGTCAGCATTGAGTTGAGGCAATCCCAAGCACAAATCTAGGCTGGGCAATGAGTGTCTGGAGAGCAGCCCTGAGGAGAGGGACTTGGGGTGCTGCTGGAGGAGAAGCTCAACAGGAGCCAGCAGTGTGCACTTGCAGCCCAGAAAGCCAAGCAGAGCCTGGGCTGCAGCAGCAGAAGTGTGGCCAGCAGGGCCAGGGAGGTGATTCCTCCCCTCTGCTGTGCTCTGCTGAGACCCCACCTGGAGTTCTGCATCCAGTTCTGGAGCCTCTATTGCAAGAGGGATGTGGAGATGCTGGAGTGTGTCCAGAGCAGGGCCAGGAGGATGCTGAGAGGGCTGCAGCAGCTCTGCTGTGAGCACAGACTGAAAGAGTTGGGGCTGTTGTGTCTGCAGAAGAGGAGGCTCCCAGGTGACCTTCTTGTGGCCTTCCAGCATCTGAAGGGGGCTACAAAAAAGCTGGGGAGGGACTTTAGAGGCTGTGAGGGAGTGACAGGACTGGGGGGAATGGAGCAAAGCTGGAGGTGGGGAGGAAGTTGTTGAGCATGAGAGTGGTGAGAGGCTGGACTGGGTCACCCAGAGAGATTGAGGCCCCATGGCTGGAGGTGTTTGAGGCCAGGCTGTGTGAGGCTGTGTGCAGCCTGCTCTAGGGTAGGGTGTCCCTGGGCATGGCAGGGGGCTTGGAACTGGCTGCTCCTTGTGGTGCCTTCCAACCCTGACTCTATGACTCTAAGAATGCTGTATTCAAAGATGAGCACATTGGAGACTCCAGCCAAGAATGTGACCCACAACTGATGCCAGGTGGACAAAAGGTCAGACTGAGGAAGACGTCAGCCTTCCTCCCAAAGACCCCAAAAGCAGCCACCAGGTGGCAATGAGCATGCGTGAAGGGTTGGGACAGTATGGAAATGAATTCCAGGAACTGATTGCAACAACTCCACCTACTCCCAGCACTAACTGCAGTACCCCTACCCCTGCACTGAGTAGGTGTGATTTGGCAGCATAAGTATTTCACCTGACCAGGGTGAAGGTGTGCAAGGGCTTTGGAGCATAACCCCTGGGTTAAATCATATCTTTCCGGGTAACACTCTGCCTGTTGTGAGGTCTCATTTTCCATATGGACCCAGCTCTGCTTCCCATCCCACCCAGACAGCTGAGGTGCAGATGTGTGAGCAACTGGGTGGTGCTTGGCTGCTGATGGGGGCCTGAACCAAAGCAACTTACAAACTCCTCCGTAGGGAGGAAATGGCTTCTGCAACCCACCAGCTGCCTCCTGGCCCTGCAGGTCAGAGCCACACCCGAGATAAGGGACAGGTGTGACAGTGAGTGGCTCTAGTTTATTCCTGCTTGGAAATCCTCCGTGGTGCTGCTGTCGTTGGTTTGAACTAAAAGAAGGGATTTAAAGAAGAAATTGTTTGTGGTGAGAGTGGTGAAGCACTGGTCCAGGCTGTCCAAAGAGGTGGTAGGTGCTGCATCCATGCCAGCATTCCAGCTCGGGTTGGGCAGGGCTCTGAGCCACCTGCTCAGAGGAGGAGGAAGTTGTTGAGCAGGAGAGTGGTGAGAGGCTGGACTGGGTTGCCCAGGGAGGTGGTTGAGGCCCCATGGCTGGAGGTGTTTAAGGCCAGGCTGTGTGAGGCTGTGTGCAGCCTGCTCTAGGGTAGGGTGTCCCTGGGCATGGCAGGGGGGTTGGAACTGGCTGCTCCTTGTGGTGCCTTCCAACCCTGACTGATTCTGTGCTTCTATGCTCTAGTTGAAGATGTCCCTGCTGACTGCAAGGGGGATGGACCAGGTGACTTTTAAAGGTCCTTTGGAGCTGTGATCTGATAATTTTATGCAAGTGTGTTGCTGGTGTCCTTGGCCAGCTCTTGCAGCTCTGATCTGTCCTGCCTTTTCCATGGTGGATCATTTTTGCTGTAGTTTGAGGTGTTGAATCCCCCTTCAGGACCTCGAGGTGGGGGCAGAGCAGCTCTGTGGGCTGTTGCAGGTGGGGGTTGAGTTCCTGCATGTTCTGTGGGCAGGCCCTTCAGGATGTGACTCATCCTTGAGGCTCATCCTGCTTCCCTTGCTTGCTCTGCTGGTGCCTCTCCTGTATCCTCTCCACATGCTGCAACCCTCTCCACTGTCATCGTTGTAGGTGAAGTTACTGAGGTAAGTCCTGTGCCCCTCTGTGTGTGGATGATGCTTGGGGCAAAGAGGGTGAGCCAGCTGCAGTGAACTGGGAGGGAAGGTGGGGGAGCCTTTGCAGGGCTTCTTCACCAGCTCTGGGCATGGGTGGAGCCTGCCTTTGTTCTTTTGTGACCCTGAAAATGTATGGGGGTGTCCCTCACAGCCTGGCAGTGCTGTTTGCTGGGTGAGGCCAGGCTGTCCTGCATGGGACTGTGCCTACAGAGGCAGGGCCAGGGCAAAGGTTTCTTTCATTCTCTTGGTGTTTGGCATCGATCCAGGGTGGAGGGGTGAGGTGGAGGAGGTGAGGCTGGGCAAGGGGTCCCAGCTGAGTTGGGGGATCTGTACTGGGCTGGTGTCCCCACCCTGAGGCTCAGAGGTAGCAGGCATGGGCAAGCCAGGGCTGATCTCACCCCTCCTGGGTGTGTCAGGCTCTGCACACACATGTAGGGAGACAGGCAATGGGGCCTGGCTGTGGGCACTGGCCTGGCACTCTGGTGAGCAGCTTCTTCCTACTGAGGAGGGGGCAAGGGAACACAAACTGAGTGGCACTGAGGATGGCTGCCCGCATCCCCTCAGGGAGGTGGCAGTGAGCTAGGACCACTGCATGGAGTGCTTTGCAGGGCAAGGGGCTGGGTGGGTTTATCTAGTGGGCAGAGACTGGTCTGGGGCAAGCCCCAGAACCCCCAGCTGATGAAACTCTGTTTGCAGGGAACCCGAGCTGCCCTTGCAGGCTGCCCCAGATGGACCCCCAGGGGCAGGATAGGGCAGAGGCACCGCTGGAGGGATGTGCAACGGCCACAGTGAGTGTGGGCAGGTGATGGGGGGCTGGAGACACCTCACAGGTAACTCTGGCTGGGCCACAAGAGTTGGGGGGCACCCATGGGCAGAGAATGGGAACAAGGAACCCAAGTCTCCTGGGCTGCATCTGAAGCAGTGTGGCCAGCAGAGAGGATTCTGCTGCTCTGCTCTGCTCTGGTGAGACCTCTGGGGTCTTCAGCACATAAGAGACACAGACCTGTTGGAGTGGGTCCAGGCATTTTAGCAGGGCCTGTTGGGACAGGACAGGGGGTAATGGTTTCAAACTAAAAGAGGGGAGGTTCAGGCTAGGTAGCAGGAAGAAATTCTCCAGTATGAGGGTCTGGCCCCCATTGCTCAGGAAGGTGGAAGATGCCCCATCCCTGGAAACATTCCAGGTCAGGCTGAACAGGGCTCTTAGAATCCTGCTCTGTTGGCTGCAGCCTGCTTTACCAGATAATCTGGGGAAGTGCCTTCCATCACAAACCATTCTGTGGGTCTCTGAGGGGGCAGACACCAGGACTGGGCCCAGAGAGTGGTGGTGAATGGTGCCACATCCAGTCGGCAGCTGGCACTGGTGGTGTGCCCCAGGGATCAGTGCTGGGCCCAGTCCTGTTCAGTGTCTTTACTTTTGATCTGGAGCAGGGGATTGAGTCCAGCATCAGTAAGTTTGCAGATGACACCAAGCTAGGAGCAGCTGTGGAGCTGCTGGAGGGTGGGAGAGCCCTGCAGAGGGACCTTGGCAGGCTGGATGGGTGGGCAGAGGCCAATGGGATGAGACTGAACAAGGCCAAGGGCAGGGTTCTGCAGTTTGGCCACAACAGCCCCAAGCAGCACTACAGGCTGGGGACAGAGTGGCTGAGAGCAGCCAGGCAGAGAGGGATCTGGGGATGCTGGTAGACAGTAGCTGAAGATGAGGCAGCAGTGTGCCCAGGTGGGCAGCAGAGCCAATGGCATCCTGGCCTGCATCAGGAGCAGTGTGAGCAGCAGGACAAGGGAGGTTCTTCTGCCCCTGGACTCAGCACTGCTCAGGTCACACCTTGAGTGCTGTGTCCAGTTCTGGGCTCCTCAATTCCAGAGAGATGTTGAGGTGCTGGAAGGTGTCCAGAGAAGGGCAAGGAAGCTGGTGAGGGGCCTGGAGCACAGCCCTGTGAGGAGAGGCTGAGGGAGCTGGGGGTGTGCAGCCTGCAGCAGAGGAGGCTCAGGGCTGACCTCATTGCTGCCTCCAACTCCCTGAAGGGAGGTTGTAGCCAGGTGGGGTTGGTCTCTTCTGCCAGGCAAGCAGCAAGAGAAGAAGGGGACAGAGTGTCAAGTTGTGCCAGGGGAGGTCTGTGCTGGATGTGAGGAGGAAGTTGTTGTCAGAGAGAGTGATTGGCATTGGAATGGGCTGCCCAGGGAGGTGGTGGAGTCTCTGTGCCTGGAGGTGTTGAAGCCAAGCCTGGCTGAGGCACTTAGTGCCATGGTCTGGTTGCTTGGGCAGGGCTGGGTGCCAGGTTGGACTGGCTGAGCTTGGAGGTCTCTCCCAGCCTGGTTGATTCTGTGATTCAGGCCGAGAAGGGGAGGTCTGGCATGCAGGTGCCAGCCTGAGCCCATGGCTCCTGTGAGCAGGAGGTGCCAGGCTGCGGGACGAGGGCACAGCCCAGCCCAGCTCAGCGTTCTCCCCGCGGCGCAGGTGCCGGAGGGTGCCCGGTGGGAGCAGCAGCTGGCAGGGCAGTGGTCGGTGGAGCAGGTGGGTGCCTGGCTGGCTGCCCGGGGCGGCGCCGAGGAGCTGGTGGAGCTGCTCCGTGAGCACCAAGTGTCCGGCCGGGTCCTGCTGCGGCTGACGGACAGGAGCCTGCGGCGCATGGGGGTGGTCCCGCGGAGCCGGCGCCGGGAGCTGCTGCGGCTGCTGCTGCAACTGCGGCTGCGGCAGGAGCTGAGGGAGCTGCTCAGCATCGTGGGGGGTAAGCACCCAGCCGCCCTCGCTGTGCGTCGAGGGTGGTCGCCGGCTGTGATGATGCTAGGGGGTGCCATGGACTCCACCGCCTGGGTTGACTGTGATTGCCATCACCTCTCTCCCCAGAATGAAGATGATGTCCCTGTGGAAGTCCTGGAGCCTGCAGGAGGAGAGATGGTGCCATGGGGAGGACCCAGCAGGAGCTGGAAGTGATCACATGAGAAAAGAGAGGTGCTGAGGGGAGCCCCGAAGTCACCATGGCCCCCTGAAGATGCCCATACCTGGCCAGTGCTGCCAGGCGAGGCACCAAGAGGTGGCCACCAGACTCCTCACACCACTGTTGACTTCCATGGAATCCCATGAGCTCTGGCGAGCTGGGGTGAGCCCTACCAGTCCCACAGCCTCAGAAGATCTGCTACATCCATGCCCTAGAAGTGCCTCTCCAGCCCCTCCTCTGACCAGCCTGACCTAGGACAGGGTGTCCCTGCCCATGGCAGGGGGGTTGGAACTGGCTGCTCCTTGTGGTCCCTTCCAGCCCTGACTGATTCTATGATCCTATATCTGCGTATCTATTACACGTCTGGTGCATCTCTCTGGTGGCCTTTGAGAGGTCATGGGGCCCCCTGCCAGAATTTCTACAGCTGTCCTCTGCATAAACTCTTGGTCTCTTCTTCCTTATTTGCTAATTTCTGTTCTCATTTACCAAGTTTCGAGCAAGCTCCCAAGAGAAGTTTATCACCCGAGCTTCATGTCCCGTGACACCTCAGCTACCAAAGCCTCATTGGTCTTAAGGTTCTTCATCCCTGTGTAGTCTTCCCTTTGCCCTTGCACCCACCACCAGTTCTGCTGGACATGGCACTGCCTTAAAACAACGCCCACCCAAAGGCCTGAAGACACAAGACCTAATGGCATCACTGCACTGGGGAAATGCCTCATCTTGGTGCCCAGGGCTGGCAGGGGGGCAGAACCTCAATAAACATCTTCCTGATCATGAGAGAGAAGCTCCTGCTCCCAAATTTCGATCAAGGCTGATCCAAGAAGTTGCACATCCTGGCTCTGGCCAGGAGGTCTGTGTCCAAGATATGAGTGAGTCTCTGGGCAGGCAGCATCAGCTGGGCAGTGCAGAGGCAGGTTTGGGGGGAGCAGCTTTGTGGATTCCTGAATAATGCCCATGAGGTACCTTTAGGATTCCACTGAAGCAGCCCTGAGGTGAGGAGCTGATGGTGGTGGTGAGGCTGGAGGACTGTGGCATCACCCTGAGGGGCTGGAGCTGGGCTGTATCTTTCTTTCATGCCCACTTTCTCAGGAAAAGGCACATCATAGCTGTGGGCACACAGCTGGAAAGGCCCTTGGGGTGCACCCTGGGGTGGGGG
This sequence comes from Pogoniulus pusillus, assembly GCF_015220805.1. Lineage (NCBI taxonomy): Eukaryota > Metazoa > Chordata > Aves > Piciformes > Lybiidae > Pogoniulus > Pogoniulus pusillus. The sequence continues at coordinate 37,273,710 of NC_087270.1, forward strand.
GCATCCATCTGAAAGTGGCTGGTCCCTAGCTTTGGTATGAACATGGACCCTTTTGGGGCTGGTGTGCTTACAGCCAGCAGATGCTTGGCTGATCTGCAGGGTGGGGTGTAAGTGGCACCACCCTGCTTTATGCATGGTGCCTCCTTCGGTGCCAGGATGGCTTGGACGAGCTGTAGTGGAGGATTAGGGCAGTGATTGGGTCCCCTGTACTGGGCACTGGTGAGGCCACACCGCAGGGTGTTGATAGGGCACAACAATCCAATCACCAGGAGACAGCCAACCTCCCCCGGGCCAGAGAAGAGGGTGATACTCCCTTGCAGAAAGGCTTCAGGAGCTCCCTCGTGGTGTTAATTATTGATAAGGGAGAGCACAGTCTGCGGCCGTGACCTCGGCACAGGGAAACAGTGGTTTGCTGTTTGCTCTCTGCCGCTGGAGTGCACTGTGTGCCTCTGGGACCAGTGCCTGCAAGGCTGGAGCTTCTCCCTCAGGGCAGCCGGAGGGATGCAGCCCCTGAAATGGGCATCTGTGTCGCTGAAGCATCTCCCTCAGGGCATCCTGCAAGGCTCTTTGAAGGGTGGATGCAAAGTCAGCTCTGATGAGAGGGCACTGGTGATGCAGGAGTGGAGAAAGGAGGAGTCAGGGCAGATCTGGTGGGAAGATTGTTTGGTGGATGACAAACTGGCTGGCTGGTCACAATCCAAAGGATAAAGGGACTGAGAGCAGCACTGTGGAGAGAGAAAGACTGGAGGGTGCTGGTGGCTAAAAAGCTGGATGTGAGCTGGAAATGTCTGTTCACAGCCCAGAAGCCAACGGTGTGCTGGGCTGCAAAGGAGCAGGTCCATCAGGTGGAAGGAGGGGATTCTGCCCCTCTGCTCCACTCTGGTGAGACTCTGCTGCAGTGCTGTGTCTAGCTCTGGAGTCCTCAGCACAGGAAAGACATGAAGCTGTTAGAGGAGGCCCAGGGGAAGCCACAAAAATGATCCAAGGGCTGGAAGAGCTCTGCTGTGTGGCCAGGCTGAGAGAGTTGAGATTGTTCAGCCTGGAGAAGAGAGGGCTCCAGGGAGAAACAGGGGGGATGAGAAACATGGGCACAAAGCTTCTAGCAAGGTCTGTTGTGATGGGACAAGAATGATGGTTTTAAACTAAAAGAGGAGAGACTCAGATTAGATAGAAGGAAGAATATTATTGACAGAGGGCAGAGGATGGTGAGACCCAGCCTCAGGTTGCCCAAGGCAGGAGGCAGATATTGCAGGTCAGCGTAAAAGGGACTCTAAGCAACCTGCTCTTTGGGCTTTGGTCACTGCAGGGGGTTTGGACTAGATGACCTTGAAAGGTCCATTGCATCCCAAACTTGAGGCAGCAGCTGGATGGGTGCACCATGCACCCTCTGATGGGACAGCTGATGTGTGTGCCTGGGGCTTCTGTGGCCCTCTGAGCTGCCTGGCTGGGCTCCACCGCAGGCAGCAGCTCCCAGTTTCACTTTCACGCTCGGTTGCTGTCCGAGTCCTGTTTTCCGGGTGTTGGAGAAATTCTCCTTAGCAGAGCACACAAGAATTGATAAACATGGGCAACCCGTGCTGGGAACGTCCTTGGAGCCCTGGTAGCCCAGGAAATCGAGCTGTAAACAACTGAGCACCCCACACACAGCTGCAGTGGGCAGAGACTAGATAACCAAAGGGGCTGGAGTGGGTGGTCTGGGAGGCTGACCCTTAGAATGTTGTGGTAAGTTAACCTATGCACACCTTACATGTAACTCTGGACCCTCTGACTGCAACCAATCTTGGTGGAGCCCACCTCTTGCTAGAAGTGCATATAAGTCACTGTATCACGGAAATAAAGTGGATTTGGCCATCTAACCATAGTGGTGATCAAAGAGTCATCTTCCCATAGAGCTCCACCGAACTTTTCCCAGCATCCGGGAAGGGAGAAGCTCTCCTCACTGTCTCCACGAAGAGAAAGCAGAGAGCACCCCGAGAGCCAGAGGACTGCATAAAGAGAAGGGCTGGGCTGGGCTGGCACCAGCCTGGGAGCTGGCAGGCAGCTGGCAGAGAAGGTAGGACCTTGCTGCTGGGCTCTGGGGCTGGCACCAGGGATCGGCAGAGAGCAGGGCTTTTGTTTGTCGTCTTCTTCCTATCTGCTGTGCTTTGGCACTGCTGGAAAGAGGCCAGGGAAGGGAGGAGGGAATTTTGGGGCAGCAGTGAGCAGCCCCTGCTCTGAGGTGGGGTGGAGGAAGCAGCCTGTGCTTGCCAGGCTGTTTGAGGACGCTTGAGTGTTGCAGGGGTTGGAGTGGGCGAGTGGGGAGGAAGCAGTGGGAATCGTGGAAGGGTTTGGGTGGGAAGGGAGCTTTCCAGGTCATCTGCCCACCCCCCTGCAGGCAGTGCTGTGGCAGGTCATGGTGCCACACTCACTCCTCCTCTTGTCGGCTTCCAAGGGAGAAAGTGACCCTGAGACATTCCATAATGCCGTGGCCAGCCAGACTGGGAGGGCAGTGTTCATGCCCCTGTGCTGGGCACTGCTGAGGCTGCACCTCTGTGTGCTTAGGTCTCAGGTGACACCCTAGTTAGTTCAGCACCCCAAAAAAGGCTCTGAGAAGCCTAAGCTGGCTGGGCAGTGCTCACTGATGGAGAAAGGATGCAGCTTGCCACCAGAATGAATCCTCTATGTTAATGTCTTGCCATGTCTGGACTCTGTGGATTTCTCCTTTAGACTTTCAGGCCTTTTCTTCCTGCTGCTTCTTCTCCTGAACTTCTTGAGATGGTCTCCATCTTCTTAACACCCCAGCCTCGTTAACAGCTTGTGCTTGGAGGTGATGGAAGCCCTAAGCTCTTCCAGATGAGGGTGGACGAGGCTCTGAGCAGCCTGCCGTAGTTGAAATGTCCCTGCGGAGTGCAGTGGAATTGTACAAGTTCACCTCAAGAGGTCCCCTGCACTTCAAACCTTTCTGTAATCACTGATCCAGGGGTTAAAAGGAGCAGGTCAATAAAGTTCCCAGCTGGCAGCTCCATGTGCTGCGAAGTGCCTGCTGCCTTTCTGCCTGAGTGCAGGCAGCAGCTGGATAGTGGCACCAGGCAGCCCTGGACTTGGTCTAAGAGCTGAGTGTGTGTGTCTGGGGCTTGTGCTGCCTTCTGAGCAGCTCAGTGCAGGCAGCGGCTCCCAGTTTCACTTTCAGACTCGGTTGCTGTCAGAGTCCTGTTTTGCTGGAAGGGAGAAGCTCTCCTCACTGTCTCCACGAAGAGAAAGCAGAGAGCACCCAAGAGCCCGAGGGCTGCATAAAGAGAAGGGCTGGGCTGGGCTGGCACCAGGGATCGGCAGAGAGCAGGGCTTCTGTTTGTCGTCTTCTTCCTATCTGCTGTGCTTTGGCACTGCTGGAAAGAGGCCAGGGAAGGGAGGAGGGAATTTTGGGGCAGCAGTGAGCAGCCCCTGCTCTGAGGTGGGGTGGAGGAAGCAGCCTGTGCTTGCCAGGCTGTTTGAGGACGCTTGAGTGTTGCAGGGGTTGGAGTGGGCGAGTGGGGAGGAAGCAGTGGGAATCGTGGAAGGGTTTGGGTGGGAAGGGAGCTTTCCAGGTCATCTGCCCACCCCCCTGCAGGCAGTGCTGTGGCAGGTCATGGTGCCACACTCACTCCTCCTCTTGTCGGCTTCCAAGGGAGAAAGCGACCCTGAGTCATTCCATAATGCCGTGGCCAGCCAGACTGGGAGGGCAGTGTTCATGCCCCTGTGCTGGGCACTGCTGAGGCTGCAGCTCAAATGTTGTGTTTGTTTGTCAGGCTCCCCACTTTAAAAAGGGGAATTGAGATGCTGGAGCATGGCCAGAAAAGGCCAGGGTGCTGGTGAAGAGTCTTGAGCACAAGTCTTGTGAGGAGCAGCTGAGGGAACTGGAGTTGTTTCACCCTGGAGAAAAGGAGGCTGAGGAGAGACCTTCCTGCTCTCTGCAACTCCCCAAAAGGAGGCTGGGTTGAGGTAGAGATTCATCTCTTCTGCCAAGGAAGAAATGATAGGAGAAGAGGAAACAGCTTTAAATTGTGCTGTTAGAGACCATTAGGGCTCCTGGGCAAAATCTCCCAGGACAGATCTTAGGCTCACAGGATGTTAGGGGTTGGAAGGGCCCCAAGGAAATCATCGAGTCCAACCCCCTGCCAGAGCAGGACAATGCTGTCTAACACAGATCACAGAGGAACACCTGCAGGGAAGGAGACTCCACAACCTCTCTGGGGAGCCTGTGCCAGTGCTCTGTGACCCTTACAGTAAAGAAGTTCCCCCTTGTGTTGAGGTGGAACCTCTTTTGCTTCAACTTGCTCCTTGTCCTATTGTAGGGAGCAGTCTTTTCTTTTCCAGACTAAGCAGCCCCAGGTCCCTCAGCCTCTCCTCATAAGCCATGCCCTCCAGTCCCCTCATCATCCTCGTGGCCCTCTGCTGCACTCTCTCCAGCAGATCCCTGTCCCTCTTCAACTGGGGAGCCCAAAACTGAAGGCAGTATTCAAGATGAGGTCTGAGCAGGGCAGAGTAGAGGGGCAGGAGAACCTCTCGATCTGCTGGACACACTCTGCTTAATACACCCCAGGATCGCATTGGCCTTCTTGGCCACAAGGGCACATTGCTGTGCTATGGTTAACTTGTTATCCAGCCATTCCCTGTTATCTACCATTGTTATCCAACCATTCCCTTGTTATCTACCATGGTTAGCACATACTGATTGCCAGAATGAGATTGAGGTGAAGTGATGTAGTCAACCTGCCAGGCTTCACCATACCTGTGCTGTGACCATCTCTCACCATACCATCAGGTCCTGATCTGCTTAGCCTGCTTAACAGCAGCACAGATGTCACAGTCATGGATGACCTGGGTGATAGCATCCATGGATAAGTCAGTTGACCTATCATGTGCCCATGGGCAGGTTACATCTCTGCCTTGATGTCTGGATGAATCATGGGCTCACTGAGCTACAAAGTCTTGTGAGGAGCAGGTGAGGGAACTGGGGTTGTTTCATCTGGAGAAAAGAAGGCTGAGGAGAGACCATCTTGCTCTCTACAACTCCCTGAATGGAGGCTGGAGCAAGAGAGGGCCACCAAAAGGCCACAAGAAAGTCCCTTCCAACTCTAGACACTTCATAGTTGTTGTTTACCCAGCCTGATATGTGGCAGTGTGCTGGGTCTGAGCTGTGAACCTTGGCTGCATGTGTCTTCTGAAAGTCAAGGATCTGACCAATAGGAGCTTCTGCTGCAAGGTGGTGCTGGTAGACAGTAGCTGAAGATGAGCCAGGAGTGTGCCCAGGTGGGCAGCAGAGCCAATGGCATCCTGGCCTGGATCAGGAAGAGTGTGGCCAGTAGGACAAGGGAGGTTATTCTGCCCCTGCACTCAGCACTGCTCAGGCCACCCCTTGAGTGCTGTGTCCAGTTCTGGGCTTCTCAATTGAAAAGAGATGTTGAGGTGCTGGAAGGTGTCCAGAGAAGGGCAAGGAAGCTGGTGAGGGGCCTGGAGCACAGCCCTGTGAGGAGAGGCTGAGGGAGCTGGGGGTGTGCAGCCTGCAGCAGAGGAGGCTTAGGGCTGACCTCATTGCTGTCTACAGCTACCTGAAGGGAGGTTGTAGCCAGGTGGGGTTGGGCTCTTCTGCCAGGCAAGCAGCAACAGAAGAAGGGGACACAGTCTCCAGTTGTGGCAGGGGAGGTCTAGGCTGGATGTTGTTAGGAAGTTGTTGTCAGAGAGAGTGATTGGCATTGGAATGGGCTGCCCACATTGCTGGTGGGGTCACTGTGCCTGGAGGTGTTCAAGAATAGACTGGCTGAGGCACTTAGTGCCATGGTTTAGTTGATTGTCCAGGGCTGGGTGCTAGGTTGGACTGGATGAGCCTGGAGGTCTTTTCCAATTTGGTTGATTCTATGATTCTATGAATTAGACCTTTGTCGTGGAGGAGTTTGTCTGGGTTTTGGGGGAATGAAATACGAGGCCGATTTCTAAAGAGTTTAAAAAGATTTGATATTATATATACTAGGAATCCCCCTCCCCAAACTTCTCTATAACTGCCCCACCTAAGTTCTTTGTATGCGGTTGTGAGATTATTATTACAGAACGTCTACGAATAACAAATTAGAAACTTAGCAAAGATTTGAAAGGATTTAGGAAGAGAGTCTGTGGCTTGAAAGTGCCCCTGGTAGGCTTATTGAGAGATCATTCTGGCTTAGATCGAGTTTCTCAGTTACTCACTGGCTGGAGTCAGTTTGAAAGGCCCCAAACATCGTGGATTGGGGCGTGCTGTCTGAGCTTCCGCGGGTACGAGCCAAGCTGGGTGCTGGTGTCCAGAGGCCGGCGAGGCGCGGATCGGAGCGCTGACGAGTGGGCTCTGTAGCCGTGCCGAGCTGTGCCGTGCCGTGCCATCAGCACAACGCGAGTGCCGTGCGTGTGCGTGTGTGTGTGTGTGAGTGCGATCGGTACAATTTTATTAGGGTAATGCAGCATCTTAAATAGTGCCCAGAGGAGGTGTATGCCTTAGCGTGCCGCGCTTCCTGTTTCTTTCCGCCCAGGGCGGCCATGTTGCTGCCTTTGTTTCCTGGCTGCCGCCTTTTGTGAAAGAGTGCCGGTGAGGGCACAGGGTTGGAAGAGCCCAGGTCTCGCCCTTTGGTGGACAATTCCTCCAGCAGCTCTTCCCACATAGTGTGGTGGGGTAAAGTATCCCCCATTTGATTGTCCGAGTCTAACGCCCACTCAATCTGCTCCCTTTTGGCGTCACACATGCCTTTCAGAGCTGCTGGGAGACCCCTTACTAATAATTTCAGTCTCTCTGGGTCTATCGGGGCATCCAAAGGATACGGATAAATCCCCTTTTGATACACAGCTTGTATGCATGTGAGTTTTTTGATCGCTTCGGTTAATTCGGCAGAGTCCGAAACATGAACCTCTGTTGGTTCTTGCCTGTCCATTGGATCCAAAGAACCTGCTCAATAAAATATTCTAGAACTTAATGCATAATCCCCCTCGGGACCTGCACCTAGGAACACTTCGGGACCCCAGGAACATCCCTTTACCTCATCGCGAGTCAGGACTATTGAATCTGCCCCGTTATCCACCACGCGGCAGACATAGTCAGTCACTGACTTGTGCGGTGCACGGGCAAAAATCTCCCTTAACTCACGGAGTTTAGCCCCGGAGTATGGCTGGATTCATGTGGTTGTGGTACCTTTGCCTTTCTTTCCCTTGATGGTTTCCATTTTAAACATGGGTCTCAGGTGGAAAGACTTTCCTCCATAACATTCCTCTTCCGTGTTGCTGCTGTTTGGTGTACTTCTGAGCGACTGTCGCTCAGATCGGTGCTTCTCTTTCTGACGGTGCTGCGCGTGGTCCTGGTCACGGCGTGACTGCGATCCGGTATGGGGGGTCATCTGGGATGCTTTGGAGTGGCGGGAGGTTCCTCGCGGCAGTGATGATGGTGGCAGTGAAGGGATTGGTGTCGACTGTGGCTGTGGCTGCAGTGGCGACTGCAGAGGCGACTGCTGCGGGGGTGTCCCTTCCGGGATTGCTGCGTCCGGCAAGTCCTGGAAAGTCGGCGATTCGGACCGTTCTTCGGAAGAATGAACTCTGGGGTCCTCAGATGGGATCGCAGATTCGGTTAATAATCTCGGTGTTTTGGCAGGAGCAATCTCTTTCTCGATTTGCAATGCAAGTAAGTCACGCAGTCCACGATACTGAACTTCTAGTCTTTCTTTCTCCCGTCTTGAGTTTTCTGATACTCTCTTCAAGTAGCTGATTTTCTCATTTAAACTCTCTACCGTTTCTCTCATTTTAAGTCTGAGACTCTTGATAATATTTTTCATGTTATTAAATTCGTCTTGAGTTCGAATTGTGCACGCCGTGAGCATGATAGATTTTTCTTTATCTGCGTCTTGCAAATTCGTGCACAACTCGATCACATTATTTGCCAATTTCTCTATAATTTGCTCCGGTCTAGCTAAATCTTGCATAGCCTGTTTTAAATCTGTAAGGTTAACAATAGATGCCATTCTGTAAAATAATTCGTTCATTGCAAACCCTGCCTCGTCTGTCTGCGCCATTATGTCGTGGAGGAGTTTGTCAGGGTTTTGGGGGAATGAAATACGAGGCCGATTTCTAAAGAGTTTAAAAAGATTTGATATTATATATACTAGGAATCCCCCTCCCCAAACTTATCTATAACTGCCCCACCTAAGTTCTTTGCATGCGGTTGTGAGATTATTATTACAGAACGTCTATGAATAACAAATTAGAAACTTAGCAAAGATTTGAAAGGATTTAGGAAGAGAGTCTGTGGCTTGAAGGTGCCACTGGTAGGCTTATTGAGAGATCATTCTGGCTTAGATCGAGTTTCTCAGCTACTCACTGGCTGGAGTCAGTTTGAAAGGCCCCAAACATCGTGGATTGGGGCGTGCTGTCTGAGCTTCCGCGGGTACGAGCCAAGCTGGGCGCTGGTGTCCAGAGGCCGGCGAGGCGCGGATTGGAGCGCAGACGAGTGGGCTCTGTAGCCGTGCCGAGCTGTGCCGTGCCGTGCCATCAGCACAACGCGAGTGCCGTGCGTGTGCGTGTGTGTGTGTGTGAGTGCGATCGGTACAATTTTATTAAGGTAATGCAGCATCTTAAATAGTGCCCAGAGGAGGTGTATCCAGCCAGACTGGGCTGACACAAGTGGACAATACAGATTGGTTCAAAGTTATGTGTAAGGCACAGATAGGTTATTTTTATGAAAACAACCTGTGGTTCCACCCCAGGGGCTGGCAAGGGTCAGCCCCCAGCAGGTGTGTGTAGGGTGCTCACAGTGCCTCCTAACTTAAGGTCCTTTTCTCATAACAAGGTCTCATGTTTACATTTCATGCCCCTCTGCAGGAGAAATTCTCCCACAGCTAAGAACAGCGGCTGTGGGCTTGTGCAACCCTCCACCACAACCTTACACCCATGTGCTGGTTTGAGGCTAAGTGGAACATTTTAATGAGAGAAATCAGATCATTGGCTGTGAAGAGTAAATACTAGCGATGTCTATGTTACCCACTTTTTTTGCTTAGAGATCACAGAATTAACCAGGCTGGAAAAGACCTCCAGGGTCATCAAGTCCAACCTATCACCTAACCCTTCGAACTAACTGAACCATGGCACTATGTGCCTCACCCATTCTCCTTTTAAACACCTCCAGGGATATAAAAAGAGAGAACATAAACAAAGATTCTCAGTCTCTGTCTGGCTGCAGCTTGCTTCATTAACTCCTTTGCCTGGACTTGTATAACTCAATTTAATCATTCTGCTTCTAACTCCTTATCTGGCATCTCACCCCTGCACATAAGCCTTCTGAGATAAGGGAAGGGGTTGGAGGAAGGAGGGGAGTTAGTTGGGAGCCCTGCTGGGCAGTTCTGCTGTTCAGGAGGGTGTTTACTTTTAACTTGTCTATATTTGTATGGAGTTGTAAATATCTGTATCTAGGCTTGTAAATTTGTGCTATGCTGTAAAATTCAGCTTCATCCTTAACTCCCAGCCAGCTGAGTTAGTCTGGTGAATCTCATGGTGGGGGAAAGCTCTGGAGCCACCACAATCCATTGAGTATATTACCAAAATCTTCTGTGGCTTTAAAGGAAAATTGTCTTGGGTTCAAATGCAGGTTCCCAGAGACTCTTATAAATTTGGTAGACCCAATGACAATTTATAGAATTTATAGAGTGCCCTCCCCTCTTCCCCCTCCTTTCCCCAAAAGACAGGGAGAGAGATAAAGGTAGGGACACCCAAATAAATCAATCTCACTCGATTTGGAAGTTAAAAAGGAAAAGTTTAACAATAACTTAGAAAAAAGGGATTGGAGGTAGGGGGAGTTTACAAAGGATAAGGAAGGGAAAACAGCAAAATACAAACAGGGATGGATACAACCCGAGTAGTGTGATGGTGTCTCTGCCTCGTGGCTGGTATGCAGTATCAGTGTGTGTGTGATCATGAACGCAGGAAGGGAGAAAGAGGGAAAGAGAAAGAGGAAGAGACAGGGAGGTCCTGTCTCTTTTATACCGCAGGAAGTGGGGGGAGTGGGCTAACCATCACCTGGAGTGTGGCCCACCCCTGAGGAGGGGCCAAGACCCCTAGGGTCAGGTTCAGGGTCACTCCCCCAGGAGTGTTAACCCTATACATTCCACCCCTTGGTTAGACCACTTCCACCTTCCTAAGAACAGTCTTCTTCTCCAAAGATGGGAAAAGTGTCCATGGGTTAAGAGTTCGTGAAGTCCTTCTTGGTCCCCGGCTGTATCTCAGGGCGATGTGCTCCTCTGGTCCGGTGCAGGTTGGTGAGGTGTGAGCAGGACAGGAACAGAAGAAAAAGTCAGTGAAACAGGAACAGTTCTTGTTGGAACTCAGGAAAAAAAGTCTTTTCCCTCTGTGAAGAAAAACATCAGGAACAGTCTCTTGGTGTCTGGCATCAGGGGAACAGGTGTGGATGAGATGGCTGTAGACATCCTCCGGAGGGAAATCAGGAACAGTCTCTCACTGCAGGGCATCAGTGACGAATCAGATGCAGGGTTCTGGTTGGACGCCGTGGTGTGATGCGATGTTGTAGGACTCTGGATAGCTGCTGCTGTCATGTAGGTTCTGTTGGACGCCGTGTAGTGGTGAGGGTATAACTACAAAAACAACTTGTAACCCCTTATGAACTATAATACAAGTATTGCACAACTATGATACAAGTATTGCACAACTATGATACAACTATGATACAACTATAATACAAGATAACCTGAAAGTATCTGGAACACATGGAATCAACTCTGAGATTTCAAAACCTTTTCAGCTAAAGAGAGATTTCTCTGAGGGACACACTCGATAACACCAGTTTCCATCATCACCCAGTATGTGTGACCAGGACCCTCTGCAGATACCACCCCTTTGATAGGTTTTCCCCCACCAGAGGCAGGAGCAACCCACACAGTCTTTCCCAGTAGATTCCTTTCACAGACTACAGGAACTCCATCTCCCTCAACTGTGGGCAGTAGGGCAGACTGAGCAGGACCAGCTCTGTTAACTGATCCCCTGCTGTTCACCAGCCAAGTGGCTTCTGCAAGGTGCTTCTCCCAGTTTCTGAGAGTTCCACCTCCCATAGCCTTCAGGGTGGTTTTCAGCAGACCATTGTGTCGCTCAATCTTTCCTGCAGCCTGTGGGTAGTATGGGATGTGATAAACCCATTCTATCCCATGCTCTTTTGCCCAGTTGCTTACAAGGTGGTTCTTGAAATGGGTCCCATTGTCTGACTCTATTCTCTCTGGGGTACCGTGTCTCCACAGGATGTGGCTCTGCAGGCCCAGAATGGTGTTACGGGCAGTAGCATGAGGTACTGGGTAGGTTTCCAGCCACCCCGTGCTTCCCTCCACCATGGTTAACACATACTGCTTGCCACTGCGAGACCTAGGTAGAGTGATGTAATCAATCTGCCAGGCCTCCCCATACCTGTACTTTGACCACCGTCCCCCGTACCACAAAGGCTTCATGCGCTTAGCTTGCTTTATGGTGGCACAGATGTCACATTCATGGATAACCTGAGTTATGGCCTCCATGGATATGTCCACGGATCTGTCTCGGGCCCATTGGTATGTGGCATCTCTTCCTTGGTGACCAGAAGAGTCATGTGCCCACCGAGCTAAGAACAGTTCACCTTTGTGCTTCCAGTCCAGGTCAATCTGGCAGATGTGGGCAGCCTGGTCAGCTTGGTGGTTATGCTGCTGTTCTTCAGTGGCTCTGCTCTTTGGGATGTGAGCACTGATGTGTCGGATTTTAACTGGCAGTTTGTCCAGGCGTGCAGAAATGTCTTGCCAGAGATCAGCAGCCCAAATAGGCTTCCCTTTTCTCTGCCAATCATTTCTCTTCCACTCCTTCAGCCACCCCCATAAGGCATTTGCTACCATCCATGAGTCAGTGTAGATGTATAGCATTGGCCACTGCTCTCGTTCTGCAATGTCCAGGGCCAGCTGGATGGCTTTCACCTCAGCATACTGGCTGGATTCACCTTCTCCATCTCTTGCCTCTGCAACCCTGCGTGTAGGGTTCCAGACGGCAGCCTTCCATCTCCGCTTGCTGCCTACCAGGCGGCAGGATCCATCTGTGAAGAGAGCATATGCCTTTTCCTCCTCAGGAAGGTCACTGTATGGGGGGGCTTCCTCGGCACGGGTCACTGCCTTCTCTTCTGCTGGCTTTCCAAAGTCAGTGCCCTCTGGCCAGTTGGTGATGACCTCCACAATGCCTGGACGTTCGAGAGTCCCCATCCTAGCCCTCTGAGTTATCAGAGCCATCCACTTACTCCAAGTGGCATCTGTGGCATGGTGCGGAGTCGAACCCTTCCCTTTAAACATCCAAGTCAGGACTGGAAGCCTTGGAGCTAAAAGGAGTGGTGACTCCGTCCCAATCACCTCAGAGGCAGCTCTGACTCCCTCATAGGCAGCTAGGATTTCTTTCTCTGTGGGGGTATAGTTGCTCTCTGAGCCTTTGTACGCCTTGCTCCAGAACCCGAGTGGGCGGCCTCTTGTCTCATCAGGAGCTTTCTGCCATAGGCTCCAGCTAGGACCATTCTCACCGGCTGCTGTATAGAGAATGTTCTTAATCTCTGGGCCGGTTCGAACTGGTCCCAAAGCCATGGCATGGACCACCTCTCGTTTGATCTGGTCAAATGCCACCTGCTGCTCAGGTCCCCACCCAAAGTTATTCCTCTTTCTTGTAACGTCAAAGAGGGGTTTCACAATTTGACTGTACCCGGGAATGTGCATCTTCCAAAAGCCCACAAACCCCAGGAAGGATTGTGTCTCCTTCCGGTTAGTGGGTTCCACCATAGTGGCCACTTTATTCACCACATCCATAGGGATGTGGCGTCGGCCATCCTGCCATCGAACCCCCAGGAACTGGATCTCTCTGGCAGGCCCTTTCACTTTGCTTCTCTTAATGGCAAAACCAGCATCCAACAGGATATTAATGATCTTCTCACCCTTCTGGAAGACCTCCTCTGCTGTCTCACCCCATACAATGATGTCATCGATGTACTGCAGATGTTCCGGAGCGCCACCCTTCTCCAGTGCAGTCTGGATGATGCTATGGCAGATTGTAGCGCTGTGCTTCCACCCTTGAGGCAGTCTGTTCCAGTGGTACTGGACTCCTCTCCAGGTGAAGGCAAACTGTGGCCTACATTCTTCTGCAATGGGGATGGAGAAGAAGGCATTAGCAATGTCGATTGTGGCATGCCATTTGGCCTCCTTCGTTTCCAGTTCATACTGCAGCTCCAACATATCAGGCACGGCTGCGCTGATTGGAGGAGTCACTTCATTCAGGCCTCGGAAATCCACCGTGAGTCTCCACTCCCCTGTCTCCTTTCGCACTGGCCATATCGGGCTGTTGAAGGGCGAGTGGCTCTTGCTGATGACAAGCTGCTGCTCCAGGCGGCGAATCAGCTGCTGTGTGGGTAGCAGGGAGTCTCTGTTGGTGCGGTATTGCCTGCGATGAACTACACGAGAAGCAATAGGTAACTTAACATCTTCCACCTTGTGGGTACCAACCACGGAAGGGTCATCTGACAAGCCAGGCATGATAGACAGCTGCTCTTTGTCTGCAGTCTCTACAGCTGCTATGCCAAAAGCCCACTTGTTCCCCTTCGGATCTTTAAAGTACCCTTCCCGGAGAAAGTCGATCCCCAGGATGCAAGGTGCATCAGGGCCAGTTACTATGGAGTGCTTCTCCCACACATTCCCGGTGAGGCTTATCTCAGCCTGCAGCACAGTCAACTCCTGAGACCCCCCTGTGACTCCTGCAATTGTAACAGTTTCTGTCCCCCTGTGGCTGGAGGGGATCAGAGTGCATTGGGCACCGGTGTCTACCAACGCTCTGTACTTCTCGGCTTCAGAAGTGCCAGGCCATTTCACAAACACGTCCCAATATACTCTGTTATCCCTGGCCTCCGCCTGGCTGGAGACAGGGCACCTCTAATTCTGAGCAGTGTGACTGCATGAGGCACATGGACCTGAGTTACTGGCTTCACCACCCCTTGAGCGAGAGGGCTGCCTGCGGGACACTGGGGCAACCCCTCTTCTGGAGGAGTTATTCCCTGTGTTTGTCCCCTGCAGTTCCCTTACCCTGGCCCATAGAGCTGAGGTGGGCTGGCCATGCCATCTGTCCATGTTTTCCCCATGGTCACAGAGTGTTCTCCAGAGTGACCCCCTGTGTGTACCCTGTCTGCTCTGGGCTGGTCTCCTGCGGGGAGGAGGAGGAGCACGGCGTGTGTTCCTTACAGCTGAGACTTGCACCCATTCTGAAGGTGAAGGGCAGTCATCCTCTGCCTTCTGCATTTCAGAGAAAGAGGCTTTTAGCTCGTTCATTTCTTGGGTGAGGGTCTCTACAGTGGCAATTAAGGTTTTCCTCGACAAACTGTCTTCAAACTGTCTTAGGTCATTCACAAACTCCCTGATTGCGGGAAGGTTGTTGGGGTCTCTGCCCAGCAGCAGTGCTCCCAATGTGGGGGCATATGTGGAAGGGGCACTCTGAGTCAGTTTCTTTAAGAGGGCTGGCTTCATGCGGACATCATCAGGGTCCGAGGGCCTCTGGTCGGCTCCATAAATTATCTCTTGAACCGCCATTTGCCTCAGGTATGAGATACCCTGTTCCATATCTGTCCATCTAAGGGGATGGAAAATCATGTCATCCTTAGTCGGGTACCTGTACCTCACAGCTATCAGAAGCCTGGCCCAAAGTGAGTGGGTACCATCGAGCCTTCCCAGCTCCTTATCCACACCTCCATCCCTCGACAAGGATCCCAGCTGCTTTGCCTCCCTCTGATCTAGGTCCACGGTTTCTGCTCCTGCATCCCAGCATTTCAAAAGCCAGGCTAAAAGGGACTGTCCGTTTGCCCTTGCATACTCCTGCCTTATGTGCCTGATTTCCTTTCTGGGCGTGGAGCTGATAAGGATCACTCCATTATCAGGTCCATTTCCAGCTGGTTGCTGTTGCTGGGGGGTGCTGGTTCCCGAAGAGGTCCCTTGCCCTGGATCGGTATCTGCGGGAGGGTTTGCGTTTGATTTGGCTGGCCGCGTGGTGATGGGGGCAAGATGGATGGGGCTGGGCTGAGGGGGCAGGGTCCGGGGGGCTGCCCTGGGCGGGACCGGGGGCGGAGTTCGGGGCGGAGCCGCGCTAGGGGCGGTGCCTGCGCTCGGGGCGGCCGGAACAGCCTGACCTGTCGCCCAACCCCCGCAGCTGCAGCTCGGGCAGTGTGCACCACCCCTCCCCCTAAGCATCCTAATGGCGGCGCCCACCCGATATTTCCACGTGTCCCAGTTCACAGCTACCTTGTTCATTCCCAAACCCACATTTACACACAGTGAAATAACAGCTATCCAGTACCATTTTCCCCCCAAAATATCTGGAGCTTC
This sequence comes from Pogoniulus pusillus, assembly GCF_015220805.1. Classification (NCBI taxonomy): domain Eukaryota; kingdom Metazoa; phylum Chordata; class Aves; order Piciformes; family Lybiidae; genus Pogoniulus; species Pogoniulus pusillus. The sequence goes on from NC_087270.1 coordinate 37,289,090, forward strand.
TGTGCTCCAATGCATATACTCAGATTGATTCCATGTTCCAGAAACATTTCTAAACACCGTGATATTACTAACAGAATTCAGGAAATAGGCATAGACTCGGGCAGGCAAATGCTTAGAATATTCCCAGAGCATATCAATGACAATCCAGAAGACATGGTAACTTATAAACTTTAACAGCCAGCCCCAAAACAGACATCCAAAAGCGTTAATGATTAAGACTGTCAGAATATCCATTTTTTAACTTCCAAATCTTCTCTGAAAGAATTCTTTCTACCTAGCCCCACGTTGGGCGCCAAATAAATTGTCTTGGGTTCAAATGCAGGTTCCCAGAGACTCTTATAAATTTGGTAGACCCAATGACAATTTATAGAATTTATAGAGTGCCCTCCCCTCTTCCCCCTCCTTTCCCCAAAAGACAGGGAGAGAGATAAAGGTAGGGACACCCAAATAAATCAATCTCACTCGATTTGGAAGTTAAAAAGGAAAAGTTTAACAATAACTTAGAAAAAAGGGATTGGAGGTAGGGGGAGTTTACAAAGGATAAGGAAGGGAAAACAGCAAAATACAAACAGGGATGGATACAACCCGAGTAGTGTGATGGTGTCTCTGCCTCGTGGCTGGTATGCAGTATCAGTGTGTGTGTGATCATGAACGCAGGAAGGGAGAAAGAGGGAAAGAGAAAGAGGAAGAGACAGGGAGGTCCTGTCTCTTTTATACCGCAGGAAGTGGGGGGAGTGGGCTAACCATCACCTGGAGTGTGGCCCACCCCTGAGGAGGGGCCAAGACCCCTAGGGTCAGGTTCAGGGTCACTCCCCCAGGAGTGTTAACCCTATACAGAAAAAAAATGACACAGAATGCTCCCTATGTGTCCAAGAGGCCACTCAAAAGCACCTTGGCTCAATACCTGTGTTGGTGAGAGTCTTATGATGCTGGTGTGCTGGGAAGCAGCTCCCAGGAGGAACAGATGTGAATGAAGGGCTGTGTTGGTAGCTGGAGTGGGACTACAGAGTGCACAACCTATGCCTCTGGTGCTAGGATTTTGGTGTGAGTGTGTTCTGTGAGTGTGGTGTGTCTGTGTTTGCCAGTGAGCCTCAAGCTGGACCAGCCAGCAAGCAGGAGACCTGTGAGGCTGATAAGAGAGTGCAGGAGGGTGTTGGCTGGACTGAGGGGCTGTGCTGGTGCTTGAGGGGTTCAGGAGTGTCCACAACTGACTGCACTGAGCCCTGTAGGGTATCCATGGCTGCTGTTGAAGGCAGCACCTGGTCTATGACAGATTTTGTGTCCGAGTCAGTGTGTGCCTTTGGATTGTCTCTGGGGTACAAACTAAGCTTCAGGGTTGAACCTGGAAATGGGAAGCAGGAGGCATATCCATCGTCTCAGAATGGAGATCTCTGGGTCTTGGGGCACCCCAGGTTTGGCTCCAGGAGCTGGGTATTGGGAATCTCTAGGAGCTGCTGAGGAGTGGTGGACTCAATGGGCTTGTTGAGCCTGGAGAAGAGGAGGCCTAGAGGAGACCTTCCCATTCTTTGCAATCTCCTGAAAGGAGTTTGGAGTGAGGTGGGGTCATTGTCTTCTCCCAGGGAACAAGCAATAGGATAGGAGGAAATGGCCTCAGAGGAAATGACCTCAGGGCAGGTTAGATTGGACACAAGGAACAATTTCTGTCTCTGAAAGGTTGTCAAGCCTGGAATGGGCTGCTCTGGGTAGTGGTGGAGTCTCCATCTCTGGAGTGGTGTGAAAGCCACGCAGATGTGGTGCTGAGGGGCATGATTTAGTGGTGACATGGCAGTGCTGGGTTAACGGTTGGATTTGATGCTTTCAAATTTCTCTTCCAACCAAACCAGAGCTGTGCTTCTAGAATTCTCTGGGAGCCCTCTGATGAGAGGCTGAGACCTTTTACAACACACTTAAAACAGTGTTTGTTTCCTTCTTCTGCAGCCATGGATTCCCAGAAGGACGTGCTGGGGGATGATGAAAAGGCACTTCTTGCCAGAAGGCTACTGGCAGAAGCCTGTATGAAGGAAGGATTGGATGATACATACTGGCTCCCCAAACTGTCTGAGGTACTGGGAGTGAAGTCCATAGAAGCCCTGAAACATCTGCAATATGAAGACTACCTGAAGCTGGAGTGCAAAGTTCGGTACCCCTGGGAAACCAGAGCCCTCCGAAAGCTCCTACAAGTCACAGACAGCAAAGCAACTTCTGAGGAGCTGCAGAAGGAGCGCCTGAAGATGACAAAGCAGAGGCAGGAAGAGGCCAAGCAAGCCCTGAAGGAGCTGAAAGAATATCATGAGAGCCGCAGCCACAGCAAGGACGTTATGAAACAGAAAGAGGAAGCTCTGTGGCTTGAGGAGATAAGAACCCTCCTCAAAAAGCACAAGGGATTCAAAGACTGGGAGATGCTGGAGAGTGACTTGAATTCTTTCATCGAGGGGCACGTGGATGACACATGGGATGAGCTGAAGAAAGCCAGTATAATCCAAGACATAGAAGACACTTTTCAAAGGGTAGAGCCTTCCAGTCAGTCCAAATCCAAACCAGAAGGCAGTGAATCCCAAGCAAACCAACCTGTTGCAAACCAAGAGTTTCTCCATTTGCTTGAGCGCCTTGGGCTAGAAAGTCACTACCCAAGGAAAATGGGGACAGAAGACTTCCATATCATATACAAGACACCTTTACATGACAGTCAGCCCAGCAAGGACAGCGAGCTACCATTTTACTTCTTGCAAAAGCTTTTGACTGTGGACTATAGAGTGAGGTACCTGACCTGCAAGAACCAGAGCAACCCAGTAGCAGCTGTGCCCAAACCCACAGAGCAAGAGTGTGAACCTTCAAATTCCTTTGATGACTTTTTCTCTGATTTGGAGGAACAAGCATCTGAATCTGCAGCTGGGGACAGCCATGTGCACCCCATGGACCTCCAGATGGCAATTTTCCATTGTGCTGATGACTTCATGAGGCAATACATCTCAACAAAACTTGCTTTCTGCCAGTTTGCGTTACCTCTCCTGGTACCAAACCCCTGCACTTCACAGATTGAGTTCCCGATCTGGTCCCTCAGCCAAATCAAAAAGAGCTGGAAGGAGGCTGAGAAGCTGGGAGAGCAAACAAGGATTAACAGTTACAAAAACAAACTCATTTACCAGGCAGAGACACCCATCGTGTCCTTCATCCGCATCGGCAGCTCTCCCTCCTCCTCCAAGTCTCAAATCCTGAACTCTTTGCTGAGCCAATGCAAGCATGACACTTTTTTCCACCGCCACTGCCAAGGCAGCACCAGAGACTGTTTGCTGATGAAAGGTGTGGTGGAGATCTCCTGGTACTGCCCCAGGGGCAGCGACGATGACAGCTTTGACTGCTGCGTGGCCTTCTGTAACCTGCGTGGGGACGCGAGGGATTCCGAAGAGCAGCTGCGTTTTCTGCAGGAGATATCTGCTGTGAACGTGGCTCTGGTAGCTGAGTCTGATCAGAGTGACAAGAAAGGGATGATGATTTTACGTCAGCTGTGGGAGTCGCAAAGGCCTTTGGTTTGTCTTTTCACTGAAAAAGAGAAAGTCGCAGCTGGACGATCTGGCCACAATGTAAGAATAGGTATCAAGAACAGAAACGAAGCAGAATTAGTGGGTGAGCTGACCAAGACAATCAAAGATCTGCTGGAAGGGTCTAACACACTTTTCAGCCTCGATGGCTGCCAGGACAAAGCTCGCAAGCACGGCTTCTTAGTGGATGAAGATACAGCAGCGTGTGTGGCGGCCAAAGAAAAGGCAAAGGCGCTGGTGAAGCTTCTGAAGAAGGAGAGGTTGCGTGACATGAAATCCCAGCTGCTGCCTCTTCAAGGGAAGCTGTGGTACATGTGGTGCAAGAAGGACAAAGAGCTCACTCGCCTGCAGGAGAAGGGGAACAAGAGCATAGAGCATCACCGGAGCCAAACCGAATCAGAGAAGTCAGAAATAAGGAGAAAGCAACTGCGCAAAGCGTTCCCCCTCAATGAGCTGATGAAGTCGTTCCTTGGCTTTTTCCAGTCACAGACAGCAGATACCAAGAAATACTTCTTGCAGTGGATGAAGGTCTTTATGGATGACTTGTCCTCTGATCGCCTGGATGAACTCAAGAGACGGTATCACCAGTTATGGTCTGACATCCTGGCCATGAAGAAGTGCAGTGAGGAAAATGATCTGAAATCCATGCGCCTGAGTCAGTTAGAGGCCCTCTCCAACGAAATCAACGATTCCTCTATTGGCCTTGAGCACATTTTAAGAGAGGTAGGGCAGATTTACGAAGCTCTGGAGTCAATGAACTCAAAGGATCAGTGTTTTGCCAAACTGCCTGACGTTGCAGTTGATCTGATGGTTTCAGGATACCCCATTGAGCTGATGGATGGAGATGCATCTTACGTCCCGTTACGATGGATCGGAGCAGTCTTTGACAGGTTAATTGAGAAGCTGGGAGATAAGCGAGTGTTCGTCCTTTCAGTGCTTGGCATCCAGAGCACAGGGAAGTCAACCCTGTTGAATGCCATGTTTGGTCTCCAGTTTAACGTCAGTGCCGGCAGATGCACCCGGGGAGCATTTATGCAGCTAATTAAACTGGACACGAAGCTGCAAGAAGATGCTGGCTTTGACTACATGCTAGTCGTTGACACAGAGGGGCTTCGTGCGATAGAGGTGGCCAACAAACAGTCCCTCAATCATGACAACGAGCTGGCCACCTTTGTCATTGGCATTGGCAACATGACTCTGATAAATATCTTTGGGGAAAATCCTTCGGAGATGCAAGATGTCCTTCAGATTGCTGTGCAGGCTTTTCTGAGGATGAAGCAGGTCAATCTTTCCCCCAGCTGCCTGTTCGTACACCAAAATGTGGGAGAGATAACAGCCAAGGAGCAGAACATGGAAGGGCAAAGACGGCTGCAGGAAAAGCTGGACAAAATGACAGTGACAGCTGCCCAGCAGGAATTCTGTGATGCCTCCTGCTTCAGCGACGTCATCCGCTTTGATGTGAACACCCACATCCACTACTTTGCCCACCTGTGGGAAGGAAACCCCCCGATGGCACCACCCAACCCTACCTACAGCCAGAACGTTCAGGAATTAAAAACCAAAATCCTCCAAGCTGCCAAGAAGGAGTCGCAGGGCAGTGTTTTGAGGCTCTCAAGCTTGAAGGTTCGTATCAGTGACCTCTGGAGTGCTTTGCTGAACGAAAACTTTGTGTTCAGCTTCAAGAACTCAGTGGAGATTGCGACATACAAGAAACTGGAAACCGCGTTTAGTGACTGGACCTGGCAGCTGAGGAGTTACGTCTTAGACTTGCAGGTGAAACTGGACAATAGGATTCGCAATGGAGACTTGCAGAAAATCACACCAGAAGACCTTGAGATTCCATTGCAAAAGACAAGTGATGCCATCATGAAAAAGATGGAGCAATATTTCAGTGAAGACACAGACAGTGAGATCCTGGTCCAGTGGAAGAGCAGCACAGAACTGAAGCTGAGAGAACTAAAAGACTCTCTTCTCCTGGAAACAAGAAAGAAGTGTGAGAGTCTCATTGAGCTGAAGAAGAGCCAGTGTAAATTGGATGAGAGGAAGTCAGACTACGAAAACGAGCTCCTAAAAAAGAGTAGGCAGTTGGCTCTGTCTCTGAAAGGCAAGAGGCTCAGAGAAATGGAACTGCGAGACAACTTTATTTCCCTCTGGGCTACCTGGATTATTGAGGTCGCCTCTGATGCTCCCCCTCTGGAAAAAGTGGATATTGATGTGGAAATAGAAAATGTCCTCCTAGAGCAGTTTAAGGAGCCCAACTTACATGAACGAATCAGGACCTTTCCCAAATACAGGCAGTTTGCTCTTGACCCGGAGAAACATGTTGCCAAGAAAAAAAAGTGGGGCATCATCAGCGGGACTTTGGATAGCGCCGAGGTGGAGAATATCAACTACATCACTAAGAACATCATAGCGCGCGTGGAGGCGAACATCGACAGGAAAGAGAAGGAGAAAAGGGATTACAGCCGAAGTTTTATTCATGAGATACTGAACGAGGTACAGAAGGGCATGGACACCGTCCCCAGCCATGCAAAATACAGCTTCAAAAAAGACTACAGGATAGATCTCTCGATCTACCTGTGCAGAATGGCAGCGAAGAGGTTTAAAGCCATGCGCGAGGCGTTCGAAGAGGCAAATGATCCAACTGTCTACCTGGAGAGCAAGAGAGAAGATTTCTTCAGGTGCTTCCAGATTTCCTGCCAAGGAGCCACCTCCATCACCATGTTTGCTGGTTTTTTATGTGACAAGATTTCTCCAGCTCTTCGCCAGGCAGTTTACGAGAGGACAGCCCTTGCCATAGCTCGAGACGTGAAGGGTAAGGTCCCAGAATTCACAGGCAACAGGTACTCCCTGGAGGTTTGCCTACTGAAGTACCTGGCAGAGAAAGAGAATTTTGAGTACTTCAAGCAGTACTTAATCAACCCAAAAGATGCTTTGGAGCGTTACATCAAGACACGTGTTAGGAAGTACTGTTTAGATGAGAACAGGAGGCTAGAGAAGTTTTTGGATGACTCCCTTACTCACCTCTACGAAAGCATCCAGTCAGCAGTTTTTGCCTCAACCAAAGTTGTCAAGGACCGAAAGGACAGGAATGACAAAATCTCCCTTTGGCTGGACAATTTTTGCAGCAGGCTTGCAGCGGAGCTGAACCTGCCCAGGAGGGACCTGAAGAGCATTGAACATCAGGAGATAGCAGACATAGAGTTCCTGAATAATGCCATGACAGAAGCACTGTGTTTCATGAAGGATCAACTCAAGAAAGAGCTTGCTGGTGCCGATATGAGCTCATTCGAACAGCAGCCTCACACAATCCTGGCTAAGCAGTTTGCAGGGTGCTGGAATATGTGTCCCTTTTGTGGGTCTGTTTGCACAAACACCATACAAAACCACGATGGAAACCATCAGGTCTTCTTCCATCGTCCACAAGCTTTAGCAGGGGGGAAGTGGCATAAGACAGACCATCTGGTCATTGACATCTGCTCTAGCAATGTTGCAAGCGATAACCTGTTCCTGCTTGATGCAGACACATGGATCCCCTACAAGAAATACAGGGAGGCAGGATATCCTTACAACACTTGGAACATTCCCCCTGACACATCCGTGCAAGCATACTGGAAATGGTTTGTGTATCATTTCAGAGTGAATTTGGAGAAGCTCTACAGTGGAAGATTCCAGGGCAAAGGAGAAATCCCTCCGTTGTGGAAGACAATTACAAAGGATGATGCACTTGGTGAACTGGAGAGGCTTCGTGGCCAAGTTAACAAGAAGGGAGAACTGCAGTGACTTTGTGTTTGAGAAGGAAATGCTACAAGTCTCCACAGCCCTGATTCCAATGTGGAAAATTGAAAATGCTACCTGGAGCAGAGTGTTATGGGTTCAGATTGCAACTTGAGAAGCTTCCTGTTCTGCTTGCTGCTTTTGGATTCTGGTTTCATGGGGGTTGGCTGTTTTCTGCAGGCATGGCAGTGAGATGGGTGGCAGTTGGGCAGCTGCTGGCTTTGGGTTTCTGTTTTGTGCTGGGGTTTCCCTCCAACCCCCCTGTATTTCACTGCACTTCTGCACGTATGCTAAGCTATGGTGATCATGCATTACATTACTGGATTAATTAGGCTATTAGCTAAAGTGATTACACATTGTGATTATGATATCTTATGTTGTATTAAACTCTTATCTCTATCTCAACCCTGAGTTTTGTGTGTTACTTTTCCTCTCTTGTGCTGGGGAGCAGGCAGGTTAGCCCTTGCATTAACCCCTGACATTACTATGACCTCATAGTAATGAAGGTTAAGGCCAGGCTGGATGAGGCTGTGGGCAGCCTGCTCCTCAGGTAGGGTGTCCCTGCCCATGGCAGGGGGTTTGGAACTAGATGGTGGTCCTTGTGGTGCCTTCCAACCCTGACTGATTCTGTGATTCCAGGAAGAAACCAACCAGCACTCAGAAATTCACAGAATCACAGATTGGTAGGGGTTGGAAGGGACCTCAGGTGATCATCCAGTCCAACCTCCCTGCTAAAGCAGCATCACCCACAGCAGGTCGCCCAGGATCACATCCAGGCAAGTTTGGAATCTCTCCAGACAAGGAGACATCACAACCTCTCTGGGCAGCCTCTGCTAGGGCTGCAGCTCCCTCACAAGGAGAAACTTTTCCCTCATGTTCAGGTGGAACCTTCTGGGTTCCATCCTGTGCCCATTGCCTCTCGTTGTATTGCTGGGCACCTCTGAAAAGAGTCTGGCCCCATCCTCTTGGCCTCTGGCCTTCAGCTATTGCTAAGCATTGAGATCCCCTTAGGCTGCTCTTGTCCAGGCTAAACAGCCCCAGATCTCTCAGCCTTTGCTTATCAGAGAGATGCTTCATTTCCCTCAGTAACTTTATAGCCTCTGCAGGACCACCTCCAGTAGTTCTTTCACTCTGGAGTGAGGAGCCCATAACTGGCCCCAGCTCTCCAGAGGTGTCCTCACTAGGGCAGATGGTGGAAAAGTAGCACTTTTATCAGCTGATGTGGAAAAGACATTGGCAAAAAAAAATTTAAGTTTTCCAGGATCAAAAACTTGTCATGTCTAAAGAAAGGGCTGCCGAAACTGAAAGCAGCTTGACCAGAAACAGAAGGGGACACAGTCTCAAGTTGTGTCAGGGGAGGTCTTGGCTGGATGTTAGGAGAATGTTCTTGCCAGAGAGAGTGATTGGCATTGGAATGGGCTGCCCAGGGAGGTGGTGCAGTCACCATCCCTGGAGGTGTTGAGGCCAAGCCTGGCTGGGGCACTTAGTGCCATGGTCTGGTTGCTTGGCCAGGGCTGGGTGCTAGGTTGGAGTGGATGAGCTTGGAGGTCTCTTCCAACATGCTTGATTCTATGATGATTCTATGTCACTGGCTGCAGGCTCTGCTGGTTTGTGTTTTGGGATTATCATTCCATGATTGATTCCTTACTGATAAGCTGAGCTTGTGGGTCAGCAGTTGTTCTGTCATTCATAGAATCATAGAATCAACCAGCTTGGAAGAGAGCTCCAAGCTCAGCCAGTCCAACCTAGCACCCAGCCCTGGCCAAGCAACCAGACCATGGCACTAAGTGCCTCAGCCAGGCTTGGCTTCAACACCTCCAGGCATAGCGATTCCACCACCTCCCTGGGCAGCCCATTCCAATGCCAATCACTCTCTCTGACAACAACTGTAATCACTGATCCAGGGGTTAAAAGGAGCAGGTCAATAAAGTTCCCAGCTGGCAGCTCCATGTGCTGCGAAGTGCCTGCTGCCTTTCTGCCTAAGTGCAGGCAGCAGCTGGATAGTGGCACCAGGCAGCCCTGTGCAGAGCCCAGCCCTGGACTTGGTCTAAGAGCTGAATGTGTGTGTCTGGGGCTTGTGCTGCCTTCTGAGCAGCTCAGTGCAGGCAGCGGCTCCCAGTTTCACTTTCAGACTCGGTTGCTGTCAGAGTCCTGTTTTGCTGGAAGGGAGAAGCTCTCCTCACTGTCTCCACGAAGAGAAAGCAGAGAGCACCCAAGAGCCCGAGGGCTGCATAAAGAGAAGGGCTGGGCTGGGCTGGCACCAGCCTGGGAGCTGGCAGGCAGCTGGCAGAGAAGGTAGGACCTTGCTGCTGGGCTCTGGGGCTGGCACCAGGGATCGGCAGAGAGCAAGGATTTTGTTTGTCGTCTTCTTCCTATCTGCTGTGCTTTGGCACTGCTGGAAAGAGGCCAGGGAAGGGAGGAGGGAATTTTGGCACAGCAGTGAGCAGCCCCTGCTCTGAGGTGGGGTGGAGGAAGCAGCCTGTGCTTGCCAGGCTGTTTGAGGACGCTTGAGTGTTGCAGGGGTTGGAGTGGGTGAGTGGGGAGGAAGCAGTGGGAATCGTGGAAGGGTTTGGGTGGGAAGGGAGCTTTCCAGGTCATCTGTCCACCCCCCCTGCAGGCAGTGCTGTGGCAGGTCATGGTGCCACACTCACTCCTCCTCTTGTCGGCTTCCAAGGGAGAAAGCGACCCTGAGTCATTCCATAATGCCGTGGCCAGCCAGACTGGGAGGGCAGTGTTCATGCCCCTGTGCTGGGCACTGCTGAGGCTGCACCTCTGTGTGCTTAGGTCTCAGGTGACACCCTAGTTAGTTCAGCACCCCAAAAAAGGCTCTGAGAAGCCTAAGCTGGCTGGGCAGTGCTCACTGATGGAGAAAGGATGCAGCTTGCCACCAGAATGAATCCTCTATGTTAATGTCTTGCCATGTCCGGACTCTGTGGATTTCTCCTTTAGACTTTCAGGCCTTTTCTTCCTGCTGCTTCTTCTCCTGAACTTCTTGAGGTGGTCTCCATCTTCTTAACACCCCAGCCTCGTTAACAGCTTGTGCTTGGAGGTGATGGAAGCCCTAAGCTCTTCCAGATGAGGGTGGACGAGGCTCTGAGCAGCCTGCCGTAGTTGAAATGTCCCTGCTGAGTGCAGTGGAATTGTACAAGTTCACCTCAAGAGGTCCCCTGCACTTCAAACCTTTCTGTAATCACTGATCCAGGGGTTAAAAGGAGCAGGTCAATAAAGTTCCCAGCTGGCAGCTCCATGTGCTGCGAAGTGCCTGCTGCCTTTCTGCCTGAGTGCAGGCAGCAGCTGGATAGTGGCACCAGGCAGCCCTGTGCAGAGCCCAGCCCTGGACTTGGTCTAAGAGCTGAATGTGTGTGTCTGGGGCTTGTGCTGCCTTCTGAGCAGCTCAGTGCAGGCAGCGGCTCCCAGTTTCACTTTCACACTCGGTTGCTGTCAGAGTCCTGTTTTCCGGGAAGGGAGAAGCTCTCCTCACTGTCTCCACAAAGAGAAAGCAGAGAGCAGCCCAAGAGCCCGAGGGCTGCATAAAGAGAAGGGCTGGGCTGGGCTGGCACCAGCCTGGGAGCTGGCAGGCAGCTGGCAGAGAAGGTAGGACCTTGCTGCTGGGCTCTGGGGCTGGCACCAGGGATCGGCAGAGAGCAAGGATTTTGTTTGTCGTCTTCTTCCTATCTGCTGTGCTTTGGCACTGCTGGAAAGAGGCCAGGGAAGGGAGGAGGGAATTTTGGCACAGCAGTGAGCAGCCCCTGCTCTGAGGTGGGGTGGAGGAAGCAGCCTGTGCTTGCCAGGCTGTTTGAGGACGCTTGAGTGTTGCAGGGGTTGGAGTGGGTGAGTGGGGAGGAAGCAGTGGGAATCGTGGAAGGGTTTGGGTGGGAAGGGAGCTTTCCAGGTCATCTGTCCACCCCCCCTGCAGGCAGTGCTGTGGCAGGTCATGGTGCCACACTCACTCCTCCTCTTGTCGGCTTCCAAGGGAGAAAGCGACCCTGAGTCATTCCATAATGCCGTGGCCAGCCAGACTGGGAGGGCAGTGTTCATGCCCCTGTGCTGGGCACTGCTGAGGCTGCACCTCTGTGTGCTTAGGTCTCAGGTGACACCCTAGTTAGTTCAGCACCCCAAAAAAGGCTCTGAGAAGCCTAAGCTGGCTGGGCAGTGCTCACTGATGGAGAAAGGATGCAGCTTGCCACCAGAATGAATCCTCTATGTTAATGTCTTGCCATGTCCGGACTCTGTGGATTTCTCCTTTAGACTTTCAGGCCTTTTCTTCCTGCTGCTTCTTCTCCTGAACTTCTTGAGGTGGTCTCCATCTTCTTAACACCCCAGCCTCGTTAACAGCTTGTGCTTGGAGGTGATGGAAGCCCTAAGCTCTTCCAGATGAGGGTGGACGAGGCTCTGAGCAGCCTGCCGTAGTTGAAATGTCCCTGCTGAGTGCAGTGGAATTGTACAAGTTCACCTCAAGAGGTCCCCTGCACTTCAAACCTTTCTGTAATCACTGATCCAGGGGTTAAAAGGAGCAGGTCAATAAAGTTCCCAGCTGGCAGCTCCATGTGCTGCGAAGTGCCTGCTGCCTTTCTGCCTAAGTGCAGGCAGCAGCTGGATAGTGGCACCAGGCAGCCCTGTGCAGAGCCCAGCCCTGGACTTGGTCTAAGAGCTGAATGTGTGTGTCTGGGGCTTGTGCTGCCTTCTGAGCAGCTCAGTGCAGGCAGCGGCTCCCAGTTTCACTTTCACACTCGGTTGCTGTCAGAGTCCTGTTTTCCGGGAAGGGAGAAGCTCTCCTCACTGTCTCCACAAAGAGAAAGCAGAGAGCACCCAAGAGCCCGAGGGCTGCATAAAGAGAAGGGCTGGGCTGGGCTGGCACCAGCCTGGGAGCTGGCAGGCAGCTGGCAGAGAAGGTAGGACCTTGCTGCTGGGCTCTGGGGCTGGCACCAGGGATCGGCAGAGAGCAAGGATTTTGTTTGTCGTCTTCTTCCTATCTGCTGTGCTTTGGCACTGCTGGAAAGAGGCCAGGGAAGGGAGGAGGGAATTTTGGGGCAGCAGTGAGCAGCCCCTGCTCTGAGGTGGGGTGGAGGAAGCAGCCTGTGCTTGCCAGGCTGTTTGAGGACGCTTGAGTGTTGCAGGGGTTGGAGTGGGCGAGTGGGGAGGAAGCAGTGGGAATCGTGGAAGGGTTTGGGTGGGAAGGGAGCTTTCCAGGTCATCTGTCCACCCCCCTGCAGGCAGTGCTGTGGCAGGTCATGGTGCCACACTCACTCCTCCTCTTGTCGGCTTCCAAGGGAGAAAGTGACCCTGAGTCATTCCATAATGCCGTGGCCAGCCAGACTGGGAGGGCAGTGTTCATGCCCCTGTGCTGGGCACTGCTGAGGCTGCACCTCTGTGTGCTTAGGTCTCAGGTGACACCCTAGTTAGTTCAGCACCCCAAAAAAGGCTCTGAGAAGCCTAAGCTGGCTGGGCAGTGCTCACTGATGGAGAAAGGATGCAGCTTGCCACCAGAATGAATCCTCTGTGTTAATGTGTTGCCATGTCTGGACTCTGTGGATTTCTCCTTTAGACTTTCAGGCCTTTTCTTCCTGCTGCTTCTTCTCCTGAACTTCTTGAGGTGGTCTCCATCTTAACACCCCAGCCTTGTTAACAGCTTGTGCATGGAGACGATGGAAGCCCTAAGCTCTTCCAGATGAGGGTGGACGAGGCTCTGAGCAGCCTGCCGTAGTTGAAATGTCCCTGCTGAGTGCAGTGGAATTGTACAAGTTCACCTCAAGAGGTCCCCTGCACTTCAAACCTTTCTGTAATCACTGATCCAGGGGTTAAAAGGAGCAGGTCAATAAAGTTCCCAGCTGACAGCTCCATGTGCTGCGAAGTGCCTGCTGCCTTTCTGCCTAAGTGCAGGCAGCAGCGGGATAGTGGCACCAGGCAGCCCTGGACTTGGTCTAAGAGCTGAATGTGTGTGTCTGGGGCTTGTGCTGCCTTCTGAGCAGCTCAGTGCAGGCAGCGGCTCCCAGTTTCACTTCCACACTCGGTTGCTGTCAGAGTCCTGTTTTGCTGGAAGGGAGAAGCTCTCCTCACTGTCTCCACGAAGAGAAAGCAGAGAGCAGCCCAAGAGCCCGAGGGCTGCATAAAGAGAAGGGCTGGGCTGGGCTGGCACCAGCCTGGGAGCTGGCAGGCAGCTGGCAGAGAAGGTAGGACCTTGCTGCTGGGCTCTGGGGCTGGCACCAGGGATCGGCAGAGAGCAGGGCTTTTGTTTGTCGTCTTCTTCCTATCTGCTGTGCTTTGGCACTGCTGGAAAGAGGCCAGGGAAGGGAGGAGGGAATTTTGGGGCAGCAGTGAGCAGCCCCTGCTCTGAGGTGGGGTGGAGGAAGCAGCCTGTGCTTGCCAGGCTGTTTGAGGACGCTTGAGTGTTGCAGGGGTTGGGGTGGGCGAGTGGGGAGGAAGCAGGGGTGATGAGAAACATGGGCACAAACCTTCTAGCAAGGTCTGTTGTGATGGGAATCGTGGAAGGGTTTGGGTGGGAAGGGAGCTTTCCAGGTCATCTAGCCCACCCCCCTGCAGGCAGTGCTGTGGCAGGTCATGGTGCCACACTCACTCCTCCTCTTGTCGGCTTCCAAGGGAGAAAGTGACCCTGAGTCATTCCATAATGCCGTGGCCAGCCAGACTGGGAGGGCAGTGTTCATGCCCCTGTGCTGGGCACTGCTGAGGCTGCAGCTCAAATGTTGTGTTTGTTTGCCAGGCTCCCCACTTTAAAAAGGGGAATTGAGATGCTGGAGCATGCCCAGAAACGGCCAGGGTGGTGGTGAACAGTCTTGAGCACAAGTCTTGTGAGGAGCAGCTGAGGGAACTGGAGTTGTTTCACCCTGGAGAAAAGGAGGCTGAGGAGAGACCTTCCTGCTCTCTGCAACTCCCCAAAAGGAGGCTGGGTTGAGGTAGAGATTCATCTCTTCTGCCGAGGAAGAAATGATAGGAGAAGAGGAAACAGCTTTAAATTGTGCTGTTAGAGACCATTAGGGCTCCTGGGCAAATCTCCCAGGACAGGTCTTAGGCTCACAGGATGTTAGGGGTTGGAAGGGCCCCAAGGAAATCATCGAGTCCAACCCCCTGCCAGAGCAGGACAATGCTGTCTAACACAGATCACAGAGGAACACCTGCAGGGAAGGAGACTCCACAGCCTCTCTGGGGAGCCTGTTCCAGTGCTCTGTGACTCTTACAGTCAAGAAGTTCCCCCTTGTGTTGAGGTGGAACCTCTTTTGCTGCAACTTGCACCCATTGCTCCTTGTCCCACCACAGGGAGCAGTGAGCAGAGCCTGTCCCCCCACTCCTGGCCAACCCTCAGATATTTATAAACATTTATCAAATCCCCTCTAAGTCTTTTCCAGACTAAGCAGCCCCAGGTCCCTCAGCCTCTCCTCATCAGCCACGCCCTGCAGTCCCATAATCATCCTCATAGCTCTCTGCTGCACTCTCTCCAGCAGATCCCTGTCCCTCTTCAACTGGGGAGCCCAAAACTGAAAGCAGTATTCAAGATGAGGTCTGAGCAGGGCAGAGTAGAGGGGCAGGAGAACCTCTCTTGATCTGCTGGACACTCTTCCTAATACACCCCAGGATCGCATTGGCCTTCTTGGCCACAAGGGCACATTGCTGTGCCACAGTTAACTTGTTATCCAACCATTCCCTTGTTATCTACCATTGTTATCCAACCATTCCCGTGTTATCTACCATGGTTAGCACATACTGCTTGCCAGAATGAGATTGAGGTGAAGTGATGTAGTCAATCTGCCAGGCTTCACCATACCTGTGCTGTGACCATTGTTGCGGAGGCAGGAATTAATATGTGGCCGAGTCGGGAAATTATACCAAAATAGTTATTTTTTATTTTCCCAAAAACCCACCCCCAAAACTATATATACAAAGATTAATTTAGTTTAATTAGCAGAGAGAATTACCTACATGAGAATTACCTACAGGGATACTGTCAATAATCTGACTATTTTGGAAGTCAGAAGTTGGAAAAGGCTTTAGCTATTAATTAATAGCGGGTTTCTTACTAAAGTTAAGATGAGCCAAATAACTCAAGATTAGGCTGGCTTGCTCGCGGTCTGTCTTTCTCTACCTTTCAGCGGCTGCAGGTGGACGATGAAGAGTCGTTAAGGATCGTTAGGCTCACAAAGGTGTCAATAGGGAACAGTCCCTTTGAAGATCCATGCAGCCAAGGTGAGGAGAGTGGGGGAGCTCAGGCAGGCTCGTACGTCCAGGCACAGGCAAACTCCAAAGCGGGAACCCCCAAAGGCGGCAAGACCCCCAATATTTATAGCCTTCTCTAGACAAAGGGCAGAGTTACCACACCTTAGGCGCGAAAGCGCACGGCCAATCCCAGCCTGGCTCCAGCGCGGGAACTCACGGGGCAGTCGCCCCCTTCTCGGCTGCAGGGCAGGCGAGGGGGGAGGGAAACGAGGCGGCTTTCCTCCTTCCCCCCCGAAGTCCGAGCAGGAGAGGAATTTAGGGGTACAGGACTCCAGGACATCCCACCCCAGTGGTAATAAGCATCTTTGTCTAGAAATTGAGTGATAGGTGATCCCCCTTACAATTTAGTAGCCTATTGATATATATATAGCTTAGCCTTTTCCAACATTAACAATATATAGCACATTAATTGCCCAAACAATACTTAACAAAGCTTAACAATAGCCCCAAACAGTATTAAATAAAGCTACACAGTCAATTTGAAAAATTGCTCTGTTCCTGGTAGAGCAACCAAGTTCATGGCAGAGCCTTAGATGCTCTGAGTCCATGGCTGGAGGTCACAGTCCGTGGGTCCTGATGCCATTCATCCACTGGCCACCCCGGTGATATGACTCCATCTCTTGTGTAGCTGGCTCTCCCTTTCCCAGGTGCTGGTCAGGTGGTCAGGAACTGGTCCTCTGCCTCGACCTTAACCTGTAAGGAGACAAAACCTGCCTCAGCCTATAAAGGCCAGGCTTGACAATTAATAATTGGGGACAATCCACCGTGCACTGATCCGGTGGCCTTTTCCATTTGCATCTAGGGCTTCCCAGGCATATAAGCCTCTGGGTTTACCCAGTGTCATTGTAGCCTGACGAGCACAGGTTGGCCCACCTGTATCTGGGACAAGGATTTATCCTTAATTCCCCCTGGCACAAGGTCACTGTCCACTACTGGCTCAGCTGGGCAGAAGATCTTAATCTTGGGGCTTCCATAGCTTCCCCAACGATTATTGGCTGTAAAGACTGCTTGGGCCAAATGTGAGTCCCAGCCACCTTTAGACACATTTGCATGTCTTTTTATCAGGCCATTTGCCCTCTCGACAATGCCATTTGCCTGGGGGTAATACGGGGTATGAAACACCCATTTCACCCCTTCACTACGTGCCCAGTCTTGCACTGAGGTTGCAGTGAAGTGCGATCCATTGTCGCTCTGGATGCACTCAGGCATTGGCAAGATGCCGAACCAGTGTTTGAGAGTCTCAACGGTTTGAGCTCCCGAGGCTGCACTGGTGGCAGTGGCCATGGTTAGACCAGAGACCACTTCTACGCCAACCAGTATGTATTTTTTTCCATGTGATGGCTTGAGGGGTCCCACATAATCCACCTGCCAGGTGTTCCAGAGGCTTTTGTCCTGGCGGATATGCTGGGCTGGTGCAAGGTTTGGGTGGTTGGCCTTCAGCATTATCTGGCATTGTGGACAGGCTGAAACAATGGTCTCACATGTTGAAAGGGAGACTGGTGTGGCCGTTTGAGCTGATCTTCTAGCTCAGACATAGGGGAGAGATGAACATTCCAGGGATAGGCCACATAAATGGCAACAATAGATAAATTAATATAATTTCATTGGAGCATCAAGAACTTAATGTCTAGAAGCAAAGTTTGTTCTCCCCCTTCTCCTGGTGGCTTCGGCTGCTTTAGCTTCACCTATCTCCCCGGCTGCTGTTTTGGCTACTGCTGCTTCTGCTGCTTCGCCGCCGCTTGATCCCTCCCCCATCTCCCTTAAGGTTATTGTATTGTTTTTTTCCCTTCCTTCCTTCCTTCTCTAGTTATTATCTCTCTTTACATTGTTATACTTATATTTTAAGAAAATACAATTTCATCTTTCCCTGACTTTCAAAAAAGAAGGGGGGATTGTGTTGTGAATTTTCTTCCCGGGGGAGGGATCAGCCCAAACCCGGGACAGGATTTCTTGGCGCCCAACGTGGGGCACGATCTTGGCTTGTTGTTTTTTCTTCTTTCCCCCTTTTGATTGATAATCAGAATAAGAACATCAGGGAAAAATGAAGTTGTTTGATATATTCTGGCCTATTATTGCCTCAATTCTGACTCTGTCGGTTCAGCAGTGTTTTACAGCTATGGTGCACTACCAGGTGTGTTCATTCTTCGCTAAGATGGTCTGGGACACGGTAAAAGCTGTGCTAACGAAGGTTGGAGATGTCGTTAGGAATGTTTTAGGGTTTAAGAATGTTGTTGAGGGTGTGCCGTATGTGACATTGGTGTCAGAGACTAGGAGTTATTTGGAAGAGATGAGCTACCCAGTAGCCTGCCTAATATGTGTGAACTTGATGTTTTTGGCTGCTATTGTAGGTCTGGTTGTAGTGTGGAGATGAGAGAGATGCAGGAACAAACAGGCTGTAAGTGAGGTTTTTACCTTCTCTGGAGGCAATAGTAGGGAGCTAAGGGTTAAAGAAACAGTCTGCAGCCAAAGCCATCCCCGAGACCTGCACTCATATTAGAGATCAGCTTTGCCTGAACAATTTCTGCCCCCAAAAGGTTGTCAAGCCTGGAATGGGCTGTGCTGGGTAGTGGTGGAGTCTCCATCTCTGGAGTGGTGTGAAAGCCACGCAGATGTGGTGCTGAGGGGCATGATTTAGTGGTGACATGGCAGTGCTGGGTTAATGGTTGGATTTGATGCTCTCAAATTTCTCTTCCAACCAAACCAGAGCTGTGCTTCTAGAATTCTCTGGGAGCCCTCTGATGAGAGGCTGAGACCTTTTACAACACACTTACAACAGTGTTTGTTTCCTTCTTCTGCAGCCATGGATTCCCAGAAGGACGTGCTGGGGGATGATGAAAAGGCACTTCTTGCCAGAAGGCTACTGGCAGAAGCCTGTATGAAGGAAGGATTGGATGATACATACTGGCTCCCCAAACTGTCTGAGGTACTGGGAGTGAAGTCCATAGAAGCCCTGAAACATCTGCAATATGAAGACTACCTGAAGCTGGAGTGCAAAGTTCGGTACCCCTGGGAAACCAGAGCCCTCCGAAAGCTCCTACAAGTCACAGACAGCAAAGCAACTTCTGAGGAGCTGCAGAAGGAGCGCCTGAAGATGACAAAGCAGAGGCAGGAAGAGGCCAAGCAAGCCCTGAAGGAGCTGAAAGAATATCACGAGAGCCGCAGCCACAGCAAGGACGTTATGAAACAGAAAGAGGAAGCTCTGTGGCAAGCCTTGGAGATTCCCAAAGAGTACTGGGTGCTGCCGCAGAAGTCATTGGCAGATGTGCTGGAGTGCATCCAGAAGCAACTGGAGCAGCAGGACTCATCAGTGAGCAGGGGTGAGAATGCCTCTGACACAGAGGTCCTGAGAATGGCATCAGGGGGACTGGCCCTGCAGGGCATCTATAGAACCAGCAGCCTTGCCGATGTGCTGGCAAAGCGCGACCAGCTCATCAAGGTCCCTGACGGATTCAAGCTTGCTGGTCCAGAGCACGGATCACTGCTGGAAAGGAAGGAGTTCTCCTCCTCTGCAGAAGAAGCCACTTTCACCAAGTCCATGGAGCAGCTGGGGTTCAGCATCAGTGTTTCAGCCAAAGCCGGGTTCTGGGGGTTTAGTGTTGAAGCTGATGTAGATTACAGTAAGTCCTCACGGTCAGAGAGCACTCACCAGTCCCACTCTGAGCAGAGCTACATTTGCACCACCATGTACCAGTACATCCCTCTGGCCTCCTGCTACTTCCAAAAGGATCAACTTCATCTTTCGGATGCTGCCCTGAAGGAGCTGCAAGAACTTGAGCATCTTTTGAGCATCACTGCTGAGGGAGACAGGCCCAACATGCTGAAGAGCAGGTGTACAAGCTTCTTCAGAAGGTTTGGGTCCCACGTGAACCAGGGTCCCCTCCACTTTGGGGGGATATTCTGGTGGAAGGCAACTGCAGAAGGATTCAGGGCTGAGCAGCGGGAGGAGATGAAGCAACAAGCTTCTGAAGCACTCAGTAGCTATGTTGGGGCCAGCTACAGATGCTTGGGTGTCAGTGCGGCAGCAGCTGTGGATGTTTCCAAGTCCAGCTTTCAGGCTTCGTTCCAGGGAAGAGATGCAAGGAGTGCCTACACAGCAGTCCATTTCCATGTGACCAAAACAGGGGGCCCACCTGAGACAGATTCTCTTCCTCAGTGGAAACTGGGTCTTGTAAGCAATAACACGACCTGGCGTGTCATTGACCGAGGTTTTCAGCTGATCCCAGCGTGGGAGATAATCCTCTCCAATCACACCAATGATTTTAAGTCCGTCTATCAAGTGGCCAGCAGCCTCAAGGCTGCCTATGAAGCACTGACAAATCACAGCACTGGCATCATGTTTGGAGAGGAACTGGTCAGCGCAGTGGAAGAGGCCAGAGATTTCACAGAGTGCGTGAAGGCCTGGGAGATGGGGGTGGATGAAAGCAAACTCTTAGCACTGATGGATTTCAAGCAGAATCTGAATGAGAAAACAAAAAACCACAGTGTCTGGATCAATGTATGCCTGTCAGATAAAGCGCTGCAGGAGTTCCTGCTCAATACTGTTCAGTTTTGCAAGAGCTCCCCTCCAGAAAACATCACCCTCATCAAGACCCTGATGAGATGCCTCCTGGATCCTCATGTCTATTCTGTCAGGGACTTCCCCAGGTCTTCCTTCATTATGGAATGGATCTTTGATACTGAGCACCCGCTTCCCGAACCTCCTGATGTTTCTGAGCTTGAAGACCTCACCAAGACACTGCTGCAGATGAAGAAGTACATCCAGAGAGTCACTTATGCCCCAGACACCTCTGTGTCTGCCATCCATGAAGCAAAGATAAAAGCCACCTTGACTGCAAGCCTAAGTGTTTATTCCTTACTCCGGTATCTCCAGGAAAGGGCACAGAAAGACATAGAGCTCTTGGTGCTCTTAATTACGACCAGAGTGGGATACCAGGTGGAAAGTAGCACTTTTCAGTACCTCCTTGGATGTCCAGAAATTCACTTCATGATAGAAGAAATGGAAATGCGGCATCAGGAGTACCTGAATCTGAAGGAGCAAGATGTTTACAGAGCCCAGGCCTTCCTGTTGCTGACAGGTCTAACTGTAGCACCTGAAAAAGAAGTGTCCTCCGAAGAGAAGGACAAATGTTTTGTTTTGATGGAAGATCAGATGAAAACGTTGTGGTCCAGTGAGATAAGAACTCTCCTCAAAAAGCACAAGGGATTCAAAGACTGGGAGATGCTGGAGAGTGACTTGAATTCTTTCATTGAGGGGCACGTGGATGACACATGGGATGAGCTGAAGAAAATCAGTATAATCCAAGACATAGAAGACACTTTTCAAAGGGTAGAGCCTTCCAGTCAGTCCAAATCCAAACCAGAAGGCAGTGAATCCCAAGCAAACCAACCTGTTGCAAACCAAGAGTTTCTCCATTTGCTTGAGCGCCTCGGGCTGGAAAGTCACTACCCAAGGAAAATGGGGACAGAAGACTTCCATATCATATACAAGACACCTTTACATGACAGTCAGCCCAGCAAGGACAGCGAGCTACCATTTCACTTCTTGCAAAAGCTTTTGACTGTGGACTATAGAGTGAGGTACCTGACCTGCAAGAACCAGAGCAACCCAGCAGCAGCTGTGCCCAAACCCACAGAGCAAGAGTGTGAACCTTCAAATTCCTTTGATGACTTTTTCTCTGATTTGGAGGAACAAGCATCTGAATCTGCAGCTGGGGACAGCCATGTGCACCCCATGGACCTCCAGATGGCAATTTTCCATTGTGCTGATGACTTCATGAGGCAATACATCTCAACAAAACTTGCTTTCTGCCAGTTTGCGTTACCTCTCCTGGTACCAAACCCCTGCACTTCACAGATTGAGTTCCCGATCTGGTCCCTCAGCCAAATCAAAAAGAGCTGGAAGGAGGCTGAGAAGCTGGGAGAGCAAACAAGGATTAACAGTTACAAAAACAAACTCATTTACCAGGCAGAGACACCCATCGTGTCCTTCATCCGCATCGGCAGCTCTCCCTCCTCCTCCAAGTCTCAAATCCTGAACTCTTTGCTGAGCCAGCACAAGCATGACACTTTTTTCCACCGCCACTGCCAAGGCAGCACCAGAGACTGTTTGCTGATGAAAGGTGTGGTGGAGATCTCCTGGTACTGCCCCAGGGGCAGCGACGATGACAGCTTTGACTGCTGCGTGGCCTTCTGTAACCTGCGTGGGGACGCGAGGGATTCCGAAGAGCAGCTGCGTTTTCTGCAGGAGATATCTGCTGTGAACGTGGCTCTGGTAGCTGAGTCTGATCAGAGTGACAAGAAAGGGATGATGATTTTACGTCAGCTGTGGGAGTCGCAAAGGCCTTTGGTTTGTCTTTTCACTGAAAAAGAGAAAGTCGCAGCTGGCCGATCTGGCCACAATGTAAGAATAGGTATCAAGAACAGAAACGAAGCAGAATTAGTGGGTGAGCTGACCAAGACAATCAAAGATCTCCTGGAAGGGTCTAACACACTTTTCAGCCTCGATGGCTGCCAGGACAAAGCTCGCAAGCACGGCTTCTTAGTGGATGAAGATACAGCAGCGTGTGTGGCGGCCAAAGAAAAGGCAAAGGCGCTGGTGAAGCTTCTGAAGAAGGAGAGGTTGCGTGACATGAAATCCCAGCTGCTGCCTCTTCAAGGGAAGCTGTGGTACATGTGGTGCAAGAAGGACAAAGAGCTCACTCGCCTGCAGGAGAAGGGGAACAAGAGCATAGAGCATCACCGGAGCCAAACCGAATCAGAGAAGTCAGTAATAAGGAGAAAGCAACTGTGCAAAGCGTTCCCCCTCAATGAGCTGATGAAGTCGTTCCTTGGCTTTTTCCAGTCACAGACAGCAGATACCAAGAAATACTTCTTGCAGTGGATGAAGGTCTTTATGGATGACTTGTCCTCTGATCGCCTGGATGAACTCAAGAGACGGTATCACCAGTTATGGTCTGACATCCTGGCCATGAAGAAGTGCAGTGAGGAAAATGATCTGAAATCCATGTGCCTGAGTCAGTTAGAGGCCCTCTCCAACGAAATCAACGATTCCTCTATTGGCCTTGAGCACATTTTAAGAGAGGTAGGGCAGATTTACGAAGCTCTGGAGTCAATGAACTCAAAGGATCAGTGTTTTGCCAAACTGCCTGACGTTGCAGTTGATCTGATGGTTTCAGGATACCCCATTGAGCTGATGGATGGAGATGCATCTTACGTCCCGTTACGATGGATCGGAGCAGTCTTTGACAGGTTAATTGAGAAGCTGGGAGATAAGCGAGTGTTCGTCCTTTCAGTGCTTGGCATCCAGAGCACAGGGAAGTCAACCCTGTTGAATGCCATGTTTGGTCTCCAGTTTAATGTCAGTGCCGGCAGATGCACCCGGGGAGCATTTATGCAGCTAATTAAACTGGACACGAAGCTGCAAGAAGATGCTGGCTTTGACTACATGCTAGTGGTTGACACAGAGGGGCTTCGTGCGATAGAGGTGGCCAACAAACAGTCCCTCAATCATGACAACGAGCTGGCCACCTTTGTCATTGGCATTGGCAACATGACTCTGATAAATATCTTTGGGGAAAATCCTTCAGAGATGCAAGATGTCCTTCAGATTGCTGTGCAGGCTTTTCTGAGGATGAAGCAGGTCAATCTTTCCCCCAGCTGCCTGTTTGTACACCAAAATGTGGGAGAGATAACAGCCAAGGAGCAGAACATGGAAGGGCAAAGACGTCTGCAGGAAAAGCTGGACAAAATGACAGTGACAGCTGCCCAGCAGGAATTCTGTGATGCCTCCTGCTTCAGCGACGTCATCCGCTTTGATGTGAACACCCACATCCACTACTTTGCCCACCTGTGGGAAGGAAACCCCCCGATGGCACCACCCAACCCTACCTACAGCCGGAACGTTCAGGAATTAAAAACCAAAATCCTCCAAGCTGCCAAGAAGGAGTCGCAGGGCAGTGTTTTGAGGCTCTCAAGCTTGAAGGTTCGTATCAGTGACCTCTGGAGTGCTTTGCTGAACGAAAACTTTGTGTTCAGCTTCAAGAACTCAGTGGAGATTGCGACATACAAGAAACTGGAAACCGCGTTTAGTGACTGGACCTGGCAGCTGAGGAGTTACGTCTTAGACTTGCAGGTGAAACTGGACAATAGGATTCGCAATGGAGACTTGCAGAAAATCACACCAGAAGACCTTGAGATTCCAGTGCAAAAGACAAGTGATGCCATCATGAAAAAGATGGAGCAATATTTCAGTGAAGACACAGACAGTGAGATCCTGGTCCAGTGGAAGAGCAGCACAGAACTGAAGCTGAGAGAACTAAAAGACTCTCTTCTCCTGGAAACAAGAAAGAAGTGTGAGAGTCTTATTGAGCTGAAGAAGAGCCAGTGTAAATTGGATGAGAGGAAGTCAGGCTACGAAAACGAGCTCCTAGAAAAGAGTAGGCAGTTGGCTCTGTCTCTGAAAGGCAAGAGGCTCAGAGAAATGGAACTGCGAGACAACTTTATTTCCCTCTGGGCTACCTGGATTATTGAGGTCGCCTCTGATGCTCCCCCTCTGGAAAAAGTGGATATTGATGTGGAAATAGAAAATGTCCTCCTAGAGCAGTTTAAGGAGCCCAACTTACATGAACGAATCAGGACCTTTCCCACATACAGGCAGTTTGCTCTTGACAAGGAGAAACATGTTGCCAAGAAAAAAAAGTGGGGCATCATCAGTGGGACTTTGGATAGCGCCGAGGTGGAGAATATCAACTACATCACTAAGAACATCATAGCGCGTGTGGAGGCGAACATCGACAGGAAAGAGAAGGAGAAAAGGGATTACAGCCGAAGTTTTATTCATGAGATACTGAACGAGGTACAGAAGGGCATGGACACCGTCCCCAGCCATGCAAAATACAGCTTCAAAAAAGACTACAGGATAGATCTCTCGATCTACCTGTGCAGAATGGCAGCGAAGAGGTTTAAAGCCATGCGCGAGGCGTTCGAAGAGGCAAATGATCCGACTGTCTACCTGGAGAGCAAGAGAGAAGATTTCTTCAGGTGCTTCCAGATTTCCTGCCAAGGAGCCACTTCCATCACCATGTTTGCTGGTTTTTTATGTGACAAGATTTCTCCAGCTCTTCGCCAGGCAGTTTACGAGAGGACAGCCCTTGCCATAGCTCGAGACGTGAAGGGTAAGGTCCCAGAATTCACAGGCAACAGGTACTCCCTGGAGGTTTGCCTACTGAAATACCTGGCAGAGGAAGAGAATTTTGAGTACTTCAAGCAGTACTTAATCAACCCAAAAGATACTTTGGAGAGTTACATTGAGACACGTGTTAGGAAGTACTGTTTAGATGAGAACAGGAGGCTAGAGAAGTTTTTGGATGACTCCCTTACTCACCTCTACGAAAGCATCCAGTCAGCAGTTTTTGCCTCAACCAAAGTTGTCAAGGACCGAAAGGACAGGAATGACAAAATCTCCCTTTGGCTGGACAATTTTTGCAGCACGCTTGCAGAGGTGCTGAACCTGCCCAGGAGGGACCTGAAGGGCATTGAACATCAGGAGATAGCAGACATAGAGTTCCTGAATAATGCCATGACAGAAGCACTGCTTTTCATGAAGGATCAACTCAAGAAAGAGCTTGCTGGCGCCGATATGAGCTCATTTGAACAGCAGCCTCACACAATCCTGGCTAAGCAGTTTGCAGGGTGCTGGAATATGTGTCCCTTTTGTGGGGCTGTTTGCACAAACACCATACAAAACCACGATGGAAACCATCAGGTCATCTTCCATCGTCCACAAGCTTTAATAGGGTGGAAGTGGCGTAAGACAGACCATCTGGTCATTGACATCTGCTCTAGCAGCGTTGGGAGCGATAACACCTTCCTGGTTGATGCAGACACATGGATCCCCTTCAAGAAATACAGGGAGGCAGGATATCCTTACAACACTTGGAACATTCCCCCTGACACATCCATGCAAGCATACTGGAAATGGTTTGTGTATCATTTCAGAGCGAATTTGGAGAAGCTCTACAGTGGAAGATTCCAGGGTAAAGGAGAAATCCCTCCGTTGTGGAAGACAATTACAAAGGATGATGCACTTGGTGAACTGGAGAGGCTTCATGGCCAAGTTAACAAGAAGGGAGAACTGCAGTCGCTGTGTGTTTGAGAAGGAAATGCTACAAGTCTCCACAGCCCTGATTCCAAGAGAGATGTGGAGATACTGCATCATGTCCAGAGAAGGGCCATGAGGATGATCAAAGGGCTGGAGCAGCTCTGCTGTGAGGACAGACTGAAAGAGTTAGAATCACAGAATCATCCAAATTGGAAGAGGCCTCCAAGCTCAGCCAGTCCAGCCTAGCACCCAGCCCTGGCCAAGCAACCAGACCATGGCACTAAGTGCCTCAGCCAGGCTTTGCTTCAACACCTCCAGGCACGGCAACTCCACCACCTCCCTGGGCAGCCCATTCCAATGCCAATCACTCTCTCTGACAACAACTTCCTAACAACATCCAGCCTGAACTTCCCCTGGCACAACTCCAGACTGTGTCCCCTTCTTCTGTTGCTGCTTGCCTGGCAGAAGAGACCAACCCCACCTGGCTACAGCCTCCCTTCAGGGAGCTGTAGACAGCAATGAGGTCAGCCCTGAGCCTCCTCTGCTGCAGGCTGCACACCCCCAGCTCCCTCAGCCTCTCCTCACAGGGCTCTGCTCCAGGCCCCTCACCAGCTTCCTTGCCCTTCTCTGGACACCTTCCAGCACCTCAACATCTCTCTTGAATTGAGGAGCCTAGAACTGGACACAGCACTCAAGGTGTGGCCTGAGCAGTGCTGAGTCCAGGGGCAGAATAACCTCCCTTGTCCTGCTGCCCACACTGCTCCTGATCCAGGCCAGGATGCCATTGGCTCTCTTGGCCACCTGGGCACACTGCTGCCTCATCTTCGGCTACTCTCTACCAGCACATCCAGGTCCTGTTCTTCCTGGCTGCTCTCAGCCACTCTGTCCCCAGCCTGTAGCGCTGCTTGGGGTTGTTGTGGCCAAAGTGTAGAACCCTGCACCACCACTCTCTGGCCTTGGCCTTCCAGCCAGTTTTTGACCCATTCCAGAGTCAATCTGTCCAAGCCAGGAGCTGCCAGCTTTGCCAGAAGCTTGTTTTGGTAGATGGTGTCAAAGGCTTTGCTGAAGTCCAGGCAGACTACATTCACAGCCTGCCCCACATTCACCAGGGAGGTAACCTGATCATTAAAGGAGATCAGGTTGGTTAGGCAGGACCTGTCCTTCCTAAACCCCTGCAGACTGGGCTTGATCCCTTGGCTTGAGGCCTCATCCAATCTGGCCTTCAACACCTCCAGGGAGGGAGCAGTCACAACCTCCCTGTGCAACCTGTGGCAGTGTCTCACCACCCTCACCGGAAAGAACCCTTCCCTAACATCTAGTTTGAATCTCCCCTCTGCCAGTCTAAACCCATTACTCCTCATCCTGTCATTACAAAGCCTTGTCAGTAGTCCCTCCCCAACATTCCTGTAGGTCCCCTTCAGATACTATAAGGCCACTCCAAGGTGTCCTTGAAGCCTTCTCTTCTCCAGGCTGAAGAGCCCCAACTCTTGTAGCCTGTCCTCATAGCAGAGGTGCTCCAGCCCTCTGAGCATCTTCATGACCTTCCTCTGGACTCATTCCGACAGTCAAAATTGAAAATGCTACCTGGAGCAGAGTGTTGTGGGTTCAGATTGCAACTTGAGAAGCTTCCTGTTCTGCTTGCTGCTTTTGGATTCTGGGTTCATGGGGGTTGGCTGTTTTCTGCAGGCATGGCAGTGAGATGGGTGGCAGTTGGGCAGCTGCTGGCTTTGGGTTTCTGTTTTGTGCTGGGGTTTCCCTCCAACCCCCCTGTATTTCACTGCACTTCTGCACGTATGCTAAGCTATGGTAATCATGCATTACATTACTGGATTAATTAGGCTATTAGCTAAGGTGATTACACATTGTGATTATGATATCTTATGTTGTATTAAACTCTTATCTCTCTATCTCAACCCTGAGTTTTGTGTGTTACTTTTCCTCTCTTGTGCTGGGGAACAGGCAGGTTAGCCCTTGCATTAACCCCTGACATTACTATGACCTCATGAAGAAGTTTAAGGCCAGGCTGGATGAGGCTGTGGGCAGCCTGCTCCCCGGGTAGGGTGTCCCTGCCCATGGCAGGGGGTTTGGAACTAGATGGTGGTCCTTGTGGAGCCTTCCAACCCTGACTGATTCTGTGATTCCAGGAAGAAACCAACCAGCACTCAGAAATTCACAGAATCACAGATTGGTAGGGGTTGGAAGGGACCTCAGGTGATCATCCAGTCCAACCTCCCTGCTAAAGCAGCATCACCCACAGCAGGTCTCCCAGGATCACATCCAGGCAAGTTTGGAATCTCTCCAGAGAAGGAGACATCACAACCTCTCTGGGCAGCCTCTGCTAGGGCTGCAGCTCCCTCACAAGGAGAAACTTTTCCCTCATGTTCAGGTGGAACCTTCTGGGTTCCATCCTGTGCCCATTGCCTCTCGTTGTGTTGCTGGGCACCTCTGAAAAGAGTCTGGCCCCATCCTCTTGGCCTCTGGCCTTCAGCTATTGCTAAGCATTGAGATCCCCTTAGGTTGCTCTTGTCCAGGCTAAACAGCCCCAGATCTCTCAGCCTTTGCTTATCAGAGACATGCTTCATTTCCCTCAGTAACTTTATAGTCTCTGCAGGACCACCTCCAGTAGTTCTTTCACTCTGGAGTGAGGAGCCCATAACTGGCCAGCACCAGAACAAGAGGACACAGCCTCAGGCTGTGCCAGGGGAAATTTAGGCTGGAGGTGAGGAGAAAGTTCTTCCCTGAGAGAGTCATTGGGCACTGGAATGGGCTGCCCGGGGAGGTGGTGGAGTCGCCGTCCCTGGGGCTGTTCAAGGCAGGATTGGACGTGGCACTTGGTGCCATGGTCTGGCCTTGAGCTCTGTGGTAAAGGGTTGGACTTGATGATCTGTGAGGTCTCTTCCAACCTTGGCGATACTCTGATGCTGTAAAGGTTGTGCTGAGAGTCATGACTTCGCGGCGACCTGGCAGTGCTGGGTTCAGGGGCGGACACAATGACCCTAAGAGTCTCCCCCAGCCCAAAGCAATTCCCTGACTCCGCGCTCTCTGCCCGCGGCGAAGGCCCCCGCCCAGCCGCCGGCCGCCCCTGGGTGCGCAGCGCCCTCCCTCCCGGCAGGCGGCGCCCTCCCACGGCCAGCCTCCGTGCCCGCGCGGCGGGCGGGGCTCCGTGACGTCACGGCCACGCCGGGTGGCCCGATGCGGCGGCGAGAGGCGGACTACGGAGGCCGGCGGGGGTCAGGGCGGGCGCGGAGCGGCGGCACCGGCAGTGGCATCGGTCATCGGTGGCTACCATGGAGTACGTGACCGCCGAGCAGCTGGCCGGCTTCAGCAAGTACAAGGTAGTGGGGCGCCGAGGCGTGGGAGGCGGCGGTTGAGGGGCTGTGTGGGCTTGCATGTGAGGCTTGGAAGTGGAGGAGCGCCTCGGGGCCTGGCGCCGTGAGGGGGATGTCTGAGGGGTCGCTCTTTGGACGGGAGGTCTGTGGCGGGAGGGCAGCTGCAGCGGTGCAGTAAGACCCAGTGTTTGTGCGTGTGGCTGTCTGTATATGGGGGGCAGTATTTTGGGGTGCCTACAGTGGTGTCCGGCTCCACAGAGGAGGTTCTGGGGGCGTGTGGGGTGCCGTGGGACGCGGGAGGTTCTGTGGGAGCCAGCGTTTGGAAGGGCAGCTGTAGTGGATCGCGCGTTTGGGGGAGCTGAGAGAGGAGCCCGAGGTACGAGGCTGTGGAGCTGCAGTGAGGCTTGGGGTTTGGAGGGGGAGGGAAAGCTGCAGCGAAGCCGTGTGCCATAGGGATGGAAGGCAGGGGCTGCCGGAGGTTTTGACCCCGTGGAGGGGCAGCCGTGGGCTGCCGAGGGCGTCAGCTGCAGTGGAAGGGTGGGTGCATGAAGCGTGTGACATCCTCACCCACCCCGCCACAACTGCCTCACCACGGGTGGGGTGAGGTCGTGGGGAGCGTAGTGAGGGCTGGGCTCTGTGCAGGGCACCCCGCGCAGCTGGCCCGGATGGGACCTGCTGTGAGGGCACAATGCCCATTAATTAAATGCCCAGTGATGAAATGCTTGCCCCCCCTCAAAGGTGTAGTGGTGTGAAATGGGAGGCCCCCTCCTTCAAGGAGAGGACAGGGACACCGTCGTGTGCTACTGTGCCAAAAGAGTTTCCACCTGTGAAGTGAGTCCCTCCAGCCTGTTTTCCTAGCGTGGGGTGCTGCGAGGTCCAGTGCCCAATGCTCCTGGGCTGTGTTCCCCACTGCAGGACAGGCAGTGGGGTCTGGCGTGGGGACAGCAGAGCATGGGGCGGTGGCAGTATGATCACACACTGGCTATGTTCCCCGAGCCGTGCTGCTGAGGTGGGGACACACCTTCAGGTCCTCCAACACAGCGTTTCTGAGTGGGATGTGACCACGTGTGGTGCGTGTGCCCACCTCACACTGTCTCAGGTAGTGGGCAGCATTGCTGGGTGCCGTGTGGGTGCAGTTTAGAGCAGCACTTTGGCTGCTTGCCTGTCCCCTCTAGAATATGTGTTTAAGAAGGGTGCCTGGCATATTACCACAGTGAGGACAGTGCCTTGCTAAGGTTCTGCTGTGATGGGTCTGTGGAGAAGGGAGTTCTGGATGCATTGTAGTGGGAGCATGGCCAGCACAGGAGGTGCCCCCCCACCTTATTTCAAGACCATGTTTCTCCAACACTGGCTGCTCTCTGCACAGTCAGAGCCACACAAATGTGCCAGAGATCATCCCCTCTTCTTGTGTAAGTGTGGCCACATCTGTGTCTCGTTCAAAGCTCTGGAAACCTTTGAAGGAAGCTGCTCTGCCATGGTAGCTTAAATCTCTGAGGTATGATTTTGGGCCAGAGGTTTTGGTATCCTTAATCTGGGGCAACACTGGATGTGTGTTTGTGTAGAGGGTGTTTGTGTGTTTTGCCTTCTGCACCAGCGGTGAAGCTAAAAGGTTCCACCTCACCTTCTCCTTTTCTTTGCTTTTGTTCTTGGATACACCACATCCTTCCAGTTTCGTTCATGGAATATCACTTCAGTCTGCAGTACAGTTGAGATGACTCTGGTGTCCTGTATAGCTTGGTGAGGCTGTCTGTGTGGGTCTGATCCTCCTGCAGCAATCTGTGGTGGCAGGAACGGTCAGGGCTTACTCTTGCTTTCTTTTTGCACACTGAGATCTGACGAAATGGAGGTAAATGCACTTGGCAGATATAGATTGACCCATGTGACAGGTTACATGAGAGTCCCTGTGCAGGCTTTTGTGTGTTCAGCCTGTTCAAGAGTGCCAGGAGGGATTTGAGATGTTGCTGTCTTCCTTTTCATTGCCCACGCAGTGAGAAGAGGATCTCCACTTTCTGCAAGTGGTGCTGGTAGTTGAACTCGAGAAGGTCCAGGTGATTGCAAGTCTTGTTTCTGTGTCAGGCACCAAAGACATGCTCCTAGGTCATGGTCTTCCTGGAGACACTTCATGGAAATGCCATTAGAGTAGAATAGAATCAACCAGGTTGGAAGAGACCTCCAAGCTCATCCAGTCCAACCTATCAACCAGCCCTAGCCAGTCAACTAGACCATGGCACTAAGTGCCTCAGCCAGGCTTTTCTTGAACACCTCCAGGGACGGTACCTCCACCACCTCCCTGGGCAGCCCATTCCAATGCCAATCACTCTCTCTGTGAAGAACTTCCTCCTGACATCCAGCCTGGACCTCCCCTGGCACAACTTGAGACTGTGTCCCCTTGTTCTATTGCTGGTTGCCTGGGAGAAGAGGCCACCCCCCACCTGGCTACAGTATCCCTTCAGGTAGTTGTAGACAGCAATGAGGTCACCCCTGAGCCTCCTCTTCTATCTACATCTAGTAATAACCAGCAAAATATAGACACCATATTTGAACAGGACCCTGAATACAGGTTAGGTTGAGGAAGCAACATGGTGTGGTCATCATTGGCTAACACCATTTGTAGACTGGTATGTCTTCTGCTCTTGGTTTTGGATGGCAGAGGGCTGAAAGGTGTCAGCAGGTCTCTGATACGAAGATGATGGAGATGTCACTCGCAGGCTGGCAGGGCTGAACTAACAAGCAGAGGCCCATAAAGCTGAGTATGCCCCAAGGGCAGGAGTGTGGTCTGGCTGGCAGAAGTAGCTTTGCTGGAGAGGTTGTGGTTTCACTGAGTCAACAGGGACTTTGATAAGAGCGAGCGGGTTCCCGCTTGGCTCAGGGAGCATCACCTCTGCCCTGCCCTGATGAAAGCTCTGCAGGAAGCACCAGCAGTGACAGCACCTGCAGGGGAAGATCCCAGTGAACTGTATTGAGGAGAGCCATCAGTGCTGACATGGGCCAAAGCCATGGCAGGAATGGAGCCTTGCTTGATCTCTCTGCAGTGCTTTCGTCTTTTGTATATTGTTTGCCTGGGGAGCTTTTGTTTGGGTTCTGTTAGCCTATGTGATCGAGGCATGAATCTCTGGTACCAGCTCACATATTCCAGCCTTGCTTTAGGCATTGAGGCTTGTCTTACTATCCCTTTGCCTTGAAGATGTGACTTTACATCTATGCTGCTCTGTTGATGAAAAGCCTTTTGACCTTTTGGGTGCAGCTAACTGTTCTTACAGTCCTCTATTCTCTCCTAGTGAGGTCAAAGGAGGCTCTCCTCCACTTCTACTCTGCTGTAGTCAGGCCACATCAGGAGTCCTGGGATCAGTTTTGGGCTCCCCAGTTCAAAAGAGACAAGGAACTACCGGAGAGAGTGCAGCAGAGGCTACAAGGAGGATGAGGGGACTGGAGTGTCTCTCCGATGAAGAGAGGTTGAGGGACAGCAGAGTAGAGCAGACTGAGAGGGGATCTTCTCAATGTTAATCAATAGCTAAATGTCAGGAGCCAAGAGAATAGAGCCAGACTCTTTTCAGTGGTTCCTGGCAACAGGGCAAGGGGCAGTGGGCACAAACTTGAACCCAGGAAGTTTCATCTGAACTTGGAAAGAAACTTCTTTCCTCTGGGACTGCTGAAGCACTGGACCAGGCTGTCTGCAGTGGTTGTGGAGTTGTCTTCTCTGGACCTGCCTGAACATTTCAACCCCTTTAGCAATGGGGTTGGGCTAGATGATCCCTAGGACAAGTCCCTTCCAACCTCCACCGGGCTGGGATTTTGTGTTCTTGCCCAACAAACTCTGTGGCAGTGTAAACTGCTCTATCCAAACAGGCAGAGCAAGGTAGTAGTAGTATGAGTGGTGTATGGATGGCAACATGAAATTACCCAAGACTAGCTGAGCTGTTGCTGAGCTGCTTTCTCTGTCTCATCCCCAGGGTGGGCCTGTGTGCTTAACCTGAGTGGCAGAGGTCAGCGTGTGGCAGCAGTGCTGCAGGTCACCTGAGCAAGTGGCTCACAGTGTGTGATTTGAATATGTACCTGAAGCTGGTGTAGCTGTAAGGTAGATGGAATGAACCACTGCTCTTAGCTGGGCCCAGCCCAAAAGGTGATTCATGGCCAGAACCAGGCCTTCTGCAGCAGGACTCCTCTAGTTCTTATTGTAAATGGCTCTGCAGCCTTGGTCTCTGCCTCAGTTCTTTGCCTCTCTTCTGCCTGGCAGAAGCTCTCTAGCCTGCATGCAATAGATCTGGGAAAAGAGCAAGGAGATTTGTGGGGGGGAGGATGTGGAGGAAGCAGCATGTGTCCAAGGGAAGTACCATGTCTTTGGAGAGGAGCTAGTGTCCCTGGAGCTGATACAGAGGAGCAGAAGAGCTTCATGCAAGATGATGCACATCTTTCTCCAGCCCTGGCTGGTTTACTTCTCTCCTTGCTGCCAGCAGCACATATGGGAAGCGGCGAGTCAGGACTCCAGATGGTCGTAGCTTTGCAGCATGCACATTTCTGCTGGCTGGGAGAGAGGTAGGTGTCTGCTCCTTCTGTGACAGGCTGGCTCAGAGCCATGAGTGGTAGGGGTGTAGAGGGAGCTGTCCTTAAGCTGTTCTTGAAGGGATGCTGAAGAGCTCCTTGGCCCAAAGAAGCTGTGCAGCAAAATGTACAGTGGTACTGGGGAGGTTTAAAGTGCCTCTGACGTTCCTTCAGCAGGAGGCTGTGGTGTGGAATCCTTTTGTTTGGAAGAGACTTTCATGATCATTGAGTCCAACTGTTTACTCAGCCCTGCCAGGTCACCACTAAGCCACATCCTCAGCACCATATATCTACAGGTCTTTTAAACCCCTCCAGGGATGGTGACTTCACCATTGCCCTGGGTACCCTGTGCAGGCTTTGATAACTTTTTCAGGGAAGAAGGGGTGATCTTATTGCTGTCTGCTGCTCCCTGAAGGGAGGCTGTAGCCAGGTGGGGTTGGTCTCTTCTCCCAGGCGAGCAGCAGCAGAAGAAGGGGACACAGTCTCAAGTTGTGCCAGCGGAGGTCTAGGCTGGATGTTAGGAGGAAGCTGTTGGCAGAGAGAGTGATTGGCATTGGAATGGGCTGCCCAGGGAGGTGGTGGAGTCACTGTGCCTGGAGGTGTTGAAGCCAAGCCTGGCTGAGGCACTTAGTGCCATGGTCTGGTTGCTTGGCCAGGGCTGGGTGCTAGGTTGGCCTGGATGATCTTGGAGGTCTCTTCCAACCTGGTTGATTCTATGATTAGACTTCCCTTGGTGCAATGTGAGGCCATTTCCTCTTGTCCTGTCACTTGTTTCCTGGGAGAAGAGACTGACCACCATCTGGCTCCAGCCTCTTTTCAGAGGTCTGTCTTGAGCCTCCTTTTCTCCAGGCTGAACAGCTCCACTTCCCTCACAGAACTTGTGCTCTAGACCCCTCACAAGGACGATGCTGTAGTTCCATGCTCTGGCCAGGGAGCAGATAGAGGTCACCTCACTTGACTCATCAGGTTCCAGGGTGGGCAGCCTGTTTAAGGACTTGAAAATCCTTTCAGGGAAGAAATTGTTCAAAATGTCCAACTTAAACCTCTCCAGGTGCAGCCTGAAGCCTTTTCCACTTGTCCTGTTGCTTGCTCCTTGGGAGAAGATTCTGATGTAGCTTATGTCACTTTGGAGACATAGAGAAGCGAACCTAAAATGGGAAGGAAAGGCTTTCTGTGCCCAGATGCTCTGTAACTGTTAAGTGTTGAATGTCCTTTGCCAAGGAGGATGCAGCCAGGAGCTGCTGTTTCTGGGTGCCAGAGGTCATGGTCTTCAAAACCTCTCTGCAAATCACTTTCTGGCAGGCTTCTGAGCAACCTCCTACAGGGAGTGGGGTGGAAATGGACCATCTAGAGCATTGATAGAGATGTCTGCTCCTACTTTGCTTTCTCTAGGAAAAAAGACCTACTTCTTTCTTGCCTCCAGACTGCCTCCAAGTCCTGCTTTCACAGAGCAAGCCAAACAGCTCTCCCTTTTGCAAGTTGAACCTTTCCTGAGTGTGGTGCCTGGAGCTGGGTGCAGTGTGTGGGCTGGAGGGGAAGGATGGCTTTTGTGTTGCAGACAGCACTCCTATTACTTCTGCTCATGCCTTTCCATGAGCTGCAGGTTGCTTATGTGACACTGTGACTCCTGTGGCTCATTTCAGTGGGTTGGGGACTCACAGCTGTGGAAGGTAAGATTTGCCTGCAGGTGAGGGCAGAGTGGTGCAGCTTCATGTGTGCAGACAGCTTCAGTGGTTTGTCACTGCCTTTTGGTATTCCTGTCGTGCTTCCTGTGGCCTTTCCTTGTTGGTGTTGTCTGAGCTGCTTGTGATTCTGCTTAATTCAGCTCTGCCCTGAGCTTGTACGCTCTCCTGGCATCTTCTGGTGTGATGGAGTTGCAGTGGCTTTTTGGGCCACATCTTACAGCTAGATGTGTGATGGCTGTGTGACTCCTTCATCCAGCTCGTGCAGGAGCCCAGAAACTACTCAAGTGATGAGTGCTGTGTGTTGGGCTCTGGCCATGTGTCTTAAGTGGTCTCTGTATGTTCCTCGCTGTGTGATCTGGCTGCAGTTTGATGCTGTCATTGAAGGCTGCATATTCTCTTCAGAAGCAATGAGTTTGGGGGAAATGCTGGTGAAGGAGCCTGTGGGTGCTGCTCCTTGGGTGTGGCATGGGAGGGTGTTAGAGGGAAGGCAGTGACACATTTGGGTCCAGGCTGGCATCTCACCCTAGAAGCTTTAGAAGTAAATAGGAGTCCAGTAAGAGGAAAGTGAACTGGGTCTTGGGAAGGGCCTCCTATAGCAAAACATTAAGGAGAAGGCATCTTGTGCTGAGCACAGCCCTGTGATTGAGAGCATGCAGCCTGGTGGTGGGTTCATAGCTAGCAGAGGTTTTACATCAGGAGGTGTTTGTTACACTGATCAGGCCAGCCTGCTCTAGGGTAGGGTGTCCCTGCCCGTGGCAGGGGGGTTGGAACTAGCTGATCCTTATGGTCCCTTCCAGCCCTGACTGATTCTATGATCCTGTTCTATGATACACTAGTAAGATGCTCAGACTCTAACAGGTGCTGTTTAGAGAACAGCCTGGATAATCCTTGATTCCTTTAGGTGGTGGGAACCCAGGTGGTGTAGTATCAAATGGGCCTCTGATCCATGCTGGGCATACGCTGTCCATAGAGGATATTTCTGACCTTTCACAAAGTCTCAGAATCTCAGCATGGTTTGAGTTGGCAGGGACCTTGGCTTCATCCATCCAGCCCCCATGCTAAAGCAGGGTCACCCACAGCAGATTGCCCAGGACTGCAATGTCCATGCAGGTTTGGAATCTCTCTGGAGAAGGAGACTCCACAGCCTCTCTAGACAGCCTCATACAGGGCTCCAGCGCTTTCACAGAGAAGATTTTTTTCCTCATAGAAGAGAATCACAGAATCAAGCAGGTTGGAAGAGACCTCCAAGCTCAGCCAGTCCAACCTAGCACCCAGCTCTAGCCAGTCATCTAGACCATGGCACTAAGTGCCTCAGCCAGGCTTGGCTTCAACACCTCCAGGCACAGAGACTCCACCACCTCCCTGGACAGCCCATTCCAATGCCAATCACTCTCTCTGACAACAACTTCCTAACAACATCCAGCCTAGACCTCCCCTGCCACAACTTCACACTCTGTCCCTTTGTTCTGTTGCTGCTTGCCTGGCAGAAGAGACCAACCCTACCTGGCTACAGCCTCCTTTCAGACAGTTATAGACAGCAATGAGGTCAGCCCTGAGTCTCCTCCAGGCTGCACACCCCCAGCTCCCTCAGCCTCTCCTCAGAGGGTTTGTGTCCCAGGCCTTTTGCCAGCTTCATTGCCCTTCTCTGAACATGTTCCAGCACCTCAACATCTCTCTTGAATTGAGGGGCCCAGAACTGGACCTCCTGGGTTCCAGTTTGTGCCCATTGCCCCTTGTCCTGTTGCTTAGTACTACTGAAAAGAGTCTGGCCACATGCTCCTGCACTCTGCTCTTTAGCTATTGATGAGCATTAAGAAGATCCCCTCTCAGGCTGCTCTTCTCCAGGCTCAACATCTCCAGATCTCTCAGCCTTCCCTTGTCAGAGAGATGCTTCAGTCTCCTCAGTGTCTTTGTAGCCTTTGCTGGACTCTCTCCAGGAGTTCCTTGTCTCTCTTGCAGTGGGGAGTCCATAAGTGGCCTCTGTACTTCAGACATGTCCTCACTAGGGCAGAGTAGAGAGGAATCCTCCTAACACCCCCAATGATTGTGATAATTTGAAACACAAGGATTGTTTTTCCCAGAAAACAGCTCTGTTCCTCATTTCCAGTGCCAGATGTAAAGAATGTTCTCTCCTGATAGCATGAAAAGGAAGGAGAGTGTCTTGCAGCTCTCCTAGATAAAGGCAAGGACACGCAGGTGGCCCAGTCACTGATACCAAGTGGGAGCTGCCCGCAGGCTCCTCTGCTGCTGTGAGCTGGCTGGCACAGCACAGGCCTCAGGCTGACTGCAGAGGTGGTCACTGACTTCTTTGTGCACAGTGATCTCCTTGGCAGGTTCACTACAGGGTTGGCAGCAGCATATCAAACACAGTTGTCTTGCAGTGTGAGGTGAGACCTTAGCTTGGGAGACCCTGGTGCACTGAATGCACCCAAGGGCATCCAGATTAAAGAATTTCTGTTTATGGTGGAAGATACTCTCCTTCTTGATGCTCTTCTCCCTCTTCTGCACCCTGCTTCTGGGTGGGAATCCCTGATTTCCAGGGCTGTCACCAGCCCAAGCCAGCACCAGCATCAGACTTGGCAGGCATTGCAGATTCAGGTGTGTTATGCTTTGGTTATTGCTTGCACAGTTTCTGCATGTCCCTTAAGCTGGTCTTACATGGTGGCCTCTCTGCCTTGAAGAAGAGCAGAGGGCTGGAGCAACTCTGCTATGAGGATAGGCTACAAGAGTTGGGGCTTTTCAGCCTGGAGAAGAGAAGGCTTTGAAGAGACCTTGTAGTGGCCTTAGAGTATTTGAAGGAGTCCTACAGGAAGGCTGGGGAGGGACTATTGACAAGGTCTTGTAATGACAGGATGAGGAGTAATGAGTTTAGACTGGCAGAGGGGAGATTCAAACTAGATGTTAGGAAGAAGTCCTTTCAGTGAGGGTGGTGAGACACTGGCACAGGTTGCCCAGGGAGGTTGTGGCTGCTCCCTCCCTGGAGGTGTTGAAGGCCAGGTTGGATGAGGCCTTGAGTAACCTGTTGTAATGGGAGGTGTCCCTGCCCATAGCAGGGGTTTGGAACTGGATGATCTTCAAGGTCCCTTCCAACCTAAATCATTCTGTGATTCTAAGAGGGTGTTCTCCTCAGCCAGCTTCAAGAAATCCTCTTACCTTCAGGCTTCAAATGCCAGTGGAACAGCAGAAGTGGTAGTGGGAGCAGCAGAAAATAAAAGACACTTGATGCTGTGGATGAGGATGTGAGGCTTGAGGCCACGGTGATTAAAAAGCTGGTCTTCCTTACCCTTGAGCAACCAACTTGCCTTCTCCTGCAAGGTCCTTAGCAGGAAGGGAGTGGTGGAGAGGAAGCCTTTGAAACCCTTTCTTGACTCAGTTAACTCATTCCCAAAGGGCTCTTTTGAGTGCTCTGAGCCTCTAGCTGTCTGTGCTTGCTTTTAAATAGTGCACAGCTTCCCAAGAGGCTGCTCAGATGCACTCTGTTGTGGAGGATGCTGGAAGGAAGTTCAAAAGTTGAGGAATCATGGAATTGTTTTTGTTGGAAGAGACTTTTAAGATCATCATGTCCAACTGTTAACCCAGCTCTACCAGGTCACCACTAGACCATGTCCTCAACACTGTATATCTACATGCCTGGTAAACCCTGCTGGGATGGTGACTCCACCACTGCCCTGGACATCCTCTTCCAGGCATTGGCAACCCTTTTGGAAAGAAATTGTTCCTCATGTCCAACATAAACCTCCAGGCAGTTGTTCAGCCTGGAGAAGGGAAGGCTCCAGGGAGACCTTATTGTGTCCCTTCAGTATTTAGAGGTCTATCAGAAAGCTGGGGACAGACTGTCTGGCAGGGTCTGTTGTGACAGGACAAGGGGTGATGGTTTTAAACTAAAAGAGGAGAGATTCTGACTTCATCCTCTCAGTCTTCCCTTCATCTCCCAGCCTAGATTGATAGTGGCATTTGCTCTGACCCAGATGCAGGACCTTGAGGTTGACCTTCTTGAACCTGAAAAGGTGCACATGGATCCACTTTTCCAGTTTGTCTAAGTCCTTCTGAATGGATCCCATACTTCAAGAAAAGCCTGGATGAGGCACTTAGTGCCATGGTCTAGTTGATTGGATAGGGCTGGGTGCTAGGTTGGACTGGATGATTTTGGAGGTCTTTCCTACCTGGTTCATTCTATGATTCTATGATTCAGGCCTGTCAACAACACCACTCAACTAGGTGTCATCCACAGATTTGCTGAGGGCATGCTCACTATGTCCTCAGTGAAGATCTCAAACAGTTTGGATCCATGAGGGACACCACTTGTCACCAGTCTCCATACGGACATGGAGCCCTCAGAGATGCAAGCATGACAGTGGCGCGTGGAGGAGAGCTGGGTAGCAGCTCTGCTTGGAGTGCTCACCCAGGGGTGCAAGATGTACAAAGCAAGTACTGAAAATTAGCTTGTCAGCCCAGCTTGGGGCCCGTTAATTGCTCTGAAAGTTTCCTGTGATGTTTATTGGTGCATGTTGAATCTTGGCCATGATGAGCTCCATCACAGAAGTCACTCTTTGCTAATTAGCAACAAGCATTTGGCTGTTGGGACTGTTTGGAAGAGAACTGGAGCCAATTGTGGAAATCCAAAGTGAAATGGTCATCTCACTG
Source organism: Pogoniulus pusillus (assembly GCF_015220805.1). Taxonomy (NCBI): domain Eukaryota; kingdom Metazoa; phylum Chordata; class Aves; order Piciformes; family Lybiidae; genus Pogoniulus; species Pogoniulus pusillus. The sequence continues at coordinate 37,328,928 of NC_087270.1, forward strand.
GGGCCTGTATAATTGTCCTGACTTGCTGTGCCTTGGGTCTTGCTCAAAACAGTGTCAGGGCTAATGAAGTTATGCAGCTCTTGCTGTTGTGAGCTTCCTCTTTGTGGAGAGGCAGGATAAGGGGCAGAGAGAGGTAGAGGGTGATGTGTTTTGGAAAAACAGTGTTTTATTTTGTCTCTTCTCCTAGGCTTTGCCCAAAGTTGAAGGTAGTCTTCTCCCTTGCAGAATCCCAGCATTGTAGGAGTTGGAAGGGATGTCTGGAGATCATCTTGTCCAACCCTGATGCTAAAACATGATCACCGCCAGCAGGTTGCCCAGGATTGTGTCCAGGAAAGTTTGGAATCGCTCCAGAGAATCACTTCACAATCTCTCTGGGCAATCTGGTCCAGTGCTTTGACACCCTCACAGGGAGGGAGTTTCCCCTCCTGTTAAGGCAGAACTTCCTAGGTTCCAGTTTGTACCCATTGCCCCTTGTTCCTGTCACTGGGCACCACTGAAAAGCGTCTGGCCCCTCCTGTTGCCCCCCACCCTTTAGCTATTGATCACCATTGAGAAGATGCCCTCTCCATCTGCTCTTCTCCAGGCTAAACAGCCTCAGGTCTCTCAGCCTTTTCTTGGCACACTGATGCTTTCCTTCATCATCTTTGTAGTCTCTGCTGGACTCCCTCCAGTAGTTCCTTCACTTTTGAAATGGGAAGCCCAGAGTCAGTACTCCAAAGGTGGTGTCACCAGGGCAGAGTAGAGCAGGAGGAGAACCTCCTTTGACCTGCTGGTCACACCCTTCTTGATGCAACAGAGGAGACTGCCCTCATAGTCACAAGGGCACGTTGCTGACTCCTGGGCAACTTGTGCACCAGCACTCCCACATTCTTCTCTGCAGAGCTGCTTTCCATCAGGGGCAGAACCCTACTCTTGCCCTTGTTGAACTTCATGAGGTTCCCCTCCAGCCAGCTCTGCAGCCTGACAGGGTGCCAGTCTCTCCTCCCAGTGCTGGATCATCAGCAAGCTGGCTAAGACCACACTCATATCTCACTTACTTGGTGAGAAATACGTTTTGGGATGGTCTGCTGTGACATTGCCCTTGGCAGGGCACAGGGTGGGTGTTTAAATATGCCTAGGGATGGAGAGCAGCCACTGCTTCCTGCCCAGCTCAGACTATGCTGCCATGTTCACTTTGATTCCTTCTGCTCTTCTTGGACCCCAGGAACAGCCTTGCAAAACTACTGTGATCCCCTTTACAGATACTTCAGCTTTCTTTTTTCCAAGTCCAGACCAACTCTTGCAGTGGCAGCAAAGTCTTTTGATTGTTGCAACCTCCCACTTCATATGTTTTTCTTCTGGCTTTTTTTCTTCCCCATGTTTTTCCTCCTCACAGTCACTGCTCTGATTTCTTGATTCCCATTCCAGAGGTTCATCGCTGGTTGATCCTCCTCTAACTGCATCTCTGAAAGTTCTTTTTCCCTGCTCCTGTGCTCACCATCTGCACATCCTTTCTGCAGCACTGGTGACCCACATTCCTGGATATTTAATGCTCCCAAATGGAGGCAGCTCCTGTAAGCAGTGGAAACTGGCAGGCAGCTCTCTGAGGCCTGCCGTCAACATCAGATGTTGCTCCATGTTATGTATCCACAGGAAAATGACTTCCCCTCCCCAGCATTGTGATGGGACTGGACTGAGGCTCAGCAGTAAGGTGGTGGGGCTGACTGACTGCTCCTTCCCATCACAGTCTCCCTAGTGATGGTACAGAGCTGCAGCCCTCTGGATGTGGTAGCTGGAGCTCACATAACCAAGGATTAACTTAAGTATGGGCACCTGTTTGGGTGGATCTTTGTAAGGTGAGCTCCTGGAGTGACCACAGGCAGGTCCCTTCCTGAGCTACTATGCTGGAGAGTGAGTCTGGCCCACGGAGGGGCTGAGTTTGTTTGAGGCTGGGTGGTGCTGCGCTGTATGTCACTTCTGCTTGGGCTGCTTGCTGGTGCTTTGCATGGAAACCAGAACGAGAGGACACAGCCTCAAGCTGCACCAGGGGAGATTTAGGCTTGAGGTGAGGAGAAAGTTCTTCACTGAGAGAGTCATTGGACACTGGAATGGGCTGCCCGGAGAGGTGGTGGAGTCGCCGTCCCTGGGGCTGTTCAAGGCAGGATTGGACGTGGCACTTGGTGCCATGGTCTGGCCTTGAGCTCTGTGGTAAAGGGTTGGACTTGATGATCTATGAGGTCTCTTCCAACCTTGGTGATACTGTGATACTGTGTGAAATGTGCTTGGAGTGTGCAAAGGATGCTTCTGTGCTTGGAGCTTAAAGTGCTGGATGTGCAAAAACTCTGTATTCAAGAAGAGACAGTAGGAGGGAAGTGATGCTGGCGTTGAAGCTTGTGCTGTTGGCTGCTCAGCAGTCCCTCTTTAGAATCATTTAGGAGAAAAATTAGAGAGGCTAAGGCTCAGCTAGAGCTTAGGCTGGCCACTTCCGTGAAAGCTAACAAAAAACACTTTTATAAATTTATCAATGCTAAAAGGAAGGGCAAGAAGACCCTGCACTCCTTACTGGACCAGGAGGGGAACACTATAACTGATGATGAAGCAAAGGCAGAGGTCCTGAATGCCTTCTTCGCCTCAGTTTTCAACAGTAAGGAGAGAGGAGGAGGAGGCAAATGGCCTCTTAAACTGGGGGATGGGGTCGGGGAGCGGTGTGTTCCCCTGGAAATTCATGAGGAATTAGTTCAGGACCTGCTGAGCCATCTGGACACCCACAAGTCCATGGGACCAGATGGGATCCATCCCAGGGTGCTGAGAGAGCTGGCAGCTGAGCTGGCCAAGCTGCTCTCCATCATTTTCCAGCAGTCCTGGCTCACCGGAGAGGTCCCAGGAGACTGGAAAATGGCCAACGTGGTCCCCATCCACAAGAAGGGTCGGATGGAGGAACCTGGGAACTACAGACCTGTCAGCCTGACCTCAGTGCCAGGGAAACTGATGGAGCAGGTTCTCTTGGGGCCAATAACTGCGCACCTGAGGGATGGCAAAGAGCTCAGGTCCAGCCAGCATGGGTTTAGGAAGGGCAGATCCTGCCTTTCTAACCTGATCTCCTTCTATGATCAGGTGCCCCGCTTGGTGGATGTGGGGAGGCCTGTGGATGTAGTCTATCTGGACTTCAGCAAGGCCTTTGACACTGTCCCCCACAGCAAACTGCTGGCTAAGCTGTCAGCCCGCGGCTTGGATGGTAACACTCTGTGCTGGGTTAGGAACTGGCTGGAGGGCCGGACCCAGAGAGTGGTGGTGAATGGTGCCACATCCAGCTGGCGGCCAGTCACTAGTGGTGTCCCTCAGGGATCAGTGCTGGGCCCCATCCTCTTTAACATCTTCATAGATGATCTGGATGAGGGCATCGAGTCAGTCATCAGCAAGTTTGCAGATGACACTAAGCTGGGGGCAGATGTGACTGAGCTGGAGGGCAGAAGGGCTCTGCAGCGGGACCTTGACCGCCTGGACAGATGGGCAGAGGCCAATGGGATGGGGTTCAATAGCTCAAAGTGCAGGGTGCTGCACTTTGGCCACAACAACCCCATGCAGAGATACAGGCTGGGGTCGGAGTGGCTGGAGAGCAGCCAGACAGAGAGGGATCTGGGGGTACTGATTGATACCCGCCTGAACATGAGCCAGCAGTGTGCCCAGGTGGCCAAGAGGGCCAGTGGCATCCTGGCCTGCATCAGGAATGGTGTGGTCAGCAGGAGCAGGGAGGTCATTCTGCCCCTGTACTCTGCACTGGTCAGACCACACCTCGAGTACTGCGTTCAGTTCTGGGCCCCCCAGTTTAGGAGGGACATTGAGATGCTTGAGCGTGTCCAGAGAAGGGCGACGAGGCTGGTGAGAGACCTCGAGCACAGCCCTACGAGGAGAGGCTGAGGGAGCTGGGGTTGTTTAGCCTGGAGAAGAGGAGGCTCAGGGGTGACCTTATTGCTGTCTACAACTACCTGAAGGGTGGTTGTGGCCAGGAGGAGGTTGCTCTCTTCTCTCAGGTGGCCAGCTCCAGAACAAGGGGACACAGCCTCAGGCTGCGCCAGGGGAAATTTCGGCTCGAGGTGAGGAGAAAGTTCTTCACTGAGAGAGTCATTGGGCACTGGAATGGGCTGCCTGGGGAGGTGGTGGAGTCGTCGTCCCTGGGGCAGTTCAAGGCAGGGTTGGATGTGGCACTTGGTGCCATGGTCTAGCCTTGGGCACTGTGGTAAAGGGTTGGACTTGATGATCTGTGAGGTCTCTTCCAACCTTGGTGATACTGTGATTTTGGTTGGAGGAGAACTTTCAGATCATTGAGTCCAACCATTAACCCAGTGCTGTTAGGCCACCCCTAAACCGTGTCCCTCAACACCGCATATCCATGTCCCATCTCTCCAGGGGTGGTGACTCCAGCAACCTCTGGCAGACCCCAGGCAGCCTGTTCCAAGGTTTGACAACCCTTTGGAGAAGAAACTTTTCCTCCTAAACTCTCTTGTAGCACATCTTGAGGCTGTTTCCTGTTGTCCTCTCACTCCACTCTTAGTGCCAACTGAGCAATGACCTTAGCAAAGGTAAATAGGGCTCGAGTTAATCAGTACCATTAGAGAACAGTTTGACTTCTCCTGCATCACTGGATGTGGGGGCATAGTGCAAGTGTGGCATGTTTGCACTGGCAGGGCTCTGCTCAATCATGGCCCGTGGGGATAGTCAAGTTCACAGCCTCCTGGCTTATCTAAAGCCTGATGGGAGAAGGTTCTTAGCCTTGCACCCTCTTTGAACTTAAGGAGATTTATAGGCAACAGCCTTACAGACCTGCTGGATTTTCTCTGCCAAGGCTCACAGAATCCTGGCGTGGTGGGGGTTGGAAGGGACCTCTGGGGATCATCCAATCCAACCTGCCTGCTAAAGTAGAGGCACTCACAGCAGGTTGCCCAGGACTGCAATGTCGAGGTGGGTTTGGAAACTCTGCAGAGGAAAAGAGATTCCACAACTTCTCTGAGCAGCCTGATCCAGGACTCCAGCACCCTCACAGGAAAGTTTTTCATTATGTTCAGGTGGAACCTTCTAGGTTCCAGTTGTGCCATTTGTGCTTTGTCCTGTTGTTGGACGGCACTGGGAAGTGTCTGGCTCTGTCCTGTTGTCCCCAGACCTTCAGATACTGCTAAGCATTGAGAAGATCTTCTTCCAGGCTGCTCTTCTCCAGGCTAAACAGTCCCAGGTCTCTCAGAGAGGCTCCAGTCCCCTCAGTATCTTTATAGGCTCTTCTTTACTCTCTCCAGTAGTTCCCTGCCTCTCTTGGACTGGGGAGCCCATAAATGGACCCAGGACCTTCCTAGGGCCAAGTAGAGGAGAAGGGAAACCTCCCTTGACCTGTTTGCCATACTCTTCTGAAGGTACCCCAGGGGACCGTTGGCCTTGTTGGCCATGGGGGCACATTTCTGTCTCCAGAGCATCCTGTCCCCCAGCACTCTCAGGTCCTTCTCTGCAGAGCTGCTTTCTAGCAGGTCAACTCCTAATCTGTCCTGGTGCAAGGGGTTATTCCTCCCCAGGGGCAGGACCCCAGAGTTGTCCTTGTTGGACTTCATGAGGTTCCCCTCTGCCCAATTCTCCAGCTGCCCAGATCTTGCTGAACATCAGCACAGCCTGACAGGCTGTCAGCCACTCCTCCCAGGCTGGCATTATCAGTGCTGTTCCTCTCCAGTGTGCCCTGGGTCTGTTTTGGTCTCTGACAGTGGTGTGCCCAGGGCAGCATGTGATGATGTTTGGTCTGCCACTGGCTCCAGCTAACCAGATTAGTTAGAAGCTCCATTGTTTTCCTGGGCAGGAAGGGCCTGAGCAGGGTCTGGGCTATAAATCTGTATTATTTTCCTCCTTGGACACATAATTAGATCTTCCAGAAGCATCCTGCTTGCATGATTAATGTTGTTTTTTAAGCTGTATGAGCCATTTGGATCTCTGATTCCTCTAATGATGCCAGCCAGCTCATGATGAGCCCAAGGTAGCTCTGTGGCAGCTAGGACTGGCTGTGGGGCTGCCCTCTGGCACCCCAAAAGGTGGCTGAATGAAGCAAGCAGGGATCAAGCAATCCTGTGGCCATCCTAACATGGGCAAACTGCCAGTGATGGTGTTAGAGATGAGATTGTTGCTGCAAGTTGACTCTGCTCTTAAGAAGTTTAAAGCTGAATCCCAAGGGGCCTGTCTGGGCTGGTTGGCTCCTCCTTGCCGTCTTCAGAAGCGATGTCTCTGTGCAAGGTGCTATTTTAGAGCAAGCACTCTGGCAAATGTCTGTCTGCTTTGAGAAGGAGGCTCCTGGGGCATATGAAATTCCCTTTCCTTTGACCTTCTCTCCCAGAAATTGAGGGAGAAATCTGAGTCCTTGGTGGTGGCAGAGCCCTAACTCGTGATAGAAAAACGACTCTGAGAAGGACAAGTTACACTTGTGAGCCACTGTGAGGAAAGGTGATGCTGATGAAGATCTGGATTTGAAGGTGAAGTAGGTGAAGGACAGAGCTGGTCCTGCATGTGGTGAGCTAAAACATAGTTGTGTTTGTACCCTGAAGAATGTTTCAGCAGTGGGAGGTGAGCTCTCAAGGAGAGATGTACTTTGGAGAAGGACTTGAGGGTGTTGAGGGTGACAAGCTGGGCATCAGTTGGCAGTGTGCACTTGCAGCCCAAAACCCAGCTGTCTCCACTCTGATGAGACCTCACAAGGACTACTATGTCCAGCTCTGGGATCCTCAGCACAGGAGAGACATGGACCTGTTGGAGTGGCCACAAAAACACTGAGGGCTGTGCTCTGCTGTGAGGACTGGATGAGGGAGTTGAGGTTGTTCAACCTGGATAAAAGAAGGCACCAGGGAGACCTTCTTATGGCCTTTCAGTACTTAAAGGGGCCTACAAGAAAACTGGGGACAGACTTTTTGCAAGGCCTTTTGTGGCAGGACAAGGGGTGATGGTTTTAAACTAAAAGAGGGGAGATTCAGACTGGATAGAAGAAAGAAATTGTTTCTGCTGAGGTTGGTGAGACACTTGCCTGGGCTGCCCAGAGAGGAGGTAGATGCCCCCATCCCTGGAACCATTCCAGGTGAGATGAAAAGGGCTCTGAGCAACCTGCTGTGGCTGCAGATGTTCCTGGTGACTGCAAGAGGATTGGATTAGATGACTTTAAATGGTCCTTTCATACCCAAACCATTCTATGATGGCATGAGCACTATGAGGGCCTGGTGCCCTCAAAGTCAGTCAGGTCCCTTCTGCAGCTTTGTGTCAGGGCACAAGCTTTAGTGAACAGCCAGACTCAGGTGGGTATCTTGAGCCTGAATTCCCAGAGAGGGAGTATTGGTCTCCAAGAGAGCTGATGCAGGTACAAGGAGCCTAGCTGAGGGCTTCCTTCAAGGACAGACTGCTACATCATCACTGTGGTGTGATCTGCTCTCTTCCCATGATGTGGGCTGGAAGGTGAATGGCAGAAGTGAGATGCAAGTGAAACATCTCCACAGCTGCCCTGGGCAGGAATTTCCAAGCTTGTCCTGGACAGGCAGCATTGTCCTGGCTGCATCAGAGTGCTCTCCCTTTGGGTGACTGTCAGCCTGGCTCCAAAGCAAGCCTCAGCTCTGCTGCTTGGATCTGCTGATGTTCTCTGAGCTGGCAGAGCACCTACCCACCTTGTTCAACAGGCAAAAGATGTGTCCCTCGAGGAGACCAGTTGAGGCTGGAGTGGTTGTATCAGCAAACCTCTGCAGAACAGCTTCCCTCTCCCCTAGGAGGGTGTCCTTCAAGAACTTTGAGTTGTAAGTAAGGTGTGAACATCTGTGACCATGGAAAAAAGCTGCTTTTTGGGTATTATCCCCAGTCCCCCAGTGTGGAGGGACAGGAGAAATCTTCTCAGGACATTGGCTGGGAAAAGCATCCCTGAGGAACCTTACAGACGTAGGCACAGAGACTCTGGAGTGCTTCTCCTACCTTGCTCCAGGCCTTGCATCTGTTTTCTTGTTCCTGTGTTAATGAGATTGAATCAGTTTCCAGGTCTCCTCCTCCCCTAACCAGCGTTTCAAATCCTATTATCTTGTAAAGCATTCTGAATTCTGTCCTCTGAAGTTGCATTAAGCTGGGATGGAAATTCCTTGCAGCTTAAAGCTTGCCTCGGTGTGCCACTGATTTTGGGGTGTTGTTGCTGCTTGCTCTGCAGCTCCCACGGGCTTGCTGCTGTGGGGCTGGGGCTAAAAACCAATGAGATGGACCAGTCTGACACAGGGAGAGCTGGTGAGAGTGCAGAAATGTTTCCCAGGGATGGGATTGTTGGGGCAGATCCAGAGGGGGCTGCAAACATAGAGGGCTGGAACCCCTCTGCTGTGAGAACAGGCTGAGCAAACTGGGGTTGTTAAGCCTGAAGAAAAGAAGGCTTCAGTGAGGTCTTCTTGTGGCCTTTTAGTACTTAAATGGGCCTGTGAGAAAGCTGGGGATGGAAATGTTTAGTAGGGCTTGTTGTGACAGGACAAGGGGTGACAGTTTTAAGCTTCATCTTAGACTAGAGGTAAGAAAGAAACTACAACTCCCTAAAGGGAGGCTGTAGCCAGGTGGGGTTGGTCTCTTCTGCCAGGCAAGCAGCAGCAGAAGAAGAGGACATAGTCTCAAGCTGTGCTAGGGGAGGTCTAGGCTGGTTGTTAGGAGGAAGTTGTTGGCAGAGAGAGTGATTGGCATTGGAATGGGCTGCCCAGGGAGGTGGTGGAGTCTCTGTGCCTGGAGGTGTTGAAGCCAAGCCTGGCTGAGGCACTTAGTGCCATGGTCTGGTTGCTTGGGCAGGGCTGGGTGCTAGATTGGACTGGCTGAGCTTGGAGGTCTCTTCCAACCTGGTTGATTCTGCCTCATCCCTGGAAGAATTCCAGGTTGGATCAACTTGCTCTAGTTGAAGATGTCCCTGCTGACTGCAGTAGAGTTGGACTAGATGACCTTTGCAGATCCTTTCCTACCTAAACCATTCCGTTTACCTGGTTAGGAGGAAATGCTGTAAGCTCAAAGCCTGGTAAGTCCTGGTGCCTCTTCCTTGTGCTGGTATCTTCTGGCATGTGACTTTATCCTTTTCCACCACTTTGTTCCCAACTTTTGAAAGGGACAGGTTACTTCCAGTGGAAATGGGGTTTCTAGCTGAGGAGAGGATCACAGAGGGAGGAAAGAGCCATGGATGTGGAGAAGGTGGCTAGTTCAAGGCTGTGGTGTGGGTGAGGACTTGAAGCTGCTGCTCTCTGCTGAAATGTTTCCTTTTATCAACCAAACTCCTCTTATCTGGGGAAGTGCAGAGGGATGGAGGCTTTGGTTGCTTGGGTTGGGATTTGTGGGAGGTGGTGGCAGGCACTGATGCTGGTAGCTGTGGGAGTGTTGTCCTAGCCATGGGAACACTGGGTGGGGAGGCACCAGTGGGTAGTCAGCACTCAGCACAAGAGCAGAGGAGTTCTGTAGCCTGTTGAATTTTAATTGGGGTTCTTATCAAAGTGTCACTTGAGGAAGAGGACTTTAGACAGGGTAATCTTTGCTGGGTAGAGATTGTGAGCTGGAGAGCAGATAAGAACTTGTGGTGCTCTTGGGAGCCAAGTGAGGCCAAATTTTACCTTTTGAACTGGAAACTCTTTTTTGACCTGCCTCAATCTTGGATTTGTGTCTCTATTCCTGCTTTTCCCCATCAAATACACTCCCTGACCATCTCAAATGAGCTGCAAGCAGTTAGATGAGGAAGGCCTAAGAGCTCTTAGAATCAACCAGGTTGGAAGAGACCTCCAGGATCTGCCTCCCCATTCCTCAAGTGCAGCAGCTGCCTCTGCTGGAATCTCAGCTCCTTGATTGAAAGGAACACTGAGACTTGTTTTGTGTAGGGGCTTCTTGGTTTTCACCCTTCCATCCTCCCCCTGTGCAAACTCCATCTCATTGAGCTGGGCACAGGTAGGGGGTGAGGTGCTGGTCCTCCACCAGGTCAGTGGACAACTACAGAAATACAGAATGTTAGGGGTTGGAAGGGCCCTCTAGAGATCTTTGAGTCCAACCCCTCTGCCAAAGCAGGATCACTTAGGGCAGGCTGCACAGGAATGTGTCCAGGTGGCTTTTGAATGTCTCTAGAGAGGGAGACTCCACAACCTCCCTGGGCAGCCTGTTCCAGTGCTCTGTCACCAGAATGTTCTCCTCATATTGAGATGGAACCTTCTGTGTTCATAGAATCAGCCAGGATGGAAGAGACCTCCAAGCTCATCCAGTCCAACCTAGCACCCAGCCCTGTCCAATCAACCAGACCATGGCACTAAGTGCCTCAGCCAGGCTTTGCTTGAACACCTCTGGGGACAGCGACTCCACCACCTCCCTGGAGCGCAGCCCTGTGAGGAGAGGCTGAGGGAGCTGGGGATGTGCAGCCTGGAGAAGAGGAGGCTCAGGGCTGACCTCATTGCTGTCTACAACTCCCTGAAGGGAGGCTGTAGCCAGGTGGGGTTGGTCTCTTCTCCCAGAAAACCAGCAACAGAAGGGGACAGAGTGTCAAGTTGTGCCAGGGGAGGTTAGGAGCAAGTTCTTGCTAGAGAGAGTGATTGGCATTGGAATGGGCTGCCCAGAGAGGTGGTGGAGTTGCTGTGCCTGGAGGTGTTGAAGCCAAGCCTGGCTGAGGCACTTAGTGCCATGGTCTGGTTGCTTGGGCAGGGCTGGGTGCTAGGTTGGACTGGCTGAGCTTGGAGGTCTCTTCCAACCTGCTTGATTCTGTGATTCTGTGTTGGTATGGAGGCATGAGTTACGCACCAAAGTCCTGTTTCTGGGAGTCCTCAGCATGGCTGGAGCCTGTGGGGGTGTCCTGGGTTGCTTTGCACCATCCCTGGTGAGGCTCCATGCTTGATCAAAGTGTTCTTCAAGACTTGGGTAGCAAATGCCCTCAGGGAAATTTCAGTATTGAGGGTTTCTGTCTTTTAGCAGTGTTGGTGGAGCTCTAACCAACATTTTCCCCTTGTCTTCCACAGTACAGTGCCGTGGACAGCAACCCCCTATCTCTCTACGTCATGCATCCCTTCTGGAACACCATAGTGAAGGTGAGACCTTGTCCTGCTCCAGTGGGACAGCAAAACTCCCAGTCACCTCTCTAAAACTGTCATCTGAAAAGCCCTGCTTCATTTGTGGCACAACTAATTGCAACAGGTGCTGCCTTCCAGCCTACTCCGAGCTCACCGCATCGCAGCCTAAAGCTTCCTGCTGCCCCATCATCCGACTAAGCAGTGCTGTCTAAGGCCCAGATGGTTGCAAACAGGCCTCTGCTGTGTCTAGGTCTTATTACATGTTTTAATGAGGTCATGTCTTCTTTTGCTGCTCTCCCATAGATCTTCCCTACCTGGCTGGCCCCAAATTTGATAACGTTTTCTGGCTTCCTGCTACTTGTCTTCAACTTCTTCCTCATGGCATACTTCGACCCTGACTTTTATGCTTCTGGTAAGGCTGCATGTTGGATGTGAAGGATGAGAGTGGTGAAATCTGTGTCACCTCTTCTGCCATGATTTCTGGTGTCTTTATTTATTTCATTGGTATCTTTATTGAGGTGCTGGAAGGTGTCCAGAGAAGGGCAACAAAGCTGGTGAGGGCTCTGGAACACAAACCCTATGAGGAGAGGCTGAGGGAGCTGGGGGTGTGCAGCCTGCAGAAGAGGAGGCTCAGGGCAGACCTCATTGCTGTCTGCAACTGCCTGAAAGGAAGCTGTAGCCAGGTGGGGTTGGTCTCTGCCAGGCAAGCAGCAAGAGAAGAAGGGGACAGAGTGTGAAGTTGTGTCAGGGGAGGTCTAGGCTGGATGTTAGGAGGAAGTTGTTGCCAGGGTGATTGGCATTGGAATGGGCTGCCCAGGGAGGTGGTGGAGTCTCTGTGGCTGGAGGTGTTGAAGCCAAGCCTGGCTGAGGCACTTAGTGCCATGGTCTGGTTGGTTGGGCAGGGCTGGGTGCTAGGTTGGACTGGCTGAGCTTGGAGGTCTCTTCCAACCTGCTTGATTCTGTGATTCTATGTTGGTATGGAGGCGTGAGTTACGCCTATTCTATGATTTTGTTGGCTGAAATTTGGCCTGTGGTTTGATCCATGTGCTGTGGGAAGAAAAGCTGATAGTCCCTGATGGAAGGAAGCTCAGTGTGAGAATCTCCAGGATATCAGATATATGGGAATTTGAGCTCTGATATCTGTGTGTCCTCCTGTTGGGCTGCCACTGTTGCAACGTGACAAGAGGTGATGGCTTTAAACTAAAAGAGGGGAGATGTAGACTAGATCTAAAGAAGAAATTGTTTATGCTGAGGGTTGTGACACACTGGCCCGGCTTGCCCAGAGAGGTGGTAGATGCCACATCCTCAACAACATTCCAGGCTGGGTGAGATGCAGCTCTGAGCAACCTGATTTAGCTGAAGGAGTCCCTGTTGTCTGCGGGGTTGGACTCTGATGAGCTCTGAGGGCTCCTTCTCACCCAACCCATTCCACGATTCAGTAACTTTCAGCAGCTGTGCCTCCTCCTGCTTCGTTGTAAGGAACTTCTGGGCTCTTGACATTGCAGCCTGAGGCTGGCTGTCTGCCCAGCCAACCTTGCAGGAGGTGGGGATGTTTGTAGGGAGGAGCTGTGTCTCCATTGGCAGGGTGCAGGCAGGAGACTGGGCGGGGAGTCCTCTGACATGTTTCTGCAGAGTGTCATCACGTCTCAGAGAGGCTCTGTGTGATGCTCTGGAAGCCACTGGTTGAGCATGATCCATGCATGCTTCTGTGGTGTGCATTTCATAGAATCAGTCAGGGTTGGAAGGGACCACAAGGAGCAGCCAGTTCCAACCCCCCTGCCATGCCCAGGGACACCCTACCCTAGAGCAGGCTGCACACAGCCTCACACAGCCTGGCCTTAAACACCTCCAGCCATGGGGCCTCAACCCTCAACCACCTCCCTGGGCAACCCATTCCAGCCTCTCACCACTCTCCTGCTCAACAACTTCCTCCTCACGTCCAGGCTGAATCTCCCCACCTCCAGCTTTGCTCCATTCCCCCCACTCCTGCCACTCCCTCACAGCCTCCAAAGTCCCTCCCCAGATTTTTTGTAGCCCCCTTCAGATGCTGGAAGGCCACAAGAAGGTCACCTGGGAGCCTCCTCTTCTGCAGCCTGCACAGCCCCAACTCTTTCAGTCTGTGCTCACAGCAGAGCTGCTGCAGCCCTCTGAGCATCCTCCTGGCCCTTCTCTGGACACACTCCAGCATCTCCACATCCCTCTTGGAATAGAGGCTCCAGAACTGGCTGCAGTACTCCAGGTGGGGTCTCAGCAGAGTGCAGCAGAGGGAAAGAATCCCCTCCCTGGCCCTGCTGGCCACACTTCTGCTGCTGCAGCCCAGGCTCTGCTTGGCTTTCTGGGCTGCAAATTGGGCTACAGCTGAGATCTGCCATTGCCAGTTCCTAGATTCTGTGACTCTGGAGAGTTGGGGACAGAGGACAAGCAAAATCTTTGGTGACCTGATTTCACATGCTGTTGTGGAGCAGCTCTGCCAACATGCCCTGGAAAGCTAAATCTCAGTTTCACTGTTTGAGTTGCCTAGGTCCATGTGCCAATATAAACCCACTGAAAACACAGACTGAGCTATCCTAACTTGAGTGTTTCTGTTCTTGGCAGCTCCTGATCACCAGCACGTTCCCAATGGAGTGTGGGTCGTTGTGGGGCTCCTCAACTTCATTGCCTATACATTAGGTAAGATTTTATGACGTTGCTGGTGTGGGTTTGTGGCTGTCCCCTGTTTATTCCATGGGTGTCATCTTATCTGCCAGGCCATTGAGATTAGTCTGTGGGGTTCTGCCATGGACTAATCCCCCTGTTGTTCGGGCTGCCAGAGCAGGTTCTGGGAGCTGCTTTGGGAAATGGATGGAAGGAGGTTGCCCCAGAGCAGCTGATGAAAAATTGGAGGATGCTGGAGCTGTCTTTGTGCCAAGCTGTGAAATTGCCTTTGTTCTGCTTTAAGTAAATATAATCTTGTCAGCCCATTGCATTTCCCAGTCTCACAAAGAGCAGGGGGGTGGGAAGCAGACTCCTCACTAAAGGATGGCGATGGTGAAAGCCACTCGCTTTGTGTTGGGAAGTTCAGGCAAACCTCCACACTTCTCTTCCCAGATGGTGTTGATGGGAAGCAAGCTCGCAGGACCAACTCCAGCACACCCCTGGGAGAGCTCTTTGACCACGGCCTGGACAGCTGGGCCTGTGTCTATTTCGTTGTGACAGTTTACTCCACCTTCGGACGTGGCTCCACCGGCGTCAGTGTCTTCGTCCTCTACCTCCTCTTGTGGGTGGTCTTGTTTTCATTCATCCTCTCCCACTGGGAGAAGTATAACACAGGGATCCTCTTCCTGCCCTGGGGATATGACATCAGCCAGGTGGTAAGTGCATGGCTGCTGCTGGGCTTCAGCAGAAACTGCTTGATGGGTTAAGGGTGCAGCAGTGCCTGCTGAGATGTGTGAGGGATGTGGGCAGGTCTGCTGTGTGTCAGAGACTCATTGAATTGTTTTGGTTGGAAGAGCTCTTTAGGATCATCAAGTTCAACCATTAACTCACCACTGCCAGGTCACCACTAAACCAAGTCATAGGGATGGAAGGGACCACAAGGAGCAGCCAGTTCCAACCCCCTGCCATGCCCAGGGACACACTACCCTAGAGCAGGCTGCACACAGCCTCACACAGCCTGGCCTTAAACACCTCCAGCCATGGGGCCTCAACCACCTCCCTGGGCAACCCAGTCCAGCCTCTCACCACTCTCCTGCTCAACAACTTCCTCCTCACCTCCACTCTCAAGCTCCCCACCTCCAGCTTTGCTCCATTCCCCCCACTCCTGCCACTCCCTGACAGCCTCAAAAGTCCCTCCCCAGCTTTTTTGTAGCCCCCTTCAGATGCTGGAAGGCCACAAGAAGGTCACCTGGGAGCCTCCTCTGCTGCAGCCTGCACAGCTCCAACTCTTTCAGTCTGTGCTCACAGCAGAGCTGCTGCAGCCCTCTGAGCATCCTTCTGGCCCTGCTCTGGACACTCTCCAGCATCTCCACAGCCTTCTTGGAATAGAGGTTCCAGAGCTGGATGCAGCAGGTGGGGTCTCAGCAGAGCACAGCAGAGGGGGAGAATCCCCTCCCTGGCCCTGCTGGCCACACTTCTGCTGCTGCAGCCCAGGCTCTGCTTGGCTTTCTGGGCTGCAAGTGCACACTGCTGGCTCCTGCTGAGCTTCTCCTCCAGCAGCACCCCCAAGTCCCTCTCCTCAGGGCTGCTCTCCAGACACTCAGTGCCCAGCCTGCATTTCTGCTTGGCATTGCCTCCACCCAGCTGCAGGACCTTGCACTTGGTCTTGTTGTCCCTCAGTGTCACATCTACACAGCTTTTAAATCTCTCCAGGGATGGAGACTCCCCCACTGCCATGGGCAGCCTGTTCCAAGGTTCAGTAACCCTTTCCATGGAAAAATGTTCCTTGTGTCCAAGCAAAATCTCCCCTGGAACAACTTGAGGCCATTTCCTCTTGTGCTCTTGGTTGTTCCTTGGAAGAAGAGACCAACCCCCACCTGACCCCAACTTCCTTTCAAGGAAAGAAAATCTCTCCTGAGCCTCCTTTTCTCCAGGCTAAACAACCCCGGATTCCTCATCCCCTCCTTGCAAGCCTTGTGCTCTACACCCTTCAGCAGCTTTGTGTCCCTTCTTTGGACATGCTCCAGCACCTCATTGTCCTTGAAGTGACTGGCACGAAAATGAAGCCAGGATTTGAGGTGTAGCCCTGGCAGTGCCCACTACAGGTGTATGATCGCCACCCTAGTCCTGCAAGGCCTTGTAAATCAATGCTTTCTGGAGGTGGCTGTCTTCTGCCTGTCTCCAGGCATGGTGGAGGAGGAGACTTTTCCAAGACTGCTTGCATGACTTTTAGCTGTAATTGCTTTAATGAGATGAGGTCATTTGGCACTGGAGTTCAATTGTTCAAACCCATGAAATCCCAGAATCCCAGCGTGGTGGGGGTTGGAAGGGACCTCTGGGGATCATCTAGTCCAACTTCCCTCTTAAAGCAGTGTCACCCACAGTGGTTTCCCAGGAAACTTGCCCAGGATCATGTCCAGGCAAGTTTGGAATCTCTTACACCAATGTGGATACTTTCAAGTGTGGCAGTGCCTTTTGGCGCTAGCAGGACGTGTCCCAGAATGCAGCAGAGTAAGTAAGTGGCATGTGAAACACTCTGGCTGCACCAAAGGTTCCAGGGAGGTGCCTCTCAGTACCATGAAAGTGGGCAGTCATTTTTGAGACTGGTGGTGGTTATGGACCCTTTTGGTCTGCTGTCAAATCCATCTCTTGCTCAGGACTTCTCTTGAGGACGCTCTTTGTGAGCAGCCCATCAGAGCTGGGAACAAGCTCTGGGTGGTAGAATTCACCTTTACTGCCTGCTGCTGTCCTTTCTAGCCAGAGCCTGGTCTCACTATACAGCACACAGTTCTGCTTTGTCACAGAGTCATAGACTCACAGAATGATTTGGGTGGGAAGGGACCTTTCAAGGTCATCTAGCCCAACCCTGTGCAGTGAACAGGGACATCTTCAATTAGAGCAGGTTGCTGGAATTGATCCAGGGATGGAGGCATCTACCACCCCTTGGGGCAATCTGTGCCAGTCTCTCACCCCTCAGTGGAAACAGTTTATTCTGTCTAGTCTGAATCTTCCCTCTTCTAGTGTAAAACCATCACCTCTTGTCCTGTCACAGCAGGCCCTGATAAAAAGTCTGTCCCCAGCTTTCTTTTTGGCCCCTTTAAGTACTGAAAGGCTGCAGTAAGGTCTCCCTGGAGTTTTTTCCAGGCTGAACGACCCCAAATCATTCAGCCTGTCCTTACAGCAGAGGGATTCCAGCCCTCAAAGAGCAGAGGAGCAGAATACCCTCCCTTATCCTGCTGGCCATGCTGCTTTGGATGCAGCTCAGGGTATAGAATCATAGAATCAAGCAGGTTGGAAGAGACCTCCAAGCTCATCCAGTCCAACCTAGCACCCAGCCCTGGCCAAGCAACCAGACCATGGCACTAAGTGCCTCAGCCAGGCTTTGCTTCAACACCTCCAGGCACAGCAACTCCACCACCTCCCTGGGCAGCCCATTCCAATGCCAATCACTCTCTCTGACAACAACTTCCTCCTCACATCCAGCCTAGACCTCCCCTGCCACAACTTGAGACTCTGTCCCCTCATTCTGTTGCTGCTTGCCTGGCAGAAGAGACCAACCCCACCTGGCTACAGCCTCCCTTCAGGTAGTTGTAGACAGCAACAACAATATGGTTGGCTTCTGGGCTGTGAGCACCATTGCTGGCTTCTGTCCAGCTCTTCACCTACCAGCATCTCCAAGTCCCTCCCTTGCTCTCCATCACTTCATCCCCCAACCTGCACTGATACTGGAGATTGCCCTGACTTGGGTGCAGGACCCTGCGCTTAGCCGTGTTGAACAGTGTGAGTTTCACACAGGCATCTTTGCTCCTGCTTCAGAGAGCAGCTCCTGATTGTATCCTCAAGAGCTCAGCTGCTACATTTACTGGACTGGCTCTCGTGAGATGGGATGTTTGTGGAATTTTTTGGCTTTTCCCCTTCTCCAGTGAGAGGAACTAAACATGATGTAGCTCAAAGCACCCCTCTCAAGCTGTTTGCTTGGGGTGCTGCCAGTCTGACCTGCCTTATTGCTCACACCTGCTTGTCCTGTGCTCTCTTTCAGACCATTTCAATTGTCTACATAGTGACATCCATTGTGGGAGTTGAGGCCTGGTATGCACCTTTCCTGTTTAATTTCTTATATAGAGACCTATTCACTGCAATGATTATTGGTAAGAAACTCCATGTTGAAGCCTGTCTTTTAAACTCCACCTTTTTAATAACCCCCAATGTTTTAATGATATGATAACACTGTTCTGTTTGTTCTGATGAAAGCTCCTGTGGGTTGGTAATGAAGGGACTTAATTGAGGGTGTTCTTGCAGCTGCCCTTTCCCAGGATTTCAAGTTGTTGTTGCCTTCTGCATAGTTGCTCTGGAGAAGTCAACTGTGATCTGCCTGGCTCTGAGCTGACCTCAAAACCAAGGAGCTGGAGCCTTGTGCTCATACCTCAGGCACATTTTTGTGCCAATCTGAGGGTATAGGCACAGGCTGCTGCTTGGAGGATCAGCCCCAGGGCTGCTTCCCTGGGGCTTAGGGTGTGTGTGGACAAAGAATAGTTCCTTGCCTGGAGCAGCAGATGAGAGTGGCTGAGGGTTGTGGCTGGTGCTCAGGGCTGGGTGTGCTAGGGTGCTGAGAGGCAGCTGAAGCCCAGCACCAGCCCCTGGATGCTAAATGGGTGACTCCATCCTGCCTGAGACCTGTGAGTGGTAAAAATGTCTCCAAATAAACAGTGTTACCTGAGTGCTGAGGCCTGTGTTGCCCGGGGAAAGAACAAGTTTGTTTCCAGCAAGAACTGTGGAGGTTTTAGGGGATAAAATCCAGCCCTGGGAGCTGGTGAGACTCACCTCAGCACTTGGGCTTTGTCTTGCCCTGCAACACAGGCAGGGCAGGACCAAAAGCCCCAGTGCTGTGTGAGACCTAGGGTCTGTTGTGAGAGGGGGGTTGCAGCCACAAAGGTGGGGAAAAAGCACTGCTGTTTGAGGATTCTGACTTCCATTCACCCATCTGAAAATGAAATAAAGCTCCCTAAAATGAAAAGAAAAGCCCAGCTATCCTCTCCAGTGCTCTGTCAGAGCAAGCCACTGCAGAGTGGGCAGTAATGCAGGTGAAGCTTAGGTGGGGAGAGCTGTCTTCACAGAATCACAGGACCTCCCTGATCCTGATGGCCACACTCTGCTTAATGGCCCCCCCCAGGAGGCCATTTGACATTCTTGGTCACAGGGGCACTCTGCTGGCTCATGGGCAACTTCTTGTCCACCAGCACTCCCAGATCCTTCCCCACAGAGCTCATTTCCAGCAGGTCAACCCCTAACCTGTCCTGATGCAAGGAATTATTCCTCCCCACGGGCAGGATCCTACACTTGCTCTTGCTGAGCTTCGTGAGTTTCCCCTCCACCCAGCTCTGCAGCTCCTTTCCAGCAGGTCAACCCCTAACCTGTCCTGATGCAGGGAGTTATTCCTCCCCAGGGGCAGGACCCTACACTTGCTCTTGCTGAGCTTCATGAGTTTCCCCTTCACCCAGCTCTGCAGCCTGTCCAGGTCTCCCTGGATGGCAGCACAGCCTGATGGGCTGTCTGCCCCTCCTCCCAGCTTTGTATCTTCAGTGAACTTGCTGAGGGTCCACTCTGTCCCTTCATCCAGGTTGTTGATGAAGATGTTGAACAAGACTGGACCCAGTCCTGACCTGTGGGGACACCACGAGGTACAGGCCTATAACCAGATTCTGTGCTGATCATCACAACCCTCTGAGCTCTGTCCTTCAGCCAGTTCTCAATCCACCTCACTGCCCACTCATCTAACCTGCACTTCCTAAGCTTCTCTAGGACAAAGTTCTGAGAGACAAGCATCCAAAGCCTTGCTGAAGTCGAGACAGGCACCATAAACTACTCTTCCTTCATCTACCCAGCTGGTCACGCTTTCCTAGAGGGCTGTCACACTGGTCAGGCATGATTTCCCCTTGGTGAATCCATGCTGTCTATTCCTCATAACCTTCTTTTCCTTCACATGCTTAGAGATCACCTCCAAGATGAGCTGTTCCATCACCTTTCCAGGGATGGAGGTGAGGCTGACTGGCCTGTAATTTTCTGGGTCCTCCTGGAGTGACTTTGGCTTAATGAATGTCTTTGCTTAATGAAATTTGGCTTATTCAGAGGTCCCTGCTCCGTTTATTTCTCCATGTCCCTTTCTTTAGGCATTAATTGTAGCTACTTAATGTCTTGAGTTGGTTTAAATCTAATGCTTGCACTTCTCTTAACCAGGTGGATCTTCTGAGCTTGCCTTTGGCAACCATATTACTTAACATATGACTAATAAATGCAGTTTTCCTCCATGAAAAATAGAGCAGAATGCCAGGATTTGGGCACTTGGCTAGGGGATGAGTTATGCAAAGCAGGAATATTAGCAGCTCCCTTCAAATGCCCGCTGCTGGGTGAACGTGGAAGGCATTGTTCTGGGGTCTGAGTGTAGTGGATGAAGTTCTCTGCTGAGGTGTAGAATTTCAGAGTTGTTTAGGCTCTTGTTCATCAAACTTGACAAATGATACAGCACCTATTTGTTTTGGGCAGTGGCAACTCCAAATGTTTGCTCACAGAGGGAGAAAACAGCAAATAAGTTCTTTATCATGAAGACTCAGATCTGTCACTTGTGGAGCCCAAACTCTCCTGGTGTCTCATTAAAGCCAATGTTGTCATTAAACTTTATTTAAAGCATGATGTGAGGCTCCTTAAGGCAACCTATTGAAACTGAAATGGGTTTAATTTATAGCAAGCCTTGTAATTACAGCTCTTGGACCAGAGCTGAGCACCTTTTAAGGGTCCTGAGCTATTCCTGGTGCACCTCAGAGCTATTTTTGTTGTGAGCAGCTTAAATGAGATGGCAACCAGCTGCCCTTTGGTGAAGTGCACGTGATGGTCTCCTCCTGTGGCAGGGCAGTAACCTGTCTCTTTCTCTTCCAGCTTGTGCACTCACTGTAACGCTGCCCATGAGCCTCTACAACTTCTACAAGTAAGTTTCTCCATCACAACTCTCTGCCTGCACTAAAGATCTTCAAAAGCCTCTTGGAACTCAGTTTTCTTCATAGTTTTCAGCTGAGTCTCTTCAGTGTGGCATAGTGGCCACAGGGACTTTCATCCTATGAAATCATAGACTCAACCAGGTTGGAAGAGACCTCCAAGATTGTTCAGCCCAACCTAGCACCCAGCCCTAGCCAGTGGGACTGAAGGTCTCTGTTTGCAGGCTGCACTGGGAGGAACTGGCTTGGCAGCCTGCTTAGCAGGGTCTTGCAAGAGGGACCCCAGCTTTTAGGGGCTCAGCTTGTTGATAGCTACTGTGGGGGCAAGACTGTTGGGTGCCTCTCTAACTTGGATACTGTTTGGCTTAGCATATTCAGCATTAAATCCCAGTGTGGAAGGGACTCAAGGGATCATCTAGTCCAACTCTCCTGCTAAAGCAATGTCACTGAGAGTAGGTTTAGAATCTCTGTAGAGAGCAGACTCCACACCCTCCACAACAGCACCCTTAGAATCATAGAATCAACCAGGTTGGAAGAGACCTCCAAGCTCATCCAGTCCAACCTAGCACCCAGCCCTAGCCAGTCATCTAGACCATGGCACTAAGTGCCTCAGCCAGGCTTTGCTTCAACACCTCCAGGGATGGCAACTCCACCACCTCTCTGGGCAGCCCATTCCCATGCCAATCACTCTCTCTGGCAACAACTTCCTCCTAACATTCTGCCTAGACCTCCCCTGGCACACTTGAGACTGTGTCCCCTTGTTCTGTTGCTGGTTGTGTGGGAGAAGAGCCCAACCCCACCTGGCTACAGCCTCCCTTCAGGTAGTTGTAGACAGCAATGAGGTCCCCCATGAGCCTCCTCTTCTCCAAGCTAACCAACCCCAGCTCCCTCCTCTGTGCCAGCTCTGCCTATCTCCCTGAGTTTTGATTAAGAGAGAAAACAAACCTGGAGGAGACTTAAGTGCAGGTAGAAATCCTCCAGGAAGCTGCTGAAGAATGAGGGCAAGGGACTCAGTGTCCCCCTGTGGAGCTGACCACTGGTGTGTGTGTACAACCTCCCTGGGAAATCCTGTCCCCCATCTTCTGTTGCTGGTTGCCTGGCAGAAGAGATGAACCCCCACCTGGCTACAAACAGGAGAGGAGAGGATTTTCTCCTCAATTTCAGGTGGTGCCAGGCAGAAAGGGACCTGGGGGTGCTGGTAGATAGTAGCTGAAGATGAGGCAGCAGTGTGCCCGGGTGGGCAGGAGAGCCAATGGCATCCTGGCCTGGATCAGGAACAGTGTGGGCAGCAGGACAAGGGAGGTTATTCTGCCCTTGTACTCAGCACTGATCAGGCCACACCTTGAGTGCTGTGTCCAGTTCTGGGCTCCTCAATTCAAGAGAGATGTTGAGGTGCTGGAAGGTGTCCAGAGAAGGGCAAGGAGGCTGGTGAGGGGCCTGGAACACAAACCCTACGAGGAGAGGCTGAGGGAGCTGGGGATGTGCAGCCTGCAGAAGAGGAGGCTCAGAGGTGACCTTATTGCTGTCTGCAGCTCCCTGAAGGGAGGCTGTAGCCAGGTGGGGTTGGGCTCTTCTGCCAGGCAACCAGCAATAGCACAAAGGGACAGAGTGTGAAGTTGTGTCAGGGGAGGTCTAGGGTGGATGTTAGGAGGAAGTTGTTGTCAGAGAGTGATTGGCATTGGAATGGGCTGCCCAGGGAGGTGGTGGAGTTGCTGTGCCTGGAGGTGTTGAAGCCAAGCCTCGCTGAGGCACTTAGTGCCATGGTCTGGTTGGTTGGGCAGGGCTGGGTGCTAGGTTGGACTGGCTGATTCTATGTAATTTCCTGGGTTCCAGTTTGTGCCCATTGCCCCTCATCCAGTTGCTGGGCACCACTGGAAAGAGTCTGGCCCCATCCTCTTGTCCCCAACCCTTTTGTTGGGGAGGGGAAATGAATTGACGCCAGATGATATTTCTTCCCAAATTAACATTGTTTATTGATGTTGCTATTCAGAACTCTGCCCCCCCCCAACCACTAATTTTAACAATATTTGGGTTCTTTCATGGCCATGGAAACATTCTATGGATAACATCTACATGTAATAATAACCAGCAAAATACAGAGGCAGTGATTGAACTGGAAGAGAAGCTTCCCGTGGTCAAATGCCGCTTGCCCAGCAGATGGGCTCAAGGAGCTCCTTCTGCTCTATGGCAGAAGGCAGTGGAGAATTACAAAGAGGCATTGAAGCATTCACTCACAAATTATTATTACCCACTCGTGGGGGCTTAGCCACAGTCCAGACAGTGCCCAAATGCTCTCAGGGGACTCTGTCTTGTCGGATGTTGAGACTTGAATCTTCCTGGCTTTTGGGGACAGGAGGCAGACAATCTGTGACCTTGTCTCCTGGCTTCTCCTGGATGATCTGTTATGTCCAGGGATTCTAAGCAGGACTTTCAGTGCAGAGGCAGATGTGGTGCAGTCTCATCTCAATGTCATGCTGGCCACACAGGCCAATCATGTGCAGGCATCCAGGGTCTGCTCTTGGTGACTGGTGGCACTGGAGTTCACCAGGCAAAGAATTAGGCAGTGTGCAATGGCAGCAGGGCTGGGCACAGCAGGGAGAGCAGGCAAAGAGCAGGGCAGCAAAGCAGGGAAACAAAAGCAGGTTGTTCACCTGCACATCTCCTTTGATCAATGTGTGCCGAGATTGATTGCCCTTTGGACACAAGAGTAGCCAATCAGGATGGCAGTCAGCCAAAACATACTCTGTTTGGCAAAGCCACAGGCTCATTTTTCCCTAATTTGGGCAAAGCACAGCCTTGCACAAGGCAGGCACAAGCTAAGTGTGTGCACCTTGTTTACCACAGGGCCCTGGGCAGGCCAGACTCAGTGGCTCCGGGTTCTTTTGTGTCTGTTTTCTGTGCTTGACTCTCTGGTGGAGCAGAAAAGCATGCCTAGGCAAGGCAGGACATACATAAGCCTATTTTGGGCCTGTCAGGCCTACCACAACACTTTTAAATACTGATTAATATTGAGAGGATCTCCTCTCAGTCTGCTTTTCTCCAGGCTGAACAGCTCCAGGCCTTTCAACCTCTCCTCAGATTTATGCTCCAGTATAAATCTTCAGTGTCTTTGAAGTCCCTTCAGCATCTTTGTAGTCTCTGCTGGACTCTCCAGTAGTTCCTTCTCTGTCTTGAGCTGGGGAGACCAGAGCTGGTCCCAGGGCTCCAGGGGTGGCCTGCCTAGGGCAGAGTGGAAAGGGAAGGGAGAACCTCCCTTGGCCTGCTGGCCTCACCTTTTGGAATGCACTTCAGAAAACCATTGTCCTCCTTGGCCACGACATCACCTTGCTGGCTCATGAGGAACTTGACCACCAGCACTCTCAGCTCCCTTTCTGCAGAGCTGCGTTCCCCTAACCTGTCCTTCTGCAGGGCATTATTCCTACCCAGGGGCAGGACTCTTCACTTGCCCTTATTGAGCTTCACAAGGTTCCCCTCCACCCAGCTCCTCAGCTTGTCCAGCTCTCACTGAATGGCAGCACAGCCTGACAGGCTGTCAGCCACTCCTCCTCTGTCCCCTATTATGAGTGCCATTGGGTGGTGAAATAGCCAGTGAAGTTCTGCCAGCCCCTCTCCTGGTTGCAGGGACCAGGTATTGCTCAGCTGTGGTTTGAGGCATTCTCATGTCTTTGCTTCCCTTTCAGGGCCCATAAAAACAAGACCTTGAAGCACCACTCAGTGTATGAAATCATGTTGCCACTGGTGTCCCCAGTGTTGCTCTTCCTGCTCTGCACCACCTGGATCTTCGTGTCCCCAACAGACATCCTGGAGGTCCATCCCAGGCTCTTCTATTTCATGGTTGGAACAGCCTTTGCTAACATTTCTGTAAGTGGGGTTTGCTTTGCTCTCCAGACTGTGCCCTGGGAGGCAGGAAGAATGTGACCATGTGTGGGGCCAGACTCTTTTTGGTGGTGCCCAGTGACAGGACAAAGGCCACCTCGCATAAACTGGATCCCAGTAGATTCCACCTGAGCGTAAGGAATTACTTCTTTTCTCTGAGAGTACTGGAGCCCTGGACCAGGCTCCCTCAGAGGAACCTTTGGGAGGTTCCACACCTATTTTGATGCTGTGGTCTTGAGCAACCTGCTTTGGGTGACCCTTTTTAGCTGGTCCCTTTAGCTTGGTCCCTTCCAACCTCCACTGTGCTGGGGTCCTGGGGTGGTTAGTTGTAAGTGCAGGCAGCCTGTATGTGTGTGACCATTCTGCCTGCTCTGGGGACAGCTCTGGGCTTGCAGAGCTGGCACTGGCTGGAGCTCTGACAGCTCTCTCTCCCCTCAGTGCCAGCTGATCGTCTGTCAGATGAGCAGCACTCGCTGCCAGCCGCTCAACTGGATGCTGCTGCCCATCGCGGCCGTGCTGCTGCTGGTGGTGTCTGGCCTGGTGCCCAGCAGTGAAGCCCTCCTGCTCTACTTGTTAACTGCCTTCCTCACCCTGGCACACATCCACTACGGAGTGGTTGTGGTAAGTGAAACCAGCACCTAGGCTTTTGCCTTGGTTGCTGTGCTCTCAGTACCAGGCATCTGGACAAGGGGGTCAAGGGCACCCTCAGTCGGTTTGTAGATGGCACTGAGCTAGGTGAGGGTGTTGGTCTGCTGGAGGGTTGGGAGGCTCTACAGAGGATCTGGGCAAGCTGGGGCCTTGGTGGGCCAAGGCCAGAGGGATGAGGTTCAACAAGGCCATGTGCCAGGGCCTGCACTTGCATCACAACAACCCTGTGAACTCTCCAGGTTTGGGGAAGAGTGGCTGGAATGGCCTAGCCCTGGGTTTGAGGGTTTTGGTTGACAGCTGACTGAAGAGGAGCCAACAGTGTGCCCAGGTGGCCAAGGAGGCCAACAGCATTGGATCAGCAGTAGCATGGCCAGCAAGAGTAGGGCAGGGATTGTCCCCCTGTACTGGCCACTGGTGGGGCCACACCTCGAAGGCTTGGTTCAGTTTTGGGCCCCTCACTTCACACTGATGTGGTGCCCCCTTACATTGAGGTGCTGGAGTGTGACCTGGTGAAAGGTCTAGAGCACAAGTGAGAAGTGATTGGGGGACCTGGTTTAGTTATGGCCTGGCAGTGCAGGGTTAATGGTTTGACGATCTTAATGCCCTCTTCCATCCCAAACCATTCTATGACTGCAGGGGTTTTGCATACTGCTGTTGTTCCCAGCTGAAAATCAGGAATGTCAATGAGAATAGCAGGGAGCACCAAGCCCTTCTCCTGCTGTTTGTGTCCATGCAAAACCTGAGCTGTGTTCCTGAAAAGAGAGGCTGTGCTGGCTGTTGTGTGTGGGTCTGAAGCAGGCATCACACAGTGTGATGTACCAGAGATCAGTTTGAAACAGCTTCTTGCATCTCTTCTGCCTCTTTTAACTTACCCTGCCTGCAGCTTAGTTACCAGTTTGGTTTTAAGCCATCTGTGCCCCTGGGCAGTGGGAAGGCTCTCATTAAGGTTTCCTTGAAGCTTTCTCTTCTCCAGGGTAAGCAACCTCAACTCTCTCAGCCTGTCTTCATCGCAGAGATCATTTTTATGGCCTCCTCTGGACCTGCTCCAGCAGTTCTGTGTCTCCTGTGCTGAGGACCCAGCACTGCAGGTGGGGTCTGAGCAGAGTGGAGCAGAGTGACAGAATCCCTTCCCAGATCAGGCAGCACTGTTAGATTTGGAAGTCAGTGCAGAAAGTTAAATTGCTGCTGGTGTTGCTTGTGTTGATGAGTTGATTTTGCAGCCCTTTGCTGGAGTCACTGGGACAGCCAGGATGGAGGAGGGACATCTCTGACAGGGCCTATGGTGGCCCTGCAGCTGTAGTACCTTCTCCTCTAATGCAAGGCATGTGTGGAAATTCAGGGACCAATTTGCTCCCCTTCCATAGAATCATAGAATCAACCAGGTTGGAAGAGACCTCCAAGCTCAGCCAGTCCAACCTAGCATCCAGCCCTGTCCACTCAACCAGACCATGGCACTAAGTGCCTCAGCCAGGCTTTTCTTGAACACCTCCAGGCACAGAGACTCCACCACCTCCCTGGGCAGCCCATTCCAATGCCAATCACTCTCTCTGACAACAACTTCCTGCTAGCATCCAGCCCAGACCTCCCCTGGCACAGCTTGAGACTCTGTCCCCTTGTTCTCTTGCTGCTTGCCTGGCAGAAGAGCCCAACCCCACCTGGCTACAGCCTCCCTTCAGGTAGTTGTAGACAGCAATGAGGTCTCCCATGAGCCTTCTCTTTTCCAAGCTAAACAACCCCAGCTCCCTCCTCTGTGCCAGCTCTGCCTATCTCCCTGAGTTTTGATTAAGAGAGAAAACAAACCTGGAGGAGATTTAAGTGCAGGCAAAAATCCTCCAGGAAGCTGCTGAAGAATGAGGGCAAGGGACTCAGTGTCCCCCTATGGAGCTGGCCACTGGTGTGTGTGTACAACCTCCCTGGGAAATTCTGTCCCTTGGGAAGTCTGGCTTAAATGTGGAGCCTCCAGAGTCGAGTTTGAACTGTAATTACAGCAGAGAACTAATAGTCAGGTCGTCTTGTCTTTCCAATTAGTGTAATGAGGCTTCTGTGCAAGAAGGATTTGAACAGCTAAAGCAGCTTAAATAAACTTGGTCTTGCAATGGTAGCTAGAGAAGGGGGCTGGTGTAATCCTCCTCCTGCCCGGGCTTGCAGGCATCTTCTCAGTGCTTCTCTCCCCTGAGCCTTGTGGTCCCCATGTTTACCACCCACTCCATCTTTCCAAGGGGCCATTTGTGCAGTCTCCTCTTCCAGTGGTAAAAAAAAACCTTTAAGCTGGTGAATCCTTTAAGGCTCTGTGACTGGGATGTAACTCTGTGACTCTGAGCCTTTAAGGCTCCGTGACTGCTTACAATCCTTACCCCTGTTTGAATTCCAAACGGATTTAGGGAGTGATATTTTGTGTAGATATCTAAGATGATCAAATTAATTCCAGCAAAGTAATCAAAGAATCATTTAGGTTGCAAAAGACCTTCAAGATCATTGAGTTCAACTCTTAACAGTACAAATCTTGCTGGAAGATGCAGAGAGGGAGCAGTACCTTGGGGTAAAATCCTGCTTGTCTGGGCTCAGGGCAGGGATTTCTCACTTCTTATCATAGAATCAACCAGATTGGAAGAGACCTCCAAGATCATCCAGTCCAAAATAGCACCCAGCCCTAGCCAGTCAACCTGACCATGGCACTAAGTGCCTCAGCCAGGCTTTTCTTGAACACCTCCAGGGATGGTGACTCCACCACCTCCTTGGGCAGCCCATTCCAATGGCAAATCACTCTCTCTGGGAAGAACTTCCTTGTCCCTGAGGAGGGTAGGAATGGAATGGGAACAAGGCTGCATCTTGTGGGGCCGTGCACCCACCAAGCTCCAGTGTCATGCTGGTAGAGCCAGAGCTTGAATCCTGGGCATGGCAAACTGCCTGGCCACAAACAGGTTGAGGTCTAGAGGACAGAGAGGCTGTGGTCCAGACTTGCTATACCTGTGTGGAGCAGGTAGGGGGGGAAATAGAGGGGAAAGTGAGTGCAGGAAGATGCACCCTCCTGTAACCCTCCAGGCTTGGGAAAAGAATGTCTAGAAAGCAGCCTGGGAGACAAGGACCTTTGGGTGTGGGTCAACAGGCAGTGTGTGCCCAGGTGGCCAAGAAGGCCAACAGCATCCTGAGCACAGCAATAGTGTGGCCCCCACACACTGCTCCACCCAGTGGTGCAGTCCCTGTCCCTGGAGTGGTATAAAGCTGTGTAGATGTGGTGCTGGAGGACATGGTTTAGTGGTGCCCTGGCACTGCTGGGTTAAGAGCTGAACTTGATGATGGTCCAGAAGAGAACTGTGAAGATGACCAGAGGGCTGGAGCATCTCCCCTGTGGGGACAGACTGACAGAGCTGGGGCTGTTCAGCCTGGAGAAGGGGAGGCTCTGGGGAGATCTTACCAGCAGTCTTCCAGTACTTGAAGGGGGCTTACAAGAAAGTTGAGGAGAGAATTTTTACAAGGGCTTGTAGTAATAGGATGAGAGGCAACAGATTGAATCTTCAGGGAGGGTAGATTTAGACAGGATATGGGTGGTAGGTTGGACTGGATGAACTTGGAGGTCACTTCCAACCTGGTTGATTGTATAATGCTATGGTGAGACACTGGAACAGGTTGCCCAATAAGGTTGTAGGTGCTCTCTCCCTGGAGGTGTTCAAGGCCAGGTTGATGAAGTTTTGAGCAAGGTAGTCTAGTGGAAAGTGTCCCTGCCAGTGCTAGAGGGGTTAGAACTAGGAGGTGGGGACAGGCTCTGCTCACTGTTCCCTGTAATAGGACAAGGAGCAATGGGTGTAAGCTGCAGCACAGGAGGTTCCAGCTCAACACAAGAGGGAACTTCTTTAATGTAACGGTCACAGAGCACTGGCACAGGCTGCCCAGAGAGGTTGTGGAGTCTCCTTCTCTGGAGCCTTTCAAGGCCTGTCTGGATGTGTTTCTGTGTGACCTGAGCTAGATTGGATGGTCCTGCTCTGGCAGGGGGGTTGGACTCCATGATCTCTTTGGGTCCCTTTTAACCCCTAATATCCTGTGATCCAGTGTGTGTGATCTTCAAGGTGCCTTCTGACCCAGACCATTCTGTGAATCTCAAAGGTCTCCCAGCCAAGACTATGGCCTTGCTGGTTGTCAGGGAACTGGTGTGGTCCTCCACCTGCTTTCCTCCTGGTTAACTGTATCCTGTGGCCTGCCCTCAGGTGAGCCAGCTGAGCAGACACTTCAATATACGTCCCTTCTCGCTAAAGAAGCCCACGCCGGATTGACTAGGAGAGGAGGAAGAGAAGCTCAGCCTGCAGCCTGCAGAAGAACTGTAAATAACTGCTGCAAACACCTGTAAATACTTCAGCCATCACCACGGATCCAAACCCATCCTCTGGACAGACAGCAGGGCCAAGGACACACGGTATCTGCCGCAGCCGGGGCAGGACTGGTACGGGGCAGCCCCCGCTGGTGCAAGCTCTTTTGGTTCGGGGTGGAACTGGACAAAGGGAGTAGCCTTTTGGGTCACCATTACTGTACATTAGACCAGCTGAATGTTCCCAGTCAAACCTCAGCCTCCAGCTCTTGCTCAGGTGAAGCTGGCTGGGGAGGGATGCAAGTGGTTTTACCTAAGCAAAACATCTTGACCCCTCTCACCAAACGCAGCCTAAGAGCTGATTCCTACACAGCCTTGGGGGGAGGATGCTGCGGTCCTCGGGGGAGTTCCTGTCTGTCCCTCATCCTGATGGACAGCTCTTGTGTTCTCCCACCTTCTGTCCTGCCTTCCTGCATCCACCTCTTTGGGCAAAACTTGCACCTTCTTCTTAAGAGCTGAGAAAGGACACACAAAGCTTCTGGTAATGTTCTGCTTGGGGGTGAGGGCTTTGAAAATGAAGGCTCAGTCTCTTGTAAAAGTCAGAAGGTGGCTTCTGCCTTCCCCCCGCCACATGTCACCCACATTCCTGTTTGTCCATGTGCATTTTCCACTTGGGAGTGGGATCTGGGCTCTGCCCAGCAGCAGAAAGTGGCTTCCAGCAGCCTAGCTCTCCCCCTTTCCCTACCAGAACCAGCATGCTGCTCCAGCTGGGCTCTGCAGGACCACTCTGCGCTGCCTCAGCCTCCTCTTTGCTAGCAGCACATCCAGGCCCATCCATTGCCCTTGCTACCAGACCATCCAGGGCAGCAAACCCACCACTCAAAGCAGCACCTTAATCAGTGTTATGTTGGTTGTATGTGTGTGCTTTCAGAAGGCTCACAGGTGTGTCTCTGTGTGTGTGTGTGTCTTGGGAGGCAGGGTGGGAATGTCTTTTCCAAACACCAGGTTGCATTCAGAAGGGTTCTCCCCAGCTGCTGCATGGCTCACCCAGGGCTGTATTTGTTTACTGTCCATTTGTACAAGACCTGTTCTCATTGCTTGATTTTTTATGTTTAATTTCTTATGGGTTTTTTTTTGTCACTGAGTCAGAGTGAGGGTGGTGAAGACCTGAATGCTGAGTTTTTTTATCTTTTCTCCTCACTTGGTTTAATGAAGATCTTGTGCTTGAATGAAGAGTGTAGCTTAAAGCCAGGCTCTGGAAAGGCTGCATCCGGAAGTGAACAAGCACAGCAGGTTGTCCATATGTAAACCTACCGTGGGATCAAAGTTGCTTATCCACTGATTGTCCTGCAACGTGCTTCATAGAAGCTTGGTCACAAGAGTTCTCCTTCTGCAAGTGAAGTCTCCTGCTTTAGGAAGCCTTCAGGCAGTTACTGCTATTTAATGCTTTTCCTATTGTAAAATCATTGTCTGTGAGACTTGAAATCCCAAGGCAAGCTCATGGGGTGGGTGTGTGGGTGGGACATGACTTTGGGTTGGCTTTGCCACAGTATGTCCTGTGAGGAGCCAGCTGAATGTCTGCATGGCTGGGCAGAGTGGTAAAGCCAGGAGAGGAGGGGCAGAGTGGTAAAGCCAGGAGAGGAGGGGCAGAGTGGTAAAGCCAGGGGAGGAGGGGCAGAGTGGTAAAGCCTGGAGAGGAGGGGCAGAATGGTAAAGCCTGGAGAGGAGGGGCAGAGTGGTAAAGCCAGGGGAGGAGGGGCAGAGTGGTAAAGCCAGGGGAGGAGGGGCAGAGTGGTAAAGCCAGGGGAGGAGGGGCAGAGTGGTAAAGCCAGGGGAGGAGAGGCAAATGCTTCCCAGAGTTGACTTAATAAAGTAGTTTACTCATGATGTATTTTACTGACATAGAGGGGAAAAACAAATCCCCAACAACCCAAGTGTACAAACTGTGGAATCACAGAATCATTTTGGTTGCAAAAGACCTCTGAGATAGAGTCCCAGACATTAACCCAGCCCTGCCAGGTCACCACTAAACCATGTCCTTCAGCACCACATCTACACACCTTTAAAACCCTTCCAGGGATAGGGACTCCACACTCCTGTGGGGGTTCCAGGGCTTGACAACCATTTCCATGATGAAATTGTTCCTTGTGTCCAACCTAAACCTCTTGTTTAGGCACAGCTTGTGGACATCTCATGGAGTCAACCAGGTTGGAAGAGACCTCCAAGATCATCCAGTCCAAGCTAGCACCCAGCCCTGTTAACCTATTGTTTGTTCCTTGGAAGAAAGGAGTGACCCTGAAGAGGTCAATGCTGTGCTTCAATTTTGGACTCTTGCTATTTAATGGAGTAGAATAATTATGGAGGGAGGTAAAATTAAGTTGCACTCACACAAGGTTACAGGGAAGCTTAAAGTGGGACCTGACCACATCCATGGGACGTTTTCAGGTACCAAAGTGTGCTGGCAGCATTGACAAGGAGCAGAGGTTGGATGATTTGCTTTCTAGTGATGGAATCATCAACCCACAGAATGGTTTGGGTGGGAAGGGACCTTTGAAGATCATGTAGTCCATCCTCCCCTTCAGTGAGCCAGGGCATCTTCTGCTAGATCAGGGCATTGCTGTGTTTGGTGGACAAGAGAATACCTGAGCTATTCCTTCAGGCTTTCAGCTGAGCTCTGGGGTCCTCTCCCATCTCTTCCCACCAGCAATGCTGGGCCCTGAGAACTGGGTCAGTACTGAGGCTGGGAGAAGTTGTCTGATCTTTCCTCTTAGGATGTCACTTTGTGTCCATGTTGTTTGTCTGATGTCTGACCCATCTGGGAGCTGACTTGCTTCTGCAGCACCTCATATACCCTCAAACCCCTCTTGGTGAAGTGACAGACGTGGAAGCAGGGCTCCTGCTCTAAGGTCCTGTGCAAATATTTGTGCTGTAGGAGAAACATCTCTCTTTCAAAGTGGAACTGCTTCCTGTCTGCACAAGCTTTGTCTCTGGAGAGTCTTGGATTTTTGGTGCCTTAATTTATTGCACCTTGGTGAAGTGAAAAAAAATAATCTCCTTAAACCAGAGCTGGAGGCAGAGGAAGGAGAGAGCACAACTGATCTCAGGACACAGGTGGCTCTGCTCCTGACTTCTGCTGCTGTGAAGCTGTGTGTGAGGGTTGTCTCTGGGCTGTTAGAAGGTGATTTCTGCTCTCACCTTCTGTGAGGGGCATGGAAACAAACAGCCCAAAGCATCTTGCCCTGGTGGCATGTGACATGCTGAGAAACAAACCATTTATTAATGACAATGGGTTGAAGTCTCAAGAATAAATGTGTTCCTCTTGGCTGGCAGTGTCTGAGGGTGGTTGTGTCTTGGTGTGGTTGCTTGCTGTGCTGGTTAGACTGTGTAGGAGCAGTGGGATGTGCTCCTGAGGATGGGAGAGGGTTGGGTGGCCAAGAAGGCCAATGGTCACCTGGGATGGATTAAGGTGAGTGTGACCAGCAGGTTAAGAGAATTTCTTCTCTCCTACTCTGCCCCAGTGAGGCTATGTCTGGAGTACTGGGTCTGGTTCTGAGTTCAAGAGAGACAGGGAGAGAGTGCAGCAGAGGCTACAAAGATTATAAAACCATAGAATGATTTAGGTTGGAAAGGACCTCAAAGCTCATCCAGATCCAACCCCTTGCTATAGGCAGGGACACCTCCCACTAGAGCAGGTTGCTCAAGACTTCATCCAACCTGGCCTTCAACACCTCCAGGGAGGGAGCAGCCACAGCCTCCCTGTGCAACCTGTGCCAGTGTCTCACCACCCTCACTGTAAAGACTTCTTCCTAACATCTAGTTTGAATCTCCTCTCTGCCAGTTCAAATCCATTACTCCTCATCCTGTCATTACAAGACCTTGTCAGTAGTCCCTCCCCAGCCTTCCTGTAGGTCCCCTTCAGATACTGGAAGGCCACTCCAAGGTCTTCTTGAAGCCTTCTCTTCTCCAGGCTGAAAAGCCGCAACTCTTGTAGCCTGTCCTTATGGCAGAGCTGCTGCAGTCCTCTGAGCGTCTTCATGGCCCTCCTCTAGACTCATTCCAACAATTCCATGTCCTCCCTGTGTTGTGTTGGAGGCTCCAGAACTGCACACAGTACTCCAGGTGGGGTCTGATGAGAGCAGAGTGAAGATGTTGAAGGGACTGGAGCATCTCTGTGAGGAGAAAAGGCTGAGAGATGTGGGGCTGTTTAGCCTGGAGAAGAAGAGACCAAGCTGCCCAGAGAGGTTGTGGAGTCTCCCTCTCTGGAGAAGATTCCAAACCCAGCTGGATGCAATCCTAGGCAACCCACTCGAGGTGTCCCTGCTTGATGAAGGGGTTTGGATGAGATGATTCCCAGAGGTCCCCTGGATGCAATCCTGGGCAACCCACTCGAGGTGTTCCTGCTTGAAGAAGGGGATTGGATGAGATGATTCCCAGAGGTCCTCCTCAGCCCCTTCCACGATGGGATTCTGTGCTACAGGCTGAGTAGGATGCACACTTGTTCCTCAGCTCCTCCTGCCCTCTGGTTGAGAGCTCATCTGTGGTGTTTCTTTTCCAGGGGTAGTGTTGATCATACTTCCTTAGCTCCTGATGGACCTGCTGAGTTGATGACAGGGAGTGTCTTGGTTTGTTCTCTAATCCATTTTGCACATTTTATGTCACTACAGAGTACTACCAGGAAAAAAAAAGAACCCAACTTGTTCAGGGCTGAGTACAGTTCTTCATGACCCACTGGGACCTCAGTCTCCTGGCTGTGGGCTCCAGGCAGATGCTTGTGCTGTGACAAGAGGTAACTGATGCTGCCAGACCAGCTCCTCCAGGTCCTCACCATGCTGTGGCCCATCAGCCTTCACTCTAAGGCAGCTGCTTTTGGGGGGAGTTTGGAGCACACCAACCTGTCAGCACAGGACCTGGGTAGCTGAGGTGGAGGAGCAGCTTTGCTTGCAGCCTGTTTCATCTCTGTCTTGTGGTTCATAGCTGGAGGTTTGGGCTACTGCAGGAATTTAGAAACAGATGTGAGGCTGAAGTGCAGGTTCTGGGGTATCCTGGGGCTTGGGTCGAAGTGGCTGTGGCACTAAAAGCAGCAGTTTACAGGTATGAGCCCTGCAGCTGACCTGTGGGTGCAGGAGGGGAAGTCCAACCCAGCATCCACATGCGGCACTTACAGCTCATTCCTCCCCCCCAGTGCCACAAAGGACCCCTCTGAGGTCAGTCACTGTGGGCTTGGCAGCAGTTTCTCCTTGTAAACATCAGCCCCCTGATCCAGATGGCTTTGCTAGAGCCTGAGGAGCAGAATGTTGGACACATGAGCTCCTAAAGCTCTGGAAACATACATTTAAGCTCCTTAAATAGAGCTGGCCTGGTGTTACCTCCTGGGTGAGTTGAGTACTTACAGTTTGTAGTCTGAGAGCTGTTTTGATCTCAGTCAGAACTCTTCTCCTCTGAGGGCATCTTGTGATAGACCTGGAAGGGCTAACGTGGTTGTAAACTTGGCTCATCCTCCTGCCCACCTATTCCACCTCACTGTGCTGTGTTGAAGCAGTGCCCGAGGTGGTGTGGGGGCTGCTTTTGGTAGGAGCTGGTGGCTACTATGCTGCCTGCTTCTGGAGGTCACTGATGTTTGTAGAAGACCCATTGGTCCATCCAGGTGTGGTCCATCCAGAGGCTGGTCTCTTAAGAGGCTAGGCTGGTCTCAAGGAGCTGCTGCTCCAGGAGCGAAGGTTCTTGGTGAAACTCGCTGCTCCAAGGTGCCACTGGCATCTGTGGTGGCCTTTTGGTGGGAGCTGGTGCTGTGCTTCAAGCTAGAGACCTCATTGATCAACATCTTCCACCCTGCTGCCCTCTGTGGTGTCTCAGGCTGACCCTCAAGCTGAAGCAGAGGGTGGGTTTGGTGGTGGTCCATGTTGTATTTAATGCCAGCCCCTCTGGAAGAGGAAGATGGTGAGTCCCAGGCTGGTCTTCTGTGTGAGTGCTGAGTCACTTTCTCCTCCAGCTGTAACCTGCACCTGAAGGCAAAGCAGGGCAGAGCATCAAACCCGGCCCACAGAGGCAGGGTGAGATGGGGCATTTCAGACTCAACTTTGACATCTGAGTGCTTTTGCAAAGCCCCTGCTCTTGGGGCTCCTGTCAGTGGGAGCACAGGGAACTTGGAAGGTCTGTGTCTGTGTGGATGTGTAGTTCTTCTGGGCAAGGTGGGGAAGGGGTTGCTGATGCTGCCTCATCTTCCTGGAAACAAGCTTGGAGGCACTAACTGGGCTGCAGCCCAATCTTCTGCCACCAACCTCCTGAGCAGTGAGGCTGCAGAGACAATGCTCTCTGATGGACCTGCAGCTGTGGGGGGCTATGGAATGGTGCAAGAAAAGTCACATTTAGCGCTCCTGAGGGGGGAGTTGGCTCTGTACCTTCCCCACTAAGCCTTTTAGAGGAGCTGCTGTCAGCAGGATCCTGGCTCTCCTGGGCTTCAGGGTGCTCTGCTCAGCTCCCCACTGGAGCTGAGTGAGCTTAGACCCTCTGCATGAAGTTGCTCCTTGCAAGGCTCAGATGAAGCAGCTGTCCCAGCAGTGCCACGATGCCAGGGCTCACATCCCTGAGCCCTGTTGCTGGGAGTTTTGGTACTACAGTAGGTTTGAGTTCCAGGCTATTCGATGCTGTTACTGAAATGGGTTTTATTTTGTTTCTTCTGTGTTGAAACCAAACTATTCAAAGTTCAGTGAAGAATAAAATTTTCCAAGCCTTTTAATGGTGTCTGCCTTGGTTTTTGCCCTCCTGCAGAGCTCAACAGCCCAGCAGGAGGAAGGAGGTGATTGTCCTCTTCTACTCGGCTCTGGTGAGGGCACACCTCAAGTATTGTGTTCAGTTTTGGGCACCTCATTACAAGTGGGGTGTGGAGGTGCTGGAGTGAGTGCAGAGGAAGCTGGGGAAGGGCCTGGAGAATGAATCTTATGAGGAGTGACTGAAGGAGCTGGGAGTGTGTAGCCTGCAGAAGAGGAGGCTCAGGGCTGACCTCATTGCTGTCTACAACTCCCTGAAGGGAGGCTGTAGCCAGGTGGGGTTGGTGTCTTCTGCCAGGCAAGCAGCAAGAGAAGAAGGGGACAGAGTTTCAAGTTGTGGCAGGGCAGGTCTAGGCTGGATGTTGTTAGGAAGAAGTTGTTGTCAGAGAGAGTGATTGGCATTGGAATGGGCTGCCCAGGGAGG
Organism: Pogoniulus pusillus; assembly: GCF_015220805.1. NCBI lineage: Eukaryota > Metazoa > Chordata > Aves > Piciformes > Lybiidae > Pogoniulus > Pogoniulus pusillus. The sequence goes on from NC_087270.1 coordinate 37,365,584, forward strand.
TGGTGGAGTCTCTGTGGCTGGAGGTGTTGAAGCCAAGCCTGGCTGAGGCACTTAGTGCCATGGTCTGGTTGGTTGGGCAGGGCTGGGTGCTAGGTTGGAGTGGCTGAGCTTGGAGGTCTCTTCCAACCTGCTTGATTCTATGATTCTCATCACTGTCCATAGCTACCTGAAAGGACGTTGTGGAGAGGTTGGTGCTGGTCTCTTCCCAAAGGTTATTAGTGACAGAAGAAGAGGGAATGGCCTCAAGCTGCACCAGGTTAGGGTTAGACTGGATGTTAGGAATAATCTTCTCATGGGGAGAGTGTCCAGGCATTGGAATGAGCTGCCCAGGGAGGTGGCTGAGTCCCCAACCCTGGATGTGTTTAAAAGTCGTTTGGCTGTGGTGCCTGGGGCTATGGTTTAGGGTGAACCCTGTAGAGTAGGATCACCAGTTGGACTTGGTGATCTCGAGGGGCTTTTCCAACCGGAATGTTTCTGTGGTTCTGTGTTTCTGTAACGGATGGGGGCAGTGGTGGTGAAGAAGCACCTGCCCCGAAGCAGGATATGGACCTGAGGGCAGTGCACAGAGAAGTGGTTTCTTTCTTGCTGGCTGTTCCTTGGCAGTGAGGTGGGTGGTAGGGGTCAGCAGTACCGAGAGGCTGTGGGTTACCGCTGGTGCGGTGAGTGTCAGTGACAGTGTGGCCAGCAGGATTAGGGCAGGGATCATCCTCCTGTGTTTGGCACTAGTGAGGCTGCACCTCAAATCCTGAGTTCAGTTTTGGGCACCTCACTCCATGAACACAAACCCTATGAGGAGAGGCTAAGGGAGCTGGGGTTGTTTAGCCTGGAGAAGAGGAGGCTCAGGGGTGACCTTATTGCTGTCTACAACTACCTGAAGGGAGCCAGGTGGGGTTGGTCTCTTCTGCCAGGCAAGCAGCAACAGAAGAAGGGGACACAATCTCAAGTTGTGTCAGGGGAGGTCGAGGCTGGATGTTAGGAGGAAGTTGTTGTCAGAGAGAGTGATTGGCATTGGAATGGGCTGCCCAGGGAGGTGGTGGAGTCTCTGTCCCTGGAGATGTTCAAGAAAAGCCTGGCTGAGGCACTTAGTGCCATGGTCTGGTTGACTGGCTAGGACTGGGTGCTAGGTTGGACTGGATGATCTTGGAGGTCTCTTCCAACCTGGTTGATTCTGTGATTCTATGAAGGGCATTGAGGTGCTGGAGCATGCCCAGAGAAGGGCAGCAAAGCTGGTGAAGGGTCTAGAGCACAAGTCTGGTGAACAGCAGCTGAGGGAACTGGGGTTGTTGAGGCAGGGGTAAAGAAGGTTCAAGAGAGACCTTCTTACGCTCACACTGAAAGGAGGTGGGGGTCAGGCTGTTCTTCCAAGGAACAAGCAACAGGACAAGAGGAAACAGCCTCAAGTTGTGCCAGTTGAGGTTTAAGCTGGATGTGAGGAGCAATTTCTTCCTCAAAAACTTTGTCATATGCCCTGGAAGAGGCTGCCCAGGACAATGGTGGAGTCTCCATCCCTGAAAGGATTCAAAAGCTGTGTAGGTATGGTGCTGCTGAGGGATGTGGTTTAGTGGTGACCTGGCAGGTGCTGGGTTAAGGGTTGGACTTGATGACCTGAGGGGTCTCTTCCAACCTGTACCATTCTGTGCTTGTAAGTAAAGGTGTGTGCTGGGTGGTGCTGGACCTCTGCTCTCCCCACTGCGCACTTGTGGGTGTGAAACAGCCCCCGGAGCCAGTTTCCTCCCCAGGGGCAGAGGTCGTTATGCATCCCACAGCTCCGTGGGACATGGCTGCCTTCCCTGACATGGGACATCACAGCAGGCATAGCCTCTGCCCCACTGCAGACCTACCTGAGCTGCTGCAGAGGGTCTGAAACCCTGGGGCTGTGCCCCTGAGCCAGCCTTCTCCAAATGGGTGGCAGCTTGGCTGTGGCCAGGCCACCTTTAGCCTGCTGCTGCAGGAGGTGGGTGAGCAGTCGGCTGGCAGCAGGCAGAGCCCCTCAGAAGGGCTCCTCAATTCAAGAGAGATGTTGAGGTGCTGGGAGGTGTCCAGAGAAGGGTGACAAAGCTGATGAGGGGCCTGGAGCACAGCCCCGTGAGGAGAGGCTGAGGGAGCTGGGGGTGTGCAGCCTGCAGAAGAGGAGGCTCAGGGCTGACCTCATTGCTGTCTGCAGCTCCCTGAAAGGGACATTGTAGCCAAGTGGGGTTGGGCTCTTCTGCCAGGCAAGCAGCAAGAGAAGAAGGGGGCAGAGTGCCAAGCTGTGGCAGGGAAGGTCTAGGCTGGATGTTAGGAGGAAGTTGTTGTCAGAGAGAGTGATTGGCATTGGAATGGGCTGCCCAGGGAGGTGGTGGAGTCTCTGTGCCTGGGGGTGTTGAAGCCAAGCCTGGCTGAGGCACTTAGTGCCATGATCTGGTTGCTTGGCCAGGGCTGGGTGCTAGGTTGGATTGGATGATCTTGGAGGTCTCTTCCAACCTGGTTGAGTCTATGATTCTATGAGGTGAAGGTAGAGGTGGGCCCCCCGTGGCTGAAGCTCTCCTGGGAGCAGTGGAGAAGGCTGAAGGCTGGTGGCTGGAGGAGACTCCAAGAGCCCTGCAGCCTCCACCCATGTTCCCGGGCCAGGCTCTGTTCCTCTGGGCTAAAGCCAAGGTGTACTTACAGGCTGCCTCGCCCTTGGGCAGCTGTCTCGACGGCACCTAAGAGGATTCTTGCGGTAGGTGTAATAGACTTAAGGGATTGCCCCTGACAGTGTAACAATGGGCACTGGGCAGCACACCGTGTGCCTGCCGAGGGCACTGCTTTGCCACTCAGCCGAGGGCAGGAGCTGCTCCTGCTGGGGGCGCCGCAGCCGCTTGCCGCTCGTAGTCATCCAGCCGTGTGCCCCTCTGTGCCCCCTGCAGGGGTGTCCTGATGCTGCAGGGAAGGGCATAGTCCCACACAGGAGCTCCTCACTCATCTCTCTGCTTGCCTTCCATGAGTGGGCATCGTAGGCCAATACCAGTGGAGGGCCATGTGACCTCCCAGGGTCCCCTGGCAACAGCTAACCCCTCTCTTGGGGCACCCAAGATCTGGGTGCTGCAGTCTGGTATCCCAGTCTCACAGTATCACCAAGGTTGGAAGAGACCTCACAGATCATCAAGTCCAACCCTTTACCACAGAGCTCAAGGCCAGACCATGGCACCAAGTGCCACGTCCAGTCCTGCCTTGAACAGCCCCAGGGACGGCGACTCCACCACCTCCCCGGGCAGCCCATTCCAGTGTCCAATGACTCTCTCAGGGAAGAACTTTCTCCTCACCTCGAGTCTGAATTTCCCCTGGCACAGCCTGAGGCTGTCCCCTCTCGTTCTGGTGCTGGCCACCTGAGAGAAGAGAGCAACCTCCTCCTGGCCACAACCACCCCTCAGGTAGTTGTAGACAGCAATAAGGTCACCCCTGAGCCTCCTCCGGGCTAAACAATCCCAGCTCCCTCAGCCTCTCCTCGTAGGAGAGGTGGTGCAGGACTCAGCCATAGGACACCTTGGCCCACTACCTGGAGCCACCCATCTCAGGACAATGAGGCCAAGTGTTGGTAAGACCTGAGGCTGCAAGAGCTCTGAGGCAATCCTGCTCAGCCTACATGGGTGGGGAGGTAGAGCTTGGTCCTGTCTCACGCCCAGGTATTTGCAGCTCTGGGGGAGACAGAAAGCAACCTTCTCGCTCTGCAACTTCCTAAGAGGAGGTTGGAGGAGGTGAGGCTTGGTCTTTCCTCCCAGGGAACAAGCACCAGGACAATAGGTCCATAAAGATGCTCAGAGGGCTGGAGAAGTTCTGCTATGAGGACAGGCTACAAGAGCTGAGGGTCTTCAGCCTGGAGAAGAGAAGGCTTTGAGGAGACCTTGGAGTGCCTACAGGAGGACTGAGGAGGGACTATTGACAAAGAGCTCTTACTGTGGCCTTCCAGTATCTGAAGGGGACCAACAGGCAAGCTGCTGAGGGACTTTTTAGGATATCAGGTAGTGATAGGACTAGGGGGAATGGAGCAAAACTAGAAGTGGGGAGGTTCCGATTGGATGGTAGGAAGAAGTTCTTCACCGTGAGGGTGGTGAGACACTGGAAGAGGTTGCTCGGGGAGGTGGTGGAAGCCCCATCCCTGGAGGTGTTTAAGGCCAGACTGGATGTGGCTCTGAGCAACCTGATCTAGTGTGAGGTGTCCCTGCCCGTGGGGGGGGGGGGGTGGGGTGGGGTTGGAACTGGATGATCCTTGGAGTCCCTTCCAGCCCTGACACTGCTGTGATTCTGTGACATGGAAATTGGGAAGAGATAGCACAAAAAAGAGGCTGTGGAAGCAGCAGGGCAGCCAGAGGGAAAGAGGAAAAGGCTGACCTGGAATAGCAGCCAGTGACAAGCAGACTCCTGACCGTGGTGAGACCTTGGTGGAGAACTTAGAAGCAAAACTTGAGTTTTATTTACTGATTCAAACAGGAGCATCCTAAAAGCGTCCCCAGGAGCTGACTTATCCAACGAGGATCTTGCACACTGGAAGCTGAGGAAGATGTCCTCTCACCAGCTGTGTGGTGCAGTGAGCTGAGAAGGACTCCAGCCACAGTTCATAGCAACCCAAAGGCAATTAGCTGAGGCTCGAGAAGGCCCCAGGGAGTTCAGCCTGTGCCAGTCAGCTTGGCTCCCTGTGAACCCCCCAGGCATGTTCTGTTCAGCCACTACCACCTCTGGGGTGCTAACAGCAGGAAGATATTTGAGCTGATGGACACTACCCTGCCTCTGCCAGAGCCATGGGGAGGGGAGGGAGGGCAAGGCCTGCCTATTGTGGCTGCTGGGGCACCTCTGTGGTGGGATGGGCTCCTGCACCAAGGGACAGTGACCTCCAGAGGTATGAGTGGGGCAGGGACCGTGCTGGTAGTTGGGAAGGATACTGGGTGCCAATCCCACGTGGGTGGGGCTGATTTGTTTCCAGCTATCCCAGATCCCTGCTTCATCCTTGTTTCGGAGTGTTCCTCCAAGGAGCCTTCTGTGGCTCTGGCGATGCAGCCCCAGGTCTCCCTCCCCTTCCCCTGGGGCTCAGCTCCCTGTGAGGGCACTGGCCATGGTCCCAGTGGGCAAAGGCCTCTGAGAATCCCAGCCTGGGTGGGATTGACACCATCCTCCAGACCCATTTCTCTGGGACTTAAAAGCCATGAACTGGAGCCACAGAGAAAGAAGGCAGGAGAGGAGGTCCAGCAGCAGATGTCCCCTGAAACTTCTGAGAGGGGAGGAGAAGGGCATGGGGCTGGGGACATAGGGGAAGCTCCCACAGCTCATGCTCCCAGCAGCTTCTTGACCATGTAGCCTGGCATGCTGTAGAGGAAGAGGGCAACCATGATGAGGAGCAAGAGGGCCAGCACGATTTTGATGATGAGCCACTTGTAGCGCGTGCAGATGAGGTATTTGATGGACTTGAGGGGGTTCAGGAACCAGATGAAGGACGTGTCCGGGCGGCTGTAGGGGAAGCAAACACCCATCAGTCTCATGGCCATCCAGAAGGACATGGCAGGCAGTGCCACAATGGACATAGTGAGCAGAAGGAAGGGCAAACCTGCACAGAGTGAGAGAGTCCCAGGAGGAGGACCACAGGAGGCTGGACAAGAGGAGTCAGCATGAGGTGTGCCAGAGGAATGCAGGTTTGAGAGGGAGTGTGAGGATTACAGCCAAAGCTGGAATTTCCCTCACAGGGGAGAAGTGTTTTCTCGTGATCAGATGGAACCTCCTGTGGTCCAGCTTGTGCCACTTGCCCCTTGTTCTGTCACTAGGCACTACTGAAGAGTCTGGCCCCACCCTCTCACCCTCTGCCCTTCAGCTCCTGGAAGCTTCCCTCTCAGTCTGCTCTTCTCCAGGCTAACCAGCTGCAGGTCTCTCCTCACAGAGATGCTCCAGTCCCCTCAGCATCTTCATAGCCTCTGCTGGACTCTCTTCAGTAATTCCTCATCTCACTTGAACTGGGGAGCCCAGAACTGGACTAAATACTGCAGATGTGGCCTCACTAGAGCAGAGCAGAGTGGGAGGAGAACCTCCCTGGACCTGCTGGCAGCACTCTTCTGAATGCACCGTCGGCCCTTTTGTCCACAAGAGCACATTGCTGGCTCATGGTGAACTTGTCCACCAGCACTGTCAGGCACTTCCTTGCTCTCTCCCTCGGGACAACCCCACAGCATCTCCTGGAAGCCCCAGTGCCTGCTGGGGCTGGGGGGTTCTACTCACTTAGGTTTCTCCAGCGGATCAGGCTCGTTGCGCGCCAGCCCGGCAGGAGACTTCTCTGCCTCCTCTGCTGTCAGGAGGTGCAGTTCAGCCTCGACTTTCCCCTGCAGAGAACAGAGCTGTGCTGAGATGGAGGCACTGCTCCACACCTCAGCCCCAAAGACATGGAGAGAGAGGGAACAGAGACAAGTGCAGGGGCTTGCAGTCCCACTCCCCTTCCCCCCGTGGCCGTGCTTACAGTGATCTCCAGCTCATCATTCTCATCTCTGGCCACGAATGGCCACCAGCCCTTCACTCGCTTCTGCTTGAAGATAGAGACCATGGGCAGCTCTGCTTCATTGGTCACCATCTCCAGGGTGCACTGTTTGGATGTCTTGGCTCCCCGGGGGAAGCGGTTCAGGTCCAGCTCTATGGCCCCTGGCAGGAGGAAGGGGAGCAGTCAATCACAGAGTGGTCTAGGTTGGAAGGGACCTCAAAGCTCATCCAGTTCCAACCCCTTGCCATAGGCAGGGACACCTCCCACTAGAGCAGGTCCCTCAAGGCCTCCTCCAGCCTGGCCTTGAACATCTCCAGGGAGAGAGCAGCCACAGCCTCCTTGGGCAACCTGTGCCAGTATCTCACCCCCCTCAAGAAGAGGGTGCCCCTATTCCTAACATCTAGTTTGAATCTCCCCTCTGCCAGTTTAAACCCATTGGCCCTGGCCCTGTCATTATAAGACCTTCTAAATAGTCCCTCCTCAGCCCTCCTGTAGGCCCCCTTCAGATACTGGAAGGCCACTCCGAGGTCTCCTCAAAGCCTTCTCTTCTCCAGGCTGAAGAGCCCAAATTCTCTCAGCCTGTCCTCATAGGAGAGGTGCTCCAGCCCTCTGAGCATCTTCATGGCCTCCTCTGGACTCCCTCCAATAGTTCAGTGTTGTCAGCCCCAGAATGCTGAGTCTGTGGTGGGAGTTGGGCTGGGCCAGCATCTCCTGCCCTGGAGAGGAACTCTGAGCCTGTTCTGGGAACCAAAAAGCTGAGACCTTTGCTATGGAGAAGCCTTTGATCATCATCAGCATGGACCAGGGCTCTAATCCTGCCTGCTCTTACCAACAGTATCTACAGGGAGTTTGCAGGATGTTGTGGGCTTGAGGAGCAGAGCTGCACTTTCAGGTTCTGGTCCTGTACAGGCTTTGTCTCACCCCACCTTGCTCCTCCCTTCTTGTCCAGCCATGAGCTCCCTCCCTTGCTGGCTGCCCCTGTGCCCCAGCTCGGTGGAGTTTGCACTCACCAAGGAAGTCATCAGCTGAGAAGTGGTCAGCATCCCACACCTGCAGTGTGAGCCGAGCTGGGATCTTGTACTCTGTCTCATCCCAGGAGAACATGGACTCCTTCTTGGAGATGACAATCTTCTCCTCAGCCATCAGGTAGTCGAAGGGGAAGATGTAGCGCCAGTTGAAGTTGCCTTCGCCAGTCAGTGAGTGGTAGTGGACATCTGTGTCCTGCTTGTCCTCCTGCTGACCCTTCAGCCACCTGCAGTGCCCAGAGGAGAGGGGTGGCTCATGTTGCAAGAGGGAGGAGAGGCACAGGACCATCCTACCCAGGCAGCCAAAGTGGCACCAGGAGGGACTGGGGGTTGGGCTCAATCTCCTTGGGTCTCTTCCAACCTCTAACAGCCTGCGACCTAAAAAGTGTCAGGGTTGGGCTGGGGCTGCAGCAGCATCACCCAGGGGAAGAAAGGGCACAGAGGTAGGAAAGCCCTAGAAGGAACAGGGAGGTTTGAGAGCAAGAAGAGCAGCAGGTAAGTTGGCAAAGGTCTTTCTCTGGCAGGGAGATGTTAAAGAGGTGAACAGAAGAAAGGAGCAGTGCTGGGGAGTCTGAAGCAGGGCAGGCTGGAACAATGTCCCCAGCCCACACCTCTGGTGCAGAGGAGGCTGCAGAGAGCTTCTCATTCTGCTGTGGGGTAGTTAGGCCTCCTCTGGTGGCAGCTGTCCTTGTGGAGTCAGCTCAGGCTGTGCTGGTCACCACAGGCTCCCTGTCAGGGCACATCTATCAGAGCTATTTAGGGCCTGCTGCAGGCTCTGCTTGGCAATTAGCTCTGCTGACCCAGTCTCCAGTGAAGGGACACAAAGTGCCCAGCTCAGCCAGGCTCTGTAGGCACCATGTCACTGCTGGCAGTGAGAGCACAGTGCTGCCACCCTGGGAGATGCCAACCTTGACGTTTCATGTGCTTGTGGTCCTCATGTTCTAGTTTCAGTCAGCAGGATTCCCAGAGCATAAGAGACATGGAGAATTTTCTGCACCATCAAGCCCCCAGGCTTGGAGCTTGGTTTTAAAAGGCTACATGTGGCATCCAACCCCTTGCCCTGATGAGCCAAAGCATCTCCAAGCCCCAGTGTCCTCTCAGGGTTTCGTGGATCTGCTTGTCTTGAGGGGCTGCAGCCAGCGAGGGACACAGCTCCACCAGCAGGGGCACAGCTCCACCAGCAGGGGCACAGCTCCACCAGCAGGGGCACAACTCCACCAGCAGGGGCACAACTCCACCAGCCAGGGACACAGCTCCACCAGCCAGGGACACAGCTCCACCAGCAGGGGTACAGCTCCACCAGCAGGGGCACAGCTCCACCAGCCAGGGACACAGCTCCACCAGCAGGGGTACAGCTCAACCAGCAGGGACACAGCTCCACCAGCAGGGGCACAGCTCCACCAGCAGGGGCACAGCTCCACCAGTGAAGGGCACCCAATGCAAAGTTGTTCTCTTGGACTCTGAGCCTGCTGATGCCCTGCTCAGCTCCTCAAAATACAAAGGTCTAAGGATCTCTCACTGCACTGATGGGGAAGGGCTGGAATATCTCAGATTCAGAGTCGTTGCAGGAAAGGATGGGGCCTGAGGCAGCGAAACAGACTCAGTTTTCTGTGTGCAGCTCAGGATGTGAGCAGAGGAGAGCTGACCTGAGCTGCTGAGGCTGCAGAAGAAAGGCTGAGCAGTTTGGCTGGTGGGGCACTCATTGCACAGCCAGAAATGCTGTTGGATTGATTTGAGGTCCTCTAAGGAACTGGGCTATGGGGGTGTGGGTCACCTCACCTCTAGACAGGTGAGTTTTGGAAGGGACTTTTCGCTGCTGCTGGGTGAGAGCAAAGTGGACTTAGGAACTAACAACAGTTGGGCTCCAGATGGTGGAATGGAAGGCTGCAGGGCTGAGGTGCCAAGTGGGGGCTTCAAGACCAGGTCCAAAAGGGGAAGAGGGGTTTGGCCATGGCCATTCCCCCCTGACATACATATCAGACACCTTCTCTCCTGCCAGGAAGGCATCATCTTCCAAAACCACCTCCCTGGTATTCCAGATGACCACCTGCAGCTCAAGGCTGCAGAGAAGAAACACAGCACAGAAGAAAGAAATGCAGTGCAAGGTTGGTGCTATCCAACCAACACCACAGTCCATAACCTCCACTGACTGCTCAGGAAACCACCCTGGAGACCCCAACAAACAACAGCAGACCCCACTGTGGCAGAAGAAGAGGAGCATGCCATGCTGGACCCACCCCCTGACGAAAATGTCACTGGATTTCTCGCCGGTGAAGTAGTCATCGTCCTCCAGGATCACCTCGTCTGTGTTCCACACTATCACTCTGAGCTCATACCTGGCAGGAGGAAGGGAGACAAGGAGGTGAGGACCAGGACCTGGACAAGGGAAAGGAGCAGGAGGAAACTGAGTGACACTGTCAGAAATCAGGATCAGCACTGACACGACAGGGGACTGCCCACAGGGCTCTTTTAGACTCATAGAATCAGTCAGGGTTGGAAGGGAGCACAAGGAGCAGCCAGTTCCAACCCCCTGCCATGCCCAGGGACACCCTACCCTAGAGCAGGCTGCACACAGCCTCACACAGCCTGGCCTCAAACACCTCCAGCCATGGGGCCTCAACCACCTCCCTGGGCAACCCAGTCCAGCCTCTCACCACTCTCCTGCTCAACAACTTCCTCCTCACCTCCACTCTCCAGCTCCCCACCTCCAGCTTTGCTCCATTCCCCCCACTCCTGCCACTCCCTGACAGCCTCAAAAGTCCCTCCCCAGCTTTTTTGTAGCCCCCTTCAGATCCTGGAAGGCCACAAGAAGGTCACCTGGGAGCCTCCTCTCCTCCAGACTGCACAGCCCCAACTCTTTCAGTCTGTGCTCACAGCAGAGCTGCTGCAGCCCTCTCAGCATCCTCCTGGCCCTGCTCTGGACACACTCCAGCATCTCCACAGCCCTCTTGTCCCAGGGGCTCCAGAACTGGATGCAGTACTCCAGGTGGGGTCTCAGCAGAGCACAGCAGAGGGGGAGAATCCCCACCCTGGCCCTGCTGGCCACACTTCTGCTGCTGCAGCCCAGGCTCTGCTTGGCTTTCTGGGCTGCAAGTGCACACTGCTGGCTCCTGTTGAGCTTCTCCTCCAGCAGCACCCCCAAGGCCCTCTCCTCAGGGCTGCTCTCCAGCCACTCACTGCCCAGCCTGCATTTCTGCTTGGCATTGCCTCCACCCAGCTGCAGGACCTTGCCCTTGCTCTTGTTGAACCTCCTGAGCTTGGCTTGTGCCCACCTCTGCAGCCTGTGCAGCTCCCTCTGGATGGATCCCTGCCCTCCAGCCTGGCTGCTGCACCACACAGCTTGGTGTGGGCAGCAAACTTGCTGAGGCTGCACTCAGTGCCTCTGTCCATGGCACCCACAGAGATGCTGAACAAGACTGGTGCCAGGACTGACCCCTGAGGGACTCTGCTTGTCCCTGGCCTCCACTTGGCCATGGAGCTATTGACAACCAATTCTGAGGAATCATGAAGGCAAGAACAGGAAGGAGATCTCCAGAGGAGCTCAGGGCAGAAAATCATGGAATCACAGAATGGTTGGGCTGCAGAGGGACCTTTCAAGGTCATCTATTCCAATCCTCCTGGGGTCAGCAGGGACATCTGCAACTAAATCTGGCTGGCCAGAGCCCTGTTCAGCTTTACCTGGAGTGGTTCAAGCGATGGGCATCTAGCACCTCTCAGGGCCATCTGGGCTGGGGTCTCACCACTCTCAGTGTGAACAATTTCTTCCTTCTCTCTAGGCTGAACCTCCCTTCTATTAGTTTAAAACCATCACCCCTTGTCCTGGCACAACTGGTCCTGATAAAAAGTCTGTTCCCATATCTCTTTCAGGCCTCTCTAAGCACTGAAAGGCTCCAATAAGGTCTCCTGGGAGCCTTCTCTTCTTGTTGGAGAAGAACAACCTCAACTCTCTCAGCCTGTCCTCACAGCAGAGGGGTTCCAGTCCCTGGATGATTTTGTGGACTGCAGGGAGATTGGAAGCTGCAGGGTATGGAACAGAGAGAGATACCACCCTTCAGGAGCATCTCTGGAGAGGGAGGACATCTCTCCATGCCTCCAGTCCTGGGATCTCTGTAGATGCCAGCACAGTCGAGGCTGAGCTGGGCCACAGAGCAGCAGCAAGAGAGGGGAGGTGCTGGGCTCCATCCCCAGCCTGAGTTTTCCTGGGGGGTTCCTTACTTCTTTGGTTTCCTGGGAGAAATATCAATGGCAGGGCCAGGTGCTGGCATGTCCATGGGGAACATGTCCACCCACATCTCCAGGCGACCCTGCAAGGTTGGAGAGGTACAGTCAGCTCCCCTGCTCCCTCCTTACTGCTCACCACCCCAAGCAGTGTTGCCCACAGTTACTCTTGCCCTCCAACCTCAGTCTGGTCAGGTCAGACGTGGGGCAGGGCCTGCAGGACTAAACCTTGCCAGATGTGAAGCAGGGCAAGGTTCCCCCACACCATGAGTCCTTTTCCACCCCCTGCAGAAGCATTTCATGGCACAGTGTGGTGCCAAGGCCGTGGCAGAGGACCAAGGGACTTGGGGCTATTGCAAGGATGGAGGCTGGAGCAGGGGAGGCAAGGCAGGTTTAGTCTAGTAGGGCTGAGAGGTGGCTGTGAAGTGCTGTTGATGCCCATTCTTTGCAGGAAGCCCTCTCCATGCCCACTGCCCATGAGGATGCAGGTTCCATCTGGTCTGCCCAGCTGAGATCTCTACTCCAAGCTGTGCAGCCCTTGCCCCCACTGCTGCTGTGGGTCTCTGCAGAGGACCAAGGGACTTGGGGCTATTGCAAGGATGGAGGCTGGAGCAGGGGAGGCAAGGCAGGTTTAGTCTAGTAGGGCTGAGAAGTGGCTGTGAAGTGCTGTTGATGCCCATTCTTTGCAGGAAGCCCTCTCCATGCCCACTGCCCATGAGGATGCAGGTTCCAGCTGGTCTGCCCAGCTGAGATCTCTACTCCAGGCTGTGCAGCCCTTGCCCCCACTGCTGCTGTGGGTCTCTGCAGAGGACCAAGGGACTCGGGGCCATGGCAAGGGTGGAGGCTGGAGCAGGGGAGGTGTCTCTGGGGACCTGCTCGATGCCAGGCTTGTCAGGGTTCAGCAGGGGCCGTGTCTCCACGTGCTCGGGGACCAGCCTGCAGCCCGCCCGTGGGATGTCCTCCCAGTGACGCAGCGCGGTCAGGGCCAGGTGCTCATCTGTCTGCTTCTTCTGACCTGTGGAGGCAAAAGGAGGGCTGAGCTTGGAGAGCTGGGGAGGGAGGCACCAGGGACAGCAAACCACCCTGCCCCAGGGGAGCAAACCTGCCTGCTTGCCACTCTCCTCCTTTTCCTGCTGTCCTTCAGCCTTTCCTAACGTCTCTCCTTCTCCTCTGGTCATACAATCACAGAATGGTTTAGGTTGGAAGGGACCTCAAGGATCATCCAGCTCCAACCCCCTGCCATAGGCAGGGACACCTCCCACTGGAACAGGTTGCTCAAAGGCTCATCCAACCCAGCCTTGAACACCTCCAGGGAGGGAGCAGCCACAACCTCCCTGGGCAACCTGTGCCAGTGTCTCACCACCCTCACTGCAAAGAACTTCCTCCTAACATCCAGTCTAAATCTCCTCTCTGCCAGTTTAAACCCATAAACATTTGTAATGGTCATTCACAGAAGGCCCACACCACCCATCAGTGGGCATTTTCTTGGGCTGAAACAGCTCCACATCCATCGACCCTTTTCTCCTCCTCTTCTGCACCCCTCCTGGCCTGCCCTCATCTCTGTTGAGGACATGGGTGCATTGGGACAGCAGCACTGTCTGGGGGTGCAGGTACATGGAGAATGGCTTCCTGGACCCTGGAGAGCCCAGAGGGGGCTGTGTTCTTTACTCTTCATTACTCTGCCAGGAGGAAGCTCTCAGAGACAGCTTTGCCATGGAGGACCAGGAGTGATTCTGAGAGCCTAAAAAACTCTAACTGGTCATAAACTGGAAAGGCCACATTAGGTGGTGGATAGAGAGTGCTGCCTTAGGGTGGTGAGGGCCACTACATCTATCTCCAATCCTAGATGGTGAGGGGACACCCCATAGAATCATAGAATCAGTCAGGGTTGGAAGGGAGCACAAGAAGCAGCCAGTTCCAACCCCCCTGCCATGCCCAGGGACACCCTACCCTAGAGCAGGCTGCACACAGCCTCACACAGCCTGGCCTCAAACACCTCCAGCCATGGGGCCTCAACCACCTCCCTGGGCAACCCAGTCCAGCCTCTCACCACTCTCCTGCTCAACAACTTCCTCCTCACCTCCACTCTCAAGCTCCCCACCTCCAGCTTTGCTCCACTCCCCCCAGCCCTGCCACTCCCTGACAGCCTCCAAAGTCCCTCCCCAGCTGTTTTGTAGCCCCCTTCAGATCCTGGAAGGCCACAAGAAGGTCACCTGGGAGCCTCCTCTTCTGCAGACACAACAGCCCCAACTCTTTCAGTCTGTGCTCACAGCAGAGCTGCTGCAGCCCTCTCAGCATCCTCCTGGCCCTGCTCTGGACACACTCCAGCATCTCCACAGCCCTCTTGCAATAGAGGCTCCAGAGCTGGATGCAGTACTCCAGGTGGGGTCTCAGCAGAGCACAGCAGAGGGGGAGAATCCCCTCCCTGGCCCTGCTGGCCACACTTCTGCTGCTGCAGCCCAGGCTCTGCTTGGCTTTCTGGGCTGCAAGTGCACACTGCTGGCTCCTGCTGAGCTTCTCCTCCAGCAGCACCCCCAAGTCCCCAGACCCCTGATCCCCTCCACAGCCTTCACCCCATGGTGGAGGTACCATTTTCATCTTCAATCTCTGTGGGGCCAGTAAAAACCCTGTTGGCTACTTTCACTCTTCCTCCTGGCCCAAAGTGTGGCCCATCCACCTTGCCCTCTTTGCACAGCTTGGACAGGATTTGGGAAGGCTTCATGGGGTCACGCCAGGTGTTATAACCGTGTCTGTGAAGAGGAGGAGGGCAAGGTCAGTGAAGTAGCAGCAATAACTGGAGCAGAAAGCATTTTTAGAGTGATGGAATCATATTTTGGTTGGAAGAGACCCTCAAGATCACCAAGTCCAGCCATTAAACCCAGCACTGCCAGGTCACCACTAGACCATGTTCCTCAGCACCACATCTACACAGCTTTTCAGTCCTGCCAGGGTTGGGGTATCCACCATTGCTCTGGGCAGCCTGATCCCTAACTTGGCAACCCTTTCAGGGGAAGAAATCGTTCTTTGTGTGCAATCTAAACCTCTCTTGGCATGATGTAAGGCTGTTTCCTCTTATCCTATTGCATGTTCCTCGGGAGAAGGCATTGACTGCTACCTGACTCCAGTCTCCTTTCAGGGCATTGTAGAGGCTGAAATGGCCTCTCTCTGCTAATGAAAGAAATGCTGCTGCTATGAAGGACCCAGAATTCACAGCAGAAGGATCTGAGGCAGCAAACATGAACCTTCAGAGTAGATTAGGAACCTCTGTGCCCCCTTCTCACTGTCACCTTCCCACCTCAGACCCTTTATTCTCTGCTGACTCAGATCTGAGATTCCCAGCACACTGCACTAGACTCATAGAATCAGCCAGGTTGGAAGAGAGCTCCAAGCTCAGCCAGTCCAACCTAGCACCCAGCCCTGGCCAAGCATCCAGCCCTGGCACTAAGTGCCTCAGCCAGGCTTGGCTTCAACACCTCCAGGCACAGCAACTCCACCACCTCCCTGGGCAGCCCATTCCAATGCCAATCACTCTCTCTGACAACAACTTCCTAACAACATCCAGCCTAGACCTCCCCTGCCACAACTTCACACTCTGTCCCCTTCTTCTCTTGCTGCTTGTCTGACAGAAGAGACCAACCTTACCTGGCTACAGCCTCCCTTCAGGCAGTTGCAGACAGCAATGAGGTCAGCCCTGAGCCTCCTCTTCTGCAGGCTGCACACCCCCAGCTCCCTCAGCCTCTCCTCACAGGGCTGTGCTCCAGGCCCCTCACCAGCTTTTTTCCCCCTTCTCTGGACACCTTCCAGTACCTCAACATCTCTCTTGACTTGAGGAGCCCAGAACTGGACACAGTCTGACTCCTGAAGGTCAGCACTGCTCCTTTGGCCTTGCTGCTGTGATTAGCCTCATCACTCTCCCCAGCACCTCTCTGCCCTTTCCTTCATGCCATGAGCTCCTTCCAACCCACTCCACTGCTGCTCTGTTGTGCTGGTCATAGCACCCACCCTGAGAGTGAGAGTACAACACAGGCTCCTCCACCAGCAGGCAACAAAGAAGGGAGATGCTTGCAGGGGGATCTGGGCTTGGTGTGGAAGATGAGACAGGCGTGGGGCCAGGCAGAAAGGTGGGCAGAGAGGTTTTGCTCTTACATGGAGTAGGTCTGTGAGACGCCACAGGTGGCTCGGTGCTTGCTGTAGTAGCGATTCTCCAGGTCAATCTTGGTCTCTCCAATGAGGTCATCAGTCCCCACCAAGTCCCAGTCATACACTGCCACTGTCAGCATGGACTCCACGGGGAAGGTGGCCTCGATGTCGAAGGATCTGCATCAGGGCAAGGAGAAAAGCTGGAGAAGAGTCTGGCTACTGCTCAAGACAGCCCCATGG
The DNA here is from genome assembly GCF_015220805.1 of Pogoniulus pusillus. Taxonomy (NCBI): domain Eukaryota; kingdom Metazoa; phylum Chordata; class Aves; order Piciformes; family Lybiidae; genus Pogoniulus; species Pogoniulus pusillus. The sequence goes on from NC_087270.1 coordinate 37,381,679, forward strand.
GTGAGGTGGGGATGCTCTGGTCTGGGTTAGAACTGTCTCTGCAGGACATTCAAGAGAGAGTCTTAACAAAATCTTCTTAGGAAGAAGTTCTTTGCAGTGAGGGTGGTGAGACACTGGCACAGGTTGCCCAGGGAGGTTGTGGCTGCTCCCTCCCTGGAGGTGTTCAAGGCCAGGCTTGAGCAACCTGTTCTAGTGGGAGGTGTCCAGAGCCAGGCTGGATGAGGCCTTGAGGGACCTGTTGTAGTGGGAGGTGTCCCTGCCTATGGTGGGGGGTTGGAACTGGCTGATCCTTGAGGTCCCTTCCATCCTAAGCCATTCTATGATATACCTTGAGTGCTGTGTCCAGTTCTGGGCCCCTCAATTCAAGAAAGATGTTGAGGTGCTGGAACATGTCCAGAGAAGGGCAACAAAGCTGGGGAGGGGCCTGGAGCACAAATCCTATGAGGAGAGGTTGAGGGAGCTGGGGGTGTGCAGCCTGCAGAAGAGGAGGCTCAGGGCTGACCTCATTGCTGTCTACAACTACCTGAAGGGGCATTGTAGCCAGGTGGGGTTGGCCTCTTCTCCCAGGCAAGCAGCAAGAGAACAAGGGGACACAGTCTCAAGTTGTGCCAGGGTAGGTCTAGGCTGGATGTTAGGAGGAAGTTGTTCACAGAGAGAGTGATTGGCATTGGAATGGGCTGCCCAGGGAGGTGGTGGAGTATCTGTGCCTGGAGGTGTTCAAGAAAAGCCTGGCTGAGGCACTTAGTGCCATGGTCTGGTTGATTGGCTAGGGCTGGGTGCTAGGTTGGACTGGATGATCTTGGAGGTCTCTTCCAACCTGGTTGATTCTGTGATTCTTTATGATTCTCTATGATCTGCTCATGGGGTGTTTCATATCCAGCACAAGGGTGTCTGACCTGGGTGTCTTAACAGCCCTGCAACTAAGTTTCTGTGTTCCTGAAGGACCAGGACCAGGACTATCACTACAATTCAGGCCAAGTGCTAGGTACTTCTTAATCCTAATCACACGTGGATGTCTCTTGAGCATCTGTCTCTCTCTTCACTACATTGACCATACAGCTGGCACAGAAGGAGGGATGGCTGAAATGAGGACCACAGAATCGTTTTGGTGGAAGGAAAGCTTCAAGACCATCAAGTTCAATGGCTAACCCCAGCACTATCAGGTCTCCACCAAATCGTGCCCATCAGCATCTCATCACCACATCTCATCTTGAATACTGTGCTCAGTTTTGGGCTCCCCAGTTGAAGAGGGGCAGGGATCTGCTGGAGAGGGTCCAGTGGAGAGCTACAAGGATGATGAGGGGACTGGAGGGCATTGCTGATGAGGACAGGCTGAGGGACCTGGGGCTGCTTAGTCTGGAGAAGAGAAGGCTTAGAGGGGATTTGATAAATGCCTATAAGTATCTGAGGTCTGGCCAAGATGGGGGGGACAGGCTCTGCTCACTGCTCCCTGGGACAGGACAAGGAGCAATGGGTGTAAACTGCAGCAAAAGAGGTTCCACCTCAACACAAGGGGAACTTCTTCACTGTAAGGGTCCCAGAGCACTGGAACAGGCTCCCCAGAGAGGTTGTGGAGTCTCCTTCCCTGGAGACTTTCAAGGCCTGTCTGGATGTGTTCCTGTGTGATCTGTTAGACAGTATTGTCCTGCTGTGGCAGGGGGGGTTGGGCTCAATGATCTCCTTGGGTCCCTTCCAACTCCTAGCATCCTGTGAGCCTGTGGCCACATCTTTTCAACCCCTCCAGAAATTGTGACTCCACCACTTCCTTGGGAATCCTGTTCCAGGCTTGAAAAACCCTATCAGGAAAGAAATGGTTCCTGAGAGCCAAACTAAACCACCTCTGGTGCAACTTGAGGCAGTTTCTTCTTGTGCTATCACTTGTTCCTTGGGAGAAGAGACTGATCTCCTGCAGGATGCCCCACACTGTCTGCAAGAAGAAACATCTGTGTGGTGAGTCCCATCCCTTGAGCCCAGGCAGCTGCTGTGGGACAGTCAGGGTGCAGGTCCAAGGGCCTGGCAAGCTTGCCTCAGGCTTAGCTCACCAATTCCAAGCATAGGCAACTAAGAGGGTTGAAGCAACTCACTTTCCAAAGACAGGGTTCAGCTGCTTGGAGATGTAGTTCTCCTTGTCTTTGATGTCTGTCTTCCCGAGCTTGATGGCAATGTAAGGGTCAGCTTTCCCATTGATGTCAGCTGGGTGAAGGTCTGTGGCCTGTAGAGAACAAGTGAGACACATCAGTGCTGTCCACAGCAGGAAAGAATGCAGAGGGGGTGCCATGCTCCATCCCTGGGACCATCTGTCCCTGCCTGGCCAAACTCTTTGGTCTTCCTAAATACAGTGGTTTGGGTTAAACTGGGATTATGTCCTGCCTTGTGTTCGTTCATAGAATCATAGGATCAAGCAGGTTGGAAGAGACCTCCAAGCTCAGCCACTCCAACCTAGCACCCAGCCCTGGCCAACCAACCAGACCATGGCACTAAGTGCCTCAGCCAGGCTTGGCTTCAACACCTCCAGGCACAGAGACTCCACCACCTCCCTGGGCAGCCCATTCCAATGCCAATCACTCTCTCTGACAACAACTTCCTCCTAACATCCAGCCTAGACCTGCCCTTCTGTCCCCTTCTTCTGTTGCTGCTTGCCTGGCAGAAGAGCCCAACCCCACCTGGCTACAGCCTCCCTGCAGGGAGCTGCAGACAGCAATGAGGTCTGCCCTGAGCCTCCTCTTCTGCAGGCTGCACACCCCCAGCTCCCTCAGCCTCTCCTCACAGGGCTCTGCTCCAGGCCCCTCAGCAGCTTCCTTGCCCTTCTCTGGACACCTTCCAGCACCTCAACATCTCTCTTGAATGGAGGAGCCCACAACTGGACACAGCAATGAAGGTGTGGCCTGAGCAGTGCTGAGTCCAGGGGCAGAAGAACCTCCCTTGTCCTGCTGGCCACACTGTTTCTGATCCAGGCCAGGATGCCATTGGCTCTGCTGCCCACCTGGGCACACCGCTGCCTCATGTTCAGCTCCTCTCTACCAGTAGATATCTCAGGCTGCTCCAAATTACTCATTTGAGTTAAGTGCTAGGACAGGCACAGTGGTCCAGGCTAGACACCAGAAGAAAGACTTTAGGCTCTGGCAGAAGCTTGGATGTGGCTTGTTCCCAGTGCTTAGGGCACAGAGCTATGGAGACACTATAGGAGTCCTCATCATCAATGAGCTGCTTCAGTCACAGCATCTCAGTACCCCAGCATAGTGGGACCTCTGGAGATCAAGTGCCCAGACAACACTCTGATCTCTCTGCTTCAGCCAGTTCTCAGCTCCCTTCACTGTCCACTCCTCTAACCCACACTTCCATAGCTTCCTTGGGAGAATGCTCTGGGACACAGTGCCCAAAGCCTTGCTGAAGTCATGTCCTCAGGACACAGTGCCCAAAGCCTTGCTGAAGTCATGTCCTCATGGCACAGTGCCCAAAGCCTTGCTGAATTCAAGTCTTCACGGCACAGTGCCCAAAGCCTTGCTGAAGTCATATCCTCATGGCACAATGCCCAAAGCCTTGCTGAAGTCATGTCCTCATGGCACAGTGCCCAAAGCCTTGCTGAAGTCATGTCCTCATGGCATAGTGTCCAAAGCCTTGCTGAAGTCATGTCCTCATGGCACAGTGCCCAAAGCCTTGCTGAAGTCATGTCCCCAGGACACAGTGCCCAAAGCCTTGCTGAAGTCATGTCCTCATGGCACATCCCTGATGCTCTGAGAGCCAGAACCTGACATCCTTACAGCTTTGGTGCCAGATCCTATGGCTGCACAACAGGGAAGGGAGCAGGCCCAGAGCTGCCCCCAGCACCCAGCTGTACTCACCCTCACGATGTACACTCTGACCAGCACGTTGATGGGGTCATTGCTGGGGATCCCCTGGAACATGCCAAAGCTGGGGTCATATCCTGCTTCCTTAGTGATGTCATCAGGGAGTGGCACTTTGTAGACACAAATGGAGCCCTAGAGCAAGCGAGTGCACAGCCTGATGAGAGCCCTGCTGCCCGTGGGCTGAGGGTGAGCAGACTAACTCCAAAGCACCCTTGCTGAGGATCCAGCCAAGAGACAAGTTTCTAGCCACGTGCTGGAGCAGGCAGGTGGGATCTGGGAAGTCCCTGCACTGCACAAGCATCTCTTTGGGGGTTGCAGCCATGAGAAGGGAAATGGGACGAAAGCGAGGAGGGCTGGGGAGGAACCAGGCTGCCAAGATGCTCCTGGAAAGGAATTTGCTAGATTAAAACTGGCAAGAGCCCAACCCCACCTGGCTACAGCCTCCCTTCAGGGAGTTGCAGACAGCAATGAGGTCAGCCCTGAGCCTCCTCTGCTGCAGGCTGCACACCCCCAGCTCCCTCAGCCTTTCCTCACAGGGCTGTGCTCCAGGCCCCTCACCAGCTTTGTTGCCCTTCTCTGGACACCTTCCAGCACCTCAACATCTCTCTTGAATTGAGGAGCCCAGAACTGGACACAGCACTCAAGCTGTGGCCTGACCAGTGCTGAGCACAGGGGCAGAATAACCTCCCTTGTCCTGCTGGCCACACTGCTCCTGACCCAGCCCAGGATGCCATTGGCTCTCCTGCCCACCTGGGCACACTGCTGCCTCATCTTCAGCTACTCTCTACCAGTACCCCCAGCTCCCTTTCTTCCTGCCTGCTCTCAGCCACTCTGTCCCCAGCCTGTAGTGCTGCTTGGGGTTGTTGTGGCCAAAGTGCAGAACCCTGCCCTTGGCCTTGTCCAGTCTCATCTCACTGGCCTCTGCCCACCCATCCAGCCTGCCAAGGTCCCTCTGCAGGGCTCTCCTACCCTCCAACACCTTCTCCCAGCAACTGGAGGTGTTGATTTTCCCTTGGTCCTTGCTTTCCCAAGGTGCTGCAGCTGAGTTAACACAACCTGATTCCCATTTCACCCAAGCCTCTTCTGCTGAAGCAGCTTTAGCAGGAAAACTTGTTTGCAAGAGCTTCCCAAGCTGCCCCTGCCTTGGCCTGCCTCAGTGACCAAACTCACTTTGAACCTCCCCACTATCCTCTCCTCTTCAGTGGCGTTGTCATCGTTGTCCCCAATCTTCCCACGCAGCAGGTTGAAGGTGTGCAGCCAGTCCTCAAAGTTATCAAACTCTGTTTCCAGCTCTTTGTTGAAGACCTGAGATGGTAAAAAAGTCGAATGGAAGAAGGTCAGGTCAATAAAAACAGTCTGGAGAAGATACTTGACTCTTGAGCCAGCTCAGAGGGAGTATGGACACCTCATCTCCCAGTGTCCAGGTGGCTAGCAAGGGAGAGGATCTCCAGGGTCACTGGGTTGGATCTTGATGCCACAAGACCCACCCTAAGGTGAGAATGTACAAGAGAGAAAAGCTCATCTGAATGGGTGAAGAGGTTGTCCCCACTTTGTGCAAGAGGAGCAAACCCTTCTAAATCCCAGGCTACATGAATCCTGCTAAAGCCCCCAGGCCTGCACACTGAACCAGAGGCCATCCATGCCCCAAGTCCTGGTGCTTCTCTCCAGCCCCAGGCTGACCCAAGGATGATCCTATCCCAGGACAGCCCCTTTTCTCCAAAGGCTGTTACCTCTAACTCCTTCAGGCTATGGAGGGAAGCAGGTAGACCAGAGGCACATCTCACCTAGGGTTAGATAACCCTCAGGCAGGTAAAGTGCCTCAGGTAGGGTTGATCCAGCCTGCTCTGATCTCTCTTCACATGGCTGAAGATTGCCACCCCATCAGCCTTCCAGCCTGCTATTGAGCAGGCAGGGTGTCCTCCTCCCCTGCCAACACACACACACCTTCAGTTCATCAATCTTCTGCTTGCTCTTCTTCTCAGGAAGCTCAGGGGCAGGCTGTTGCTTCTTTTTCTTGTCATCTTTGGGTGCCTTGGACTTCTCCTTGTTCTTCACCTGACCCTTGGAACCTTTCATGGGAGAGTCATCAAGTTTGATTTCTGAGTTCAAGGGGAAGCAGTGGGGAGGGTGGAGATGGAAATGAGGATGAAGAGGGGTGGAGGAGATGGGGAGGGAGAGTCCTTCCAGCAGGAGAAGCATGAAAGCTGACAGCAGCTGCTGTCTGCAGCTCCCATCCCAACCCTCTCCTGTCTTTCCTTGACTCTGGCTGCTGTTGCCAAAGCATCTTCCAGAGCTGACCTGAGCAGAAACCACTTGGAGGAATATGAGACATGGACTGGAAGTTCATGGCTAGCTTCAAGAGCAGTGAAAAGGCCTGATCCTGCCCACAGCATCTTCTTATTTGCCATCTAGTGGTGTCTTTTCCTGCTGTTTGCAGCCTGGAGTTAAAAAGCCCAGCCTAGATATCACAGAAGAGACAGTGTCTGATGCTCAGCACCAGAGCACAGGCTGCTGCCCTTAAGGGGGTTGCCCATGACCAGCTGCAATGACAGGTCTCTCTCCAGAGCAGCCACCAGTCAGGGACATCAACTACACTGGGAACAGGCTGCCTATAAAGGCACATTCAAAGGCATCTTCTCCCACCCCTCCACACAATCCCTGTCTCTCTCTGTCTCTGCCAGCTTTCATGACTGCTGAGCAATGCAGAGGGGCTCAGAGAGATGGCACAGACTTGATAGAGTGGTCAGGTCACTACTTGATGTAGTATGTCAGGGAGTGACAGGACTGGGGGGAATGGAGCAGAGCTGGAGGTGGGGAGCTTGAGAGTGGAGGTGAGGAGGAAGTTGTTGAGCAGGAGAGTGGTGAGAGGCTGGACTGGGTTGCCCAGGGAGGTGGTTGAGGCCCCATGGCTGGAGGTGTTTGAGGCCAGGCTGTGTGAGGCTGTGTGCAGCCTGCTCTAGGGTAGGGTGTCCCTGGGCATGGCAGGGGGGTTGGAGCTGGCTGCTCCTTGTGGTGCCTTCCAAACCTGCCTGATTCTATGATTCTGTGATGTGGAAGAGGAAAGGAGAATGGAGGGAGGGGAGTGCCACAGGAAAACAGATCCTTCTTAGGAGACAGGAAGAAAACAGAGAGGGACACAAGACTTTTCCCCCAGCAGCCCTGCTGTGTGACCCAGAGGCAGCTGCTGTGAACTGTCTCCAAGCTCATCAAGACCCAGGGTCAGCTCTCTTGTTATATGAAGACTAGTGTTCCAAGAGGGATCAGGCTCTGGATGTTGCCCTGTTAATTGCTTTTCATTGCCAAGGCAGGACAGCAGCTGTCTGTCGCTTGGATATGAGAGATGCAGAGAGCTTGAGTGAAAGTCCTCAGGGAAAATCCTCAACCCCAGCTCTCTGAGCCTGTCCCCACAGCAGAGGGGTTCCAACCCTTGGATCATTTTAATGACCTCCTCTCACCTGAACCTACAGGTGTGTGGAGGATTCTAGAGATGGACACAGCACTGCAGGTGAGGCATCCTTGGCCTGGCTCAGGAGCAGTGTGGGCAGCAGGACAAGGGAGGTTCTTCTGCCCCTGGACTCAGCACTGCTCAGGCCACACCTTCATTGCTGTGTCCAGTTCTGGGCTCCTCAATTCAAGAGAGATGTTGAGGTGCTGGAAGGTGTCCAGAGAAGGGCAAGGAAGCTGGTGAGGGGCCTGGAGCACAGCCCTGTGAGGAGAGGCTGAGGGAGCTGGGGGTGTGCAGCCTGCAGAAGAGAAGGCTCAGGGCTGACCTCATTGCTGTCTGCAACTCCCTGAAGGGAGGCTGTAGCCAGGTGGGGTTGGGCTCTTCTGCCAGGCAAGCAGCAACAGAACAAAGGGACAGAGTGTGAAGTTGTGCCAGGGGAGGTCTAGGCTGGATGTGAGGAGGAAGTTGTTGTCAGAGAGAGTGATTGGCATTGGAATGGGCTGCCCAGGGAGGTGGTGGAGTTGCTGTGCCTGGAGGTGTTGAAGCCAAGCCTGGCTGAGGCACTTAGTGCCATGGTCTGGTTGCTTGGCCAGGGCTGGGTGCTAGGTTGGAGTGGATGATCTTGGAGGTCTCTTCCAACCTGGTTCATTCTCTGATTCTATGACACCAACATAGATTTTGGCCACCAATCTGCATTACTTGCACATGACCTTCCTCCTAGTGACCTAGATGGGTTGCAGGCTGGCACAGCATGCTCTGAACTGGATTCACTTGACAGGAGCATGTTAACTGAACACAGTTCACACCAGATCCATGCAGAGGCCATGCACAGGAGCACACAACACACTGTAAGCTTCTAGTTTGGCTGAAAAGCAGTGATGGACTCAAAAAGGAGTCTTGGTCTGACCTTTCCTGGCCATGCTCCCTCTGTCCTTTGCAACCTGCTTACCCTCTGCAATCTCCATGTCTTCTTTCTCCTCTGCTTCTGCTGCAGCTGCTTCCTGCTGCCGGAGTTGCTGGGGAAGAGATGAAGGGAACAGGGAGTGGGTGTTGGTGTTGAGGCCTCTGGATGTGCCTAGCTCAAGGTCATAGCTCGCCCTTCCTCTGGGCTGTGAGAGAGGTTCTGGCTGTGCTGGAGAAATCACAGAGCCATGGGCTGGTTTGGGCTGGAAGGGACATGTAAAGCTCATCTCGTTCAGCTCCTGTGCAGTAAGCAGGAGTCCAAGTTGCTCAGTGCAGCCTTCAGCACTGATGCTGTTCACTGGCTATGCCTGAGTACCCACCAGCCACACAGTCCACCCAGAGTGGACCTCAAGGAAGAGGAGTCACAGAAACATCCAGGTTAGAAAAGACCCTCAGGATCACCAAGTCCAACCTATAATCCTACTCTACCTGAGGAATCCTGCTCAGGTCTGCCAGGCAAGGTTAGCACATAGAATCATAGAATCTTAGAATCAGAGAATCAAGCAGGTTGGAAGAGACCTCCAAAAGCATCCACTCCAACCTAGCACCCAGCCCTGCCCAACCAACCAGACCATGGCACTAAGTGCCTCAGCCAGGCTTGGCTTCAACACCTCCAGCCACAGCAACTCCACCACCTCCCTGGGCAGCCCATTCCAATGCCAATCACTCTCTCTCCCAATAACTTCCTAACAACATCCAGCCTAGACCTCCCCTGGCACAACTTGACACTCTGTCCCCTTCTTCTCTTGCTGCTTGCCTGGCACAAGATACCAAACCCCACCCCACATCTCCCAGCCTTTAGAAGTAGCTGGAAACAGGTGAGACCACAGGGAGGAAACCTTTTCCTCTTCCACCCACCCCTACACACAGCCCTCCTCTGCTCTGCACCCACCTCCTTCATTGTCTCGATTGAAGCAAAATACTTGGACCACCAGTCCAGCATGCTCTCATCTGGCTCTCCTTCTTCTGCTTCCTCTCCTCCTCCTCCTCCTCCTTTCTTCTTCTTCTTCTTTTTCTCCTTCTCTTCCTCAGTCTGCAGCAACAAGGGGAGCCAAGACAGAGAAAAGGGAGTCAGATGAAAGTGAGATGTCTCCTGAAGCACAACAGTGGTGGGTGAAGCACCTGAGAAGGTAGAACCCTCCAGGCTTGTAGCCTCATTAGCACCTTCCCACATTCACAGCTGCACACACCAAGGGACAGAGCACAAAGGAAGATGCTTAGGAGCCAGACACAGTGTTAGAGACATCCTTTCCAGCATCCCTTTCATACCAGGCTTCAACACTTGGATCTGACATGGTAGAAGTCCTCTCTCTGCCCAGCAATGTACCCTGAGTCCACTCAGTGGGGCAATAAAGGCTTTGGAGGCATTTTCTAGCTGTGGTGAATGTACCAAACATCTCTCCCACAGGGACCTGTCTGCACTGCTTCTCCTGGGATAGCTGGGCCAAGAAGTGCTGGCCCAGAATAGTTTCCCACTCTGCAATGGTCAGGTCACTGCCATGTCTGCTGATGAGACAGCACAGCTCTACCTCTGTCTTTAGATGAAGGGGTGCTGGTCCTTGTGTATCTCAGGTTTGGTGAGGATGCATGGTCCATGGAAAGCCCCACAGAAGGTCTAGATGGGGAGTGGAGGGTTGGGATCAGGATTGTAGAGTAGATCTATCACTTACCACATCCACCTTCACTACTGCATCAGAGTTCTGCCATCCGAGATGGAAGGGAACAAGGAGAGGGAGAGCAGGTTAGCAAATCAGCCTGGGCTGAGGACAAATGCACACCAACAGCTCCCCAGCCACCAAAGAACTGAAGCCTTGAATGGAGAGCCCAGGCTGGCAAAGGTCTGGGGAGATGTCTGCTGAGACACACCAAACCCATCTCTAGGGAGATGTGTCTCTTTCACCCTGCTGAGGGAGAGCCACAGTCCTTGAGTGGTTTGGAAAGACATTTTGGCCTTCATCTGTTGCACCTCTTCTGCTAACTTGGAGGATTTCTTGTCTAGCTAGAAAGGTCTGGTGGGGGTTTGTCTCTTCTGCCAGGCAAGCAGCAACAGGACAAGGGGACACAGTCTCGAGTTTTGCCAGGGGAGGTCTAGGCTGGATGTTAGGAGGAAGTTCTTCACAGAGAGAGTGATTGGCATTGGAATGGGCTGCCCAGGGAGGTGGTGGAGTTGCTGTGCCTGGAGGTGTTGAAGCCAAGCCTGGCTGGGGCACTTAGTGCCATGGTCTGGTTGCTTGGGCAGGGCTGGGTGCTAGGTTGGAGTGGCTGAGCTTGGAGGTCTCTTCCAACCTGCTTGATTCTATGGTTCTATGACTCTATGATAGGGTGTAAAGGGGTTGATGGGGTCCTTAGGGTCTATAGGGTCCATAGGTCTCCAGAAGGGTCCATAGGCTCCACAAGGGTGGGAACTGGGAGTCCTGGTGGATAACAAGTTAACTGTGGCACAGCAGTGTGCCCTTGTGGCCAAGAGGACCAATGGGATCTTGGGGTGTATTAAGAAGAATGTGTCCAGCAGACCAAGGAAGGTTCTCCTTCCCCTCTGCTCTGTCTACAACCTCCTGTGGAAGAACCTACTCCAAGAAGCATGTGGGTACTGGGGTGCCCCAGGCAGCCATGCACACACGTCCTGGAGGTTCTCTTGCATGAAACTGTGTGAGCAGACATGCATGACACAGCTTCTGCTGCATGTGCAAGGAGCTCTGTACATAGATGGGTATATGAACACCCCAGGGGCCCTGTGGGCTGTGTGTGTGTGCAGCTGTCCGTGTGTGCTCGTGAGGCTCTGTGTGTGTCACATGTGGTGGACCATGTAGATTTGATAGGGCAAGAGGAGATGGCCTCAGGCCATGCCAGGGAAGCTTTGGGCTGGGTAAGCTTCCTTCTTGTGAGGGTGCCAGAGCACTGGACCAGGCTGCCCAGAAAGGCTGTGGAGTCTCCATCTCTGGAGAGGTTCCAAACCCTTCTGGGCATGCTCCTAGGCAACCTGCTATAGGTGACCCTGCTTTAGCAGGGAGAGTTGGACTAGATGATCTCCAGAGGTCCCTTCCCACCCCCACCATAATGTGATTCTGTGAAAGAGATGATGCTAAAGTGGTGCTGCCACAAGGATACTCACAGCTTCCAGCTTCACCATTGTCTCCAGCTTCTTGATAGGAATCTCAGGTTCCATATTGACAACAATCTCCCCTGCAGGGAGAGAGCAGTGGGCCTTGTTGGCCATTGTCAGATAGCCATTGAGGTGCTTAGCTGAAGAGAGGACAGAGAAGGAGAAAAAACAGGAGGGAAGGATAGTGGGGGGGAGGAGAAACCAAGAGCTCAGGTGAGACCCCATAGGACTAACGCAGGAGTGATGTATGACCCCCCTGTTACAGATGCACAGATAGTGTTGGGTTGGAAGGGACCCTCAAAGGTCCTCTTGCCCAAGCCCCCTGCAGTGAGCACTTAAGAGAAGAGGAGTGGAGGGAATGGGCACAGAATCTTGGAGTGTGATTGAAAGCCTCTTCCATAGCTGAGGAAAGCAGATGAGGAGAAAGGAATGGTTTTGTTTCCTGAAGGACTACCCAGAGAAGAGGCAGAGGAGAAGCTTGCTGGATATTACCATCTGGCATGGACACAGCCACAGTTTCAGACTTCTGGCTGGAGCCAGGGATGGTCCTTGGTGATTTCTCCCAAGACACTTTATCTCTGCCTAGCCAAAAATTTCTCCACTTCCACTAAGGACTAAGCAACTCTTGTGGCTCACCAAGCCCTCAGCTGCTGTGCTGGGTTGTAGGGAAAGTGAGCTTGTTGCAGTTGTTGCTGTGGGTGCTGATGGGGACTGAGGTGGTGGCCTCAATCAGTAGCCTGCTAGCCTGCACTCAGGTGGCAGCAGCAGGAGGCCTGGAGCATGCACAGTCACCTCCCACTCTTGAAGAACATTTAGAGCCACGAAGCTGCAGGGATGTTAGAGGTGGAACTTGACTTTCTTGTCCTGAGCTCACAGATCAAAAAATCCCTGAGGAGTCATGGCCTCATACTCTGTGCCTTCTCATCTCCAGGTAGTGACAGGACTAAGGGGGATGGAGCAAAGCTGGAGGTGGGGAGAGTCAGAGTGGAGGTGAGGAGGAAGTTGTTGAGCAGGAGAGTGGTGAGAGGCTGGAATGGGTTGCCCAGGGAGGTGGTTGAGGCCCCATGGCTGGAGGTGTTTGAGGCCAGGCTGTGTGAGGCTGTGTGCAGCCTGCTCTAGGGTAGAGTGTCCCTGGGCATGGCAGGGGGGGTTGGAACTGGCTGCTCCTTGTGGTGCCTTCTAACCCTGCCTGATTCCACGACTCTATGATCCTCTTGACCCACCCGCTGAAGAACTGTTTGCTTAATCAACAAGCAGAGAATGTCCCATGGTCCTTACCACCCATCTTTCTCTTTCCATGCCCCTCAGGCTGACCCATAGCAGCCAGGTCCCCATTGCCCAAGCCTTGTACCTGTCATGTTCCAGTGCTGGGCTTTCTTGTCCGGTGGGCGGTAGATGAACTTGCGGAGGGAGCTGACGGCGTGGGACCCCACCAGGGTGTAACGCCCAAAAGCCCTGCAGTCCACCACCCTGATGTTGAGAGGTGGATGGAGCAGCTCATTCTCTGGGAGGTCCTGGGAAGCAAAGGTGAGCTGGTTAGCAAGGGCTGGGTGTGGGCTCTGCTTTGGTTGGTGGAAAGGCCATAGGGACTAAACCAGGGAGCGTGCTGGAGGTTATAGAATCACAGAATCATAGAATCAAGCAGGCTGGAAGAGACCTCCAAGCTCAGCCAGTCCAACCTAGCACCCAGCCCTGGCCAACCAACCAGACCATGGCACTAAGTGCCTCAGCCAGGCTTGGCTTCAACACCTCCAGGCACAGCAACTCCACCACCTTCCTGGGCAGCCCATTCCAATGCCAATCACTCTCTCTGTGAAGAAATTCCTCCTAACATCCAGCCTATACTTCCCCTGCCACAACTTGAGACTGTCCCCCCTTCTTCTGTTGCTGCTTGCCTGGGAGAAGAGACCAACCCCCACCTGGCTACAATGTCCCTTCAGGAGTAGCTCCAGCAAAGCAGAATGTGAGAGCCCTGGAAAGGGTTAACCCTCCTGAGGGAGTGGTCTTGACCCTGACCCCAGGTCCTCCTGAATCCTCCTTGGAGGTGAGCCTTAACCTTACTCCAGGTGTAGTGCTTAGCCCACTCCCACTTTGTGTCTAGCCATGGTCTAGTTGAATGGACAGGGCTGGGTGCTAGGTTGGACTGGATGAGCTTGGAGGTCTCTCCCAACCTGGTTGATTCTATGATTCTCATGCCCTGCCTCAGTGCTTGACAGCACCACCCTCCTGTTCCTGCTGCTCCTTGCTTTAGCACATGGCCATCAATCTGTGAGGGAGGACAAAACCATTGCCATCACTCTGGTTTTATATGTATATAATCTTGTATTTTCCTTCCCTATACCTCTTTGTAACTCCTCTACCTTAAATACCTTTTATTTTTCATTGAAACTTTCTCTTTTAACTTCCAAATCAAAGTGAGACTATTTTATTTGGGTGTGTTTTACCTTTTCCTCTCTACATCTAATTTATTTTCTTTGAAAAGGAATTCTTCCTGTTCAATATCTTTATTGATGATCTGGACCAGGGGATTGAGTCCAGCAGCAGTAAGTTTGCAGATGACACCAAGCTAGGAGCAGCTGTGGATCTGATGGAGGGTAGGAGAGCCCTGCAGAGGGATCTGGACAGGCTGGATGGGTGGGCAGAGGCCAATGGGATGAGATTGAACAAGGCCAAGTGCAGGGTTCTACACTTTGGCCACAACAACCCCAAGCAGCACTACAGGCTGGGGACTGAGTGGCTGAGAGCAGCCAGGCAGAGAGAGACCAGGGGGTGCTGGGAGAGAGTAGCTGAAGATGAAGCAGCAGTGTGCCCAGGTGGGCAGCAGAGCCAATGGCATCCTGGGCTGGCTCAGGAGCAGTGTGGGCAGCAGGACAAGGGAGGTTATTCTGCCCCTGTGCTCAGCACTGCTCAGGCCACACCTTGAGTGCTGTGTCCAGTTGTGGGCTCCTCAATTCAAGAGAGATGTTGAGGTGCTGGAAGGTGTTGAGAGAAGGGCAAAGAAGCTGGTGAGGGCCTGGAGCACAGCCCTGTGAGGAGAGGCTGAGGGAGCTGGGGGTGTGCAGCCTGCAGAAGAGGAGGCTCAGGGCTGACCTCATTGCTGTCTACAACTGCCTGAAGGGAGGCTGTAGCCAGGTGGGGTTGGGCTCTTGTGCCAGGCAAGCAGCAACAGAAGAAGGGGACACAGTCTGGAGTTGTGTCAGGGGAGGTCTAGGCTGGATGTTGTTAGGAAGTTGTTGTCAGAGAGAGTGATTGGCATTGGAATGGGCTGCCCAGGGAGGTGGTGGAGTCTGTGTGGCTGGAGGTGTTGAAGCCAAGCCTGGCTGAGGCACTTAGTGCCATGGTCTGGTTGCTTGGCCAGGGCTGGGTGCTAGGTTGGACTGGATGAGCTTGGAGGTCTCTTCCAACCTGCTTGATTCTATGATTCTATGAAAAAAAGGGGGAGGAGAGGGAAGGGCATCCTATAAATTGTTATTGGTTCTATTAAGTGTATTTGAGTCTCTGGGAAATGTGAGCTAGAACTGAGGCTCAGAGCATGGTGAAGCTCAAGTTCTCAATGGCTCTGGGCAAAGTGAAGCAAGGGATTAGGAGTCACAGTTTGGGCTCCAGAAATTCTGTGTTTCAGTGGAGGGCCCAAGGGGAAGAGGAAACACTCACCACTTCAAACCACTTGACCAAAGTGCTGAAGTTGGGGTTCTTCTTGTAGTTCTGGATGAGTGCTGACTGAACTCCCCTGCCAGCACACTCAATGTCCACACGGGGCCGGTCCACCTGGGCCAGGTTCACTCTCTTCAGATCTCTCAGCCCCCAAAACAAGATCTAGGACAGAAGAAGAAGGAAGAATATCAATATGAGAGGTGCTGCCCCTGGCTGGAGTCAAAGGTGCTGATTCTGCCTACCCCCTCAGGAGAAGGGATCCTACTGCAAGTGTCGTTGCCTAGGCAGTGGTGGATCCCTGAGGTATCTTCTCCTCTTCCATGTGGGTCAGGATTGCAGCAGAATTTCTCTCTGAAACCTCACATAATCCACCCCATGCCTGATCTACAGCAGCCTAAACTCCCCAGCCTGCTGTCACTGACACTCCCTTTGCTGCCTTTCTCCCTTTCTAGGCTTTTTCTGCTGTGAGACTCCATAAATCAAGCCCAGATTAGCTTTATCCATCGCTGTGTCTCTTGATTTGGAGCTGGCATGATTTTGTCCAGGTGATGTCCCCAGTAATAGAGAAACTTGCCTTTCCTTTCTCAGAAGGACCATGACCAGTTGTTCCCCTAGAATGAGACTTCTCCACCTCCTAGTTCCCTGTGGTCACATTCACTGTGAGCATCAGAGAAATGCCATTGATTTAAGCAGATGGAAATGCCTGGAAGGTCAGCAGCTAGGATCCCTTTAGAGACCTGGAGATACCTACAACCACTGGCTGTATTGCCTGGATCCCCACCAAGACAAGCAAGGGAGAGAGACCCTGTTTGGATACATCACCCTTTAGATAGAGCAACACAAGAGCACCCTTGGGGACTGAGATTGGTGGGACGTAGCTCACCTGGCTTTTGGATGGAGATGTCTTACCTGTGCATCTCCAATGTGCCCTGCATCTCAACCCATCTCAACCCTAGGACTTGCTGTGGTGCCCATATTTATGGCAACCAAGCAATCACCCAGTTCCTTGGGGGTTTTCTTTAGGGCTGCTGCAGCCTTGCTCCCCAACCATCCATCTAGTCTTGATGCCCATCTCTTCCTCAGAGCCTCAAAGATCCCTCCAGCCTTCAAACACCCACAGGCAGGCTCTTCTGCTTGCACACAATGCTGAGCATTGACATTTGGAGCTCCAAGGCAATTACCTCCACTCTGTATTTACTCAGCACTGGCCGAATCCCCAGCGGCACCGGCAGGATGGGGCCCCGGTCCACGTCTGTGGGGCCATCGATTGGGGGCAGGTCTGACTTGCCCCCAGGACCAATCTGGAAGAGATGCAGTGTGGGTTAAGACCTGCCCCTCTGAGCTGGAGAGCAGCTGCTGCGATGTGGATCTCTGTCAGTCTCGGATGCAGCTGCCACAGCCTGGTCTCCTGTTGAGCCTCTTTGTCTCAGAGGGTGCAGGAGTGATGGAGGTTGTTGAGCTGAATGGGCTGTGAAGGTGTGCTGGGAAGAGTCACACACATGAGCAGAAGGTGCTTCAGCACAGACACAGCAGCACAGCACATTTCTCAGCACAACAATGTTCTTCAAGCCCACAGCTGTTTCTTTGCCTCCTGTAAGTTGCACGAAGAAGAGTGTGGCCAGCAGGTCAAGGGAGGTTCTCCTTTTCGTATGCTGTGCCCTAGTGAGGACACATCTGGAGTCCTGGGGCAAGTTTTAGCATCCCCAGTTCAAGTGAGACAACAAACTGATGGTGAGAAGCCAGCAGAGGCTACAAAGATGCCAAGGGGACTGGAGCATCTCTGATCATAGAATCAGAGAGTCAACCTGGTTGGAAGAGACCTCCAAGCTCAGCCAGTCCAACCTAGCACCCAGCCCTGGCCAACCAACCAGACCATGGCACTAAGTGCCTCAGCCAGGCTTGGCTTCAACACCTCCAGGCACAGAGACTCCACCACCTCCCTGGGCAGCCCATTCCAATGCCAATCACTCTCTCTGACAACAACTTCCTAACAGCATCCAGCCTAGACCTCCCCTGGCACAACTTGACACTCTGTCCCCTTGTCCTGTTGCTGCTTGCCTGGCAGCAGAGCCCAACCCCACCTGGCTACAGCCTCCCTTCAGGGAGCTGCAGACAGCAATGAGGTCAGCCCTGAGCCTCCTCTTCTGCAGGCTGCACACCCCCAGCTCCCTCAGCCTCTCCTCACAGGGCTGTGCTCCAGGCCCCTCACCAGCTTCCTTGCCCTTCTCTGGACACCTTCCAGCACCTCAACATCTCTCTTGAATTGAGGAGCCCAGAACTGGACACAGCACTCAAGCTGTGGCCTCATCAGTGCTGAGTCCAGGGGCAGAATAACCTCCCTTGTCCTGCTGGCCACACTGCTCCTGATGCAGGCCAGGATGCCATTGGCTCTGCTGCCCACCTGGGCACACTGCTGCCTCATCTTCAGCTCCTATCTACCAGCATCCCCCAGGTCCTTCTCTTTCTGCCTGCCCTCAGCCACTCTGTCCCCAGCCTGTAGCACTACTTGGGGTTGTTGTGGCCAAAGTGTAGAACCCTGCCCTTGGCCTTGTCCAGTCTCATCCCATTGGCCTTTGCCCACCCATCCAGCCTGCTAAGGTCCCTCTTCAGGGCTCTCCTACCCTCCATCAGATCCACAGCTGCTCCTAGTTTGGTGTAATCTGCAAACTTACTGATGCTGGACTCAATCCCCTGGTCCAGATCATCAGTAAAGATGTTGAACAGGACTGGGCCTAGCACTGATCCTTGGGGAATACCACTGGTGCCAGCTGCCAACTGGATGTGGCATCATTCACCACCACTCTCTGGGCCTGGCCCTCCAGCCTGTTCTTGACCTATTTCAGAGTGTCCAAGCCAGGAGCTGCCAGCTTTGCCAGGAGCTTGTTGTGGCAGACAGTGTCAAAGGCTTTGCTGAAGTCCAGGTAGACTCCATCCACAGCCTGCCCCACAGTCACCAGGTGGGTAACCTGATCATAAAACGATCACATTTCTGTCTGCAACTACCTGAAGGGAGGCTGTAGCCAGGTGGGGTTGGGCTCTGCTGCCAGGCAAGCAGCAAGAGAAGAAGGGGACACGGTCTGGAGTTGTGGCAGGGGAGGTCTAGGCTGGATGTTGTTAGGAAGTTGTTGTCAGAGAGAGTGATTGTCATTGGAATGGGCTGCCCAGGGAGGTGGTGGAGTCTCTGTGCCTGGAGGTGTTGAAGCCAAGCCTGGCTGGGGCACTTAGTGCCATGGTCTGGTTGCTTGGCCAGAGCTGGGTGTGAAGTTGGACTGGCTGAGCCTGAAGTTCTCTTCCAGCCTGGTTGATTCTATGATTCTATGATCAGGTTGATTAGGCAGGACCTGCCCTTCCTAAAGCCATGGTGGCTGGGACTGATCCCGTGGCCATCCTGTAGGTACTTTGTGATGGCACTCAGGACAACCTGTCCCATGACCTTGCCTGGCACTGAGGTCAGAACCTTCCATCCTTCCCCTCCCTTGGCGTGGGGTAGCACTCAGGATAACCTGTCCCATGACCTTGCCTGGCACTGAGGTCAGAACCTTGTATCCTTCCTCTCCCTTGGCGTGGGGTGGCACTCAGGACAACCTGTCCCATGACCTTGGCTGGCACTGAGGTCAGAGCCTTGTATCCTTCCCTTCCCTTGGTGTGGGTTGGCACTCAGGACAACCTGTCCCATGACCTTGGCTGGTACTGAGGTCAGAACCTTGTATCCTTCCTCTCCCTTGGCGTGGGGTGGCACTCAGGACAACCTGTCCCATGACCTTGGCTGGCACTGAGGTCAGAACCTTGTATCCTTCCTCTCCCTTGGCGTGAGGTGGCACTCAGGACAGCCTGTCCCATGACCTTGGCTGGCACTGAGGTCAGAACGTTCCATCCTTCCCCTCCCTTGGCATGGGTTGGCACTCAGGACAGCCTGTCCCATGACCTTGGCTGGCACTGAGGTCAGAACCTTCCATCCTTCCCCTCCCTTGGCGTGGGGTGGCTTTGGGCAGCTGGTACCTGGAGCAGCTCGAAGGCAGCCAGCAGGTCTCCTGCCGTGGAGTTGCCCCGGTAGATCTGGTAGTACTCCAGCTGCGGGGGGAAGCGCGGGGGGCTGTAGTGTTCATCTGACATCTTCACCACTGGCTTGGCAAAAGTGCGGCCCATGAAGTCAGCTTTGCCCTGCAGAGATGGAGGCAGCACCTGAGCCTGTTAACCACACATGGGATCTCCCAAAGTCAGCCCCACAGCTCTCCCTATCACGGTTAGGATGGGACCAGCTTGGGACAAGGAAGCTCAGTGACAGCTTTTGCTCCTGGCTTCTTCGAACCAGGTGAAGGAGGTTGCCTAGGGCTGAGCCATGAAGGAAGTCAGGACTGAGCACCCTTCCTAAGGAGGTCAGGACTGAGCACCTTTCCTATGGAGGTCAGGACTGAGCACCCTTCCTAAGGAGGTCAGGACTGAGCACCTTTCCTATGGAGGTCAGGACTGAGCACTCTTCCTAGGGAGGTCAGGACTGAGCACCCTTCCTAGGGAGGTCAGGACTGAGCACCTTTCCTATGGAGGTCAGGACTGAGCACTCTTCCTAGGGAGGTCAGGACTGAGCACCCTTCCTAAGGAGGTCAGGACTGAGCACCCTTCCTAAGGAGGTCAGGACTGAGCACCTTTCCTAGGGAGGTCAGGACTGAGCACCCTTCCTAAGGAGGTCAGAACCGAGCACCCTTCCAAAGGAGGTCAGGACTGAGCATCCTTCCTAGGGAGGTCAGGACTGAGCACCCTTCCTAGGGAGGTCAGGACTGAGCATCTTTTCTAAAGGGAAAAACTCAAATGACATCTTCTGGCCTCCAGCCTCACAAAAGCTCTTGCTTGACTGTCCAAAACCGAGATATCATTACTCTGAACCTGAGGTCTAATGAGCAGCAGAGGCTGCTCATGCTGTGGGAGATACAGAAGAGACCATCTTCCAAGCTTGCAAGCTTTTCAGGAGAAAATCTTCTTCTCACATCCTCTGCACCATCTGCTTAGCCTCCAACTCAGGAGCTGTTGCAGCACCTCGATTGTGAACATTTGTTTTTGCTGGGATTCATCTTACCACTGTGTCCTGGTCGTAGATCTCAATGACAATGATGGGAGGGTCATCTCTCATCTCATGCACTTCTCCATATAGCTCTACGTTGTCAAAGACCAGCAGCTGGTCCCAGGTTGGGCAAAGGGTCTCGTTGAGAACCTGGAAGAATGAGAGAGAGATTTACTGCTCCAGATAGAGGCTAAGGCCTTGTGCAAGGGCAGCAGATGGGGCACTAGATTCATCTGCCTGGCAGCACTAGAAGGCTCTTGCACATGTTTTTGGGCCATGTTGGTCCATGTTGGTCCAACAGCAGGCAAGCAGACAAAAGGTATGTCATAGAATCATAGAATCAAGCAGGCTGGAAGAGACCTCCAAGCTCAGCCAGTCCAACCTAGCACCCAGCCCTGGCCAAGCAACCAGACCATGGCACTAAGTGCCTCAGCCAGGCTTGGCTTCAACACCTCCAGGCACAGAGACTCCACCACCTCCCTGGGCAGCCCATTCCAATGCCAATCACTCTCTCTGACAACAACTTCCTAACAACATCCAGCCTAGACCTCCCCTGACACAACTTGACACTCTGTCCCCTTCTTCTCTTGCTGCTTGCCTGGCAGAAGAGCCCAACCCCACCTGGCTACAGCCTCCCTTCAGGCAGTTGCAGACAGCAATGAGGTCAGCCCTGAGCCTCCTCTGCTGCAGGCTGCACACCCCCAGCTCCCTCAGCCTCTCCTCACAGGGCTGTGCTCCAGGACCCTCCCCACCATCCTTGCCCTTCTCTGGACACCTTCCAGCACCTCAGCATCTCTCTTGAATTGAGGAGCCCACAACTGGACACAGCACTCAAGGTGTGGCCTGAGCAGTGCTGAGTCCAGGGTCAGAATAACCTCCCTTGTCCTGCTGGCCACACTGCTCCTGATCCAGACCAGGATGCCATTGGCTCTCCTGCCCACCTGGGCACACTGCTGGCTCATCTTCAGCTACTCTCTACCAGCATCCCCAGGTCCCTCTCTGCCTGGCTGCTCTCAGCCACTCTGTCCCCAGCCTGTAGTGCTGCTTGGGGTTGTTGTGGCCAAAGTGTAGAACCCTGCCCTTGGCCTTGTTCAATCTCATCCCATTGGCCTCTGACCACCCATCCAGCCTGCCAAGGTCCCTCTTCAGGGCTCTCCTACCCTCCAACAGCTCCACACCTGCTGCTAGCTTGGTGTCATCTGCAAACTTACTGCTGCAGGACTGAGTCCCCTGCTCCAGATCATCAATAAAGATATTGAACAGGACTGGGCCCAGAGAATGGGTTGGGTTGGGAGGAATCTTAAAGATCATCCAGTTCCAAGCCCCTGCCATGAGCAGCCCTCAGCCCGGGAAGACACAAAGAAACACTTCACTGTGATCCACTTTCTCCTGACCAGGCAGGTGGATCATAGCCACAGGGTCATGAGATAGCTCTGTAGTGATGGACATGGCATTGAGGGTGCTTCTGGGGAAGGGGTTCCTGCAGGCAACCATGTCCTAGTGCTGTGGCTGCTTTCCCATCCCAGGATCCTGTGATCAAGCCAATCCTTGCCTCACTGGCACTCACAAGACATGTCACAGGGAAGGAGGATGGATATGGCATATGTAACATCAAAGCCCAACTTTCCAGCTCAGGAGATGGTGTTTACCTCAGTGCACTGGCTCTGGGAGATGAAGAAGACTCTTGCAAAGGGGTCTGAGAGGCCACTACTGTCAGCTGCAAATAAACTCCTGGCCTGGTACATGTGGGCTCGTAGCTGGAAAACTTGTTTTTCTGTCAGACAGAGAAGTGAGATGGTTTGAGAGACAACCCTGAAGCCCTCAGGAAAATGCTTTTGCCCAGGGCCAGCACTGGTGAAGGCTACAGGCTGAAAGCATAAGTCCCAAATAGATGTGGACTCCCCTCAGGCTGGGACAAATGGAATCCATAGAATCATAGAATCAAGCAGGTTGGAAGAGACCTCCAAGCTCATCCAGTCCAACCTAGCACCCAGCCCTAGCCAATCAACCAGACCATGGCACTAAGTGCCTCATTCCTCCTTGGCTTCTGGAAGCCCTTGGTCCAAATGACGAAGCCAAGCTCCCTCCTGCCCTCTCTGCCTCCTGTCCCCAGACCCACTACAAGCAGGAAGTTCTTACTGGTGTAAAGGAGGCTGATGGGTGGGAAGGATGGCAGGTTTTGGCCTCTGGCAGTCTTCTTCTCCTCAAAGCCACAGGGCAGGCCACTCAAGAAGTCTTTACGCTGTTTATTGAGGCCCAGCCACAAGTACATCTCCATCTTGGCCTGAACGGTCCAGCCAGCAGGTCCAAAGCCTCTCTTCCCAGGTAGCTGGGCACAAAGAACAAAGAGAGTTTACCTGGGTCTAGAGAAGGCCCTAGAGGTGGCCAGACCACTTTGTGCAGCATTTAGCTCCTGGTACACTTGTAGCAGTCAGCACTGGAGCTCCTGGTGCACCTTTAAGGCTTGTACCTTAAACCCAGCAACTCAGCCCTCATCTTTTTGGCTCATGACACTACTCTGGCTCTTCTTCCCACCATGTTGGCTTCCTCTTTCTATGCCAGCATCCTCTTTTGTGGCCACCTGGATCAAAGACTGGATTTCTCACTCACTGGGCAAAGTTAGTGGTTCACACTTCATAGCAGCAGACTTCCACCCTGACCTTTGGAGTCTGGTGTCTCACCTTAGAATCACAGAATCAACCAGGTTGGAAGAGACCTCCAAGATCATCCAGTCCAACCTAGCACCCAGCCCTGGCCACTCAACCAAACCATGGCACCAAGTGCCTCATCCAGTCTTTTCTTGAACACCTCCAGGGATGGATATTCAGACCACAGCAAAAATGGACTCACAGCTCTCCCATCTCCACCTCCCACTCTCCCAGCCTGCCTTTCCTCCATCTCCCTCCTGTGGGCTGCAGCTCCCTCACAAAAGGCAGCCTGGCACCTTGAGAAAGATGGTCTTCACTTTGGCGCAGTCCTTGCCCATCTCCTCATCCACAATGGAGTAGAGGATGTCCTTGGAAGGGATTCGGGCATAGGCAATGCGCTTGTTGTTGCTCATCATCCAGATGAAGACGTCAGGAATGGTGTGCTGGGGCTGTGAACAGCAGCAAAGACACTCCTCAGTGTCTCAGCATCGAGGCACCAGCAGGGCTGGAGACCTTCTGAAGACAAAGTCAACAGATGCCACAGAAGATCACAGTATTATCAGGGTTGGAAGAGACCTCACAGATCATCAAGTCCAACCCTTTACCACAGAGCTCAAGGCCAGACCATGGCACCAAGTGCCACGTCCAATCCTGCCTTGAACAGCTCCAGGGACGGCGACTCCACCACCTCCCCGGGCAGCCCATTCCAGTGTCCAATGACTCTCTCAGGGAAGAACTTTCTCCTCACCTCCAGCCTACATCTCCCCTGGCACAGCCTGAGGCTGTGTCCTCTTGTTCTGGTGCTGGCCACCTGAGAGAAGAGAGCAACCTCCTCCTGGCCACAACCTCCCCTCAGGTAGCTGTAGACAGCAATAAGGTCACCCCTGAGCCTCCTCTTCTCCAGGCTAACCAATCCCAGCTCCCTCAGCCTCTCCTCGTAGGGCTGTGCTCAAGGCCTCTCCCCAGCCTCGTCGCCCTTCTCTGGACACGCTCAAGCATCTCAATGTCCCTCCTAAACTGGGGGGCTCAGAACTGAACACAGCACTCAAGGTGTGGTCTAACCAGGGCAGAGTACAGGGGCAGAATGACCTCCCTGCTCCTGCTGACCACACCATTCCTGATGCAGGCCAGGATGCCACTGGCTCTCTTGGCCACCTGGGCACACTGCTGGCTCATGTTCAGGCGGGTATCAATCAGCACCCCCAGATCCCTCTCTGTCTGGCTGCTCTCCAGCCACTCTGACCCCAGCCTGTATCTCTGCATGGGGTTGCTGTGGCCAAAGTGCAGCACCTCACTTGGAGCTATTGAATGCCATCCCCTTGGACTCTGCCCATCTGTCCAGGAGGATGTAGCTGCTGCCCGTTACGGTCACTGGAATGGTTTTGGGGCACTCAGTGCTGCCTAAGAGAAGAAGCTGCTCAGAGTGAAGATCAGCAAGTTGAAGCTCATCAGAGAAGAAATCAGGGTTTGATTTATTGTAGTTCTAAAAGCAAATGTACTTTTGCATTAGAACAGCAGGGCTTGTTTTGGTTGGAAGAGACCTTTAAGATCTTCAAGTCCAAGCATTAACCCAGCACTGCCAGGTCACTACTAAACCCTGTCCCTCAGCCACCACAGGAATGTGGCCTCACAGTCAGAAGGCAAACAGTCTCCTGGGGTGCAGAAAGAAGAGTGTGAGCAGAAGAGGGCTTCTCTTCCCCCTCTTCTGCACTAAAGAGGCCACATCCACAGATGGAGCAACTCACCTCGTCTGCCAGGAACCGGAGCTTCTGCAGGAAGTTTTGCACCAGCTTCAGCTTGTCCTTCATGGTGTTCTTCTTCACCTGTGACCTCAGAGTTGTGGCTTGCTGCCCCATGTTCTCCTGTGGTTAAACAGAGAGTATGCAACATCATATGGGGAGG
Organism: Pogoniulus pusillus; assembly: GCF_015220805.1. NCBI lineage: Eukaryota > Metazoa > Chordata > Aves > Piciformes > Lybiidae > Pogoniulus > Pogoniulus pusillus. The sequence goes on from NC_087270.1 coordinate 37,406,298, forward strand.
GGCAGAATGAAGCATAGAGGAGGCAGCAGCACCAGGCAGGTTCTGAACGTTTGGGAAGGGCTGGTGAGTAGGCAGATGCCTTAGTCCCACCATGTGGGACAGAGGTCTGTGGTGATGGCACTTCTGACACTCCTTGATCATGCTCTGCAGGATGTAGGGAAAGGTTCCTGACGATGCAGAGGCAACTGTCAGACTGTCCCAGTGGAAGGAGTGCAGGACACAGAGGTGGCAGCTGTGCTTAGGGCATTTTGGGATGGCTTCTAGCCTGGCAAGAGGCCCTTTTGATTCTGCTGTAACTCCGCACCAGACCATTCAGAAAAGGGGACGTGGAGGCTTTCACATGTTAAATTCAGCCCTGCTGGAGCTGGTGGCTTTGGACAGCTGGCTGAGCCACCTGCTCTTTGGACATCCAGCTCCTTTGAGTCACAGAATCATAGAATCAAGCAGGTTGGAAGAGACCTCCAAGATCAGCCACTCCAACCTAGCACCCAGCCCTGCACAAGCAACCAGACCATGGCACTAAGTGCCTCAGCCAGGCTTGGCTTCAACACCTCCAGGCATGGAGACTCCACCACCTCCCTGGGCAGCCCATTCCAATGCCAATCACTCTCTCTGCCAACAACTTCCTCCTAACATCCAGCCTAGACCTCCCCTGGCTCCCATGCAAGACCCAAATGATTTGAGCTCCTCTATAACAAAATATACCTCAGACTCTCAACCCACAGAGCCTGGAAATCAACATGCCTATGGACCAAAGATCCCCACTCCACTGAGAAGCTCCAGTCAATTCCCTGCTTGGCTCAATCCCACTTACCAGCTCCCTCATGCAGGACTTGAGCCTCTCCCTGTCCAGCCTTGTGCGGGAGGAGTGATGCTGGTCCTTGTCAGCCAGCGTCACGAAGCGCCTGGTGGAAAAGGTCAGCAGCATGAATCCCACAGGAGCCCATGGGGTCTCCTCAAAGAGCCACGGCCAGCTGGGGCTCTGCCAGCAGGGGAGCACCTCAGTGGAGGACAATTTGCTCACTTTCCCCAGTCTGCAACACAATTCTAGCAAGTGGCCTGTTTGCACCCAACGTTGAGCGTGGTGCATGGGGAGAAGGTGAGGATCAGTTTCCAGCCCACATAGCTGAGGCTTTCACCATTCCTTTGGCATCTGAGGGTTATACATGTGAATGCCACCTCATCGTGCCCCAAGCCAAAGGGCAGCTGATTGTGTCAATCATAGAATCAACCTGGTTGGAAGAGACCTCCAGGATCATCCAGTCTGACCTAGCACCCTGTCCAATCAACTAGAGCATGGCACTAAGTGCCTCATCCAGTTGTGATTAAATTCTTGCCCACCTTTCAGAGGATAAGGGGTCTCTAGGGCATCAGAAGGGTCTGCAATGTGCTGCCTTTGCCCATGCTGTACTCACAAGCATCCACTGCTCAGCTCCTCCAAGACCCCTCGGAGCCGTCGCTCTGGGTGTGGCTTCTCTGTCTTGATCATTTCCTGCACATCGTTGAGACCTTCCTCCTGCAGCACAGAAAGGGAGGACTGGTGAGGTGGTGATGGGGAAGAGCACCTCAAAGTGCCCTCTGAGGCTCAAACCTGCCTAAAACAGCCAGTGGGGAATATCTAATGCTTCTCCAGTTCTGCTGGCCTTGGAGCTTGGGTCTAGCATGAATTTGGCTGTAGGGACCTGGCTCTAGGTAATAGAATCAATCAGGTTGGAAGAGAGCTCCAAGTTCATCCACTCCAACCTAGCACCCAGCCCTGGCCAACCAACCAGACCATGGCACTAAGTGCCTCAGCCAGGCTTGGCTTCAACACCTCCAGGCACAGCAACTCCACCACCTCCCTGGGCAGCCCATTCCAATGCCAATCACTCTCTCTGACAACAACTTCCTAACAACATCCAGCCTAGACCTCCCCTGACACAACTCCAGACTGTGTCCCCTTGTTCTATTGCTGCTCGCCTGGCAGCAGAGCCCAACCCCACCTGGCTACAGCCTCCCTTCAGGGAGTTGCAGACAGCAATGAGGTCAGCCCTGAGCCTCCTCTTCTGCAGGCTGCACACCCCCAGCTCCCTCAGCCTCTCCTCACAGGGCTGTGCTCCAGGCCCCTCACCACCTTCCTTGTCCTTCTCTGGACACCTTCCAGCACCTCAACATCTCTCTTGAATTGAGGAGCCCAGAACTGGACACAGCACTCCAGGTGTGGCCTGATCAGTGCTGAGTCCAGGGTCAGAATAACCTCCCTTGTCCTGCTGGCCACACTGCTCCTGATCCAGGACATTGGAATGGCTCCACCACCCTCCAGGACAGTAGATAATCAAGGTCCACACCATCTTGACTGTACCTACCAGGCTCTCCCTTTGCAGATCCTGCACCAGGGAGTTGTCACAAAGGAACCATGGGGATTAGCTGAGCCTCTTAAGGAGGTTCTGCCACACAAGGAGTTCCTCCCCACAGTGCAGGAGAACAAAACTTTCCTACAACTGCTCTTTTTGGTGGGGACACCTGGATATGACCCACAGAAATTCCAGTGAGCTCCTAAGGTGTGGACATCATGGAAGGTTTAGCATCAGGAAACTTCTCCTTTCTGGCCCAGGTTTGCTAGTAGGTCCTTGCATGGTTTGTCCCTGCTTTAAGTCAAGCTGTGGAGATGTACAGGGAGCCTGGATGTGCCTCATGCCAACCTCAAGCCCCAAGCTGTCTCCTCCTCTCCCTCACTGCTCTGTACTTACCAGCTTGTCTGCAATCTTGTCCATGATGTTGGCATTGTACAGCCTGCGGCGCTGGTCCTGCCACCAGCTCTTGATATAGATGCAGGGCTTCTTCTCAAAGTATGGCAGGTGGAAGTAGTTCCTGCAAGAGGAGACAGAAGAGATGCTCCATGGTGCCAGGAACAGATCCTGTCCCACAACTCTCCTGGAGAGGCAATGCTATGGTGATGAGCATGGTATATAGGAGGTCAAGTGTGGGAGGGAGGTGGTCTGAAGTGAACTGCACCTTGATAACAGAGGCTCTAGCTCTAACATCACTCTTCCCAACACCAGCCCTGGAGTGGATGGGCACATTACCCAAGGATTTGCAAACTTACTGTCTCAGACCTGCTGGCCCATAGAGTAACCAGAGAAGCTTCTCCCACCTCACTTACAGCCCAGCGAAGAGCAAACACCTCCAGAGTGGCAGCAGCATGAGCAGGGTTAAAAAGGGTAACCAGAGCATTAACACCATTTCCTGAATGGTGGTGAGCACCTCCTAGAGCCCCCTGGCCTTTGCAGCAGGAGGTCTCTGTCATATTGCCTACAGGAGGGCTGGGGAGGGACTACTTACAAGGTGTTGTAAGGACAGGATGAGGAGGAATGGGTTTAAACTGGCAGAGGGGAGATTCAAACTAGATGTTAGGAGGAAGTTCTTTCCAGTGAGGGTGGTGAGACACTGGCACAGCTTGCTCAAGGAGGCTGTGGCTGCTCCCTCCCTGGAAGTGTTGAAAGCCAGCTTGGATGAGGCTTTGAGCAACCTGTTCTAGTGGGAGGTGTCCCTGCCTATGGCAGAGGGTTGGAACTGGATGATGCTTGAGATCCCTTCCAACCTAAACCATTCTATGACAGGTTTCCATGTGTTGGTGAGATGAAGTGGTAGATACAATGACAAAAGTGTTAAGGATGAGGGTGAAAAAGAAGATGCCCCATCCCTGGCAATAGTGCAGGTCAGGTTAGATGGGGCTTTGAGCAGCCTGATGTAGCTGAAGATGTCCCTGCTGACTGCAGGGGGGTTGGACTAGATGACCTTTAAAGATCTCTTCCAACCCAAACCATTCTGTGGTAGCCTTGGTACAGGTAAAGGAAGGATGAAGCTGAAGAATGGGTCTGTGCCTGAGGCTATCTGGGATCCACCTAGTGTGAAGGGCACTGCAGATCCTGCTGCACCTGGGATCACTCGGTTCAGGAATCAGCTTTGGCTTGTCCTTCTGAAGTCATCTGGGTAGTGCCAGCCAGAAGGTGTCATCAGAGCCTCATGGCTGAGCCTGAAGCTTCCAGTTTAAGAAAGACAGGGAACTACTGGAGAGTTCAGCAGAGGCTACAAAGGTGCTGAAGGGACTGGAGCATTTCTCTGAGGAGGAAAGGCTGAGAGACCTGAGGCTGCTTAGCCTGGAGAAGAGCAGCCTGAGAGAGGACCTTCTCAGTGCTCATCAGTAGCTAAAGGGTGGGTGGCAGAAGCATGGGGCCAGACTCTCCAGTGGTGCCCTGCAACAGCACAAGTGGCAGTGGGCATGGCCTGGAACCCAGGAGGCTCCACCTGAACGTGAGGAGAAACTTCATCTTTGGGCATGCCAGATCCCTGGAAGAAGCTTCCCAGAGACAGAATCAGTCAGGGTTGGAAGGGACCCCAAGGACCATCTAATTCCAAACCCCCTGCCATGGGCAAGGACATCCTACCCTAGATCAGGCTGGCCAAAGCCTCATCCAACCTGATCTAGGGTAGGGTGTCCCTGCTCATTGACACTGTGGAGTCTCCTTCTCTGGAGAGATTCCAATCCCACCTGTACATTGATTTGCCATGGGAATGGGCTGCCCCATTCCTCACCCAGGGAGGTGGTGGAGTCACTGTCCCTGGAGGTGTTGAAGCCAAGACTGGCTGAAGCACTTAGTGCCATGGTCTGGTTGCTTGGCCAGGGCTGGGTGCTAGGTTGGAGTGGCTGAGCTTGGAGGTCTCTTCCAACCTGCTTGATTCTATGGTTCTATGATCTTGGGGAACAGAGGGGTTGATTGGATGATCCCCAGAGCTTTCTTCCAACCCCTACCATTCCGTGATCTCTGTGGTCTCTGTCTGGTGGCTCCTCAGTGGCCAGTCAGACACACTTACCTGTCTGTGACCAGGGGCTTCATGGGCTGAGTTGAAGAAACAGAAACCAGCTCTCCACTCTCATCGCCCTCATCCTCACTTGAGTTCTGGAGCAGCTCAGACTCCTCCTCATCCCCATCCCCTCCTTCTTTCTTCCTTCTTAGCATGGGTTTGGTCATGCCATCGATCTGGTTCCCATAGTTACCTCAAGAGGGAAAAACAAAGTGAACTCATCTCACAGGATTGTCACTCCAGCCAGGCTCCATCTCTTGGCTTTAGTTCAGGTCAGGGAGTAGTTTCCTCTGTACAGCCTGTGGCTGGCAGTGGAGTTGAACTCTTTGAATCTATGCCCAGGAGCCATAAATCAGTGATGAGTGTCTGCCTCCTGCTCACATCCCCTCTCAAGCCAGTAGGGATAAACATCTTCCCTTTGGTGGTCAGCCTCAAGAGACATAAAACTAAGGTGAGAGGGTGAGTGGTTCCCCTGGCCATGGCATGGCAAGCACACAGCAGATGGTTTGGGCCCACTTGTGCTTAACAAGTAGTCATCACCTTCTTGCTGGAATGAGAGCCATGCATGCACTAGCATGGGTTGGTGTTGCAATTGGGGAAGAAGCCCTGCTGTCTGCCTTGGATCCTGTGTTTCTCACCAGGAGTGCTTCAGAACCACCCTCCTTCAAAACCAACCAACCTATTGTGACTTCAAAGTTGATGGCTTTGTCCCCAATCTTCCTGTCGATCATGGTGGCTTCCAGGAAGGCTCCAAAGAGAAAGAACTCCTCCATCTTCCCTGTGCAGGTCTGCAGGAGAAAACATGGGGGTCAGGGCTTTGAGATCAGGCAAAGGGACAAGCTACCTAGGAGGGAGCTACAAGGCAGAGGTGTACATCACCTGGCACCTCTGAGCACTTTGATGGGCTTTTTGAAGGTGAGAAGTTACTGCTCAGACTTTATAGAGGACCACAAAGGTTTTCTCTCCTCCAGGGTCAGCCAATTTTATCTTCACTGCAGAGACTTTAGGTATTCATTTCAAATTAACATTATAGGCTAACATTAAAATGTGTTGGGATCAATTACTCCTTACAGGTGAAGGAACTGTCTGATGGATGAGCTTGGAGGTCTCTTCCAACCTGGTTGATTCTATGATTCCACATTCAGGAGTGCAAGCCTGAGTTCACTCACAGATTGGATGAACCAAACCACGTTGAGCCATTTTGTGTCAGGAAACAGCTGTTAAGTTTCTCTGACCACTTCCATCCTGCCAGAGTTTGTTGGGAAATAGACCACATTTAGGGCAACACCAAGTGGAATCCTCAGTTTGTGAGCCTGAAGATGGTTAAATCAGTGGCCTGAGACCCAAGACTCACTGCTGGCACCTGTAGGGTTAGGGGTGACTTACATCAGCAACTGATGTGGCCTGCTCAACTTGCACCTCGGTGGAGCCATTGATCTCTGGGTTGGTGGTATCCAAGATCTCCACAGCAAGACCCATCAGAAGCCTGGCCCGGAAGGAGACCCCTTCACCCAGCCCTTCATTCAGCTCCTGGTGCTCATCCATCAGGGTGTAGTTCCTGGTGGAACCATACATGTTCACCCATGCGGGGCCAAAGGTGGGCAGGAAGCCTACGGAAGAGCAGATGAGCAGGTGAAGAAGAGGGCCAAGCAAGGAGCAGGGAACATCTTTGCCTCTGGACACAAACTCTCCTGTGGACTGGCATCACTTTCCTGATCTGTGCACAGTGATGCAGGCCAGATATGTGTGTGTGGGCATGGAGATGCATGGTTGCCACCACACTGGGCAAGTTATTCAGTGTGAGAGGCAAAAAGAAAGGACTCCTCTATTGGTCCCTTTTCCTGAGCCATCTTTGGTGTCACACTGGTCACACCAGAAGCTACTCAACATGAGAGTCAAGAAGAAAGGACTCCTCTATTAGTCCCCTTTCCAGAGTCATCTTTGGTTTCACACTGGTCAGATCAGAAGCTACTCAGTGTGAGAGGCAAGAAGAAAGGAGTCCTGTACTGGTTCCCTTTCCAGAGCCATCTTTGGTTTCACACTGGTCACACCAGAAGCTACTCAATGTGAGAGTCAAGAAGAAAGGACTCCTCTATTAGTCCCCTTTTCAGAGTCATCTTTGGTTTCACACTGGTCAGACCAGAAGCTACTCAGTGTGAGAGTCAAGAAGAAAGGACTCCTCTACTGGTTCCCTTTCCAGAGCCATCTTTGGTTTCACACTGGTCACACCAGAAGCTACTCAGTGTGAGAGTCAAGAAGAAAGGACTCCTCTATTAGTCCCCTTTTCCTGAGCCATCTTTGGTTTCACACTGGTCACACCAGAAGCTACTCAATGTGAGAGTCAAGAAGAAAGGACTCCTCTATTAGTCTCCTTTCCAGAGCCATCTTTGGTTTCACACTGGTCACACCAGAAGCTACTCAGTGTGAGAGTCAAGAAGAAAGGACTCCTCTATTACTCCCCTTTTCAGAGTCATCTTTGGTTTCACACTGCTCACACCAGAAGCTACTCAACATGAGAGTCAAGAAAGGACTCCTCTATTAGTCTCCTTTTCAGAGTCATCTTTGGTTTCACACTGGTCAGACCAGAAGCTACTCAGTGTGAGAGTCAAGAAGAAAGGAGTCCTCTACTGGTTCCCTTTCCAGAGCCATTTTTGGTGCCACACTGGTCCTACCACGTGTGTGCATGAGGGAGCCTGTCAGATATTCATCTTTTCATGCAAGGATGGTTTTGTTCTGTGCTGTCTTTGCTTTCAAGTGGCAGAGTGGAGGCTTGTGGCAGGGCTTGATTTTCAAGGAGTCCATGGCCACAACAACCCCATGCAGAGATACAGGCTGGGGTCGGAGTGGCTGGAGAGCAGCCAGACAGAGAGGGATCTGGGGGTGCTGATTGATACCCGCCTGAACATGAGCCAGCAGTGTGCCCAGGTGGCCAAGAGAGCCAGTGGCATCCTGGCCTGCATCAGGAATGGTGTGGCCAGCAGGAGCAGAGAGGTCATTCTGCCCCTGTACTCTGCACTGGTTAGACCACACCTTGAGTACTGTGTTCAGTTCTGGGCCCCCCAGTTTAGGAGGGACATTGAGATGCTTGAGAGTGTCCAGAGAAGGGCAATGAGGCTGGGGAGAGGCCTTGAGCACAGCCCTACGAGGAGAGGCTGAGGGAGCTGGGATTGGTTAGCCTGGAGAAGAGGAGGCTCAGGGGAGACCTTATTGCTGTCTACAGCTACCTGAGGGGTGGTTGTGGCCAGGAGGAGGTTGCTCTCTTCTCTCAGGTGGCCAGCACCAGAACGAGAGGACACAGCCTCAGGCTGTGCCAGGGGAGATTTAGGCTGGAGGTGAGGAGAAAGTTCTTCACTGAGTCATTGGACACTGGAATGGGCTGCCCGGGGAGGTGGTGGAGTCGCCGTCCCTGGAGCTGTTCAAGGCAGGACTGGACGTGGCACTTGGTGCCATGGTCTGGCCTTGAGCTCTGTGGTAAAGGGTTGGACTTGATGATCTGTGAGGTCTCTGCCAACCTTGGTGATACTGTGAGACTGTGACACTGTGATACTCTGATACTGTGACTATGTCCTGTGACTGCAGAAAACCGCTGCAGCGAATCCAGCTCTCTCCAGCTGCACACTAAGCAGCAGCTCTCTCCAGGTGTGGAGAAGGAGCTCTCTGCCATGAAGAAGGTGTCTCAGTCTGCCCCCAAGCTCAGCTTTACCTTTGTCTCCTTCGTTGGAGATCTTGCGCAGATCGATGAAGTGGGTCCCGATGGCCACATCGTTGACCTTGTCCGAGTCTCGGATCTGGATCTTGATCCTCTTGCAGAGTGGTGGGAACATCTCTGTGAAGACTATCTGCTCGTTCCAGAGAGGCTCATAGCTGCTCTTTTGCACAGAAGTCTTCCCCTGATGAGTGGGAGGAGATAGATATCAGACAAAGGTTTGAGGTCCCGAGCTGGCCCTCGCAAGCTGAGCTGCTCCCTTGCTAACGGCCACTGAACCACCCATGCTGCTCTCCCAAGTAACAACCTCCTTGTTCAGCTGCAGAGTCTGCACAAGAAAGGGGAAGCACAGCAAAGAAAGAGGCTTTGCTATGTACCTCACCATCTCCAGAGATGGTTGTGGTCTCTGCTTCTCTGGAGGCCTTCAAGACCCCATTTGCATGCATTACTGAGCAACCTGCACTAGATTTTGGTCCTGCTCTGCCAAGGGAGCTGGACTTGATCACTGGAGGTCCCTTCCAACCCCTAACATCCTGTCATCTACATACCAGATCATCTCTGGCCATCTGTGTCTTGCTCACATTACCTCTCAGGGTCTCCCTGTTACTGCAAGCAGCTCGCTCACCTTCTGGCCTGCAAAGACCACCTGCACATAGGGGTCTACCAAGTCCTTGTTCTCCCCAATGAGAGCCTTCTTCACATTGGCCATGATGCTGGTGTTCATACGGGGAAGTCCTTCTGCTCGATAGATCTTGATGTAGAAGCGAGCCCATTGCCTCTCTGCAGGGACCCCATCTGGCAGGAGGAGGTTCCTGCAGTGCCAGCAGATAGGTTTCAAGTCAACCACTGGAGCCTGCAGGTTCCTCAAGAGAAGTTTACCAAAGAGGGAACCCCACCTTCTGAGAACAAGCTCTGTGGCAGTGGAAAGAAAACCATTTCTGCAGCCATACAGTTTACTGCTGTTCTGTTTTTGCCTCTCCTGTTTTGGGGTGTGAGGTGGTGGTTTCAAAAAGAAGGTGTCAGAGTTGATCCTTAAAAGGTGCCCCATGGACAATGTCCATTCCACTAAAGGGATGTAAACAATTTCTTCCCCAAAAGGTTTGTCAAGGTCTGGAACAGGCTGCCCAAGGCAGTGGTTCATGGAGGGATTTAAAAGCTCAGTAGATGTGGTGCTGGAGGACATGGTTTAGTGGTGATCTGGAGCTGGACTTAAAGGTATCTTTAAGCAAATCTATTCTATGATTCTACAGTCATTATTGCCAGGGGAGTCTGGAAGACAAATCCAACACCTAAAGCAGGTCAGATGAATGGTATGTTAGAAGACCACGAGATGGGTACAGAACTGGCTTGGTGGCTGCACCCAAAGAGTGGCTGCCAATGGCTCCATGGCCAAGTGGAGGCCAGGGACAAGCAGAGTCCCTCAGGGGTCAGTCCTGGCACCAGTCTTGTTCAGCATCTCTGTGGGTGCCATGGACAGAGGCACTGAGTGCAGCCTCAGCAAGTTTGCTGAGCACACCAAGCTGTGTGGTGCAGCAGCCAGGCTGGAGGGCAGGGATCCATCCAGAGGGAGCTGCACAGGCTGCAGAGGTGGGCACAAGCCAAGCTCAGGAGGTTCAACAAGAGCAAGGGCAAGGTCCTGCAGCTGGGTGGAGGCAATGGCAAGCAGAAATGCAGGCTGGGCAGTGAGTGTCTGGAGAGCAGCCCTGAGGAGAGGCACTTGGGGGTGCTGCTGGAGGAGAAGCTGAGCAGGAGCCAGCAGTGTACACTTGCAGCCCAGAAAGCCAAGCAGAGCCTGGGCTGCATCAGGAGAAGTGGAGGGTGGTGAGACACTTGCACAGGTTGCCCAGGGAGGTTGTGGCTGCTCTCTCCTTGGAGGTGTTCAGGTCCAGGTTGGATGAGGTCTTGAGTGACCTGTTCTAGTGGGAGGTGACCCTCCTTATGGTGGGAGGTTGGAACAGGATGATCCTTGAGGTTCCTTCCAACCTAAACCATTCTATGATTCTATGACCTCTTCTAGTGGGAGGTGTCCCTCCTTATGGTGGGGGGTTGGAACAGGATGGTCCTTGAGGTCCCTTCCAGTCTAAACCGTTGTATGATTCTGAGATCCTTACCCTTCAATATCATCCTCCTCTGTCTCATTGGCTTTGTGTGGCGTCTTGATGTTGTCCCCTTTCCCTACCACAGCGATGTCACACTTGAGGTAACCTTTCAGCCCAGCAGTGAGATCCTCAGGGTCAGAAAGGATGGCCCATTTGTGGTAGAACTGGTGCTCTGCAAGCCAGGGTACAAGACAGCCATTTGTCAGAACAAGACACAGCAATTACCTTGAGGACTGGAGACATCTTTCTGCTGGAGTGCAGTGACCTGCAGATAACATCTAACAGACATCTTTGAGGCTGAGGAATTCAGACAGAAAGCCCTGAAAAATTCATTAGGAAGAGGTGTCTGATGTTGGAGATAGAGAGTACACAGTGAGCCCAAGTGGCCAAACAAGCCAAAGGCATCCTGGCTTAGAAATGCTGTGGCCAGCAGCAATAGGGAGGTGATTGTCACCCTGCACTTGGCATTGCTGAGGCCACATCTCGAGTATTGTGGTCAGTTTTGGGCACCTCAATACAAGAGGGATGTGGAGGTGCTGGTATGAGTGCAGAGGAGGGCAAGGAAGCTGGAGAAGGGCCTGGAGAAGGAATCTTATGAGGAGTGACTGAAGGAGCTGAGGATGGTTAGCCTGAAAGAAGAGGAGGCTGAGGGGAGACCTCATCACTGTCTGCAGCTACCTGAAAGGACATTGTGGAGAAGTTGAAGATGTTTTTCACTCACAGGTGGAGGGTGGTGAGACACTGGCACAGGTTGCCCAGGGAGGTTGTGCCTGCTCTCTCCCTGGAGGTGTTCAAGCCCAGGTTCGATGAGGTCTGGAGTGACCTGTTCTAGTGGGAGGTGTCCCTGCCTGTGGTGGAGGGTTGGAACTAGATAATCTTTGAGGTCCCTTCCAATCTAATCCATTCTATGATTCTATTCACAGGTAAATAGTGATAGAACAAGAGGGAATGGCCTAAAGCTGTGACTGGATAGGTTTAGACTGGATATTAGGGGGAAAAATCATGGAAAGAGTGTTCAGGCATTGGAATGAGTTGCCCAGGGATCATAGGATCACAGATGTTAGGGGTTGGAGGGGACCCAAGGAGATCATCGAGTCCAGCCCCCCTGCCAGAGCAGGACCACACAATCTGGCACAGATCACAGAGGAACACATCCAGACAGGCCTGGAAAGTCTCCAGAGAAGGAGACTCCACAGCCTCTCTGGGGAGACTCTTCCAGTGAGGTGGTTGAATCACCAACCCTGGATGTGTTTGAAAGTCATAGAATCAGTCAGGGTTGGAAGGGACCACAAGGATCATCCAGTTCCAACCTCCCTGCCATGGGCAGGGACACCCTACCCTAGCTCAGGCTGGCCAGAGCTGATAGCTCAGATACTAAAACCAAGACAGAAAAGCATCACCTCTGAAAAGCTGCTTCCCAGCACGTTATAAGCTCTAACCTGTCCTCATGCAGGACATGTCCTCACCTCCCTCCACCCAGCTATGGTCTGAGCCATCACTGAGCAGGCTGCAAACCACATGTACCTACCAGGCTGGGTATAAACTGTTCCAACATCCATCTTGAAGGAGCCGACCAAAGTCCCACTGCGCAGGAGGTTTTTGGAGTGGATCACCTGGGCAATGAGAGATGAGAAGGGGTCAGAACTTTGTACTTGCCCTGGAGCCATGAGGTTCTTCCTAGAGATGTTCAGTGTCAGAGGGGATAGGAGCTGATGCACTTAGTCTGTGCAGTCTGAATCTCCCCTCTTTTAGACTAAAACCATCCAGAGCCTGGGCTGCAGCAGCAGAAGTGTGGCCAGCAGGGCCAGGGAGGGGATTCTCCCCCTCTGCTGTGCTCTGCTGAGACCCCATCTGGAGTATTGCAGCCAGCTCTGGAGCCTCTATTCCAAGAGGACTGTGGAGATGCTGGAATGTGTCCAGAGCAGGGCCAGGAGGATGCTCAGAGGGCTGCAGCAGCTCTGCTGTGAGCACAGACTGAAAGAGTTGGGGCTGTTGAGTCCGGTGAAGAGGAGGCTCCCAGGTGACCTTCTTGTGGCCTTCCAGGATGTGAAGGGGGCTACAAAACAGCTGGGGAGGGACTTTTGAGGCTGTGAGGGAGTGGCAGGAGTGGGGGGAATGGAGCAAAGCTGGAGGTGGGGAGCTTGAGAGTGGAGGTGAGGAGGAAGTTGTTGAGCATGAGAGTGGTGAGAGGCTGGACTGGGTTGCCCAGGGAGGTGGTTGAGGCCCCATGGCTGGAGGTGTTTGAGGCCAGGCTGTGTGAGGCTGTGTGCAGCCTGCTCTAGGGGACTTTATTGTGGCCTTCCAGTATCTGAAGGGGACCTACAGGCAAGCTGCTGAGGGACTTTTTAGGATGTCAGGTAGTGATAGGGCTAGGGGGAAAGGAGCAAAACTAGAAGTGAGGACATTCTGATTGGACATTAGGCAGGGGGGTTGGAGTTAGATGATCCTTGTGGTCCCTTCCAACCCCGACTGATGCTGTGCAAGCCCCAAAAGTGCAAGGCAGCCATGTTCACTTACAGAGAGCTTGATGATCTTGTCAAACATGACATCTGGGGGCACGTGGAAGTCAAAGACGAAGTACTGCAAGGGAAAGAGCAATCATGAAGGCAGGAGAGCTGGAGAGAGATCATTCATTGTAATGCACTGTTCCCCTTCAAGCCCCAGCTGGAGAAACTGCCACTGCCAGGAGGAGCAACCTGGACCATACATCAGAGCAAGGCCAGATCCGTGGGAGACCCAGCACTGAGATATCTCAGGTCTGACTCTGCAGGCTGGGCAGCTAGAAGGAGTCCCTAACTTCTCAGAAGAGCTGAGCATAATTTAGCAGAGCTGAAGGGAGAGCACTTAGTACCACTTGGCAAAATAGCAGAGGGCAAAGGCTTTGTCTCTTCTGAGTGGTTTGAGATGTCATCTGACTCCACAAGGGAGGGCAGCAGAAAAAGCCTCAAATGACAAGAAAATACATTTAATTGACTGAGAGCAATGAGAGCCCTGAGCCAGCATCACTGGAGGGCAGACTCACCTCGTTGTAATAAGGACAATTGGTAGATTCCTTCATGGATGTGTATTTCTTCTCCTCTCCAACCTCCACGCACACCACAGGGTCCATGTTGAGCCCCACCAGCTGCCGTGCCTCAATGATGGTGATGCTGACCTGTGGGGAAGGGATCTGTCCAGAGGGAGCTGCACAGCTGCAGAGGTGGGCACAAGCCAAGCTCAGGAGGTTCAACAAGAGCAAGGGCAAGGTCCTGCAGCTGGGTGGAGGCAATGCCAAGCAGAAATGCAGGCTGGGCAGTGAGTGTCTGGAGAGCAGCCCTGAGGAGAGGCACTTGGGGGTGCTGCTGGAGGAGAAGCTGAGCAGGAGCCAGCAGTGTGCACTTGCAGCCCAGAAAGCCAAGCAGAGCCTGGGCTGCAGCAGCAGAAGTGTGGCCAGCAGGGCCAGGGAGGGGATTCTCCCCCTCTGCTGTGCTCTGCTGAGACCCCACCTGGAGTACTGCATCCAGCTCTGGAGCCTCTGTTCCAAGAGGGCTGTGGAGATGCTGGAGAGTGTCCAGAGCAGGGCCAGGAGGATGCTGAGAGGGCTGCAGCAGCTCTGCTGTGAGCACAGACTGAAAGAGTTGGGGCTGTGCAGGCTGCAGGAGAGGAGGCTCCCAGGTGACCTTCTTGTGGCCTTCCAGGAGCTGAAGTGGGCTACAAAAAAAGCTCTGGAGGGACTTTTGAGGCTGTCAGAGGGGAATGGAGCAAAGTCGGACATAGGGAGACAGAGTGGAGGTGAGGAGGAAGTTGTTGAGCAGGAGAGTGGTGAGAGGCTGGACTGGGCTGCCCAGGGAGGTGGTTGAGGCCCCATGGCTGGAGGTGTTTGAGGCCAGGCTGTGTGAGGCTGTGTGCAGGCTGCTCTAGGGTAGGGTGTCCCTGGGCATGGCAGGGGGGTTGGAACTGGCTGCTCCTTGTGGTCCCTTCCAACCCTGACTGATTAATAGTGCCCAGTACAGGGGGATGCTTGTTGCCCTAATGAAAGCTCTTGGAGAAGAAGAGAAATGTGTTAGAGACAGCTTGTTTCAATCACAGGTTAATTTGGGCTTTCTGAGCTTCACCTGCTGGAGAACAAAATGAGCTAATTACCAGGCCAAGGGGATGAGATTAAACAAGGTCAAGTGCAGGGTTCTACACTTGGGCCACAACAACCCCAAGTAGTGCTACAGACTGGGGACAGAGTGGCTGAGAGCAGGCAGGCAGAGAGGGAGCTGGGGGTGTTGGTAGATAGTAGCTGAAGATGAGGCAGCAGTGTGCCCAGGTGGGCAGCAGAGCCAATGGCATCCTGGGCTGGATCAGGAGCAGTGTGGCCAGCAGGACAGGGGAGGTTATTCTGCCCCTGGACTCAGCACTGCTCAGGCCACACCTTGAGTGCTGTGTCCAGTTCTGGGCTCCTCAATTCAAGAGAGATGTTGAGGTGCTGGAAGGTGTCCAGAGAAGGGCAAGGAAGGTGGCGAGGGTCCTGGAGCACAGCCCTGTGAGGAGAGGCTGAGGGAGCTGGGGGTGTGCAGCCTGCAGAAGAGGAGGCTCAGGGCAGACCTCATTGGTGTCTACAACTACCTGAAGGGAGGTTGTAGCCAGGTGAGGGTTTGTCTCTTCTCCGAGGCAAGCAGCAACAGAACAAAGGGACACAGTCTCAAGTTATGTTGGGGGAGGTCTAGGCTGGATGTTAGGAGGAAGTTCTTCACAGAGAGAGTGATTGGCATTGGAATGGGCTGCCCAGGGAGGTGGTGGAGTCTCTGTGCCTGGAGGTGTTGAAGCCAAGCCTGGCTGAGGCACTTAGTGCCATGGTCTGGTTGCTTGGGCAGGGCTGGGTGCTAGGTTGGAGTGGATTATCTTGGAGGGGTCTCTTCCAGCCTGGCTGATTCTGTGATTCTCTGATTTTAACCCTGAGCTCACTGTTCCACAATGCACACCTCAGCTCTGGGCATGTTGTGCTTTGTGCACATAGTAAGAGGATGTGGCAGCCTGGGACAGGGTTTAATGCCCATGGTAGGGTTAGGCTGATGGTTGGACTCTGTTATCATCGAGGTCTTTTCCAACCCAAACAATTCTATGGTTCTGTGAACTTCTTCCCTAAAAAAAAGTCCTTCCATGCCTACGGTTGTGACCTGTGTGAGCTGAGGTTAGCAGCACCACTCTGTTACCTACCTGGTAATCCATTGGCCTCCCAGCGCTTGGCTCCATTTTGATGTCAGGCTTGGACCTTTGGAGGGGCAGAATAAACCTTCAGTCAAACCACAGGTGGACTTAGGAATCCTTGAATTGTTGACTTACAATCACTGAATCACTGAATGGGTTTGGTTGGCAGGACCCTTTCAAGGTCATCTAGTCCAACCTCCTTGCAGTCAGCAGGGGAAGGTTGCTCAGAGCCCTGCCCAATATGATCTAAGTGACTTGGGCCAGTGTCTCACCACCCTCAGTGTAAAAAATGTCTTCCTTCTCTCTAATTTGAATCTTTCCTTTTTGAGTTTAAACCATCACCCCTTGAACTGTCACAACAGGCCCTGATAAAAAGTCCATGCCTGGTTTTGTGTCTTGCTTGTCCAGATGCCTCTGTATGGATCCCATCCCTCCAGAACATCAACTACACCACTCAACTTGGTGTCTCCTTGCTGAGAGTGCACTTGAACCCACTGGCTATGTCACTGATGATATTAAACAGCACTGTTGCCAGTATGGGTCCTTGAAGGACACTGCTTGTCACCAGTCTTCACCTGAACATTGACCTGCTGACCACTGCCATCTGGATGTGGCCATCCAACCAATTCCTCATCTACTGAAGATCATGGAGCCATTGAATCAGTTAGAGTTGGAAGGGACCACAAGGAGCAGCCAGTTCCAACCCCCCTGCCATGCCCAGGGACACCCTACCCTAGAGCAGCCTGCACACAGCCTCACACAGCCTGGCCTCAAACACCTCCAGCCATGGGGCCTCAACCACCTCCCTGGGCAACCCAGTCCAGCCTCTCACCACTCTCATGCTCAGCAACTTCCTCCTCACCTCCACTCTCAAGCTCCCCACCTCTAGCTTTGCTCTATTCCCCCCACTCCTGCCACTTCCTTGCAGCCTCAAAGGTCCCTCCCCAGCTTTTCTGGGGGCTCCCTTCAGATCCTGGAAGGCCACAAGAAGGTCACCTGGGAGCCTCCTCTGCTCCAGACTGCACAGCCCCAACTCTTTCAGTCTGTGCTCACAGCAGAGCTGCTGCAGCCTCTCAGCATCCTCCTGGCCCTGCTCTGGACACACTCCAGCATCTCCGCATCCCTCTTGGAATAGAGGCTCCAGAACTGGATGCAGTACTCCAGGTGGGGTCTCAGCAGAGCACAGCAGAGGGGGAGAATCCCCTCCCTGGCCCTGCTGGCCACACTTCTCATGATCCCACCCATCCAATCCATATCCCTCTGCAGCTCGTGCAAGCTGCCACAAAGAATTTGCAGGGTCACTCCTCGAAGCTCCTGCCCTCTAGGAACCTGGTGGTGAAACACCCAAGAGCATTGATCCTCTTTCATAAAATCATAGAATCACAGAATCAAGCAGGTTGGAAGAGACCTCCAAGATCATCCAGTCCAACCTGCACCCAGCTCTATCCAGTCAACTAGACCATGGCACTAAGTGCCTCAGCCAGGCTTTTCTTTGCAGGAGGTCAGGTGTTACAGTTCCACAGGGCAATGAGACTTCCAGCACACCCCCATCTCAGTGGCTGTGGGGTGTCTGTCAGCATGCACAAGCTCACATCTGATCCTCACCTCTTATTTGAGACATTGGTGGTGACAGCAGTGACAGAGGCCAAGGAGATGGTGTCTGGCTCCAGTCCACCTGTGTGTCTCATGGCTTTGCGGTCCAGGTCTTCTGTCTCCAAAACAGCAGGTTCATCTGCATGGAGGAGACAAAAGAAGGTCTGTTTTTTGTTTCCACTCTGTGAATAATTAAAGGCAAAGAGAGAAAGGTAACCAATATGTCCTGTCTGCCTCACATGATAGTCAAGGACAATGGTCACCAAGTCACAGGGAGTCTGGGCTGACAAAGAACTAGAAACTGAGGTTTGTGTCCTTTGACACATTATCCCACCTGGGCACTCTGCCTGCAGATGGGTTTGGGAATGCAAGAAGAAAGCAGAATGTGACAAACAGCCCAGGATTCAAAGAGTGAAAGAGCATCTGAGCAGCCCTCTGAGGTTCAATAAAGCTGACTGCAAGGGCCTGTGTTCAAGAACAGCCTGGCTGAGGCACTTAGTGCCATGGTCTGGTTGCTTGGCCAGGGCTGGGTGCTAGGTTGGAGTGGCTGAGCTTGGAGCTCTCTTCCAACCTGGTTGATTCTATGATTCCATGATTAAGCCCTGGCATCAATCTAGGCTGAGGGGTGAAGGGTTGAAACCATCCCTGTGGAGAAGTTCACCAGATCACAGGATGTTAGGGGTTGGAAGGGACCCAAGGAGATCGTTGAGTCCAACCCCCCTGCCAGAGCAGGACCACACAATCTAGCACAGATCACACAGGAACACATCCAGACTGGCCTGGAAAGGCTCCAGAGAAGGAGACTCCACAACCTCTCTGGGGAGCCTGTGCCAGTGCTCTGGGACCCTTCCAGTAAAGAAGTTCCCCCTTGTGTTGAGCTGGAACCTCCTGTGCTGCAGCTTACACCCATTGCTGCTTGTCCTATCCCAGGGAGCAGTGAGCAGAGCCTGTCCCCTGCCTCCTGACCCCCAGCCCTCAGATGTTTATAAACATTGATTAAATCCCCTCTCAGTCTTCTCTGCTCCAGACTAAACAGCCCCAGGTCCCTCAGCCTCTCCTCATCAGGCAGTGCTGCAGTCCCCTCATCATCCTCATAGCTCTCTGCTGGACCCTCTCCAGCAGATCCCTGTCCCTCTGAAACTGGGGAGCCCAAAACTGAAGGCAGTATTCAAGAAGAGGTCTGAGCAGGGCAGAGTAGAGGGGCAGGAGAACCTCCCTTGATCTGTTGGACACACTCTGCTTAATGCACCCCAGGATCCCATTTGCCTTCTTGGCCACAAGGGCACATTGCTGCCCCATGGATGTTCTCCCCCAGCACTCCCAGGTCCCTCTGCACAGGGCTGCTCTCCAGCAGTCACCTCCCAGCCTGTACTGCTGCAGTTTATTCTTCCTCCCCAGGTGCAGGACTCTGCACTTGTCCTTGTTGAACCTCATTTGCTTGCTCTGTGCCCAGCTCTCAGCCTGCCCAGGTCTCTCTGGATGGCCACACAGCCTTCAGCTGGATCAGCCAAGCCTCCCAGTTTGGTGTCATCAGCAAACTTGCTGAGCAGACTCTGTCTGTCTGTGCCCTCATCAATGTCATTGATGAAGATGCTGAACAGGACTGGACCCAGCACTAATCCCTGTGGGACTCCAGCAGCAATATACCTTGTTTCCTGTGGTCATCCTTAGATGGACGAGCCTTGCCCAGCTTCATGGCTGAAAAAACTCCTTTTCCAGCTCTGGAAGAAGAGAAGAAGGGGAAGGGGAGGGGGAAATCAATTCCTGAATTTTCAGTACTGTGTTCTAGGACTTGGGGGTGGGAACAAGAGGAGCTTCCACAGCTTCAAAGTGAGAGAGGAAAGAACAGCTGAAAGACTAAGTAAGGACTGCTGCAAATAGTGGAGTCAAGATTGCAGCTGAACCTCTTTGAGTCTTGGCTCTTGCTTTTTGCTCTGAGCAATCCAGAGCCCTGCACTCTGCAGTCTTCTTACCTCTCCTGACCCAGTTGTGCAATTGCTCCCCAGTGACATGAAAATTAAAGCATCCAACCACTTCCTTCAGCACCTGGCTGTGAAAACCTCACAACCTCCTTGGCTAGATCCATAGCAAACCTGGTTCCTGAGGTCTCTCAGCATCTCACTGCAGCAAAGCAATCTCTGCACTTCCACTGTGGTAAACAACACAGACTTAGAGAGCAGTACTGCTTGAAAAGGACCTGTAAGATCATCAAGTCCAATTAGAATCGTAGGATCAAGCAGGTTGGAAGAGACCTCCAAGCTCAGCCAGTCCAACCTAGCACCCAGCCCTGCCCAAGCAACCAGACTATGGCACTAAGTGCCTCAGCCAGGCTTGGCTTCAACACCTTCAGGCACAGAGACTCCACCACCTCCCTGGGCAGCCCATTCCAATGCCAATCACTCTCTCTGACAACAACTTCCTCCTAACATCCAGCCTAGACCTCCCCTGACACAACTTCACACTCTGTCCCCTTCTTCTCTTGCTGCTTGCCTGGCAGAAGAGCCCAACCCCACCTGGCTACAGCCTCCCTTCAGGGAGTTGCAGACAGCAATGAGGTCAGCCCTGAGCCTCCTCTTCTCCAGGCTGCACACCCCCAGCTGATTAAAGCATCCAACCACTTCCTTCAGCACCTGGCTGTGAAAACCCCACAATCTCCTTGGCTAGATCCATAGCAAACCTGGTTCCTGCGTTCTCTTAGCATCTCACTGCAGCAAAGCAATCTTTGTGCTTCCACTGTGGTAAACAACAGACTCATGGAGCAGTTCTGGTTGAAAAGGACCTTTAAGATCATCAAGTCAAATTATTTACTACCACATAGCATCTACACAGTTTATTCAGAGACATGCATGCCACCATTATTTAGCCTGCAGAAGAGGAGGCTTGGGGGGGGGTTCATTGCTGTCTCCAACTCCCTGAAGGGAGGCTGTAGCCAGGTGGGGTTGGTCTCTTCTGCCAGGCAAGCAGCAACAGAAGAAGGGGACAGAGTGTGAAGTTGTGTCAGGGGAGGTCTAGGCTGGATGTTGTTAGGAAGTTGTTGTCAGAGAGAGTGATTGGCATTGGAATGGGCTGCCCAGGGAGGTGGTGGAGTTGCTGTGGCTGGAGGTGTTGAAGCCAAGCCTGGCTGAGGCACTTAGTGCCATGGTCTGGTTGCTTGGGCAGGGCTGGGTGCTAGGTTGGAGTGGCTGAGCTTGGAGGTCTCTTCCAACCTTCTTGATTCTGTGAGGATTCTATGATTTCCCTGGGCAGTCTGTTCCAGGCCTTGACAACTCTTTCCATGAAGAAATTATTCCTCGTGTCTGACCTAGACCTCCCCTGAGGTTAATTTCCTCCTGTTCCACTCTTTGCTTCTCAGGAGAAGGCACTAACCCCTGCCTCTCTCTGACCTTCTTTCAGGGAGCTGTACAGAGTGAGAAGGTCTCCCTTGAACCTTTTTTCCAGGCTGAACAACTCCATTTCCCTCAGCTGCTCCTCGTAGGAATGCAAGTACCTGGTGTGGCACAGCTGCCTGTCTGCAGCCAAGGCTTGGGTCACGTTCAGTCAGGGCACTTTGGGCCAGGCTGACTGACTGGTGGTAGGACAAGGGGAAATAGCCTCAAGCTGTGACATTAGGTTGGATGTTATGAATCATAGCATCATAGAATCAGCCAGGTTGGAAGAGACCTCCAAGATCATCCACTCCAACCTAGCACCCAGCCCTGCCCAAGCAACCAGACCATGGCACTAAGTGCCTCAGCCAGGCTTGGCTTCAACACCTCCAGGGACGGTGCCCCCACCACCTCCCTGGGCAGCCCATTCCAATGCCAATCACTCTCTCTGCCAACAACTTCCTCCTAACATCCAGCCTAGACCTACCCTGGCACAACTTGAGACTGTGTCATGAAGCTTCTTTCTGTCCTGTCAAGCACTGGAGCAGGCTGCTCAGAGCAGTGGGGAGTCACTATCTCAGGAGGGACTGAAAAGCTGCTGTGGACATGGTGCTGAGGGGTTATGTGGTG
The DNA here is from genome assembly GCF_015220805.1 of Pogoniulus pusillus. Classification (NCBI taxonomy): domain Eukaryota; kingdom Metazoa; phylum Chordata; class Aves; order Piciformes; family Lybiidae; genus Pogoniulus; species Pogoniulus pusillus. The sequence goes on from NC_087270.1 coordinate 37,427,711, forward strand.
GCCTGAAACTGCTGGGTTAATCGTGGTTGGACTTGAGAATCTCAAAGGGATTTTCCAATCAAAATGATGAGAAGACTTTATAAAATATGGGATGGGTTGATAACTTGTCAGTTGCTTTCTAACTCCTAGCTCCAAATGTGGATTAAGGGACATTGGTCCAGCTCAGAAACCAGCCCACACACCTCCACCTGCATTGACACTCTGGGATCTGACATCATCTGGTGCTGGTCACCTATGAGGACAACAGACACATGGGCAGGACTTGTGCACTGCAGGCTAGGTTGCTCTCAAATGCAGGCCCAGCAGTGAGGCAGAGATTGTTAAAGACAATAAAAGTTCAGCCTGGAGAAGAAGAGGCTCAGGGGGGACCTTATTGCTCTCTACAACTACCTGAAAGGAAGTTGTGGCAAGGTGGGGTTGGTCTCTTCTCTTGGGCAGACAGTGACAGAAGAAGGGGACACAGTCTCCAGCTGCACCAGGGGAGGTTTAGGGTGGATGCTAGGAGGAAGTTGTTGGCAGAGAGAGTGATTGGCATTGGAATGGGCTGCCCAGGGAGGTGGTGGAGTCATCACCACTAGAAGTGTTTAAGAGCCTGGGTGTCATGCTTGGTGCCATGGTTTGGTTGATTAGATAATGGTGGGTGATAGAAGCATGGAATCATAGAATCACCTAGGTTGGAAGAGACCTCCAAGATCATCCACTCCAACCTGGCACTGCCTCAGTCAGGCTGTTCTTGAAGACCTCCAGGCACGGTGACTCCAGCACCTCCCTGGGCAGCCCATTCCAATGCCAATCACTCTCTCTGTGATTTTCATCTGAGCTTAAGGAAGATCTTCTTTCCCAAGAGGGTGCCAGAGTCCTGGAGCAGGCTGCCCAGAGAGGTAGTGTTGTCTCTTTCTCCTCCAAAACCTCCTGTTGTGTGTGACCCTGCTTTATCAGGGGGCTTGTACTACATCATCTCCAAAGGTCCCCTCCAACCCCCACCACGCTGGGATGCTGGGATTCTGTGACTGGGAAGAACTTGTTCCTAACATCCAGCCTAGACCTCCCCTGACACAACTTCACACTCTGTCCCCTTGCTCTGTCCTCTTGTCTGCTTGCCTGGCAGAAGAGCCCAACCCCACCTGGCTACAGCCTCCCTTCAGGGAGTTGCAGACAGCAATGAGCTCTGCCCTGAGCCTCCTCTGCTGCAGGCTGCACACCCCCAGCTCCCTCAGCCTCTCCTCACAGGGCTGTGCTCCAGGCCCCTCACCAGCTTCCTTGCCCTTCTCTGGACACCTTCCAGCACCTCAACATCTCTCTTGACTTGAGGAGCCCACAACTGGACACAGCACTCAAGGTGTGGCCTGATCAGTGCTGAGTCCAGGGTCAGAAGAACCTCCCTTGTCCTGCTGCCCACACTGCTCCTGATCCAGGCCAGGATGCCATTGGCTCTGCTGCCCACCTGGGCACACTGCTGCCTCATCTTCAGCTCCTATCTCCCAGCACCCCCAGGTCCCTCTCTGCCTGGCTGCTCTCAGCCACTCTGTCCCCAGCCTGTAGTGCTGCTTGGGGTTGTTGTGGCCAAAGTGCAGGACTCTGCCCTTGGCCTTGCTCAATCTCACCCCATTGGTCTCTGCCCACCCATCCAGGATCTCTGGAGATCACCTAATCCAACCCCCATGATACAGCAGGGTCATCCAGAGCTGGCTGCTGAGGAACACATCCAGGCAGGTTTGGAATCTGTTCAGAGAAGGAGAATCCACAACCTCTCTGAGCAGTCTCTTCCAGGACTCTGTCATCCTCTCCCAAGATGGACATTTGGAAGTTTTCCTTCATGTTTAAATGGAACTCCCAGGTTTCAGTTAGAGCCAACTGTTCCTTGTCCTGTCATGAAAAGAATCTGGGCTTATCCATGAGCTGAGCTTCAGCTCTTGCTGCTCCAAAGACCAGAGTCTGGAGGGCACAAGGTGCTGCCCCTACACCTTCCTCCCAGCCACATCTCCCTGCTGCTCTTCACAACCCATTGCCACATCTGGCACTGGCCTTGCTAGGAGACAACTATCTAGGAGTGAAGGGATTGGTGGTCACCCAGAAAAGACAAATAAAGTGAGAAATGGCATCATAGTTGCTATGTGCTGAGAAGAGTGGAAGAAGCAAATGAAAGTGAAGGAAGGAACCACCTATCTGATGCTTTGGAGATGCTCATTGTTCCCCAGCCCCTCACCAAGCCCCATGCATCATCTTTTCCAAGCCAAGTGAGCACTGACACACACCACACAGTCCCCTTTCCATCCCTTGGCAGTACTACCTTCACCAGTTGGCTATCCAGGAGCTGGCTTCCCCCAGGAGGAGATGCTGGCAGAGGTCAGCTGAGACAGGAGAGCAGCCAGTGGCGCATCTAGGGTGGAGCATCCATCCCGGGGCCAAGGGCAGAGCTGTGCCCCACGTGGAGGTGGGGACTGAGCAGGGATGGAGACCCCAGGTGAGCCTCCTCTCCGGGCAGAGCAGGGTCTTTGCAGCATTAAACAAGGGCTGTGCCAAACCCTTGGCTGCTCCTGCTGGGCATCCACTGGGTGCAGATGGGCAACTGGTGCTGGCAGAGAGCTGACACCATCCACACATGAATATTGCATGAGGATCTGAGAACCTGAGATGCCAGCACAGGCATCGTGGTGGCAGCCAGAGCCCCGCCTTAGCCAAAGCCTGGGCTTAGCCCGGACCAGAGCTCAGCTGCAGTCCTCTACCACCTGTTTGACTGCTCCCTTCCAAACCAGCAAGCTGCTGGCCTCCTGCAACCCAGTTTGGCAGCAAGGTCAAGACTGGGGTCCTGCAAATGTGAAAGTGAGGGAGTGAATATCCTCACTCTGTTCTCAAACTGGGACAAGCCTCCATGCAACCTGTATTAGAGCCAGAGAATCAGAGAATCAGCTGGATTGGAAGAGAGCTCTAAGCTCAGCCAGTCCAACCTAGCACCCAGCCCTGGCCAAGCAACCAGACCATGGCACTAAGTGCCTCAGCCAGGCTTGGCTTCAACACCTCCAGGCACAGAGACTCCACCACCTCCCTGGGCAGCCCATTCCAATGCCAATCACTCTCTCTGATAACAACTTCCTCCTAACATCCAGCCTAGACCTCCCCTGACACAACTTCACACTCTGTCCCCTTCTTCTCTTGCTGCTTGCCTGGCAGAAGAGCCCAACCCCACCTGGCTACAGCCTCCCTGCAGGGAGTTGGAGACAGCAATGAGGTCAGCCCTGAGCCTCCTCTTCTGCAGGCTGCACACCCCCAGCTCCCTCAGCCTCTCCTCACAGGGCTGTGCTCCAGGCCCCTCACCAGCTTCCTTGCCCTTCTCTGGACATGTTCCAGCACCTCAACATCTCTCTTGAATTGAGGAGCCCAGAACTGGACACAGCACTCAAGGTGTGGCCTGAGCAGTGCTGAGTCCAGGGGCAGAATAACCTCCCTTGTCCTGCTGTTCCTGAGCCAGGCCAGGATGCCATTGGCTCTGCTGCCCACCTGGGCACACTGCTGCCTCATCTTCAGCTACTCTCTACCAGCACCCCCAGGTCCCTCTCTGCCTGGCTGCTCTCAGCCACTCTGTCCCCAGCCTGTAGTGCTGCTTGGAGTTGTTGTGGCCAAAGTGCAGAACCCTGCCCTTGACCTTGTTCAATCTCATCCCATTGGCCTCTGCCCACCCATCCAGCCTGGCCAGGTCCCTCTGCAGTGCTCTCCTACCCTCCAACAGCTCCACAGCTGCTCCTAGCTTGGTGTCATCTGCAAACTTACTGCTGCAGGACTCAATCCCCTGGTCCAGATCATCAATAAAGATATTGAACAGGACTGGGCCCAGCAGTGGCAGTTGCCAACTGGATGTGGCACCATTCACCACCACTCTCTGGGCCTGGCCCTCCAGCCAATTCTTGACCCATACCAGAGTCAATCTGTCCAAGCCACGAGCTGCCAGCTTGCCTTGTTTAACTTCATTCCATTGCTTTCAATGCATTGATCAAATTTGTCCAGGTCCCTCTGTAAATCCTCCTTTTGCTCTAAGATCATTCTTCACCTTTTTGTTTCCTTCCAGCAGCTGCAGGAAATCCAGCAGACACACAATTCCTCCAGGGATCATCCCTTGAATAGCAGGAAATCAGGTCGTGCTCATAGGAGACTCAAGCTTTAATTTCAGCAGATCTACTAAGCTGTAGAGCTGGAAGATGCTGCTGCTGCCTGGAGAGAGCTCAGACACAAACTGTCTACCACCCTCTGAAGGGAGGCTGTAGCCAGGTGGGGTTGGTCTCTTCTGCCAGGCAAGCAGCAACAGAAGAAGGGGACAGAGTGTCAAGTTGTGGCAGGGGAGGTCTAGGCTGGATGTTGTTAGGAAGTTGTTGTCAGAGAGAGTGATTGGCATTGGAATGGGCTGCCCAGGGAGGTGGTGGAGTCACTGTCCCTGGAGGTGTTGAAGCCAAGCCTGGCTGAGGCACTTAGTGCCATGGTCTGGTTGCTTGGCCAGGGCTGGGTGCTAGGTTGGAGTGGATGATCTTGGAGGTCTCTTCCAACCTGCTTGATTCTATGATTCTATGGTACAGTATGGATTAATCACAGAATGGTAGGGATTGGAAGTGACCTCTGGAGATGATCTAGTCCAAACCCTCTGCCAGAGCAGGTTCAGCTAAAGCAGGTGGTACAGGATGATGCTCAAGTGCTTTTGGAATGACTCTAGAGAAGAAGACCCCCACCACCTCTCTGGGGCACTTCAAGGCAAGGTTGGACGTGGCACTTGGTGCCATGGTCTAGCCTTGAGCTCTGTGGTAAAGGGTTGAACTTGATGATCTGTGAGGTCTCTTCCAACCCTGATGATACTGTGTGAACCTGGTCCAGTGCTCTACTGCCCTCCTCATCTTCAGGTGGAACATCCTGTGCTCAAGTTTGTGCCCATTACTTCAATGCAAGTGGCTGAGGATAGAAGAAAATCAGGAGCTGAAGGATTTTGTCTACATGTGTGAGGTAGCAGCCAGACCTGTGGGCACAGGAGCTGTAGAGCTGCTGCTAGGTCCCATTGCCCCAGTCCCAAGCTGATAGCCTGCACCTAGACTTTTGCCCTCACTCAGCCCTGACCAGTCTGTCCATGGCCAAGCTGTAGAACTGTCCCCCCCCCACCCAGGCAAAGTTCCTCCCAAGCTGATGGGAGCCTTATTAGGACCCCCCAGTTCCCTTTCAGTATTGCCAGGGATCACTGCAAGCCTTTTACATTTGGGTTTTGCTGTAGTTAAATATTCCCTGCAGGCTCTGAGGCTTCAGGCCACACATTCAAGACAGCCAAAATCCTCCAGGGCTGACAGGCACAGCTTTAGAGAAAGGAAGAGCAAATCATGGATGGGATCAAACACAGCATGAGCTAGGAAAGCTGGAAGCAAGGTGGAGAAGGGGCAGGGAGAGCAAACCTACTTGTGCTCCTTTGTCTTCTCTTTGCCTTTGCTGGAGCTGGTGGCCATGCAGCAAGAGAACAAAAAGCAAAGAAGCTTCAGTGCACTTCAAGTGTTTCAGATCAGACCATAACACCAGAAGAGGCTCTTCTTCCCTTGTAGCTTCCCTGCTCCTCATAAAGGCTTCAAATGTGCACACTTGCAGCCCAGAAAGCCAAGCAGAGCCTGGGCTGCAGCAGCAGAAGTGTGGCCAGCAGGGCCAGGGAGGTGATTCTCCCCCTCTGCTGTGCTCTGCTGAGACCCCACCTGGAGTACTGCATCCAGCTCTGGAGCCTCTATTCCAAGAAGGCTGTGAAGATGCTGGAGTGTGTCCAGAGCAGGGCCAGGAGGATGCTGAGAGGGCTGCAGCAGCTCTGCTGTGAGCACAGACTGAAAGAGTTGGGGCTGTGCAGTCTGGAGGAGAGGAGGCTCCCAGGTGACCTTCTTGTGGCTTTCCAGGATCTGAAGGGGGCTACAAAAAATCTGGGGAGGGACTTCTGAGGCTGTGAGGGAGTGGCAGGAGTGGGGGGAATGGAGCAAATCTGGAGGTGGGGAGCTTGAGAGTGGAGGTGAGGAGGAAGTTGTTGAGCATGAGAGTGGTGAGAGGCTGGACTGGGTTGCCCAGGGAGGTGGTTGAGGCCCCATGGCTGGAGGTGTTTGAGGCCAGGCTGTGTGAGGCTGTGTGCAGGCTGCTCTAGGGTAGGGTGTCCCTGGGCATGGCAGGGGGGTTGGAACTGGCTGATCCTTGTGGTGCCTTCCAACCCTGACTGATTCTACTATTCTATGATCCCTGGGCTATGGTCGTGGGCAGCCTTTGCTCAGTAGGGCTGACCCCAAGCTCCCCTGTCCTGCTCACATCTGTGGTTTACATTAGTGGATAACATCTCTGCATAACCCCCTTGTAGGCTGGAAGGGCTAAGGGGAACCACAACTCCCTGTGTGAGGAGGTGGAGGTGATGGATGAGGAGTAAAGCAGGCAGAGCTGTCCTCCTGCCCTGGCACCTCATGGGAAACAACAGCTCCTCACCTCCCTGTTTCATTTTGCACACCTCTGCTCCCTGGCTTTTCATAGAATCATAGAATCAACCAGGTTGGAAGAGACCTCCAAGATCACCCAGCCCTAACCAATCAACTAGACCATGGCACTAAGTGCCTCATCCAGTCTTTTCTTGAAGACCCCCAGGGACGGTGCCTCCACCACCTCCCTGGGCAGCCCATTCCAATTCAAACCTCTTTTCCTTCTCTCATGTTTCTGACACACCTTTATTTGTGTCCTACCTCCCTGTTTTCCTCCCCTGGTCACTCTTTCTTCCCTGGCTAATCTCCCCCATCAGCAAAGTCATAGAATCAACCAGGTTGGAAGAGACCTCCAAGCTCAGCCAGTCCAACCTAGCACCCAGCCCTGCCCAAGCCACCAGACCATGGCACTAAGTGCCTCAGCCAGGCTTGGCTTCAACACCTCCAGGCACAGCAACTCCACCACCTCCCTGGGCAGCCCATTCCAATGCCAATCACTCTCTCTGACAACAACTTCCTAACAACATCCAGCCTAGACCTCCCCTGGCACAACCTGAGACTGTGTCCCCTTCTGTTGCTGCTTGCCTGGAGGAGCAAGTGGGGAGGAACAAAGAAGCAATTAACTGCTTCTGGAAAGTAATGAGGAGGGCTGGGCTTTAATTACAGCTCCTTACTCCATTTCACCCCATGGTGATGGCTCTGTTGGGCTGAGCAGGAGGCTGGGTTCATAGCAAGGACTTCTATTTGCTTAGGCTGCTGGAAAACCACCCAGGAAAAGAAGTATTTTCATAGAGCCATGGAATTAGAGACTGGTTTAGGTGGGAAGAGACCTTTCAAGGTCATCTACTCCAGCCACTCTGCAGTCAGCAGGGACATCTTCAACTCGAGCAGGTCACTCAGAGCCCTGTCCAACCTGACCTGGAATGGTTCCAGGTGTGGCACTTCTACCACCTCTCTGGGCAACCTGGGCTAAGTGTCTCACCATCCTCACTGTAAAATAATGTCTCCCTCCTGCCTAGTCAGAATCTCTCCTCTTTCAGTTTAAAACCATCAGCCCTTGTCCTGTCATAACAAGCCCTCCTAAGAAGTCTGTCCTCAGCTTTCCTCTTGGCTGCTTTTAAGTTCACTTTTGTTTGGTGTGTTGCTGGGTGGGTTTTAGAGAGGTGAAGCCCAGCTCCAGCACAAGACAGGACAGGATTTAGCTCTGGATCAGTCTGGGAAGAGCAGAGTCCTCCCATCCAGCCCAGCATGGACAGGGATGAGAACCTGGGTTGGAAAATAGCTAAGGAAACTCAACCAGAAGCTGCTTCTGAGACAAGCAGCTCTGCTCTCTCCCTGCACTGATGCTTCCTTTGACAGCAGACCAGCAGAAGTTGTTCCCTTGCCAGCTGAGCTGATCACAGGAGCAAGCAACCACCAGTGCCAGCAGCCCAGCTGGGTCATCTGCATTGTAAAAGCTGCCCTAGTGTCTGTGCCCAGTGCAGTGAGAGGGTTTAAATCGCTGTGCTTTCTCCTGCAGCCCTGCCGTGTGGCCTGAGCTCCCTGCAAAGCCCTGGCCCTTTGCCAGCTCATCCTGAGCTTGGCTGCTTTGGCTGGCTCTGAACACAAAAGACCTTTGCATTGCTGCAGAGATGAGAATCCACATCTCTCTGAGTGACTCGCTGCTGCCAGCAAGACCTTTCTGTGCCACGAGCAGGGCAACAGGATAGGGAACAACATCCTTGGGTGAGATGGGCCAGGGCAGTGCCTGAGCCTGCATCACAGAAATGCTTTGGCTGGAAAAGACCTCTAAGATCATTGAGTGCAGCACTGCCAGGTCAACACTAAACCATGTCCCTCAGCATCACAGCTCCATGGCTTTTCAACCCCTCCAGGCATGCAGATCACTCCACTGCCCTGGGCAGCCTCTTCCAGGTCTGGGCAACATTTGCTGTGGAAGTTTTCCAGAGTGGAGGTGAGGAGGAAGTTGTTGAGCAGGAGAGTGGTGAGAGGCTGGAATGGGTTGCCCAGGGAGGTGGTTGAGGCCCCATGGCTGGAGGTGTTTGAGGCCAGGCTGTGTGAGGCTGTGTGCAGCCTGCTCTAGGGTAGGGTGTCCCTGGGCATGGCAGGGGGGTTGGGACTGGCTGCTCCTTGTGGTCCCTTCCAACCCTGACTGATTCTATGAGTCTATGAAGAAATTGATCCTCATGTCCAACCTAAACTGCCCTGGCACAACTTGAGGACATTTTCCCTTGTCCTATTGCTTGCTCTTTGGGAGATGAAACCAACCTCCACCTTAGTCCCAGTCTCACTTCAGGGAGTTGTAGAGAACAAGAAGGTCTGCCCTTAGCCTCCCTTCCTCCAGGCCACTCCTCACAAGACCTGTGCTCTGGACCCTTTACCAACCTTGTTGTTCTTCTAGGGACACACACCAGCACTTCAGTGTCCTTCCTGAAGAGAAAGTCCCCCCCAAACTGAACCCAATATTTCAGGTGGGGTTGTGCCAGTGCCCACTACAGGGGGACAAGCCCTGCCTTAGTCCTGCTGGCCTCACTGCTGCTGATCCAAGGCAGGATGCTCTTGGCCCTCTTGGCCAGCTGGGCACAGGCTGGTTCATCTTCAGCTGGTTGTCAAACAACACCCCAGCTGCTTTCCTTTCCCTCTTCATCTCACCAGGCTGAATGTGTCCTTGAGGAGAGATGCAAGAACATTGCTGTGGCTGCCCTTGCTCAGAGCGTGGCCCTCCTCCTGTGTCTCTCTGCTCTCCAAAGCATGGTGCTGCTGGTCCTAGGCACTCAGAGCCTGGGTGAATGAGCAGACCTTCTCCAAGGGTCTGCTGGAGCAACTAACACCAGATAATTCTTTCTCCCTCACTTCCTTTACCTGTTGCCCCTTCCAACCCTTACTGCCTAAGTTGCCTCTTGCCCCTTCCAACCCTTGCTGCCTAAGTTGCCTCTTGCCCCTTCCAACCCTTACTGCCTAAGTTGTCTCTTGCCCCTTCCAACCCTTGCTGCCTAAGTTGCCTCTTGCCCCTTCCAACCCTTGCTGCCTAGGTTGCCTCTTGCCCCTTCCAACCCTTACTGCCTAAGTTGCCTCTTGCCCCTTCCAACCCTTGCTGCCTAAGTTGCCTCTTGCCCCTTCCAACCCTTACTGCCTAAGTTGCCTCTTGCCCCTTCCAACCCTTGCTGCCTAAGTTGTCTCTTGCCCCTTCCAACCCTTACTGCCTAAGTCACCTCTCTGACTGTAGGCAGCCATGGTTTGGGCTCTGTGTGCCTGAATAGGCCACAGATGTCCCATTAGTAGCACCACACAACCATAGAATGGGTTGAAAGAGACCTTAAAGATCATAGAATCATAGAATCAACCAGGTTGGAAGAGACCTCCAAGATCATCCAGTCCAACCTAGCACCCAGCCCTATCCAGTCAACTAGTTCAAAGCACTCCAACCTCCACCAGAGGATTCTCATTTTATACCTTCAAACCTCTTGATCTTAGGACTCTGACTAGCACAGATGAACTTGTGGTCAGGCTCTTCAGCCTTTCCAGGGGGTTGTGAAGGGCTAGAGGCTGGAGGTGGAATGTGAGTCTGGGCCCAAACAGGGATGGGGAGAACTGGGGTACCTGAATGGCATCATGAGGTGTCTTTTCTCTTTCCCCTTAGCTCTGCAATCACAAAGATCAGTTCATTCAGAGGTGATTCATCCTGCCACAGCAACAAAGACCTTCTGCCCACCTTCTCCCCCTCACAACATGCACCAAGCAATAACCCAAAGCCAACTCACACAGCATGCCAGAGGGAGAGCTTGTTGTAAGACTTCCAAACCCACTGGCTTCCAATGAATGGGGTACAGAGATAGTGACAGTAGTGGTGGTGCTGGAATGGGGAGGGAGGACACAGTCCATGGACAGGATGGGACAACTGACAGAAGTAGATGGATCACACTGGGCTGGCTGGTGTGATGGACGGATGGATGGATGGATGGATGGATGGATGGATGGATGAGTGGATGGTTACATGGATGGGTGAATGGATGGATGAGTGGATGGATGAGTGGATGGGTGGTTGGATGAATGGTTGGATGGATGGATAAGTGGATGGGTGGTTGGATGGATGAGTGGTTGGATGAGTGGATGGTTGGATGGATGAGTGGATGGTTGCATGCATGGATGGATGAATGGATGGGTGGTTGGATGAATGGTTGGATGGATGGGTAAGTGGATGGGTGGTTGGATGTATGAGCAGATGGTTGGATGGATGGAGTGGATGGATGGATGGATGAGTGGTTGGATGAGTGGATGGGTGGTTGGATGGATGGATGGATGAGTGGATGGTTGGATGAATGGTTGGGTGGATGAGTGGTTGGATAGTTGGATGGATGACTGGATAAGTGGTTGGATGAGTGGGAGGTTGCATGGATGGATAAGTGGGTGGATGGTTGGATGGGTGGTTGGATGAATGGATGGATGAGTGGATGGTTGCATAGATGGATGAATGGATGAGTGAATGGGTGGTTGGATGAATGAGTGGATGGTTGCATGCATGGATGGATGAATGGATGGGTGGTTGGATGAATGGTTGGGTGGATGAGTGGTTGGATAGTTGGATGGATGACTGGATAAGTGGTTGGATGAGTGGGAGGTTGCATGGATGGATGAGTGGGTGGATGGTTGGATGGGTGGTTGGATGAATGGATGGATGAGTGGATGGTTGCATAGATGGATGAATGGATGAGTGAATGGGTGGTTGGATGAATGGTTGGATGAGTGGTTGGATGAGTGGGAGGTTGCACGGATGGATGAGTGGATGGGTGGTTGGATAGATGAGTGGATGAATGGATGGATGGATGGTTGTTTGGGTGGCTAGATGAGTGCATGGTGGGATGGATAGATGGGTGTATGGTTGTTTGGATGGATGGTGAGAATATCAGTGAGGAGTAGAAAGAAATGAAATGGATGTATACATAGCTTCATACTCAGGTGTTTTGATGGAAAGATGGACAGATTGGTAGATGATGATATCTGCATTGGGGTGAGTGGATAGGTGGAGGGGATGGATGAGTGAGTTGGTAGGCAGACACACAAATATTTTCCTCAGAGCTCCTTTGCAAGGCCCCTGAGTAGAAAAATGAGTAGAAGGTTGTTGTTGCATGTGGGCTGAATACAAAGAAACCTGCTCTTTGTCAATGAAGGGATGGGATAGATACAAGAAAGCTCTGCCCCACATTGAGAAGAGGGTAGGAAGCAGTTAGGACCTTTCCCTGGGCCCAAATGCCATGCAGAGTTTGGTAGGTTGACATGTGTGTCACACCCATGCACACACCATGCCCAAAGGGCCTGAGGGGAGCAGGGGTACTCAGGAAGCAGGGGGACCATGCCCAGTACCTGTCATCTTCAGGGTCTTCACTGTGTGGAAGAGATACAGCCAGGAGGATGAGTGTGTGGAAGAAGCAACCCCACCCAAGCAGGCATACCCTCCCACATCCCATGGGAGCCAGCCAGGACAGAGGAAGGGGCTAATGGCTACCACCCCTGGACTGGGAAGCTCCTCCTGGGCTGACACTGAGAAGGTTCGTTCAGGGCAACACACAACAGAGGGGAAAGTCCCACTCTGGCCTTGGCCAACACTACATAGTGAGGTATTGAGGAGACATTGCTCCACACATCTTTGCAGCCACCCAGGTCCTGTTGGCAAGCACCTTCCTGCAGGCTTCTTCTGCACCTTCCTCTCAGGTACTGAGCAGGAGCAGTGAAGAATAGACTTAAAGAGATGGGTTGGGGCTGGGATCATTGTCTTGGATTAAACCCATGAATTTACTTCTACAGATGTAGTCCTCTTGATGGCAGCTTTGGGAGTCCTACAGATGGGGCAATCATCATCACACTCTCATGGAACTGTAGAATTAGGTTGGAAGGAAACTTAACTACCATCTAGTTCTAACCCTCACGGGTAGAGACACCTTCCTCGAGACCAGATGTGGCCTCACTGTAGAGGAACCACAAGATCTGCTTCTCCTTTACAATGAACATGAAGGAGGTTTGCAGGTGCAGATGGGTGGAAAAGCTCCTGGAGCACAGGAGTGGTGATGCTGCCACACAACCCTTCCTCCTTTGCAGGTTTCAGCTCCACTGTTGCCCTGCACCTGCAGAGAGGCGCTGTGAAGCTGGTGCATGAAGAGCTGGCTTCACCCAGGTCTGGACTCTGCTCTTCACACCCTATTCATCAAGTGTGACTGTGATGAGCTGGAATGAGAGCAACCCACCCCCAAAACCCAACATCCCACCAGTCATGATATTTTGATACCTTGCTACTGCCTTGTATCCATCATTAAACTTAGTCCTGAGTGAGGCACCAAAGAGAAAGAGAGAGAAAAAACAAACAAACCAATGTCAGGCTTCTTGAAGCAGCCCTCCAGCAGCAAGGCAACCATTGCCCTGGTGAGTGCAGGCACATCCCTTCCAAGAAGGGGGTAATGGTGTGTCACACCACTGCAGAGTGCTCCAAGACAGCTCATGGGTGGTGACTTCAGGTGTGTGCACTCAGGTTCGTGTGTGCACACTGAGTTCACACCCAGAGCGAGCAGGTTGGTGGCAAAACCACTTCTTCACATGAGGCACAAGACCTGTCAGCATCCATTGCTTCTAATACACCTGCAAGATGTTCTACAGTGGGACAGTTTGGGGTCAGTCTTGATAACAGGGGGTAACAGCATCCAGGAAACACCTCAAGCTGCTGAAGGGTCTGCCTTGGGACTCACAACAGCACCCCCCAAGGCCATCACTTTGAACATCTTTTCCGTCTCCTTTTCTTGCTTTTTAGGGTTTTGGATTCTTTAAGGGTACCTTGGAGGGGTTGCAAAAAGGATGGGGGTGGAAAACTTGACAGGGGCTGGTAGTCTTGGGAAGATCATTTCACTTCTTTTTGGCTCAGGATGAAGGATCCCAGAATTCCCTGGTTATGCTGATAGAGGCACTGATTGGGTGTGTGACATCCCTAAGATATGTCCCCGAATGTCATGTTTGATGTAGCAATTTTAGACCCTCCTCACTACTTGGGCATGAAGGTGGTGCAATGCCTCTATCACTCTTCCACTACAATCAAGGATGGAGACTCCCACCCAAAGTCTGAGTCAGCTCTCCCTTTCCTTTGACTATAGGGCAACATAGGAAGATCATAGGAAGAACCTAGAGCCATGAAGGATGGTGCTAATATGGACCTTGTACCACCACCCTCCACTAATTCCTGCTTCTCTATAAGCACAGCAGCTCTGGAATATCATCCATGAGCAGCATCCTTGGCACTAGCCAAGGAAACATATCTGCACCACTGACCCATGCAGGCAGACTCCTGAGGTGTCCAGGCCTTTCAAAAGCAGAGGGTCTTGCCTTTCCCAGACTCCTGCCATGAAGGTTTTCAACCCCTGTCCTGGCAGGCTAATAGGCCTATCAGATGTCCTGGCTTGCCCCACCCTTCTGCTGATGGGGGAAACAAGGGCAGGAGGAAAACAAAGGCTTGGGCCATTATGTCCCCTCCCAAAGTGATAAACAGATACCTACAGGTGGGTAGGTACTTGTGGGTGTCTTGCCCAAACAAGGGTGAGCAAGCCCTGGGCTCACCTAACATGGTCAGTTGTGCAGATGCCAGTTTGGTTGGTGAAACTCTGTGGCCAAAGGAGCCTCTGCACTGGGGCAAGTCATAGAAACAGAGCTAAGCTGCAAGCAGTTGAGCTGCTTCTGCTGCTGCCTCTGCCTCACAGAGCTGCCTCTGCCTCAGGTAGAATCATAGAATCATAGACTCAATCAGGTTGGAAGAGACCTCCAAAATCATCCAGTCCAACCTAGCACCCAGCCCTGGCCAAGCAACCAGACCATGGCACTAAGTGCCTCATCCAGGCTTTTCTTGAGAGGTAGAGCTGCCCCTGCCTCACTGCTCTTGGACAACCTGTTCTGCTCTGCCTCATGCTTCAGATCAGCTTAGCCCTGATCTTTTGGGCTTGAACTACCTGGAAACTTAAAGTTTGCCTCAAGTTTCCCAGGAGAAGGCATTGAAGTGCCTCACACCATGGCAAGCAGTGCCACTGCCATGGTGCTCTCTGCACAGCTGCAAGAGATGCTGCCTGCACCTCTGCAAACCTCCGTGCCAAGAGGAACCAGGATCAGGTCAGAGATCCTCTGCCTCTTTCCCAGCACCCTGGGAAGATCTGGAAGCCTCTCAAGGGCTGAGCAGTTCCAACACTGCCACAGAGGAGCCAGGGACTATCTGGAAGTTTCTACTCCATGGCAGTGAGCAGCACAGATGTTCCCTAGGGCTCCAGGCTGCCTTTTATTTGTAAGTGAGGCAAAGGCATTTTGTGGCCAAACCTTTTCCAATTCTTCTGAGCCTCCTAAATGAATGAATTGCCCAAAAGCATCCTTGGGAAGATTCTCCTGACTGAATTAGAGCCCAAAGGTAACTCATTTGTATAGAGCTGTGGGCAAGGGCTTGCCTGAAATAAAATGAACTACATCTTTTCTCCTTCCTGCCTCCTTAATTGCCACGACTAAATCAACCCCACATCAAATTCAACCCCAGCACTTGGCAATGACCCCAGCTTTGGAGCAAGTGACCTGTGGGTCTAATTAGAGGCAAAGGGAGAGCTGAGCTCAATCAGACCTGGCTTGGATCCGCTGGGCACGCGTGAGGAAAGGCAGCATCAATAATTCACCATCACCAGATTGCTTTCGGCCCCAGAGCTCTGTCCTGCCCATCAATATTTCAAGGCCAACAGCTATCAGGTGATGCTCTCTGGGATCTCAGTTTCAAGGTGGTCAGGAGCCATGGTGTGCACAGCCTGAACCCATCCAAACTTTGAGAGTCCAGGCAGGGTCTTCAAGCTCATGAACCACCTCTGAAAGTGCCAATCTCTCTTCACTGGCTGCAGAAGGAATCTAAGGATATGTCTATATTGGTGAACAAATGAACCAAGGCTCCTTCTCTGACCATGACCTATAAGCTGCATTCAGGCTACCTGTTGGGTGTGATCCCTGGTCTATCACATCACAGTCCCTGTGCTATCTCCAGGCTACCTGTTGAGGGTGATCCCTGGTTCATCATATCATAGTCCCTGTGCTATCTCCAGGCTACCTGTTGAGGATGATCCCTGGTCCATCATATCACAGTCCCTGTGCTATCTTCAGGCTACCTGTTGAGGATGATCCCTGGTTCATCATATCACAGTCCCTGTGCTATCTTCAGGCTACCTGTTGAGGATGATCCCTGGTCCATCATACCATAGTCCCTGTGCTATCTTCAGGCTACCTGTTGAGGATGATCCCTGGTCCATCATATCATAGTCCCTGTGCTATCTCCAGGCTACCTGTTGAGGGTGATCCCTGGTCCATCATATCACAGTCCCTGTGCTATCTCCAGGCTACCTGTTGAGGATGATCCCTGGTCTATCATATCATAGTCCCTGTGCTATCTCCGGGCTACCTGTTCAGGGTGATCCCTGGTATATCATATCATATCATATCATATCATATCATATCATATCATATCATATCATATCATATCATAGTTCCCTCTGCTATCTTCAGGCTACCTGTTGAGGGTGATCCCTGGTCCATCATATCACAGTCCCTGTGCTATCATAAACCATCCCAGATGTATCCTGAAACAAAGTCGTGCCAGGGGAAGATGGGAAGATGCTATCCTCTGTGTCCTGGCTTGCTTCATCAGATGGATGCTGTGTAGAGTGAGCAGGTTCCCCCTCACATAAGTCTGGACTTCAGTGACCTGGGCCCTCAAGTTTTAACATTTAAACCTCAGTTAAAGGAAGAACTCTTTGCTGAGAACGTGTCTCAGCACTGCAAAGGCTCAGGGCCACCACCTGAGCAGGTGTGGGTATTTACCTAGTGTGCTGATCTTCTTCTGGATTGTCTCCAAGGCTAGGGCATTTAGAGAGAGAGAAGGGGAAAGCCCAGTGAGATGGATGTAAAGAGCTCTTCCAGAGTTTAAAATACCAGAAAGATTTGCTTCAGTACAGGAAGAACTTCAGAACACAGCAAACCACTCCATGCATGTCTGATGACCCACAAGGACCCTGCACTGGGCTGCTTAGAATCATAGAATCACCCCCAGGTTGGAAGAGACCTCCAGGCTCATCCAGTCCAACCTAGCTCCCAGCCCTGGCCAAGCAACCAGACCATGGCACTAAGTGCCTCAGCCAGGCTTGGCTTCAACACTTCCAGGCACAGCAACTCCACCACCTCCCTGGGCAGCCCATTCCAATGCCAATCACTCTCTGCCAACAACTTCCTCCTAACATCCAGCCTAGACCTCCCCTAACACAACTTCATACTCTGGCTACAGCACTTAGCTGAGACATCTTTAAGGGCAACAAAGCTGGGGAGGGGCCTGGAGCACAGCCCTGTGAGGAGAGGCTGAGGGAGCTGGGGGTGTGCAGCCTGCAGAAGAGGAGGCTCAGGGCAGAGCTCATTGCTGTCTGCAACTCCCTGAAGGGAGGCTGTAGCCAGGTGGGGTTGGGCTCTTCTGCCAGGCAAGCAGAAACAGAAGAAGGGGACACAGTCTCAGGTTGTGCCAGGGGAGGTCTAGGCTGGATGTTGTTAGGAAGTTGTTGTCAGAGAGAGTGATTGGCATTGGAATGGGCTGCCCAGGGAGGTGGTGGAGTTGCTGTGCCTGGAGGTGTTGAAGCCAAGCCTGGCTGAGGCACTTAGTGCCATGGTCTGGTTGCTTGGCCAGGGCTGGGTGCTAGGTTGGACTGGCTGAGCTTAGAGGTCTCTTCCAACCTGGCTGATTCTATGCTCCTATGAACTGGCTGATCCTTGTGGTGCCTTCCAACCCTGACTGATTCTATGATCTATTCCTTGTTGTTGCTGCTGCCTTTCCCCCTTCAAGGTCTGTTTGTTTCCTCCTCTTCTGCATGCCTCCAGGAAAGAGAATCAGAGGAATAACAAATTAATGTTCCTAATGAGCCAAGGGAGGAGGTGAAGATGGATGTGATGGAGCTTGCACTGTCAGAAAGCCTGCAGAAATCCAGGGAGATCTCTGCACTGCCTTCATTTGGATTCAAAACCCCCCACAGAGGAATGCAGGCAATGGAAGCAGTACTTGAAGAGGCAGAACTACAGGAGAAGGAGATGCCAAGAAGACCTCAAGACTAACACCTTTCCCAATGGAGCTCTGTTCAGCCCAAGGTGTTTCTCAGCTGTGCATCCAGCTTGTACTTAGCATCTTCCTCTCCTTTTACTCCCTTCTCCCTCTACTCTGCCCTAGTGAGGCCACATGTGGAGTCCTGGATCCAGTTCTGGGCTCCTCAGTTCAAGACAGACAGGGAACTACTGGAGAGAGTCCTGTGGAGGCTGCAAAGATTTGAGGGGACTGGAGCATCTCTCTGGTGAGGAAAGGCTGAAGAGCTGGGGCTGCTTAGCATGAAGAAGAGGAGGCTGGGAAGGGATCTTCTCATGGCTTGTCAATATCTAAGGGCCAGGAGTCAACAGGACAAGGCCAGACTCCCATGGCAGGGGGGTTGGAACTGGATGATCCTTGTGGTCCCTTCCAACCCTGTCTGATTCTATGACTCTTCTCTGTGTTGCCCAGTGATAGGACAAGGGGCAGTGGGCACAAGTTGAAACCCAAGTTGGAGGTTTCACTTGAACATGAGGAGAAACTTCTTTCCTGTGAGATGGATGGAGGACTCCAAGAGGATTCCCAGAGAGGTTGTGGAATCATGGAGTCATAGAATCAAGCAGGTTGGAAGAGACCTCCAAGCTCAGCCAGTCCAACCTAGCACCCAGCCCTGGCCAAGCAACCAGACCATGGCACTAAGTGCCTCAGCCAGGCTTGGCTTCAACACCTCCAGGCACAGCAACTCCACCACCTCCCTGGGCAGCCCATTCCAATGCCAATCACTCTCTCTGTGATTTCCACCTGAGCTTAAGGAAAAAAATTCTATCCCAAGAGGGTGCCAATGTCCTGGAGCAGGCTGCCCAGAGAGGTTGTGGAGTCTCCTTCTCTTCCAAAACCTCCTGTTGTGTGTGGCCCTGCTTTATCAGGGGGCTTGTACTACATCATCTCCAAAGGTCCCCTCCAACCCCCACCACGCTGGGATGCTGTGACTCTGTGACTGGCTGAGGGCTGCTGTGCCTCCTGACCATGCCTGGAGATTGTTTAGGTCAGTGCTAGGTAGCCAAAACCTCCTCACAGTCTGTTCTAATAACTTGCTTTAGTTTTGGGCACTTCAAGTGCTTTGTCTGGCACTAATTGAGGAGACTTAAACAGAGGTGTTTAGCAGTGGCTGGGAATTCCCATGACAGAGATTCAGTGTCTTCATGCTGGAGAAGCTTGAGGCACTCAGCAACATTCTACATGGGGAGCTGCTGTGTGACATCAGGTGCCTGGAATATCAGTGTGGGGGAGGAACCATGCTCCTGTGTTTTCTGCCATCAGTAGAACCATGGGAGCTGAGGAGTCCCCTTGCAGTGCTCCTTTCCTTGACTGAGCTTTTCCAAAGGGCATCAAGTTGGCCCCTGGGTTTTACCTGAACTTCTCCTCGTTGCAGCTCCTCCCCAATCTCCTCCTGCCATGTGGTGGGGAACAACTCACAGCAGCACACTGCATGAAAAGTCACTGCAAGCAGAAATCAGACCTTCATGCACACCACAAGGAGCTCTTCAGCATGCACTAATCACAACTGATCTCTGGTTCTGGGGACAGCTCTGCCTGATGTGCAGTGTGGGACCTGGAGAAGGAAGGGGGCCTCAAGGTGGTAGAAGCATATATCATAGAATCAACCAGACTGGAAGAGGCCTCCAAGCTCAGCCAGTCCAACCTAGCACCCAGCCCTGGCCAAGCAACCAGACCATGGCACTAAGTGCCTCAGCCAGGCTTGGCTTCAACACCTCCAGGGACAGAGACTCCACCACCTCCCTGGGCAGCCCATTCCAATGCCAATCACTCTCTCTGACAACAACTTCCTAGCAACATCCAAACTAGACCTCCCCTGCCACAACTTGACACTCTGTCCCCTTCTTCTCTTGCTGCTTGCCTGGCAGAAGAGCCCAACCCCACCTGGCTACAGCCTCCCTTCAGGGAGTTGCAGACAGCAATGAGGTCAGCCCTGAGCCTCCTCTTCTGCAGGCTGCACACCCCCAGCTCCCTCAGCCTCTCCTCACAGGGCTGTGCTCCAGGCCCCTCACCACCTTCCTTGCCCTTCTCTGGACACCTTCCAGCACCTCAACATCTCTCTTGAACTGAGGAGCCCAGAACTGGACACAGTAGCCCAAGTTACATCCTCACCACAAGGCCCTTTCTCTATTCTGGATCCCAGCCCCTTCCTGTGCATCTTTTCCATGGATGTTTTTTCCAGCTGCTCCATCACTTCTCCCCTCACAGCTCTCCTACAGCAAGAAATCAGAATCCAGGGGTAATGCTTGTGGGACATCCACAGGGTGAAGTCAGAAGGAACACAGCACTGCAAACTCCACTGCCACCAGCACAAGTGGAGGCTGGCTGGCACCCTACCTTGTGTTGAGGGAACCCTGGCTAAGGGTATCCCCCTCTCCCAGAAGCTCATCTTCACTGTGGTAATACATCTCATCCTCTTCCATCCTGTGAGGGTGGTGACACAACAAACATCAGGGCTTTTCCTGCCTTGCTGTTCACAACAGTAGTGGTGGCAACATGATCAACCCATTCGTGAGTCAGCTCTATGAATGTGGCTGTCCTCATCCTGAAGGATCCATCAGCTGATCATCTCAGATGGCACATTCCCCTGAGATCCAGCCCAGAGCTCATCCAGCTGCCTGCTGCAGAGGATGAAGCAGCCACACAGCATCCCTCACTGCTCTGGTGAGATTAAAGCCATGTCCCCATCATGCTGTTTGCACCTCACACTTCCACCACAGGATCACAGTGTCACAGTGTCACAGTATCATCAGGGTTGGAAGAGACCTCACAGATCATCAAGTCCAACCCTTTACCACAGAGCTCAAGGCTAGACCATGGCACCAAGTGCCACGTCCAACCTTGCATAACATCACAGAATCACAGGAAGAGACCTTTAAGAGCATTGAGTCCAGACCTTAACCCAGTGCTGCCAGGTCACCACTGAACCACACTCCACAGCAACACATGTGCACAGCTTTTCAACCCCTCCCTGAATGGGGACTCCACCACTGCCCTGCACACCCAGTTCCAAGCCCTGACAACCCCTCTGGGGAAGCAGTTGTTCCTCATGTCCAAGCTAAACCTTCTCTGTTCCAACTTGTGGCTGTTTCCTCTTGTCATAGGATCATAGAATCAACTAGGTTGGAAGAGACCTCTAAGCTCAGCCAGTCCAACCTAGCACCCAGCCCTGGCCAAGCAACCAGACCATGGCACTAAGTGCCTCAGCCAGGCTTGGCTTCAACACCTCCAGGCACAGAGACTCCACCACCTCCCTGGGCAGCCCATTCCAATGCCAATCACTCTCTCTGACAACAACTTCCTAACAACATCCAGCCTATATGTTACTTGTCCTGAAACTTGTTCCCTGGGAGAAGAGGCTTAACCCCACCTCACTCCAATCTCCTGTCAGAGATTTGTAGAGAGCAAGAAGGTCTCCTCTCAGCCTCCTTTCCTCTAAGCTAAACAATCCCAAGTCCCTCAGCTGCTCCTCACAAGACTTGAGCTCTAGACACTTCCAAAGCTTTGTTGGCCTTCTCTGGAGATGCTCCAGCAACTCAATATCCTTCTTGGGGGCCCTAAACTGAACACGGTGCTGACTTACATCCCTGAAGTCCATGTGGTCAAGCAGGACACTGATTTCCTCACACAGAGGGCTGACAGACAGTGAGACCCCACCTGGAGTACTGCATCCAGCTCTGGAGCCTCTATTCCAAGAGGGATGTGGAGATGCTGGAGAGTGTCCAGAGAAGGGCCAGGAGGATGCTGAGAGGGCTGCAGCAGCTCTGCTGTGAGCACAGACTGAAAGAGTTGGGGCTGTGCAGGCTGGAGGAGAGGAGGCTCCCAGGTGACCTTCTTGTGGCCTTCCAGGATCTGAAGGGGGCTCCAAAAAAAGCTGGGGAGGGACTTCTGAGGCTGTCAGGGAGTGTCAGGACTGGGGGGAATGGAGCAAAGCTGGAGGTGGGGAGATGGAGAGTGGAGGTGAGGAGGAAGTTGTTGAGCAGGAGAGTGGTGAGAGGCTGGACTGGGTTGCCCAGGGAGGTGGTTGAGGCCCCATGGCTGGAGGTGTTTGAGGCCAGGCTGTGTGAGGCTGTGTGCAGCCTGCTCTAGGGTAGGGTGTCCCTGGGCATGGCAGGGGGGTTGGAACTGGCTGCTCCTTGTGATGCCTTCCAACCCTGACTGAGTCTATGATCCTATGACATCCACTCTGCATGACAGAGTGTGTTTGCTACCCTCCCCTGCCATTCTTCTTCAACACCACAGAATCATCAGATCATGATCTGAGTTGGGAAGAGACCTTTTAGGGCCATCTAGTCCATCCCTGCTGCAGTCAGCAGTGACATCTTCAACTAAAGCACATTGCTCAGAGCCCTGTTTAACCTGAGCTGGAATGGTTCCATAATTTAGGGGACACAGTCTCAAGTTGTGCCAGGGTAGGTCTAGGCTGGATGTTAGGAAGAAGTTCTTCACAGAGAGAGTGATTGGCATTGGAATGGGCTGCCCAGGGAGGTGGTGGAGGCACCGTCCCTGGGGGTCTTCAAGAAAAGACTGGGTGAGGCACTTAGTGCCATGGTCTGGTTGATTGGTTAGGGCTGGGTGCTAAGTTGGACTGGCTGAGCTTGGAGGTCTCCTCCAACCTGGTTGATTCTATGATTCTATGATTCTATGAAATGGGGGGCATCTACTCCCTCTGTCAGCAGCCTGGTCCAGGGTTTCATCACCCTGAATGCAAACAATTCCTTTCCTATACTTAGTCTAAATCTCCCCTCTTTTAGTTTAAAACCACCATCCCTTGTCCTCTCACAACAGCTCCTGCTAAAACCTCTCCCCATCCTTCTCACAGGCTCCTTTAAGTGCTGCCAGGCTGCAGTAAGGTGTCTCTGGAGCTTTCTCTCCTCTAGGCTGAAGCCATTTCAGCATCTTCCCTGTTCAGCCCCATCACACTCTGCTGAGGCAGGGAAGGAAAGGAAAGCTGCACTTCCAATTTCCTTGTAAATTCACTGGTTTCAGCCCAATTCACACAGTTAATTAACTGCCTGGGAGTGATGTGAGCCATTGGAGATATCTTCCCTCAATCTTGCACCATAGGGGAGAGAGAAATTTTGCCCTTATGTGGCCACACTAAAGTGCTAAAGCAAAACAGAAAGCAAACACTGCTGAAGGACTTAATTGCCTCAACCCAGCATGGGGGCTGCATGGCTGCAGCAGCAGCAGCTGCCTGATGTGTGGATGCTGTTCCAAAAGCAGATCAGTCCTGGGGGGATTTGGAATGCCATGTGGATTTGGAAGCCTGAGGGCTGTCTGCCTTTCATCTGCCAGCATTCTGTTAGCCCTCAGACAAGGGTTGTGCACATGCCAGGAGAGAGGTGGGTGACCCAAGGACCCAATTCTGCACTCTGCCTGTCCCACCAGCTGATTGCTTTTAGCAAGTTGAGGACATTGTTGCCTCCACTCTTCCAAATGGAAGAGGCCAATTCCTGTCCCACTCATGAAGTCTCTCTCCTACACCAGCTGATTGCTTTTAGCAAGTTGAGGACTTTGTTGCCTCCACTCTTCCAACTGGACAAGACCAATGCCTGTCCCACTCATGAAGTCTCTCTCCTGTAGCAGCTGATTGCTTTTAGCAAGTTGAGGACATTGTTGCCTCCACTCTTCCAAATGGAAGAGGCCAATTCCTGCCCCACTCATGAAGTCTCTCTCCTGTAGCAGCTGATTGCTTTTAGGAAGTTGAGGACTTTGTTGCCTCCAATCTTCCAACTGGAAGAGGCCAATGCCTGCCCCACTCATGAAGTCTCTGCCTTGTACCAGCTGATTGCTTTTAGCAAGTTGAGGACATTGTTGCCTCCACTCTTCCAACTGAACAAGGTCAATGGGTTCAAGAGCTACTGGGGTGGAGGCTGACAGACAAAATCACTACTGGGGACAACACAACTACATGAACTGTGTAAAGCTGCCTGAAAAATCTTTTATGGACCAAATATCTGTTTCTGAACCAAACACTACAGCACAGGGTTCAGAACACCTATGCTGAGGTAGGCTGTGTGGTCCTGGTCCAGCATCACAGGAGCATTTGTATCCACCATGCCTTAACCTCATGGCTGCATATGAGGTGGTAAAGGGCCTCTTCTTCCCAGCCAGACCTGAGCATGCATATGGCACAGCTCATGGCAGAGCTGGTCCCAGCATGCAGTTCATCCCAAGAGACAACTGACTGTAGCATCCCCAGTCCAGAGACTTCTCCAGCCAGCCCAGACACCAGGCTGGATTTGCAAATGGTTACAGCAGCATGTTATCAAGAAGTGGAAGCATATAGTCCCTGGGCTTGTTTTCATCCAGATTCAGGTCCCATGAGTTGGGAATTGTAGCATGGGTTTGGTTGGAAGAGACCTTTAAGATCTCTTGAGCCATCACTGCCAGGTCACCACTAAACCATGTCCCCCAGCACTGCATCTGCACAGCTTTTAAGCCCCTCCAGGCATGAGGACTCCACCAGGCCCTAACAAACCAGGGCTGTGGTGGAGAACCAGGGGTGTAGTGGAGAACTAAGGGTGTGATGGAGATCCAGGGTGTGGTGGAGAAGCAGGGGTGTAGTGGAGAAGCAGGGATGTGGTGGAGAAGCAGGGATGTAGTGGAGAAGCAGGGGTGTGGTGGAGAAGCAGGGATGTAGTGGAGAACTAAGGGTGTGATGGAGAACCAGGGTGTGGTGGAGAAGCAGGGGTGTGGTGGAGAAGCAGGGGTGTGGTGGAGAAGCAGGGGTGTAGTGGAGAAGCAGGGATGTGGTGGAGAAGCAAGGATGTGGTGGAGAAGCAGGGATGTAGTGGAGAAGCAGGGATGTAGTGGAGAAGCAGGGATGTGGTGAAGCAGGGATGTGGTGGAGAAGCAGGGGTGTGGTGGAGAAGCAGGGATGTAGTGGAGAAGCAAGGATGTGGTGGAGAAGCAGGGGTGTGGTGGAGAAGCAGGGATGTAGTGGAGAAGCAAGGATGTGGTGGAGAAGCAGGGATGTAGTGGAGAAGCAAGGATGTAGTGGAGAAGCAGGGGTGTGGTGGAGAAGCAGGGATGTGGTGGAGAAGCAGGGGTGTGGTGGAGAAGCAGGGATGTAGTGGTGAAGCAGGGGTGTAGTGGAGAAGCAAGGATGTGGTGGAGAAGCAGAGATGTAGTGGAGAAGCAAGGATGTAGTGGAGAAGCAGGGATGTGGTGGAGAAGCAGGGATGTGGTGGAGAAGCAGGGGTGTAGTGGAGAAGCAGGGGTGTGGTGAAGCAGGGATGTAGTGGAGAAGCAGGGATGTGGTGAAGCAGGGATGTAGTGGAGAAGCAGGGGTGTGGTGGAGAAGCAGGGATGTAGTGGAGAAGCAGGGATGTGGTGAAGCAGGGATGTAGTGGAGAAGCAAGGATGTGTTGCTGCATCACAAGACCTGCTGGCACTGGTTGGGGCACACTTAGACCCTATCCTGACTTTGAGCCAGGAAAATGGGCCTTCTGCTAGTCTAGTCATAGCCTTGAGGCCAAGGCAAGCTCTCCCCACCCCTGCTGCCATCACACCTCTCCAAGTGCCCAGCAGCACACTACCTTCTGAAGCTCCTCTCTGCAGACTGCTGGTTGGATTTGCCTGGAGAGATGTCGGAGCCCTGCCGGTGGCCAGAGAGGAGGCTGTCTGTCTCCAGGGGATACCTGCCATCCCCTTCTGAGTGGACACTGGGGGTCTCCAGGAACTCCTTGTCATTCCACGTGCCCACTGTTCCATCCAGAGCATGGTACCGTATCTCTATGGAGATGCTGGTCTGCAACACACGGAGAATCAGAGAATCAGAGAATCATAGGAGCATAGAATCAGAGAATCAAGCAGGTTGGAAGAGACCTCCAAGCTCATCCAGTCCAACCCATCCCCCAGCCCTATCCAATCAACCAGACCATGGCACTAAGTGCCTCAGCCAGGCTTGGCTTCAACACCTCCAGGCACAGAGACTCCACCACCTCCCTGGGCAGCCCATTCCAATGCCAATCACTCTCTCAGTGAAGAACTTCCTCCTCACATCCAGCCTATACTTCCCGGACATGATCAGCCCCTAATGGCAGCATTTAAAGAGAGGAAGGTCCTTCAAAAGCTGGAAGGCAGGAAGAGCAGTTCATAGCATCATAGAATCAAGCAGGTTGGAAGAGACCTCCAAGCTCAGCCAGTCCAACCTAGCACCCAGCCCTGGCCAAGCAACCAGATCATGGAACCAAGTGCCTCATCCAGTCCCCTTCTGAACACCTTCAGGGACAGCTGTTGCATCAGCTGGCTTAATCTCTGAGCCTTACTGACCCCAAAGCCTCTTCTTTCTTAGTGCATGAGGCAGAAGAAGGGCAGGTCTTTGGCTTCAGGAGATGTTCTGACCCAGCTAAGTCATGGTGCTGCAGCCCCCCTCCTGCTCAGGGCTTTGAGCTGCTGGCACGTCTTGGACTGGCCAGACTGGGTATGAGCAACATCAAAAGCCCTGCCCTGATCAGCAAACAAACCTTTTGAGCAGCTGAAGGCACCAGGAGCAGATGCAGCAGTGTCACATTGTTGGGGTTTTGTCTGTGGTGTATCATCTTGCAAAGAATTTGTGCCCTGCTGTTAAGTGCTGGGCTGCCAAACCCCATGGATGCCTTGCTCCTGCCTAGCCCCATCCCATGCTCAAGCAGGGTAAGGATGATGAAGGAGGGAGATCTCTGGGGATGTTTGGATAGATCTTGGATTAGGGAGAGGGTCTCTCAGCAATGGCTATGACAAGCCTGGTTGCTCCTGCCTAGCCCCATTCCATGCTCAGGCAGGGTAAGGATGATGAAGGAGGGAGATCTCTGGGGATGTTTGGATAGATCTTGGATTAGGGAGAGGGTCTCTCAGCAATGGCTATGACAAGCCTGGTTGCTCCTGCCTAGCCCCATTCCATGCTCAGGCAGGGTAAGGATGATGAAGGAGGGAGATCTCTGGGGATGTTTGGATAGATCTTGGATTAGGGAGAGGGTCTCTCAGCAATGGCTATGACAAGCCTGGTTGCTCCTGCCTAGCCCCATCCCATGCTCAGGCAGGGTAAGGATGATGAAGTAGGAAGATCTCTGGGGAGGTTTGGATAGATCTTGGATTAGGGAGGAGGTCCCCCAGCCTGGTTGGGGCTTGGAGATGAGAAGTGATGTGTCAATGTGTCTGCCCAAGCTTGATTCTTCTGGATGAATCAAGTAAGACTGAGGTCCTCTCCCTTCTGTGTACTCAGACCCCACTTACACACCCAATGCAGCACCAGGATGATGCAGCAAATTTTGTGTTGGACCTCCCCAACTTTTCTTATTTGCTCTTAAGGAATTATTTGGATTTAAATCAATTATGGAAGAGCTCTGGCCATACTGTTCCTGATCCAGGCCAGAATGCCATTGGCTCTCCTGCCCACCTGGGCACACTGCTGCCTCATCTTCAGCTACTCTCTAACAGCATCCCCAGGTCTCTCTCTGCCTGGCTACTCTCAGCCACTCTGGTCCCAGCCTGTAGTGCTGCTTGGGGTTGTTGTGGCCAAAGTGCAGAACCCTGCCCTTGGCCTTGTTCAATCTCATCCCATTGGCCTCTGCCCACCCATCCAGCCTGGCAAGGTCCCTCTGCAGGGACCCTCCAACAGCTCCACACCTGCTTTAGCTTGGTGTCATCTACAAACTTACTGATGCTGGACTCAATGCCCTTGTCCAGATCATCAATAAAGATATTGAAGAGGACTGTGCCCAGCACTGGTACTTGGAGCACACCACCAGTGCCAGCTGCCAACTGGATCACAGTATCACAGTATCACCCTCCAGCCACTTCTTGAACCTTGTCTTGCTAGCACCACATGAAAGGAGGTTGGAGTGAATTTGGGCTCAGTTTCCTCTCTCAAGGAACAAGTGATAGGACAGATGAAATGGTTTTAGTTTGCAAAAGGGGAGGTTTAGGTTGGACTTTAGGAACAGTTTCTTCATGGAAAGCATTGGCAAGGCCTGGAACAGGCTGTCCAGGGCAGTAGTGGGATTTCATCCCTGGAGGGGTTTAAGAGAGAGAGACAGAGAAGGCTCAGAGGTGACCTCATTGCTGTCTGCAACTCCCTGAAGGGAGGCTGTAGCCAGGTGGGGTTGGGCTCTTCTGCCAGGCAAGCAGCAACAGAAGAAGGGGACAGAGTGTCAAGCTGTGGCAGGGGAGGTCTAGGCTGGATGTTAGGAGGAAGTTGTTGTCAGAGAGAGTGATTGGCATTGGAATGGGCTGCCCAGGGAGGTGGTGGAGTTGCTGTGCCTGGAGGTGTTGAAGCCAAGCCTGGATGAGGCACTTAGTGCCATGGTCTGGTTGGTTGGGCAGGGCTGGGTGCTAGGTTGGACTGGATGAGCTTGGAGGTCTCTTCCAACCTGCTTGATTCTATGATTCTATGTTTATGATGCATCTCCTAGCTTGCCTGTCAAAGGGATAAGGAAAGGCTGGAAAAGAAGATGTGGCCTGGCAGGATTCTGTGCATTGAGTGACTGACAGCAAAAGAGTGACTCAGACCCAGCTGGAAGCTGCTCTGTGGGGAAAGGCTTTGACTGATTTTCTTCTTCATTTGGCACCATACAGATCTGAGTCTAACAAATTGATCTGCCATGCTGTGGTGACTCCAGTGAGCTGCTTCCAAGGCTTTTAAAAGGCAAATGCAGAAAGGGAGACAAAGATCAAGGTCAGAGCATAAATTTGTCACTTTTTTTTTTCAAACCACTTCAATGCTGCTGTGAAACATTTGGTTGTGAAATCAGAAGGGAGCCCTGCCATGTGAATAAAGGCTGAGAGAGATGGGTTTGCTCAGCATTGAGAGGAGAAAGGCCCAGAGAGTGGTGGTGAATGGTGCCACATCCAGTTGGCAGCTGGCACTGGTGGTGTGCTCTAAGGATCAGTGCTGGGCACAGTCCTGTTCAATATCTTTATTGATGATCTGGAGCAGGGGATTGAGTCCAGCAGCAGTAAGTTTGTAGATGACACCAAACTAGGAGCAGCTGCAGATCTGTTGGAGGGCAGGAGAGCCCTGTAGAGGAACCTTGCCAGGCTGGATGGGTGGGCAGAGGCCAATGGGATGAGATTGAACAAGGCCAAGGGCAGAGTTCTGCACTTTGGCCACAATAACCCCAAGCAGTGCTACAGGCTGGGGACAGAGTGGCTGAGAGCAGCCAGGCAGAGAGGGACCTGGGGATGCTGGTAGAGAGTAGCAGAAGATGAGGCAGCAGTGTGCCCAGGTGGGCAGCAGAGCCAATGGCATCCTGGGCTGGCTCAGGAGCAGTGTGGGCAGCAGGACAAGGGAAGTTCTTCTGCCCCTGGACTCAGCACTGCTCAGGCCACCCCTTGAGTACTGTGTCCAGTTCTGGGCCCCTCAATTCAAGAGAGATGTTGAAGTGCTGGAAGGTGTCCAGAGAAGGGCAAGGAAGCTGGTGAGGGGCCTGGAGCACAGCCCTGTGAAGAGAAGCTGAGGGAGCTGGGGGTGTGCAGCCTGCAGAAGAGGAGGCTCAGGGCTGACCTCATTGCTGTCTGCAACTCCCTGAAGGGAGGCTGTAGCCAGGTGGGGTTGGGCTCTTCTGCCAGGCAAGCAGCAAGAGAAGAAGGGGACAGAGTGTCAAGTTGTGCCAGGGGAGGTCTTGGCTGGATGTTAGGATGAAGTTGTTGTCAGAGAGAGTGATTGGCATTGGAATGGGCTGCCCAGGGAGGTGGTGGAGTCTCTGTGCCTGGAGGTGTTGAAGCCAAGCCTGGCTGAGGCACTTAGTGCCATGGTCTGGTTACTTGGATAGGGCTGGGTGCTAGGTTGGACTGGATGAGCTTGCTGAGTAGAGGGGCAAATAGCCTCCCTTGTCCTACTGGCCACACTCTTCCTGACCCAGGCCAGGATGCCACTGGCTCTCTTGGCCTCCCTTTATGCCCCAGGAGAGTCACAGGATGGTAAGGGCTGGAAGTGACCTCCAGACATCACCTAGTCCAACTCCCCAGCTAAAGCAGCTTCAGTTAGATCAGGCTTCATCTCCAGGCTGGTTTTGAAAGTCTCCATAAAAGGAGATTCCACAACTTCTCTGGGCAGCCTGATCCATAGATGTCACCTCCTGCCTGCTCCTCATGAAGCCACTCTTCTCCTCATCACTAATTGCTTGCCAGAGGCTCCCATGTAATTGCTCTTTTATGCTGAGTGCAGGAAGCAGCTTGTGGAAGAGTAAGGGAGGAGAGGAGGGTGAGGCTTTGTTTTTTAATTAAAACACCACGGGTTTGCTAGCAGAGAAGCTCAGAAGCAACTGTTTCCAAGTCTGCTCTGCAACTCAGTTTCCATGGGAAACAGCCCTCATGAGATGCATCAACCAGATGGAAACGCACAGAGCCACACAGCAGCTGCTCTGCTGAGAGGCAGCTCCTCCCTGCTGCCAGGGGCTCTGGATGAGGGCTGCAGACCCAGGCAGAGGGAGACTTATTCTGATTTTTCTCAGAAGAGCATGAAGAATCATTGAAACACAGAATGGTTTGAGTGGGAAGTGACCTTTATTGGTCCCTGCTTCCACCAGAGCAGGCTGCTCAGAGCCCCATTCAGCCTGACCTAGAATGGTTCCTGGGATGGAATCACAGAGTCAGAATCAGCCAGGTTGGAAGAGAGCTCCAAGCTCAGCCAGTCCAACCTAGCACCCAGCCCTGCCCAAGCAACCAGACCATGGCACTAAGTGCCTCAGACAGGCTTTTCTTGAACACCTCCAGGGATGGTGCCTCCACCACCTCCCTGGGCAGCCCATTCCAATGAGAATCATCTAACACTCCCCTGGGCAAGCAGGACCAGTGTCTCAGCACCACCAATGTAAACAATTTCTTCCTTCTCTCTAGTCTAAATCTCTCCTCTTTCAGTTTAAAACCACCCCCCCTTGTCCTGCCACAACAGGCCCTGCTAAAGGAGAAAGTTCTTCCCTGAGAGAGTCATTGGGCACTGGAATGGGCTGCCCGGGGAGGTGGTGGAGTCGCCGTCCCTGGAGCTGTTCAAGGCAGGATTGGACGTGGCACTTGGTGCCATGGTCTGGCCTTGAGCTCTGTGGTAAAGGGTTGGACTTGATGATCTGTGAGGTCTCTTCCAACCTTGGTGATACTGTGATACTGTGATACTAAAAAGCCTGTCCCCAAGCTTTCTTGTCAGCCCATTTAAGTACTACAACACTGCAACAATGATGAGATGAGCAACTGATGGCATTGACCTGGGCCTGAGCAAGGCCTCTGACACTGTCCCACACCACATCCTGGGCTCCAGGCTGGTGGCACATGGGTTTGATGGGTGCAGCATGAGATGGACACAGAACTGGCTTGGTGGCTGCACCCAAAGAGTGGCTGCCAATGGCTCCATGGCCAAGGGGAGGCCAGGGACAAGCAGAGTCCCTCAGGGGTCAGTCCTGGCACCAGTCTTGTTCAACATCTCTGTGGGTGCCATGGGCAGAGGCACTGAGTGCAGCCTCAGCAAGTTTGCTGCCCACACCAAGCTGTGTGGTGCAGCAGCCAGGCTGGAGGGCAGGGATCCATCCAGAGGGAGCTGCACAGGCTGCAGAGGTGGGCACAAGCCAAGCTCAGGAGGTTCAACAGGACCAAGTGCAAGGTCCTGCAGCTGGGTGGAGGCAATGCCAAGCAGAAATGCAGGCTGGGCAGTGAGTGTCTGGAGAGCAGCCCTGAGGAGAGGGACTTGGGGGTGCTGCTGGAGGAGAAGCTCAACAGGAGCCAGCAGTGTGCACTTGCAGCCCAGAAAGCCAAGCAGAGCCTGGGCTGCATCAGCAGAAGTGTGGCCAGCAGGGCCAGGGAGGGGATTCTCCCCCTCTGCTGTGCTCTGCTGAGACCCCACCTGGAGTGCTGCATCCAGCTCTGCAGCCTCTATTCCAAGAGGGCTGTGGAGATGCTGGAGTGTGTCCAGAGCAGGGCCAGGAGGATGCTGAGAGGGCTGCAGCAGCTCTGCTGTGAGCACAGACTGAAAGAGTTGGGGCTGTGCAGTCTGGAGCAGAGGAGGCTCCCAGGTGACCTTCTTGTGGCCTTCCAGGGTCTGAAGGGGGCTACAAAAGAGCTGGGGAGGGACTTTTGAGGCTGTGAGGGAGTGGCAGGAGTGGGGGGAATGGAGCAAAGCTGGAGGTGGGGAGATGGAGAGTGGAGGTGAGGAGGAAGTTGTTGAGCAGGAGAGTGGTGAGAGGCTGGAATGGGTTGCCCAGGGAGGTGGTTGAGGCCCCATGGCTGGAGGTGTTTGAGGCCAGGCTGTGTGAGGCTGTGTGCAGCCTGCTCTAGGGTAGGGTGTCCCTAGGCATGGCAGGGGGGTTGGAACTGGCTGCTCCTTGTGGTCCCTTCCAACCCTGCCTGATTCCATGATTCAACGAAGTCTCCCTGAAGCCTTCTCTAGTCTGAACAACCTCAACTCTCTCAGTCTCCTCTCTGTTCCAGAATGGGACTTCAGGCAAGCTGCTGTGCAAGGTATTTCTTAGGTGCTCAAGGGGCAGATAACAGAAGTGGTGAGGTCAGAGACAAACACTGTAGATGCTGAGCATTTCAACCAACCAGTGCCACCTGAAAGAGTCTAAAGCAGGTATAGATGTAGTGCTGAGGGACACAGGTTAGTGGTGACCTGGCTGTACTGAGATAATGGTTGATGATCTTCAGGATCTCTTCCAGCCAGAATTATGCTGAATTGTTTTTTCCATCAAATCTTGCTGCTGCTTCCCTGACCACAGAATCATAGAATCAACCAGGTTGGAAGAGACCTCCAAGCTCAGCCAGTCCAGCCTAGCACCCAGCCCTGGCCAAGCAACCAGACCACAGCACTAAGTGCCTCAGCCAGGCTTTGATCTTATTCTAATACTGAAATAGATTAAAGCTGACACAGGAATGGCTGAGGCAGAACATGATTGCTCAGGTGCTGGAGAGCACTAGGAGCAGAGCTCCACATGACAGCAGGGTCAAACCACCTGCTGAGCATCTCCACAGGCATCTAAGGACCACCTCACCCTGTCTATGTGTAGAATAAACCTGATCCATCCCTGCTTTACCCCCATCTCAATCTTATCACAGCATTCAGAATACTCAACCTTTGCCATGCACTCTCAGGACATTTCTGGCTGCCTGAATCCTTCAGACCAAGTGTAATGGATGAAGGAAAAGCTGAGGACTCAGGGATCCAAGTGCATGACACAGACTTCTCTTTTCCCACAGATCAGTGAAACACAGACAGATGGACCAAGCACCTGCTTCTTCTCTGTGGCCTACCTGAATAGCTGCATTGTTGTCATCTATGAGGGTGTCTGTCACCTCCACCTGCCCTTCCTCCACCACCTGCTGTAGGACCATCCGGAAAGTGCCAATGAGCCTGGGGAACAAGAAACAGCAAAGTCAGGCAAGCTGTGCTGAGCACCCACCAGTATCTGATGAGGAAAGGCTTTGCTGGCCAAGTTGCCCAAGCATCCATCTGTGGATGCTTTTGGGTTGTGGTTTTCTGAAGAGGATGGAGATGTGAGATGCAGGATCAGAACACGAGCAAGGACTCTGTCAGCTGCAGCCAGTGACCCCAGCTCAGTGGAGATGGTGGGTAAAGGAAAAGCCAGGAGATCAGAGAACCAACCAGGTTGGAAGAGACCTCCAAGGTCATCCACTCCAACCTGTCACCCAGCCCTGTCCCATCAACTAGACCATGGCACTAAGTGCCCCATCCAGTCCTTTCTTCAATGCCTCCATGGATGGCAACTCCACCACCTCCTTGGGCAGCCCATTCCAATGCCAATCACTCTCTCTGACAACAACTTCCTAACAACATCCAGACTAGACCTCCCCTGACACAACTTCAGACTGTGTACCCTTCTTCTCTTGCTGCTTGCCTGGCAGAAGAGACCAACCCCACCTGGCTACAGCCTCCCTTCAGGTAGTTGCAGACAGCAATGAGGTCAGCCCTGAGCCTCCTCTTCTGCAGGCTGCACACCCCCAGCTCCCTCAGCCTCTCCTCACAGGGCTGTGCTCCAGGCCCCTTACCACCTTCGTTTGCCCTTCTCTGGAGTGAACCAATTACCCATTGGGATAAGGATGGGAAGAGATTTGGGGAACCACCCATCTTGTACTTCTGGGATGCAACTAGTGGCACACAAAACCAAGGGCATCCTGCATCCTGCAGTTACTTCTCCTCCAGTAAACTGACCAGGACACTGTCCCTCACCTGTCTCCACCAGGACATTGTCAGCACAGGCATGAAGAAGTCACAGGTCAACATGTTCAGCTGACCCCAACCTGATGCCCTAGAGCAGGACAGAGCATCCCTGGAGTGGCAGGGCTGCAAGTGCACACTGCTGGCTCATGTTGAACCGCTCTTAGTAGCTCTTGCCCAGGCTCTCTGCAGCCTGCTGGTCTCACAGCACCACAGGCACTAAAAGCAGCCACGTTTGGTAAATTACAGGTCCAAAGAGCACCACAGAGAGTGGCAAAGCCCAGCACTCTCTAATAGAAATCATCACTTATTTGCCAGCTCATGGCTTGTCAAGGAGTTTTCTGTTCTTCATGTTCTGCTGTCACAGCTGAGGGACTTGCCCATGCAGAGAAAAGCCAGCTGTGAATCAATGAGTGACAGCTCTGGACATGGCAAAAGCTCTGAAACAGCAAATGTGGAGCTGCTTTCCTCCACCTGCCTCATCTATCATCTCCAGCACTGAGATCCCTGACCACAGTCGAGATATTACACAGCACATCAGGAGTGAGCCTGCTGAGCTCTGCTGGCTGAGGCCAGTGAGAAAGCTGCTGCTGATTAAACGACTTCCCCAGGAGCCTTCAGGCATTGCTCACTGTGAGGCTGATTTATTGAGATGAGGTTTCAGAGAGGGAGGCAAGAACCTGCCTGTGCTGCTTGGTGCAACACTGAGCACTCTTCCCCTGTCCCTGCATGACCCAACCACCCAATGCTGCACCTGCATGGGCAACCTGGAGACCCAGGGTAAAGGCAGGGAGAGCAGATTTGCCCTCAGCCAGCCTGAGACACAGCTGAGGAGGGGATTTGTCCTTACAAGCTCTCAAGCCATTGGCTCATGCTTTGAGGCACCCTCTGAAGAGCAGCACACATCTGGGTGGATGAGCAGAGCCTGCTCAGACCTGTTTAGCAATGTGGGGGTTTCACTGGCTTTGGGCTTTGAAGTGATTCTATGACTCTATGATTCTTCTCCTCACATATCAAAGTGGCTGCAGATCTCTTTAGCTCACAGATGAATGGATGCTTCACTAGGTAGGAAACTGCCTGGATGACTGAGCCCAAAGAGTGGTAGCAAATGGAGTTAAACCCAGTTAGTGGCTGGTCACAAGTGGTGTTTCACAGGACTCAGGAGTGGGGTCAGTTCTCTATGAGCATCAGTGATCTGGGCAAGGGGATTGAATGATTATGGTAGAGTCCTGAGGAGGGCCACAAATATGTTCATAGAATCATAGAATCAAGCAGGTTGGAAGAGACCTCCAAGCTCATCCAATCCAACCTAGCACCCAGCCCTGGCCAAGCAACCAGACCATGGTGCTAAGTGCCTCATCCAGGCTTTGCTTCAACACCTCCAGGCACTTAGTGCCATGGTCTAGTTGACTGGAGAGGGCTGGGTGCTAGGTTGGACTGGATGAGCTTGGAGGTCTCTTCCAGCCTGCTTGATTCTATGATTCTATGGTGACTCCACCACCTCCCTGGGCAGCCCATTCCAATGCCAATCACTCTCTCATAGAACATTCTATGATCTCATAGATCATAGAACCATAGAATTGGTTTGGTTGGAAAAGACTTTTAAGATCATCAAATCCAATCATTACCTAACTCTGCCAAGTCTGGTGCTAAATGATGGCACATGGGATCAAATCTCTGTGTCTTTTAAATGCCTCCAGGGCTGGGGATTCAACCAGCTCCCTGTGGAACCTGTTTCAGTGCTTGATAACCCTTTCAGTAAAGAAGCTTCTTCTAATACCAGATTAGAAGAACTATGTCCAAACCTCCACTGGTGCAACCTGAGGCTGTTTTCTCTTATCCTATTGCTTCTCCCTTGGGAGAGGAGACCAACCCTCCTCTCCTCTCACAGAGAGAGTGATTTGCCATTGGAATGGGCTGCCCAGGGAGGTGATGGAGTCACTGTCCATGGAGGTGTTGAAGCAAAGCCTGGCTGAGGCACTTAGTGCCATGGTCTGGTTGACTGGCCAAGGCTGGGTGCTAGGTTGGAGTGGATGATCTTGGAGGTCTCTTCCAACCTTCTTGATTCTATGATTCTAAGTTGTGTTGGGGGATGTCTCAGCTGGATATTAGAAGGAAGTTCTTGCCAGAGAGAGTGATTTGCATTGGAATGGGCTGCCCAGGGAGGTGATTCAAGCAAAGCCTGGCTGAGGCACTTAGTGCCATGGTCTGGTTGCTTGGACAGGGCTGGGTGCTAGGTTGGACTGGCTGAGCTTGGAGGTCTCTTCCAACCTGCTTGATTCTATGATTCACTCCACACTGGCTTCAGGGAGTTGTAGAGAGTGAGAAGTGCCTTTTCCTCAGGATAAACAACCCTGGGTCCCTCAGCTGCTCCTCACAGGACTCCCCACTTGCAGGTCCCAGGCCAGCTCACCTGCAAGCGTGTGAACAGTTGGGGAAGATACATCAGCTTTAGGCCTGGGATATGATGTTCCTTCCCCAGCCCTCTCCTCAGGCACCTCCCCTGGCAGGCAAGAGCCAAGTAAGAGGGAATGAAATATTCAGCACCTGCCTACACAGCCTTTCATTTCCACGTTTTTCATAATTCATCAAGTGCCCTGCTCCCTTCCCTGCCGTTGCTGCTGATGGAAAGAGAGGGAGTTTTTCTGGGTCACTGGCCATTGTATCAGACTGCAGGAGCATCTCTGGTTTCAAACCCAGTCTGGGCTGCTGCACACCCCTCCACATGCTTTACTCCTTGCCCATGTGGCCCATGCCCATTCCCAATAAAGCTATTTGTGTGCATGGTGTCCTGCAGGAGAGGCAGTGGCCAGGGGGACAATGAACTCCAGCAGGTGTTCTCAGAACTGAGGGTCCTCGTTCCTCTGGGCAAGGGCTCTGAGGCCAAGCTCAAGAATCACAGAAACATACAATGGTTTAGCTTGGAAAGGACCTTTAAAAGTCACTT
Organism: Pogoniulus pusillus; assembly: GCF_015220805.1. Classification (NCBI taxonomy): domain Eukaryota; kingdom Metazoa; phylum Chordata; class Aves; order Piciformes; family Lybiidae; genus Pogoniulus; species Pogoniulus pusillus. Next base: position 37,464,424 of record NC_087270.1, read on the forward strand.
AGTTCAACTCCCCCCTGCAGTGTGCAGGAACAACTTCAACTTGATCAGCTGCTGATGACTTCAGGGTAGGCAGATCTGCTAAGGTTTTAATGATATTGGCTGCTTCTCTCCAATCACAGAATCAAGCAGGTTGGAAGAGACCTCCAAGCTCAGCCAGTCCAACCTAGCACCCAGCAGCCCTGCCCAAGCAACCAGACCATGGCACTAAGTGCCTCAGCCAGGCTTGGCTTCAACACCTCCAGGCACAGAGACTCCACCACCTCCCTGGGCAGCCCATTCCAATGCCAATCACTCTCTCTGACAACAACTTCCTAACAACATCCAGCCCAGACCTCCCCTGCCACAACTTAACACTCTGTCCCCTTCTTCTGTTGCTGCTTGCCTGGCAGAAGAGACCAACCCCACCTGGCTACAGCCTCCCTTCAGGTAGTTCTAGACAGCAATGAGCTCTGTCCTGAGCCTCTTCAATCCCACTTTCCCAGCATCTTTCTGAAGTTGTAGGCTCTGAAACTGGACACTTTGGGGTTTGGTTTGGGTTTTTTGGTTTTTTTTTGACCATCTGGAAGCAGAGGAAGAAAAACAGAGGAAAAAAAACAGAGGAAGAAAAACAGAGGAAGAAAAGCAGTGGAAGAAAAACAGAGGAAGAAAAGCAGAGGAAGAAAAGCAGAGGAAGAAAAGCAGTGGAAGAAAAACAGAGGAAGAAAAGCAGAGGAAGAAAAGCAGAGGAAATAAAACAGAGAAAGAAAATCAGAGGAAGAAAAGCAGTGGAAGAAAAACAGAGGAAGAAAAGCAGAGGAAATAAAACAGAGGAAGAAAAGCAGAGGAAGAAAAGCAGTGGAAGAAAAACAGAGGAAGAAAAGCAGAAGAAAAGCAGAGGAAATAAAACAGAAGAAGAAAAGCAGAGGAAGAAAGAGGAAGAAAGGAAGAAAGAGGTAGAAAAGCAGAGGTAGAATAGCAGAGCAAGAAAAGCAGTGGAAGAAAAGCAGAGGAAATAAAACAGAGGAAATAAAACAGAAGAAGAAAAGCAGAGGAAGAAAAGCAGAGGAAGAAAGAGGAAGAAAGAGGAAGAAAGAGGAAGAAAGAAGAAGAAAGAGGTAGAAAAGCAGAGGTAGAAAAGCAGAGGAAGAAAAGCAGAGGAAATAAAACAGAGGAAATAAAACAGAAGAAGACAAGCAGAGGAAGAAAGAGGAAGAAAATCAGACAAAGAAAATCAGAGGAGGAAAAGCAGAGGAGGAAAAGCAGAGGAAGAGAAGCAGAGGAAGAAAAGCAGAGGAAGAGAAGCAGAGGAGGGAAAGCAGAGGAAGAAAAGCAGAGGAAGAGAAGCAGAGGAAGAGAAGCAGAGGAAGAAAAGTAGAGGAGGAAAAGCAGAGGAAGAAAAGCAGGGCTGGGTTGTTTGGACAGGGGTGGGTGGCAGGTTGGACTGGATGATTTCGGAGGTCTCTCTCAGCCTGGTTGATTCCCTGAGCGGATGCTTCTAAGCCTGCAGGCTGCGCACCACCACCCCAGCCAGTGTCAGCAGTAGCTCGCCCAGCACGACCAGGGCAGGGATTGTCTCCCTCTGCTGGCCGCTGCTGGGGTCGCACCTCACTGAACACGGATCAGTTTTGGGTCTCAGCCCAAGAGAGAACACCGAAGTACTAGAGCCTGTCCAAAGATGGGCAACGAAGATGGTACTCTGGATCACAAACCTGAGGAACTTGGAGTTGCTTAGCCTGGAGAAGGAGGTTCAGAGGAGACCTTCTTAATCTCCAGCTCCCTGCAAGGAGGTCAGAGTGAAGTGGGGGTTGGTCTCTTACAAGTAAGAAACAATATCATAAGAGGAAGCAACAACCTTGCCAGGCTGGATGGGTGGGCAGAGGCCAATGGGATGAGAATGAACAAGGCCAAGGGCACAGTTCTGCACTTTGGCCATAACAACCCCAAGCAGTGCTACAGGCTGGGGACAGAGTGGCTGAGAGCAGCCAGGAAGAGAAGGACCTGGGGGTGCTGGTAGAGAATAGCTGAAGATGAAGCAGCAGTGTGCCCAGGTGGGCAGGAGAGCCAATGGCATCCTGGGCTGGCTCAGGAGCAGTGTGGCCAGCAGGACAAGGGAGGTTCTTCTGCCCCTGGACTCAGCACTGCTCAGGCCACACCTGCAGTGCTGTGTCCAGTTCTGGGCTCCTCAATTCAAGAGAGATGTTGAGGTGCTGGAAGGTGTCCAGAGAAGGGCAAGGAAGCTGGTGAGGGGCCTGGAGCACAGCCCTGTGAGGAGAGGCTGAGGGAGCTGGGGGTGTGCAGCCTGCAGAAGAGGAGGCTCAGGGCTGACCTCATTGCTGTCTGCAACTACCTGAAGGGAGGCTGTAGCCAGGTGGGGTTGGTCTCTTCTGCCAGGCAAGCAGCAAGAGAAGAAGGGGACAGAGTGTCAAGTTGTGCTGGGGAAGGTCTAGTCTGGATGTTGTTAGGAAGTTGTTGTCAGAGAGAGTGATTGGCATTGGAATGGGCTGCCCAGGGAGGTGGTGGAGTCTCTGTGCCTGGAGGTGATGAAGCAAAGCCTGGCTGAGGCACTTAGTGCCATGGTCTGGTTGCTTGGCCAGGGCTGGGTGCTAGGTTGGACTGGCTGAGCTTGGAGGTCCCTTCCAACCTGCCTGAGTCTATGGTTCTATGAGTCTATCATCCTCACCTGTGCTGCAAACCATCACCACTCCCTGCATGTGCAGAGATGCAAACTACCAGACAAAAAGGTCTGGTCCCTGTGGGGCTCTGCCAGCTTTCAGCAGCCTCAGTGACAAACCCCTGCCTGCTGTCACAGCTGAGCCCTGCTCGTGTGTGTGACACCTCCAGCATTCTGAAGCCATGTCAAACTTCTGCAGAACTTCTCATTTCTCAATCAAAATATTGTCTGACACCAAGTCAGGCACTCTGCAGAAGCCTAAGTGCACCCAAATTGCCACCTCAGCAACCAGATCTGTAATCTCAGCCCAAATGAGCTAGCTGAGAGGATGTGCTGCAGTATGAGAGGGCTGACTGGCACTCCTCCTGTTATTCCACTTCTCTTCCACAGGGTGGAAAGAACATCCACCCCTATTTAGCTTTGCAAGGCATGGCTAAATCAAAGAGTCTTAGCGTGGTTGGGGTTGGAAGTGACCTCTGCTGATCACATCCTCTATTAAAGCAAGGTCATCCACTTAAGGTTACCAGGAGGGTTTGAAATCTGTCCAGAGAAGGAAATTGCACAACCCCTCTGAGAAGCCTGTTCCAGTGCTCTGGAACCCTTACAGGGGGTTTGTTATGGTCAGATTGAACATTCTGGCTTCCAGTTTGTGCCCATTGGCCCTTGTCCTCTTGCTGGGCACCAGTGAAAAGTGTCTGGGCCCATCCCCTTGACCCCTCCCTTTAGGTACTGATGAGCATTGAGAGAATCCCCTCTCAGGCTGCTCTTCTCCAGGATAAAGAGTCCCAGGTCTCTCAGCTGAGAGAGTGTTTCAGTTCCCTCATCCTCTTCCCAGCTTCTGCTGGGCTGTTTCCAGTAGTTCCCTGTCTCTTTTGAACTGGAGAGCTCAGAACTGGCCCCAGGACTCCAAATATTTTGGACCTGGGGGTGCTGCTGGAGGAGAAGCTCAGCAGGAGCCAGCAGTGTGCACTTGCAGCCCAGAAAGCCAAGCAGAGCCTGGGCTGCAGCAGCAGAAGTGTGGCCAGCAGGGCCAGGGAGGGGATTCTCCTCCTCTGCTGTGCTCTGCTGAGACCCCACCTGGAGTACTGCATCCAGTTCTGGAGCCTCTGTTCCAAGAGGGCTGTGGAGATGCTGGAGAGTGTCCAGAGCAGGGCCAGGAGGATGCTGAGAGGGCTGCAGCAGCTCTGCTGTGAGCACAGACTGAAAGAGTTGGGGCTGTGCAGGCTGCAGGAGGCTCCCAGGTGACCTTCTTGTGGCCTTCCAGGATCTGAAGTGGGCTACAAAAAAAGCTGGGGAGGGACTTTTGAGGCTGTGAGGGAGTGGCAGGAGTGGGGGGAATGGAGCAAAGCTGGAGGTGGGGAGCTTGAGAGTGGAGGTGAGGAGGAAGTTGTTGAGCATGAGAGTGGTGAGAGGCTGGACTGGGTTGCCCAGGGAGGTAGTTGAGGCCCCATGGCTGGAGGTGTTTAAGGCCAGGCTGTGTGAGGCTGTGTGCAGCCTGCTCTAGGGTAGGGTGTCCCTGCCCATGGCAGGGGGGTTGGAACTGGCTGCTCTTTGTGGTCCCTTCCAACCCTGACTGATTCTGTGATTCTATGAGATGTGGTCTCACTAGGGGGAGGGTAGAGAGGGAGGAAAACCTCCTCAGCCTGCTGGCCACACTCTTGATGACCTTTGGCCATCTCAGCCATGAAGGCACATTGCTGGCTCACTGTCAGTTTGCCCCCCAGCACTCTCAGCTCCCTTTCTGCAGAGCTGCTTTCCTGCAGGTCAACCTCTAACCTGTCCTGGCACAAGGGTTTTTTCCCTTCCCAGGGGCAGGACCCTACAGTTTTCCTTGCTGAACTTCATGAAGTTCCTCTCTGCCCAACTCTGCAGCCTGTCCAGGTCTTGCTGAATGGCAGCACAGCCTCACAGGCTGTCAGCCACTGCTCCCAGTTTGGCATCATCATCCAATCAGCTGAAGGTCCACTTCATCCCTTCAACCAGGTCACTGATGAAGCCATTGGACAATACTGGACCCAGTCCTGACTCCTGGGGAAGATCATGAGCTCCAGGCCACCTAGTAGACTCTGTGTCACTGACCTCAACCCTCTGAGCTGTGTCTTGGGAGAGCATCCAAGCACTTTGTAACAGAGCTGCTGCAGGGGTTTTCAGGGCTGGTGGTTCATTTCTGGGATATTAATGAGCTTCAATAAAACAAAGGATTGGTTATTTTTCTTTCACTTGAAAGGCAAAAAGAAGTCCTCTCTGTTCCTCCATCCAGGTCACTGATGAAGCTCTTGGACAAGATTGAACCCAGTCCTGACCCATTGGGAACACAGTGAGACCTCTGACTAGACTCTGCACCACTGATCACAACCTTCTGGGCTCTGTCCTTCAGGCAATTCTCAATTCCTCTTATTGTCTCCTCATCCAGCTTATGCTTTGTAAGCTTCCCTAGGAGGATGCCTTGGAGGGCAGCACCCAAAGCCTTGCTTTTGGCAAAACCAAAAGAGGTTTGGAGAAGAGGAGGCTCAGGGGTGATCTTATTACTGTCTACAACTACCTGAAGGGGCATTGTAGCCAGGTGGGGGTTGGCCTCTTCTCCCAGGCAACCAGCAATAGAACAAGGGGACACAGTCTCAAGTTGTGCCAGGGCAGGTCTAGGCTGGATGTTAGGAGGAAGTTCTTCACAGAGAGAGTGATTGGCATTGGAATGGGCTGCCCAGGGAGGTGGTGGAGGCACCATCCCTGGGGGTGTTCAAGAAAAGACTGGATGAGGCACTTAGTGCCATGGTCTAGTTGACTGGATAGGGCTGGGTGCTAGGTTGGACTGGCTGAGCTTGGAGGTCTCTTCCAACCTGGTTGATTCTATGATTCTATGTTAACTCACTGAAGCAACTCTGCAGCCTGCCCAGGTCTTGCTGAATGGCAGCACAGCCTCACAGGCTGTCAGCCACAGCTCCCAGTTTGGCATCATCAGCATTAGCTGAAGGTCCACTTCATCCTTTCAACCAGGTCACTGATGAAGCTGTTGGACAAGACTGGACCCAGTCCTGACCCATTGGGAACACAGTGAGACCTCTGACTAGACTCTGCACCATTGACCACAACCCTCTGGGCTCTGTCCTTCAGGCAATTCTCAACCCATCTCATTGTCTCCTCATCTAACTTATGCTTTGTAAGCTTGCCTAGGAGGATGCCTTGGAGGGCAGCACCCAAAGCCTTGCTTTTGGGAGAAACAAAAGAGGTTAACTCACTGAAGCAACTTTTAATACCTGCAGGCTGCTGTCCTGGAAGAGCTCACCCAGGACACAACACTGTGTCCTACATTTCACCAGGTGATCCAAACAACTGTGATTGCCTGTGCTTGCCAGTGCTGGCTCTGTCTTGCTGCAAAGGGGGTAATTAGGAGAGAAGTGATTTAGGAAGCTTTAACTGAGAGTGTCAGATGATTATGGCAGAAGCTGCAATTTGGCCAGACAAGGGAAAAGCCTCTTCATTTTGGTTCAAGCTGCAGGGCACTCAGCATTGTAAGCCACCAGAGGAAATGGTTTGCATTTGTCAGTAGTGCCCAGTCACTGGTTCATGCATAAATGCAAGAGCTGCAGCTTCCAAACCTCCCAAGGTCCAACAGCATCTCCATTCCAGTTCATTTGCAGGCTCACAGATGTTAGGGGTTGGAAGGGACCCAAGGAGATCATCTAGTCCAACCCCCCTGCCACAGCAGGACCACACAATCTAGCACAGATCACACAGGAACACATCCAGACAGGCCTGGAAAGTCTCCAGAGAAGGAGACTCCACAACCTCTCTGGGCAGCCTGTGCCAGAGCTCTGGGACCCTTACAGCAAAGAAGTCCCCCCTTGTGTTGAGCTGAAACCTCCTGTGTTGCAGCTTACACTCATTTACCTTTTGCCTTTCCAGCCTGAGCTCCTAGAGGGCCATTCTCTCTTCCTCCAGGTACCCCAGTGAGCTTCATGGACCAAACAGATCCACCCAGCTGCTCAGCAGACTTCTCATCACTCATTTTTACACTGAGACACTGACTCACATTACCCAGAGAGGCAGTAGATGGCCCATTCTTGGGACCAGTTCAGATCAGGTTGATCTGGGCTCTGAGAAATCTGCTCTAACTGAAGATGTGATAGGTTGGACTGGGTGATCTTGGAGGTCTCTTCCAACCTGGTTGATTCTATGAGGCACTTAATGCCATGGTCTGGTTGACTGGATAGGGCTGGGTGCTAGGTTGGACTGGATGAACTTGGAGGTCTCTTCCAACCTGCTTGATTCTATGAGGCACTTAGTGCCATGGTCAGGTTGCTTGGCCAGGGCTGGGTGCTAGGTTGGACTGGCTGATCTTGGAGGTCTCTTCCAACCTGCTTGATTCTATGAGTCTATGTTCCTGATGACTGCAGGAGAGATTGGACTAGATGACCTTTAAAGATCCTTTCTCATCCAAGTAATTCCATGATTCTATAATTTTTGGACCCCTGGTACATCTTTGATCTCCCAATGGGTCCTGCCTGGCTGGCACCACAAAGCCAAAGGACAGACATGATTGTGGGTTGCTGATTGGGGTCCCACAGCAATAAACCTTCCTTGGAGGCCAGCTGTTGAGATGGAACCTCCTGTGTATCCATTGTTCCTTGTCTATCATTAAGCACCATCAAAAGGAGCCTGGCATCTTCATCCTGACACCCATCCCTCAGGTAGATTCATAGAATCAAGCAGGTTGGAAGAGACCTCCAAGATCAGCCAGTCCAACCTAGCACCCAGCCCTGCCCAAGCAACCAGACCATGGCACTAAGTGCCTCAGCCAGGCTTGGCTTCAACACCTCCAGGCACAGCAACTCCACCACCTCCCTGGGCAGCCCATTCCAATGCCAATCACTCTCTCTGGGAAGGACAGGACTGTACAAGCCAAAAGACAGTTATGGTTGTGGGTTGCTGATGTGAAGTAAGAGGGTCCCACAGCAAAGAAACCTTCCTTGGAGGCCAGCTGTTGATGTGGAACCTCCTGTCTTCTAGCTTGTACCCCTTGTTCCTTGTCCTATCACTAGGCACCACCAAAAAGAGCCTGGCACCTTCATCCTGACACCCATCCCTCAGGTAGATTCATAGAATCAGGCAGGTTGGAAGAGACCTCCAAGCTCAGCCAGTCCAACCTAGCACCCAGCCCTGCCCAAGCAACCAGACCATGGCACTAAGTGCCTCAGCCAGGCTTGGCTTCAACACCTCCAGGCATGGTAACTCCACCACCTCCCTGGGCAGCCCATTCCCATGCCAATCACTCTCTCTGGGAAGGACAGGACTGTAGAGGTTCCTGCAAAGCCTCATTTCCCCTCACCTTGTATTGTGTTGCACAGTCTCCACATATTGGTGAAACAGTAAAGCAGTTGGACAGCAGAGTGCTGTGTTAGAAGCCTTTGGTGTTAATCTCTTTGTCCTTCTCTCAGGTAAGGAGAGCCAGCTCCCACCTCATCCCTCTGGGGATCAGTTTTCTGCAGGGGGGGGATGTTATCTGTGCCCCCAACCCTGCATCACCCATCAGGCTGGTGGATTTGTAACATGGCTTTTGGCCTTTGGCCAGATCCAGTTACTGCTGCTTGCCCTGGAGAGGAAAACATTGACACAGGAGGAAACAAACCACCCTGAAGTAGGAGCTCTTAGTTTTTGTGCAGCATTCAGGGCTGGGTGCTAGGTTGGACTGGATAAGCTTGGAGGTCTTTTCCAACCTGGTTGATTCTATGTAGTCATTGACTGGTGGTGTCCTTGGCTTATAGAACCTTATGTATCAGGAGCAGTGTGGGCAGCAGGACAAGGGAGGTTATTCTGCCCCTGGACTTAGCACTGCTCAGGCCACACCTTGAGTGCTGTGTCCAGTTCTGGGCTCCTCAATTCAAGAGAGATGTTGAGGTGCTGGAAGGTGTCCAGAGAAGGGCAAGGAAGCTGGTGAGGGGCCTGGAGCACAGCCCTGTGAGGAGAGGCTGAGGGAGCTGGGGGTGTGCAGCCTGCAGAAGAGGAGGCTCAGGGCAGAGCTCATTGCTGTCTGCAGCTCCCTGAAGGGAGGCTGTAGCCAGGTGGGGTTGGGCTCTTCTCCCAGGCAATGAGCAACAGAACAAGGGGACAGAGTGTCAAGTTGTGCCAGGGAAAGTATAGACTGGATGTTGTTAGGAAGTTGTTGTCAGAGAGAGTGATTGGCATTGGAATGGGCTGCCCAGGGAGGTGGTGGAGTCGCTGTGCCTGGAGGTGTTGAAGCCAAGCCTGGCTGAGGCACTTAGTGCCATGGTCTGGTTGATTAGGCAGGGCTGGGTGCTAGGTTGGAGTGGCTGAGCTTGGAGGTCTCTTCCAACCTGCTTGATTCTATGATTCTATGTTTTGCTTGTAAGAGACCTTTAAGATCATCAAGTGCCAACTCCTAACCCAGCAGTGCCAGGTCACCCATAAACCATCCTCCTCAGCAGCACAGCTTTTCAATGCCCCCGGAGATGAGGACTCAAGCATTGCCCTGGGCAGCCTCTTGCAGGGCTTGGTAACCCTTTTCATGAAGAAACTGATACTCACATCCAGTGATAGTTGGTCTTGGCTGCAGGGGAGATCAGGAACAGCCTGGGGATGCTCTGCCTGCACAGGGGCTAGAGACAAATTTCTGTGCTGGTGGCACTACTGCTCTGTCCCATTTGAGCTGTCCTCTTGAACTGTGTCCTCACTCCCATGTTCTGTGCCTTTCTTTGGGCACTCAGATCATAGAATCAAGCAGGTTGGAAGAGACCTCCAAGATCATTCAGGCCAACCTAGCACCCAGCCCTGCCCAAGCAACCAGACCATGGCACTAAGTGCCTCAGCCAGGCTTGGCTTCAGCACCTCCAGGCACAGAGACTCCACCACCTCCCTGGGCAGCCCATCCCAATGCCAATCACTCTCTCTGACAACAACTTCCTAACAACATCCAGCCTAGACCTACCCTGACACAACTTGGCACTCTGTCCCCTGCTTCTCTTGCTGCTTGCCTGGCAGAAGAGACCAACTCCACCTGGCTACAGCCTCCCTTCAGGGAGTTGGAGACAGCAATGAGGTCTGCCCTGAGCCTCCTCTTCTGCAGGCTGCACACCCCCAGCTCCCTCAGCCTCTCCTCATAGGATTTGTGCTCCAGGCCCCTCACCAGCTTTGTTGCCCTTCTCTGGACACCTTCCAGCACCTCAACATCTCTCTTGAATTGAGGAGCCCAGCACCCTAAGGAACAGCTCCCATGAATGGCCACAACCCCAGAGGTGAGTCCCACCAGAGGCTGCAGCACACAGTCAGCTGCCATGAGGAGGCTGGGGCCAGGGAAGGATTCTTTTACCAGTTAATTAGCTGCATGCTGATGGCCACAGAGGCAGGAAACAAAAGCAACTCAGTGAGGCACAAAGTCACGTCTGAGCATCAGCCCCCTCCATTATTCAAGGGTGGACCTGCATCAGGTGTCATGCCTTTATCTGGGGCTTTGATAAAGCTCTAATCAGCTGCATGTTAATTATTCACAGAGACTACAGCTCAGCTTTCCAAACTCAGTGCCAGAACCTTGTTTCTTCCCACTCTTCTCCCTCCTCTCCATGGCTTCTGTCTGCCTGTCAGAGAACTGTTGAATTGTTTGGGTGGGATGGAACATTTAAAGGTCATTTAGTCCACCCACCCTGCAGCCTGCAGGGAGATCTGCCACTAGATCAGGTTGCTCAGAGTCCTGTCAAACCTCATCTGGAGTGTTCCCAGGGATGGCAAAGCTACCACATCTCTGGGCAACCCAGACCAGGGTCTGGCCACCCTCAGTCTGAAAAGTTCCTTCCTTCTATTTAGTTCCTGTCAGCTCTTGCCCTGTCACAACAGGTCCTGCTAAGAAGTTATTGACCTGGACCTGAGCAAGGCCTTTGACACTGTCCCACACCACATCCTGGGCTCCAAGCTGGTGGCACATGGGTTTGATGGGTGCAGCACTGATGGATACAGAACTGGCTTGGTGGCTGCACCCACAAAGTGGTCAAGTGGAGGCCAGGGGCAAGCAGAGTCCCTCAGGGGTCAGTCCTGGCACCAGTCTTGTTCAACATCTCTGTGGGTGCCATGGGCAGAGGCACTGAGTGCAGCCTCAGCAAGTTTGCTGCCCACACCAAGCTGTGTGGTGCAGCAGCCAGGCTGGAGGGCAGGGATCCATCCAGAGGGAGCTGCACAGGCTGCAGAGGTGGGCACAAGCCAAGCTCAGGAGGTTCAACAAGAGCAAGGGCAAGGTCCTGCAGCTGGGTGGAGGCAATGCCAAGCAGAAATGCAGGCTGGGCAGTGAGTGTCTGGAGAGCAGCCCTGAGGAGAGGGACTTGGGGGTGCTGCTGGAGGAGAAGCTCAACAGGAGCCAGCAGTGTGCACTTGCAGCCCAGAAAGCCAAGCAGAGCCTGGGCTGCAGCAGCAGAAGTGTGGCCAGCAGGGCCAGGGAGGGGATTCTCCCCCTCTGCTGTGCTCTGCTGAGACCCCACCTGGAGTGCTGCATCCAGCTCTGCAGCCTCTATTCCAAGAGGGCTGTGGAGATGCTGGAGTGTGTCCAGAGCAGGGCCAGGAGGATGCTGAGAGGGCTGCAGCAGCTCTGCTGTGAGCACAGACTGAAAGAGTTGGGGCTGTGCAGTCTGGAGCAGAGGAGGCTCCCAGGTGACCTTCTTGTGGCCTTCCAGGAACTGAAGGGGCCTCCAAAACAGCTGGGGAGGGACTTTTGAGGCTGTGAGGGAGTGTCAGGAGTGGGGGGAATGGAGCAAAGCTGGAGGTGGGGAGCTTGAGAGTGGAGGTGAGGAGAAAGTTGTTGGTGATGAGAGTGGTGAGAGGCTGGACTGGGTTGCCCAGGGAGGTGGTTGAGGCCCCATGGCTGGAGGTGTTTGAGGCCAGGCTGTGTGAGGCTGTGTGCAGCCTGCTCTAGGGTAGGGTGTCCCTGGCCATGGCAGGGGGGTTGGAACTGGCTGCTCCTTGTGGTCCCTTCCAACCCTGACTGATTCTATGATTCTGAGTCTGTCCCCACGCAAGCTCAAGCAAGAGCTTCCTTTTCCCACCAGAATGGATGTGAGGAGTCAGTGGGAGGGAAGGAGAGGCCACACTCTTACCTGTTGGTGAAGACTTTGCTGTAGTTGAACACCTGGATCTCCAAGATCTCATTCCCATCGATATTGCTTGCCACTGGCCAGCGGAATGCCTGTGGAAAACCAGGAGGAAAAGATCAGGCTTGCTTCATGCAGCTGCTGCAGGTGTGATGAGGATGAAGATGAGATGACCATGCAAGAAGGCTAACTAGCCAGATGGTGAGACCATGGAACAGGCCAGAGAAACTGTGGGTGTCCCACTCCTGGAAGTGTTCAAGACCAGGCTGAATGGAGCTCTGAGCAGCCTGTTCCAGCTGGGAAGATGTCCCATCCACAGAGTATCTTAGACTGGCAAAGACCTTCAAGCTCCTTGACTCCAATCAATAGTTTCACTCTGACAAGTCCTTGACTCACCCAAATCCCTCAGCACAACATCTAACCACTATGAATTGCTGTGGTTGGGAAGGACCACCAGGATCAGCCAGTCCAACCTTCATCCCAGCATCCTTCATCACCAGACCATAGCCTCAAGCACCACATCCACTCTCCTCTTAAACACCTCCAGGGATGGTGACTCCACCACCTCCCTGGGCAGCCTGTTCCAGTGCCTGACCACCTGCTCAGGAAAGAACTTCCTCCCAACATCCAACCTAACCCTCCCCTGATGCAACTTGAGGCCATTTCCTCTTGTCCTGTCATTAGTAACTGGGGAGAAGAGACCAGCCCCAGCCTCACTACATCCAAATGATCAGATCAAACAGGTGATCAGATGGTCCAGGTGATCAGACAGAGAGTGCAGGCTGCAACACAGCAGCTGCTCCTGGGTGGGGAGCCATGCTGGCAGTGCCCCAGCCTTGCAAAGGGGCAGATGAATTGTTGGGTGCTTATATTAAGCCTGAGGCTGCATTAAGTCTCCTCTGGAGACTTTCCAATCCTGCCTGGATGTGTTTCTGTGTGTTCTACCCTAGGGGATCCTGCCTTGGCAAGGGGGGGTTGGACTCAATGATCTCTGGAGGTCCCTTCCAACCTCTAAGGTTCTATGATTCAATGAGCCCATGGGTAGGAGATAGTTAAGATCCCATCAAACCCAACCCATTCTACTCTGTGACTGTGGGAGAAGCCTAATTAGCCTAACTGGGATGGTAGCCAGCAGGACTAGGGCATGGATCTTCCCTTTTTACTTGGCACTGGTTAGGCCACATCTCAAATGTTTGGGTCATATTTGGGCCCCTCAATCCAAGCAGGGCATTGAGGTGCTGGAGCCTGTCCTGAGAAAGGCAGTGAAGCTGGTGAGGGGTCTAGAACACAAGTCTGGTGAGGACTTCAGGGAGTGCCAGGAGTGGGGGGATGGAGCAAAGCTGGAGGTGGGGAGATGGAAAGTGGAGGTGAGGAGGAAGTTGTTGAGCAGGAGAGTGGTGAGAGGCTGGAGTGGGTTGCCCAGGGAGGTGGTTGAGGCCCCATGGCTGGAGGTGTTTGAGGCCAGGCTGTGTGAGGCTGTGTGCAGCCTGCTCTAGGGTAGGGTGTCCCTGGGCATGGCAGGGGGGTTGGAACTGGCTGCTCCTTGTGGTCCCTTCCAACCCTGACTGATTCTATGACCAGCTGAGGGTCCTGGGGTTGTTCAGCCTTGAGGAAAGGAGGTTCAGGGGGGATCTTCTTATTCTCCACAAGCTCCTTGAAAGGAAGATGGAGCAAAGTGGGGATCAGTCTCTTTTCCCAACAAACAAGTGACAGGATGAGAGGAAACAGCCTCAAGTTGTACCACTTCGCATGTGAGGAACAATTTCTTCCCCAAAAGGGCTGTCAAGGCCTGCAAGAAGCTGCCCAGGGCAGTGGTGGAGTCCCTATCCTTGGAGAGGTTTTAAAGCCAAGTAGATGTGGTGCTGAGGGACATGCTTTAGTGGTGGCCTGGCAGTGCTGGGTTGATAGTTGGACTCAGATCTTATAGAATCATAGAAAAAGCACTCATTCTGAAGCATAGAATCATAGAATCAACCAGGTTGGAAGAGACCTCCAAGATCATCCAGTCCAACCTAGCACCCAGCCCTATCCAATCAACCAGACCATGGCACTAAGTGCCTCAGCCAGGCTTTTCTAGAAGACCCCCAGGGACAGTGCCTCTACCACCTCCCTGGGCAGCCCATTCCAATGCAAATCAATTTCTCTCTGTGAAGAACTTCCTCCTAACATCCAGCCTAGACCTACCCTGGCACAACTTGAGATTGTGTCCCCTTGTTCTATTGTGCTTGCCTGGGAGAAGAGCCCAACCCCCACCTGGCTACAATGTCCCTTCAGGTAGTTGTAGACAGCAATGAGGTCAGCCCTGAGCCTCCTCTTCTCCAGGCTAAACAGGCCCAGCTCCCTCAGCCTCTCCTCATAGGATTTGTGCTCCAGGACCCCTCACCAGCTTTGTTGCCCTTCTCTGGACATGTTCCAGCACCTCAACATCTTTCTTGGTATCTTCCAACCAAAAGAGCCAGGCAAGCAGCAAGAGAAGAAGGGGACAGAGTGTCAAGTTGTGCCAGGGGAGGTCTAGGCTGGATGTTGTTAGGAAGTTGTTGTCAGAGAGAGTGATTGGCATTGGAATGGGCTGCCCAGGGAGGTGGTGGAGTTGCTGTGCCTGGAGGTGTTGAAGCCAAGCCTGGCTGAGGCACTTAGTGCCATGGTCTGGTTGCTTGGGCAGGGCTGGGTGCTAGGTTGGACTGTCTGAGCTTGGAGGTCTCTTCCAACCTGCTTGATTCTATGATTCTATTCTATGAAGATGATTTTGTGATTCTAATTCCTCCCCAGCAGGAAAGCAGACAGGATGGGTTCACAGCTGTCTCATGAGGAATGTCCTGGTGGCAAATCTTTTCTACACAAGAGAATATGAGCATCAATGCACACTGTGTTTGGCATTTATAGAACCATAGAATGGCTTAAGTGGGATTGTTTAGCCTGGAGAAGAGGAGGCTCAGGGGTGACCTTATTGCTGTCTACAACTACCTGAGGGGAGGTTGTGGCCAGGAGGAGGTTGCTCTCTTCTCTCAGGTGGCCAGCACCAGAACAAGAGGACACAGCCTCAGGCTGTGCCAGGGGAGATTTAGGCTGGAGGTGAGGAGAAAGTTCTTCCCTGAGAGAGTCATTGGACACTGGAATGGGCTGCCCGGGGAGGTGGTGGAGTCGCCGTCCCTGGAGCTGTTCAAGGCAGGACTGGACGTGGCACTTGGTGCCATGGTCTGGCCTTGAGCTCTGTGGTAAAGGGTTGGACTTGATGATCTGTGAGGTCTCTTCCAACCTTGATGATACTGTAAGACTGTGAACCTCAAAGCTCATCCAGTTCCAACCCCCTGCCATAGGCAGGGACACCTCCCACTAGAACAGGTCACTCAAAGCCTCATCCAACCTGGCCTTGAACACCTCCAGGGAGGGAGCAGCCACAGCCTCCCTGGGCAACCTGTGCCAGTGTCTCACTGCCCTCACTGGAAAGAACTTCTTCCCAACACCCAGTCTAAATCTCCCCTCTGCCAATTTAAACTCATTACCCCTTGCCCTGTCATTACAAGACCTTGTCAACAGTCCCTCCCCAGCCTTCCTGTAGGTCCCCTTCAGATACTGTAAGGCCACTCTAAAGCACACATCCAAACTTTCATACAGACACAAACCCCCCACATGTAGAGAAAAAAGCCTCCAGCATTTTGATATGTTATTTTTTTTTGATTCCCAAGAGAAGGAACTGAGCCACTTGAGATTCTTCCAAGGTGTGGCTCTCTTGTGGGGTGTGTGTGTGTCCCCCAAAAGGCAAGCACATCCCTTTGCCAAGCTGCTTTATGATATCATCATGGGATGATATGGGAATGTCATGCTCCATCCAGATGCAGAGGCAGCAGGGCTCAACCTTGCATCACTCCCAGGAAAGGCAGAACCACATTCAATGTCTTGAAAGTGCTCATCAAGCAACTTCAGAGGAAGAAATTAGTGACTCTTCAGAAATAGGCCAGCACTTATCTTAGAGCTGCTTCTTCCCCCTTTTATGGTATCTGCAGTGAGCCAAGGAAGCAAATGAAGAAAAAAAACCCCAAATCCTAAATCCTGAAATAGAAAACCAGATATGGCTCCACAGCAGTGATGTAATGGAGTAGAACCATGGAATGGTTTTGGATGGAAACATCTTTAGGATCATTTAATCCAACCATTAACCCAGCACTGCCAGGTCACATAGAATCATAGAATCAAGCAGGTTGGAAGAGACCTCCAAGATCATCCAGTCCAACCTAGCACCCAGCCCTGGCCAAGCAACCAGACCATGGCACTAAGTGCCTCAGCCAGGCTTGGCTTCAACACCTCCAGGCACAGAGACTCCACCACCTCCCTGGGCAGCCCATTCCAATGCCAATCACTCTCTCTGACAACAACTTCCTAACAACATCCAGCCTAGACCTCCCCTGGCACAGCTTGAGACTGTGTCCCCTGCTTCTGCTGCTGCTTGCCTGGCAGCAGAGCCCAACCCCACCTGGCTACAGCCTCCCTTCAGGGAGCTGCAGACAGCAATGAGGTCAGCCCTGAGCCTCCTCTTCTGCAGGCTGCACACCCCCAGCTCCCTCAGCCTCTCCTCACAGGGCTGTGCTCCAAGCCCCTCACCAGCTTTGCCAGGTAGAGTAGAGAGGGAGGAGAACTTCCCTCTGCCTGCCAGGCTCATTTCACTCCTGGCCAGTGACACTGCAGCTGATGCCCTTTCCAAAGCCCAGCACCATGAGCACAGCTTACACCTCCAAGAGCTTCCAGCAAATGACAGTAGTGGCCCTGGGCAGTTGGGCAGGAGTGACCTCTGTAGGCAGGTTTTCCTTCCCTCCACACCCTCTGAAGGATCTGCCCTTTGGATAGGGGATGAGAAAGGGCAAAGGGTTTAGAGCTGAGGTTATCCTACTTAATGTGTAACAGGCTGTGGGGAAACTCCTCCCTCAGCAGTTCAGCAGCCTGGGCTGGAGGAAGGCATCTGCTGATTGGAGATGTGGGCTGGGAAGCAAACACAAACCATGCTATGGAGTAACTCAGTGTCAGGGCTTGTAAGCTGGATCCCTGCTTTTTTTAAAGTCATATCCCCCTTTTTAAGCAGCATCCCCATCTTCTTAAAGCCAAGCTGGCAGCTCATGGTTTGGACAGATTCACTCTGTGCTGGATCAAGAACTGGCTGGATGGCAGAGCCCAGAGAGTGGTGGTGAATGGTGCCACATCCAGTTGGCATCTGGCACCAGTGGTGTGCCCCAAGGATCAGTGCTGGGCACAGTCCTGTTCAATATCTTTATTGATGATCTGGACAAGGGGATTGAGTCCAGCAGCAGTAAGTTTGCAGATGACACCAAGCTAGGAGCAGCTGTGGAGCTGTTGGAGGGTAGGAGAGCCCTGCAGAGGGACCTTGCCAGGCTGGATGGGTGGGCAGAGGCCAAGGGGATGAGACTGAACAAGACCAAGGGCAGGGTTCTGCACTTTGGCCACAACAACCCCAAGCAGCACTACAGGCTGGGGACAGAGTGGCTGAGAGCAGTCAGGAGGAAAGGGACCTGGGGGTACTGCTAGATAGTAGCTGAACAGGAGCCAGCAGTGTGCCCAGGTGGCCAAGAGAGCCAATGGCATCCTGGCCTGGATCAGGAACAGTGTGGCCAGCAGGACAAGGGAGGTTATTCTGCCCCGGGACTCAGCACTGGTCAGGCCACACCTTGAGTGCTGTGTCCAGTTCTGGGCTCCTCAAGTCAAGAGAGATGTTGAGGTGCTGGAAGGTGTCCAGAGAAGGGCAAGGATGGTGGGGAGGGGCCTGGAGCACAAATCCTATGAGGAGAGGTTGAGGGAGCTGGGGGTGTGCAGCCTGGAGAAGAGGAGGCTCAGGGGTGATCTTATTACTGTCTACAACTACCTGAAGGGACATTGTAGCCAGGTGGGGGGTGGCCTCTTCTCCCAGGTAACCAGCAATAGAACAAGGGGACACAGTCTCAAGTTGTGCCAGGGTAGGTCTAGGCTGGATGTTAGGAAGAAGTTCTTCACAGAGAGAGTGATTGGCATTGGAATGGGCTGCCCAGGGAGGTGGTGGAGGCACCGTCCCTGGGGGTCTTCAAGCAAAGCCTGGCTGAGGCACTTAGTGCCATGGTCTGGTTGCTTGGCCAGGGCTGGGTGCTAGGTTGGACTGGCTGAGCTTGGAGGTCTCTTCCAACCTGCTTGATTCTATGATTCTATAATTCTATGATATCCCCCTTTTGAAGCAGCGTCCCCATTTTTTAAAGTCATATCTCCCTTTTAAAGCTGTTTCCCCCCTTTTTTAAGTCATATGTCCCCTTTTCAAAGTCATATCCCCCCCTTTTAAGCTGTATCCCCCACCTTTTTAAAGTCATATGCCCCCTTTTAAGCTGTATCCCCCCTTTTTAAAGTCATACCCCCCATTTTTAAGCTGTATCCCCACCTTTTTCAAGTCACATCTCCCTTTTAAAGCTGTATCCCCACCTTTCAAAGTCATATTCCCTCTTTTTCAAGTCATATCCCCCCTTTGTTAATCTGTATCCCCAACTTTTTAAAGTCATCTCCCTTTCAAAGCTGTTTCCCCCTTTTCAAAGTCATGTCCCCCCCCTTTTAAGCTGTATCTCCCACCTTTTTAAAGTCATATCCCCCCACTTTAAGCTGTTTCCCCACTTTTTAAAGCCATGTGTCCCCTTTTTAAAGTCATATCCCCCTTTTTAAGCTGTATCCCCCCCTTTTTAAAGTCCTATCCCCCTTTTTAAGCTGTATCCCCCCCTTTTTAAAGTCCTATCCCCCTTTTAAGCTGTATCCCCCCCTTTTTAAAGTCCTATCCCCCTTTTTAAGCTGTATCCCCCCCTTTTTAGAGTCCTATCCCCCTTTTAAGCTGTATCCCCCCCTTTTTAGAGTCCTATCCCCCTTTTAAGCTGTATCCCCCCCTTTTTAAAGTCCTATCCCCCTTTTTAAGCTGTATCCCCCCCTTTTTAAAGTCCTATCCCCCTTTTTAAGCTGTATCCCCCCCTTTTTAGAGTCCTATCCCCCTTTTAAGCTGTATCCCCCCCTTTTTAAAGTCCTATCCCCCTTTTTAAGCTGTATCCCCCCCTTTTTAAAGTCCTATCCCCCTTTTTAAGCTGTATCTCCCCCTTTTTAAAGTCCTATCCCCCTTTTTAAGCTGTATCCCCCCCTTTTTAAAGTCCTATCCCCCTTTTTAAGCTGTATCCCCCCCTTTTTAAAGTCCTATCCCCCTTTTAAGCTGTATCCCCCCCTTTTTAGAGTCCTATCCCCCTTTTAAGTTGTATCCCCCCCTTTTTAGAGTCCTATCCCCCTTTTTAAGCTGTATCACCCCCTTTTTAGAGTCCTATCCCCCTTTTTAAGCTGTATCCCCCCCTTTTTAAAGCCCTATCCCCTTTTTAAGCTGTATCCCCCCCTTTTTAAAGTCCCATCCCCCTGTTTAAGCTGTATCCCCCCCTTTTAACATCCTATCCCCCTTTTTAAGCTGTATCCCCCCCTTCTTAAAGTCCTATCCCCCTTTTTAAGCTGTATCCCCCCCTTTTAAAGTCCAAACCCCCTTTTTAAGCTGTTCCCCCACTTTTTTAAAGCCATGCATCTCATTTTAAAGAGATTTCACTCCATTTAAAGCCATGCTGCATTTCCCCCCCCCCTGCAGCCATCCTTATCCTTGGCTGGGTGTTTATCCTGCTCATCATCTCCAATCCTGATTAATCAGAGGCATTTCCAGATACTCAGGTCAAGGCTGCAGCTCTCCTTTTGGCTTCCTTGGCAGCAGCACCTAAACCTGTCCCAGCCCCTTGAGGAGAGTCTGAATACAGGGAAAGGAAAACCACACAAGCCCCATCCACATCTCTTCCACACCCAGCACCATCACTGCAGTCCCTTTCCCTTCCCTCCTGTGGGTGCCTGTGGGAGAGCTGCAGGACAAATCCCCTCTGAGAAGAACCTGTTCTGTTCCTGGGGCTGTAAAACACAGCCATAGTGCCACAGCTACCTTCTGAAAGAGCCAGCAGCTCATCTTCCCCAGGCTTCTGGAGAGGCAAAGCTGATGCATAATTCATCAGGCAATGAATAAAAATCATTGCAACAGAAATAGAGTGAAACCAAACAAATGGCAAAGGCTGGGGACAGCCCAAGAGCTGCTTGAGAGCAAGTCCTCATGAATGTTAAGTGGTGGAAGGGAAAGGTGATGTGCTTTTTAGTGCTGCCAAAGAATCCTCCAGCTTTACATCAACCTAACAGGAGTTTTCTGCTTCTTGCCAGCTCTGAGATAGAATCATAGAATCAAGCAGGCTGGAAGAGACCTCCAAGCTCATCCACTCCAACCTAGCACCCAGCCCTGGCCAAGCAACCAGACCATGGCACTAAGTGCCTCAGCCAGGCTTGGCTTCAACACCTCCAGGCACAGAGACTCCACCACCTCCCTGGGCAGCCCATTCCAATGCCAATCACTCTCTCTGTGAAGAACTTCCTCCTAACATCCAGCCTAGACCTCCCCTGGCACAACTTGACACTCTGTCCCCTTCTTCTCTTGCTGCTTGCCTGGCAGCAGAGCCCAACCCCACCTGGCTACAGCCTCCCTTCAGGTAGATGCAGGCAGCAATGAGCTCTGCCCTGAGCCTCTTCTTCTGCAGGCTGCACACTCCCAGCTCCCTCAGCCTCTCCTCACAGGGCTGTGCTCCAGGCCCCTCACCAGCTTCCTTGCCCTTCTCTGGACACCTTCCAGCACCTCAACATTTCTCCTGAATCATTCTTGTCACCATCCCTGGAGACATTCAAGAAGCCCTACAGGCTCACAGATTCATAGAATGGTTAGAGTTGGAATGGACCTGAAAGACCACAGGCTCACAGGATATTAGGGGTTGGAAGGGATCCAAGGAGATCATTGAGTCCAACCCCCCTGCCAGAGCAGGACCACACAATCTAGCACAGATCACAGAGGAACACATCCAGACAGGCCTTGAAATGCTCCAGAGAAGGAGACTCCACAACCTCTCTGGGCAGCCTGTGCCAGTGCTCTGTGACCCTTAAAGTCAAGAAGTTCCCCCTTGTGTTGAGCTGGAACCTCCTGTGCTGCAGCTTACACCCATTGCTCCTTGTCCTATCCCAGGGAGCAGTGAGCAGAGCCTGTCCCCCCTTCCTTACCCCCAGCCCTCAGATATTTATAAGCATTGAATAAATCCCCTCTCACTCTTCTCCATCATCTAGTTCTAACCTCCCTACCAGAGGATCTGGAAAAGTACTGTGGGCACAAAGAGTCATCTCAATCCCCTTTTGAGTCTGCAGAGCAGAGATGTCTCCATATGAACAAGTTGGCCCAGGAGCAGCCAGTGGGGAGAAGTGAGAGAACCCCTGGGTGTTGAAGGCATCTCCATGGAGCTGAGCCCATCCCTTCCTCTCACAGCATGAGGTGTCCTGGGGTCCTCTTGGACCAGCATAGGATCATAGAATCACTCAGGGTTGGAAGGGACCACAAGGAGCAGCCAGTTCCAACCCCCTGCCATGCCCAGGGACACCCTACCCTAGAGCAGGCTGCACACAGCCTCACACAGCCTGGCCTCAAACACCTCCAGCCATGGGGCCTCAACCACCTCCCTGGGCAACCCAGTCCAGCCTCTCACCACTCTCCTGCTCAACAACTTCCTCCTCACCTCCACTCTCCATCTCCCCACCTCCAGCTTTGCTCCATTCCCCCCACTCCTGCCACTCCCTCACAGCCTCAAAAGTCCCTCCCCAGCTGTTTTGTAGCCCACTTCAGACCCTGGCAGGCCACAAGAAGGTCACCTGGGAGCCTCCTCTTCTGCAGCCTGCACAGCTCCAACTCCTTCAGTCTGTCCTCATAGGAGCCATTAAGCAGCACAAGATAATGAGAATCTTAATAGGGGAAGAAGGAACAGGGCTGCATCTCTGCTGTCTTCTGCTGTGGCTTGTGCTGTACTCTACATAACATCACAGAATTGTTTTGCTTGGAAGAGACCTTCAAGACCACCAGGTCCAACCATTAAGCCAGCACTGCCAGGTCACCACTGAGCCATGTCCCTCAGCACCACTGCCACACAGCTTTTCACTCTCTCCAGAGATGCTAACACCACCGCTCCCCTGGACAGCCTCTTGCAGGCCTTGGCAACATTTTTGGGGCAGAAATTATTCTTCATCTGCAACCTGAACCTCCCCCAGCATAGCCTGAGGCAGCTGCTGCTTCTTGCTCTGTTGTTTGTTGCCTGGAGAAGAGATTGACACAAACTCACTCCAGCCTCCCTTCAGGGAGCTGTAGATGGTGAGAAGGTCTCCCCCAAGCCTCCTTTTTCTCCAGGCTAAACAACTGCAAGTTGGAAGGAAATGTTTCACAAGAGACTTGTGCTCTAAGCCCTTCATCAGCTACATTGCCATTCTTTGGACACACTGCAGCACCTCAATGTTCTTCTTCCAGGGAAGAGTCCATCCTTAGCCTGAGGCTCCCCACCATGAATGCAGTAAGAGACACCAACAGAGACCAGAATGCAGACCAAGGCTCTCTTATATCTGAGGTTGTTTAAGCTCTTTATACTTGACCTAACATGCACAGATCCCCATCACAGAATCACAGAATCAACCAGGTTGGAAGAGACCTCCAGGATCATGACTGTTAAGTGGTGGAAGGGAAAGGTGATGTGCTTTTTAGTGCTGCCAAAGAATCCTCCAGCTTTACATCAACCTAACTGGAGTTTTCTGCTTCATGCCAGCTCTGAGATAGAATCATAGAATCAAGCAGGTTGGAAGAGACCTCCAAGCTCAGCCAGTCCAACCTAGCACCCAGCCCTGCCCAAGCAACCAGACCATGGCACTAAGTGCCTCAGCCAGGCTTGGCTTCAACACCTCCAGGCACAGAGACTCCACCACCTCCCTGGGCAGCCCATTCCAATGCCAATCACTCTCTCTGAAAACAACTTTCTCCTCACATCCAGATGAGGCAAGGAGCAGCCTTCAACTCTTCCTCCTCCCCCCACCACACCTTTCTGGCTGCTCTCCCAGTGATCAGCAAGCTGGGTGAGCTTCAGAAGCATTGCCCACATAGGATATGAGACATCAGCAGCCTTCAGGCCTAGGGTCACCATTTCAGCACCCCATTGTGAGAGGGAAGCAGGAAGAAATTGTGCCAGAGGAAGTTTAATTTGGACAGGAGGAACAATTCCTTTACTGAAAGAGTGGTGAAGTGTTGGAACAGGCTGCCCAGGGAGGTGGTGGAGTCATAGAATCAATAGGTTGGAAGAGACCTCCAAGCTCAGCCAGGCCAACCTAGCACCCAGCCCTGCCCAACCAACCAGACCATGGCACTAAGTGCCTCAGCCAGGCTTGGCTTCAACACCTCCAGGAACAGTGACTCCACCACCCCAAACTGTTTTGTGACTCCATGATTCTATGTGAACTCCATCTGCAGTGCTATGTCCAGCTCTATGGTCCTCAGCAAAAGACAGACATGGACTTGCTGCAGCAGGTCCAAAGGAGTTCACACAAATGATCACAGGTTCACAGGATGTTAGGGGTTGGAAGGGACCCAAGGAGATCATCCAGTCCAACCCCTCTGCCAGAGCAGGGTCACACAATCTAGCACAGATCACAGAGGAACACATCCAGACAGGCCTGGAAAGGCTCCAGAGAAGGACACTCCACAACCTCTCTGGATGTTAGGAGGAAGTTGTTGTCAGAGAGAGTGATTGGCATTGGAATAGGCTGCCCAGGGAGGTGGTGGAGTCTCTGTGGCTGGAGGTGTTGAAGCCAAGCCTGGCTGAGGCACTTAGTGCCATGGTCTGGTTGCTTGGCCAGGGCTGGGTGCTAGGTTGGACTGGCTGAGCTTGGAGGTCTCTTCCAACCTGCTTGATTCTATGATTCTCTCTGGGCAGCCTGCTCCAGTGCTCCAGCACCTTTGGACTACTTCCTCCCTAAGTTCAAAGTGAAACCTCCTGCTTTCTGTGTTGTGCCAGTTGCTCCTTGTTTTCATTGTCAGAAAATGACAATGCAAAGCTGTTAGTATTCCTCATGCATCATATTCTACAGCCCCTGGGAGCAGGTTATCTTCTCCCAAAAGCAGAAAGCAGAGGAAGCATCCATCCTACCCTGCAAGAACATTTCCACTTGCAATGTGCCTTTGCACCCTGCTAGTGTGGGTGATGTTATTGCAGTAGCCTCAGATTGTTTTCTTGGGAACTGCTTGAGAAAAGGCTGTCATTTAGAACCACCCAGAATTGCTCTAGTTGGAAGAGATATTTGAGATCATCAAGTCTAACCTTTAGCCACATCACTGCTGAAAGACACCCCTCAGCACCTACAGAGCTTTCCAACCCTTCCATCACCTCCCTGGTCAGCTTGTTCCAGGCCTTGACAACTCAGCTTTTATAGAATCAAGCAGGTTGGAAGAGACCTCCAAGCTCAGCCACTCCAACCTAGCACCCAGCCCTGCCCAAGCAACCAGACCATGGCACTAAGTGCCTCAGCCAGGCTTGGCTTCAACACCTCCAGGCACAGAGACTCCACCACCTCCCTGGGCAGCCCATTCCAATGCCAATCACTCTCTCTGACAACAACTTCCTAACAACATCCAGCCTAGACCTCCCCTGGCACAGCTTCACACTCTGTCCCCTGCTTCTCTTGCTGCTTGCCTGGCAGAAGAGCCCAACCCCACCTGGCTACAGCCTCCCTTCAGTCAGTTGCAGACAGCAATGAGGTCAGCCCTGAGCCTCCTCTTCTGCAGGCTGCACACCCCCAGCTCCCTCAGCCTCTCCTCACAGGGCTGTGCTCCAGGCCCCTCACCACCTTCCTTGCCCTTCTCTGGACACCTTCCAGCACCTCAACATCTCTCTTGAATGGATTGCTGTTGAAGTTCAGTTCTGTTTCTTTCCTAGCTGAAAGCTGGCACTGAAGGTCAGACAGCACTGGACTGGCACCCAAAGCAGAAGAACACCCCTGGCTGTGAGGAGAGGCTGAGAGAATTGGGGTTGTTCAACCTGGAGAAGAGAAGGCTACAGGGAGAGCTCATTGTGGTCTTTCAGCACTTAAATGGGGCCTAGGACCACAGAAGGTTAGGGGCTGGAAGGGACCTCAAAAGCTCATCCAGTCCAAGCCTCCTGCCAGAGCAGGATCTCCTAATGCAGATCACACAGGAACACATCCAGGCAGGTGTTGAGGATCTCCAGGGAGAGACTCCACAGCCCCTCCCTGGGCAGCCTGTTCCAGTGCAGAGGGAGACTCCACAGCCCCTCCTGGGCAGCCTGTTCCAGTGCAGGGGGAGACTCCACAGCCCCTCCCTGGGCAGCCTGTTCCAGTGCAGAGGGAGACTCCACAGCCCCTCCCTGGGCAGCCTGTTCCAGTGCAGAGGGAGACTCCATAGCCCCTCCTGGGCAGCCTGTTCCAGTGCAGGGGGAGACTCCACAGCCCCCCTGGGCAGCCTGTTCCAGTGCAGAGGGAGACTCCATAGCCCCTCCCTGGGCAGCCTGTTCCAGTGCAGGGGGAGACTCCACAGCCCCCCTGGGCAGCCTGTTCCAGTGCAGAGGGAGACTCCACAGCCCCCCTGGGCAGCCTGTTGCAGTGCAGAGGGAGACTCCACAGCCCCCCTGGGCAGCCTGTTCCAGTGCAGGGGGAGACTCCACAGCCCCCCTGGGCAGCCTGTTCCAGTGCAGAGGGAGACTCCACAGCCCCCCTGGGCAGCCTGTTGCAGTGCAGAGGGAGACTCCACAGCCCCCCTGGGCAGCCTGTTCCAGTGCAGGGGGAGACTCCACAGCCCCCCTGGGCAGCCTGTTGCAGTGCAGAGGGAGACTCCACAGCCCCTCCCTGGGCAGCCTGTTCCAGTGCAGGGGGAGACTCCACAATCCCCCTGGGCAGCCTGTTGAAGTGTTCTGCCACCCTCACAGGGTAAAAAATATCTCCCTTGTGTTTCCAAGGGACTGTCTATGCCTCAGCTTCCACCCATGGCTCCTTGTCTCGTTGTTGGCCAGATGGGGAAGGATCCTTTAGTGGGGCTTGTTTGGATGGGAGCTAAGCTGGAGGTGAGGAGATTCAGAGTGGATGTGAGGAAGTTCTTCAGCAAGAGTGGTGAGAGGCTGGACTGGGTTGCCCAGGGAGGTGGTTGAGGCCCCATGGCTGGAGGTGTTTGAGGCCAGGCTGTGTGAGGCTGTGTGCAGCCTGCTCTAGGGTAGGGTGTCCCTGGGCATGGCAGGGGGGTTGGAACTGGCTGCTCCTTGTGGTCCCTTCCAACCCTGATTCTATGCATCTGTGACAGGACAGGGGGTGATGGTTTTAAACTAAAAATAGACCAGACAGAGGGATGACATCACTCACCCTGAGCACAGGTTTGCCTGCTGGCCAGCAAGCTCCCAGTTAGTGCTCTGTGAGAGTGGTGAGACACTGGCCCAGGTTGCCCAGAGAAGCAGTCCAAGCCCCATGCCTGGAGCCATCACAGGTCAGGCTGGGTGGGGTTCTGAGCATCCTGTTCTAGTTGAAGGTGTCCCTGCTGAGAGCAAGGAAGGATGAACTAGATCACAGAATGGCTTCAGTTGGGAGGGACCTTAGAGATCACCTACACCAACCTCCCTGCTATGGGAAGGGGACACCTCTCAACGAGGTTCACCTGCTCCAGACCTCACCTGACCTGACCTTACACACCTCCTTCAAAGCTCTCTGCCTACCCAAACCATTCCATGGTTCTCTGGCAGCCACCTGGAAAGGGAGTCATGGCAAAGCAAAGCAGATGTGCAAGGCAACCCAGGCACAGAACACATCCTCTCTTACCTCGTCAAACCTGGCCTCATCCTCACAGTTTTCAAGCACTCTGGTGTAGAAGGAGAGCCCTGGAGAGAGGGGAGGAAGAATAGGTTGGTTGCAATGAATAAAGCCATGTCCTGCAGCTGTTGCTCACAGGATTAGTGCCCCAGACCCTTCACCACCTCCTCTGGGTGCCCTTCTCTGGATATGGTCCAGCACCTCAGTGGTAGTGAGGAGCCCAAAACTGAACCCAGGATTTGAGATGTGGCCTCATCAGTGCCCAGTGCAGGGGGGGACAATCCCTGCCCTAGTCCTGCTGGCCACACTGTTGCTGATGCAAGCCAGGATGCTGTTTGCCTTCTTGGCTGCCTGGGCACACTTCAGCTGCACAGCAGACACAGCTTGGGGTAGAAACACCCTGGGGTTTGGGTCTGCGTGGGTGGCCTTGGTGGGATGCAGTCTGTAGGCATTGCCTGGGATGGAGAAAAGGCAGCAGGGGACATTTGTGTGGGTCAGAGATGCAGAGGGAGGACATAGAATCAAGCAGGTTGGGACAGACCTCCAAGCTCATCCAGTCCAACCTAGCACCCAGCCCTGGCCAAGCAACCAGACCATGGCACTAAGTGTCTCATCCAGCCTTTGCTTCAACACCTCCAGGGATGGTGACTCCACCACCTCCCTGGGCAGCCCTTTCCAATGCCAATCACTCTCTCTGTGAAGAGCTTCCTGAGTGATAGATTGGACTGGAAGAGCTTGGAGGTCTCTTCCAACCTGCTTGGTTCTATGAAGATGAAGTTCTATGAAGAACCTGGAGCTGTTTAACATCTGAGCCTTGTTGTGAGCCCAAGGGTGAGCAGCAGAGCACCCTCACAGAGATAATGAGGAGATGTGCACAGGCAAGGGGATGAATCATCTGGCAGTGGATAAACAGGGAAGGAATATCAGGGAGAAGATACTCCAAGAGAGATAATCTGCCACTGAAAAGGTTTCTTCTAAGATCATGACTTAAGCCAACAGGGTGGGATGCTCCTTCCTCATGCCCTGCCAATCCAGCCAGCATCACAGCCATGCTTCATTACAGTGATATCCTTGTTCACCATTGCCCAGTGGTGCTCCAGGTGGCATCAGTGAATGATCTCCCTCACTCACACCCTAATTTGGAGACAGAACCCCACCAAGAAGCTCTTTACAACTCCATCTGTGCAGGGTGCTTGGAGCAATAGCTCCAAGTGCAGGGTGCTGCACTCTGGCCACAACAACCCCATGCAGAGATACAGGCTGGGGTCGGAGTGGCTGAGAGCAGCCAGACAGAGAGGGATCTGGGGGTGCTGATTGATACCCACCTGAACATGAGCCAGCAGTGTGCCCAGGTGGCCAAGAGAGCCAGTGGCATCCTGGCCTGCATCAGGAATGGTGTGGTCAGCAGGAGCAGGGAGGTCATTCTGCCCCTGTACTCTGCCCTGGTTAGACCACACCTTGAGTGCTGTGTTCAGTTCTGGGCCCCCCAGTTTAGGAGGGACATTGAGATGCTTGAGCGTGTCCAGAGAAGGGCAACGAGGCTGGGGAGAGGCCTTGAGCACAGCCCTACGAGGAGAGGCTGAGGGAGCTGGGATTGGTTAGCCTGGAGAAGAGGAGGCTCAGGGGAGACCTTATTGCTGTCTACAACTACCTGAGGGGTGGTTGTGGCCAGGAGGAGGTTGCTCTCTTCTCTCAGGTGGCCAGCACCAGAACAAGAGGACACAGCCTCAGGCTGCACCAGGGGAGATTTAGGCTGGAGGTGAGGAGAAAGTTCTTCACTGAGAGAGTCATTGGACACTGGAATGGGCTGCCCGGGGAGGTGGTGGAGTCGCCGTCCCTGGAGCTGTTCAGGATTGGACGTGGCACTTGGTGCCATGGTCTGGCCTTGAGCTCTGTGGTAAAGGGTTGGACTTGATGATCTGTGAGGTCTCTTCCAACCCTGATGATACTGTGATACTGTGAGCAATTAGTTGGCAAGAGCTCTAACTGCACCTGGACACAAGTGTTCCCCTTCACAGCTGCAATCAGGTTGCCTTTGGAGCGATAACCCTGCTAGGGATATGTGACCCTACCTTGTAAAAGCTCAGACTTCACTGAGGGGCAGGACCAGGCACCTCCAAAATGGGCAAGGTGAAGGCAATTCACCATTTTCCTGCTGTTCCTCAGCAACTAGCCTGAAGAGAAAGCATTTGTAGAAGACCTTGATTTCATCCCTAGCTGAATTTTGGCTGCAGAGAAAAGAGGTGCAGAACTGCAGTGACAATGGATTTGGGCCTCTGGAGACACTTTCATAGAATCATTTACACTGAAAGAGACCTTTAAGATCAGCAGATCCAACTATTAACCCAGCACTGCCACATCACTGTGCCCCTCAGCACCACATCTACACAGCTTTTCAATCTGCTTTGGCCCCAACAACCCCAAGCAGTGCTACAGGCTGGGGACAGAGTGGCTGAGAGCAGCCAGGCAGAAAGGGACCTGGGGGTGCTGGTAGAGAGTAGCTGAAGATGAGGCAGCAGTGTGCCCAGGTGGGCAGGAGAGCCAATGGCATCCTGGGCTGGATCAGGAGCAGTGTGGGCAGCAGGACAAGGGAGGTTCTTCTGCCCCTGGACTCAGCACTGCTCAGGCCACACCTTGAGTGCTGTGTCCAGTTCTGGGCTCCTCAATTCAAGAGAGATGTTGAGGTGCTGGAAGGTGCCCAGAGAAGGGCAAGGAAGGTGGTGAGGGGCCTGGAGCACAGCCCTGTGAGGAGAGGCTGAGGGAGCTGGGGGTGTGCAGCCTGCAGAAGAGGAGGCTCAGGGCAGAGCTCATTGCTGTCTGCAACTCCCTGAAGGGAGGCTGTAGCCAGGTGGGGTTGGGATCTTCTGCCAGGCAAGCAGACAAGAGGACAGAGCAAGGGGACAGAGTCTCAAGTAGTGTCAGAGGAGGTCTAGGCTGGATGTTGTTAGGAAGTTGTTGTCAGAGAGAGTGATTGGCATTGGAATGGGCTGCCCAGGGAGGTGGTGGAGTCTCTGTGCCTGGAGGTGTTGAAGCCAAGCCTGGCTGAGGCACTTAGTGCCATGGTCTGGTTGGTTGGGCAGGGCTGGGTGCTAGGTTGGACTGGCTGAGCTTGGAGCTCTCTTCCAACCTGCTTGATTTTATGAATCCTTCCAGGGATGGGGACTCCACCACTTCCCTGGGCAGCCTGTTTCAGGCTTTGACAACCCTTTTGGGGGGGAGAATAAAAATCGTTCCTCATGTCCAATCTGAATCTCTCCTGGTACAATTGAGGATGTCTCTTCTGGCTTGGTTTGTGGGAGAAGAGGTCCAGCCTGCCCAGATCCCTCTGGAGAGCCTCCCTATCTTCAAACCAGCCTAGAGCAGATGCAGTGGGATGACAAGAGGCTTACAAGTCATTGAAGTTCAAACCCATCCCCAAATCCATGAACAAATTGAGAGGGTCATAAATGCAATGGATCTTGCTGGTTAACACTCCCAAATTCCCAGCAGATGAGCATCCCCTGGGAGTTTGGTGAGTCAAATCCAACACCATGGTGGGAGATAAGTCCTTGATGCTCAGGTGTGGGAGTGGATTTCGGCTCACCTCTCCTCTACACTTCCTGGCCAGGGGCTGCCACCACTCTCTGCTTGCTCCCACGGGCTCAGAACTGGGAGCTTCTCCTCACCCCTCAGTTTCTCCTCTTGGCAAAGTGCAGCTAGTGCAGCTTGTAGGGGGTGTTGGGAATCTGGGATCCCTGAGAGAAAAGGAGCAGCTCTGTTCCATCACCATCCCACACAGCTGTCAGCCCTTTCTGAAGGAAGGCTTTTAACAAGGTTGTGATGTATTCAGCTCCCACCTGAGCTGAAGTCGAGCAGCATTACAGAGTGCTGCCCACCTGCACACAGCAGCCTGTCACACCAAACTCCTCCTTTGGCTTCTTTTTGTGCCATAGTAGATCCTTTCAGCTGAATGAGCAAACACCCACTCTGGAAGCTCTGCCTGAACCTCCAGGCTGTGCTGTCAGCAAGTGAGGAGAAGGCAGCAGCAAAGTGGTGCCTTGACTGGGCAAAGAGCATCCCTCCCTGCAGTGCTTAGCAACTCCAGAAGGACTGCAGTAACACTAATCCTGCCAGGAGAGCCTGAGGGAGCTGGGGGGTGTTTGAACAGAACTGAAATTCAACAGAACTCAGTTCAAGAGAGATGGTGAGATACTGGAATGTGTCCAGAGAAGGGTAACAAAGCTGGTGAGGGGCCTGGAGCACAGCCCTGTGAGGAGAGAATTCTATGAAGTTCCATCAAGTGCATCAAGCAAAGGCTGAGAGTATGTCAGAACTCTATCTCACTGCAGCTGTTGAGATACACAGTGCGTCAGAGAGGCCATCCTCCCATGAACACCACATCAAGGTGTGAGAATTCTGGTCCCCCCCATTCAGAACAAGGTCCTGGCAGAGATTCACATCTCATGTTTTGGATCAATGCTCTCTCACAACTCAGGACAATCATAGAATCATCCAGGTTGGAAGAGACCTCCAAGCTCATCCACTCCAACCTAGCACCCAGCCCTGGCCAAGCAACTAGACCATGGCACTGAGTGCCTCAATGCTGCTATGTGTCAAGAAGGTACCCAGAGGATCTGTCCCTGGACTTCCACAGGCTCACAGCATGTTAGGGGTTAGAAGGGACCAAAGGAGATCACTGAGTCCAATCGCCCTGCCAGAGCAGGGCCACACAATCTAGCACAGACCACACAGGAACACATCCACATTCTGGTCCTCCCCCCATTCAGAACGTGGCCCTAACACAGATTCACATCTCATGTTTTGACTCAGTGCTCTCTCACAACTCAGGACAATCACAGAATCATCCAGGTTGGAAGAGACCTCCAAGCTCAGCCACTCCAACCTAGCACCCAGCCCTGGCCAATCAACTAGACCACGGCACTGAGTGCCTCAATGCTGCTATGTGCCAAGAAGGTACCCAGAGGATCCATCCCTGGACTTCCACTGGCTCACAGCATGTTAGGGGTTGGAAAGGACCCAAGGAGATCATCCAGTCCAAGCCCCCTGCCAGAGCAGGACCACACAATCTAGCACAGATCACACAGGAACACATCCAGAGAGGCCTGGAAAGGCTCCAGAGAAGGAGACTCCACAACCTCTCTGGGCAGCCTGTGCCAGTGCTCTGGGACCCTTACAGTCAAGAAGTTCCCCCTTGTGTTGAGGTGGATCCTCCTGTGCTGCAGCTTACACCCACTGCTCCCATTGCTCCTTGTCCTACAAACTTCCCATGTCTCTAGGACAGGCACAGAGCTGTCCCCACATTTTACCCCCTTGGGACAAGTAATTTGGGTGAGATGCAGGTAGGCTGTGGAGAGCTCAGTGTTGTGAGAGGATGCTGAACTGCTGCTAGCTGCACAGACAGGGCTTGCTGCAGCTTTGGACACACACCAAGTGGCATGAATCCAAACTTCTCTGCACACACTACCCCATCCAAAGGCTGGGTCAGACCTAATCCACCTGCCTGCTGCCTTCACTGACCCAGCCACACAAGGGACTGCCTCCTAACCTGTTTCTATCGCCCTTATAGCAGTAGGATTTTATGAGCCATGAACTCAGGATCCAGCTGGGTCTGGTTACCTCTCCTGCAAGACCAAGCTTACAGAAGATGTGGACATCAGCTTCCAGGATGAACATGGAATGAGGCATCCCCAGGTGCAGGTGTGGGCAATATCTGCTGCATTCATAGAGTGAATTTAAACCTCTTTCCACAAAAAAATCAGTTGCATCAAACTCTTGGGGGGAAAAAAGATATCCAGCTCATACCCAACTGTCCTCAAATACTACACCAAAATTCTCCCTTGGCAAAGAAATGTTTATGAGAAGAGGCAAACTCATTATGGCTAAGCACCAGGGTAGAAGACATAGCTGTAAAGTTCAATGCCATCCTCTCTGGGTGACATGACAGTGATGGGAGTCCTGCACCATGCAGTAGCCAGCTCATGCCTGGGAGGATGATGGAAGTGAGCCTGGAGAAGTGTCCTGGTACCTGATAAAGGCTCTGCAAGGGAATTAGTGGAAGCTCAGGGGGGTGGGTAAAGCAAGACCACACAGAATCATGGAATGGTATTGCTTGGAAGGGACCTCTGGAGATCACCTAGTGCAATCCCTCTGACAGTGCAGGTGCACTCCCAGCAGGTTGCCCAGGATCACTTCCAGGAAGGTTTGGAATCTTTCCAGAGAGGAGATTTCACAGCCTCTCTGGGTAGCCTGGTCTGGGGCTCTGGCACACTCACAGGAAAGGATTTTTGCTTCACGTTCTGGTGGAACCTCCTGGGTTCCAGTTTGTGCCCCTTTGCTCCTTGTCCTGTCTCTAGGCACCACTGAAAAGAGTCTGGCCACATTCTCTTGCCCCCCTGCCCCTCAGCTATTGATCAACATTGAGAAGATCCCCCATTAGGCTGCTTTTCTCCAGGCTAAACAGCCCCAGTGCTCACAGCCTTCCCTCATAGGAGAGATGTTCCAGTCCCCTCATCCTCTCCATAGCCTCCACTGGCCTCTCTCCTGTAGTTCCTTGCCTCTTCTGACCTGGAAGACCCAGAGCTGGATCCAATACTCCAGATGTAGCCTCCCTAGGACAGAGTACAGGGAAAGTAAAACCTGCCTTCACCTGCTGGCCACACTCTTCTGACTGTTCCCCAGGAGACCATTTGCTTTCTTGGCCATTTCTGCCTCATGGGTGACTTGTTGTTCAGCAGCACTCCCAGGTCTTTCTCTTTGGAGCTGCTTTGCAACAGGTCAATCCCTGACTTGTGCTGGGGAAGGGCTGTGAGTGAAGTGCTGATCTCAAAGTACCCCAGAGAGGGGATCATTCCCATTGCCCACCAGTTGAACCATCGAGTTTTGTGGTGGCTCTTATGCAAAGATGTCAAAACAAGGATGGATATTGGATCCTGCTCATGCAACAGGGACTGTGCTTGGCTCAGGATGGGAGATGTGGGTCCTCCTGTGAAGGAGGATGAAGAAAACTAATGGTGGCCTTTGGTCCTGTTCCTAGGGCAGGCAGTGGGATATCACCAAGGGGTGCTTAGGGCTGGGACCGCTCCAGGTTTTGCTGTTGGCCAGGTATAGGATCTGTTCCACTGCACCAATGCTGGGGCGGGGGGAGGAGGGGAGCAGGGATGGGGAAATGAGTGGGTAATTACACTTTTTAATTGCTCTGCTGTGTTAAAGCTGTGCAGGGGTGGCCATTTCAGGCTCTGCTGGCTAGCCTGGTGTGCAGGTGATTGACAAACCTGCTCCTTTGCATTTACCAAGAGAAGGGCTTGCTCTTCCCCACACCTGATGCTGCCAAACCATCCCACACCTTCCTCTGCCTGCCTGTGGGCTCCCACAAGCCAGAGGCCAGATCTGGCACCAGGCAGTGAGCTCATATTGAGCCTTCTCCCCAAAGGTGTTTGGGAAAGGTTTGGCTGCTGCCGGGGGTATGCATGCCCGGAGAGTTCTTGCTTCTTTTGCATCCTCCCATGCAAAGCTTTAGAGCTTGTGCTGACCCGAGTGGAAAACCCAAAGCTGCAGCGTGCTTAGAAGAGATCCAGGTCCCAGCAATCATAACCTAAGTCCTCCTCCTGCTCCTTCCAGGGGCACCTGGTGCCCAGCTATGCGAGCAAGCCCTCGACCCTACTGCAAGAGCCCCGCTCCACCCCATCGAGGCACGGTCCCTCTCCGGGGAGGGTTTGGTTGCCCTTAAGGCTTTACCTCCTTTCGGCTGGACGAATCCCCCTCCCCAGGAGGAATGGGGGGGGTAGGGAGGGTGGCTGCAGTGTCCCAGGCCGAGCACAGACGGGCAGCGGTACACCGAGAGAGCAGTTTGGAAGGATGGTCTCATGCCCTGGTCAGAGAGGTGTGCAGCCCTTAAAGCCGCCAGGCTCGAATCCCCCTCCCCAGCCTCTGCACGGCCGCGCTGGGCAAACTGAGGCGGGGATGGAGGGCGGCAGGGAAGGACCCACTCCGGCACCCCCCTCCCTTCCTGCCCCGTACCTCTGAAAGCCGCTTTGGCGATGCGATCGGCTCTGCCGCGGAGGCCGGAGACGGTGCGGAGCTGCAGCATCAAAGCCATGGTGCGGAGCTGGGTGCGGAGCGCTGCCGGCTGCTCTCCCTACGCTGCGCGGCCAAGTGCGCGGTGCGGTGCCCGGCGGCCAGCCGCGATCCGGAGCTCCGTGCGGTGCCTCCCCCCGCCCCGTCCCCACGGCTGAATTATTCAGTAGCGGCACGGCCCGCCCTCACCTTCCTCCTTTCCTTCTCCTTTCCCTTCTCCTTTCCTTTCCTTCTCCTCTCCTTTCCTTTCCTCTCCTTTCCTTTCCTCTTCTTCTCCTTTCCCTTCCTTTCCTTTCCTCTTCTTCTCCTTTCCTCTTCTTCTCCTTTCCTCTTCTTCTCCTTTCCTCTTCTTCTCCTTTCCTCTTCTTCTCCTTTCCTCTTCTTCTCCTTTCCTCTTCTTCTCCTTTCCTCTTCTTCTCCTTTCCTCTTCTTCTCCTTTCCCCTTTCCTTTCCTTTCCTCTCCTCTCCCTCTCCTCTCCCTCTCCTCTCCCTCTCCTCTCCCTCTCCTCTCCCTCTCCTCTCCCTCTCCTCTCCCTCTCCTCTCCCTCTCCTCTCCCTCTCCTCTCCTTTCCTTGTAATAAGCTTTTTTCCAGTCTCAGCCAGCGTTGGAAGTCCTCACCCCCCGCTAGGACTCCTCCAGAGTAGGGGGCACAGGAGTTCCACTTCCCTTTCCCCTTCTCCTTTCCCTTTCATAGAATCAACCAGGTTGGAAGAGACCTCCAAGCTCAGCCAGTCCAACCTAGCACCCAGCCCTGCCCAATCAACCAGACCATGGCACTAAGTGCCTCATTCTCACTCCCTTTCCCTTTCATAGAATCATAAAACCAACCAGGTGGGAAGAGACTTCCAAGCTCAGGCAGTCCAACCTAGCACCCAGCCCTGTCCAATCAAGCAGACCATGGCACTAAGTGCCTCACTCCCTTTCCCTTTTCCCTTTCCCACCATGCAAACAACCCTTTGCCAGTCTCAGCCAGTGCTGGAAACCCCTCCCCACCAGGACTCCTCCACGAGCAGAGGCCACAGAGGTTCTCTCTTCCTTTTCCTTCTCCAGAGCTGGAGATCTGGAGAGTCCTGCCCCTCATTAACAGAGCATGAGGAGAAAATGCTCTTCATAAACAATGAATTTCAGGGGTTTTGCAGCCTCTGTCCTCTGGGGAGGGACTTCTGAGGCTGTCAGAGAGTGGCAGGAGTGGGGGGAATGGAGCAAAGCTGGAGGTGGGGAGCTTGAGAATGGAGGTGAGGAGGAAGTTGTTGAGCAGGAGAGTGGTGAGAGGCTGGACTGGGTTGCCCAGGGAGGTGGTTGAGGCCCCATGGCTGGAGGTGTTTGAGGCCAGGCTGTGTGAGGCTGTGTGCAGCCTGCTCTAGGGTAGGGTGTCCCTGGGCATGGCAGGGGGGTTGGAACTGGCTGCTCCTTGTGGTCCCTTCCTACCCTGACTAATTCTATGGTTCAGTTTCCACACCGCTGCATGTGAACACAATCACACCCCCACCTCTGAATCACTGCTAATTGCTCTTATTGACTACAGGTTTGCACCAAGGGAGAAGGAGTAAAGACCACCTGCCACAACAGAATCAGGCCTTAACTAATCCCTTCATGTGCACCTCCCACAGCACCACCCTCCTGGTAAAAGAAACCACATTGCACATGTTGAACTCATCAGCTTCTGATGCTGCTGCTGAAAGCTAAGTCCAAAATGAATGAAATTGTCACTCAGAATCATAGAATCAACCAGGTAGGAAGAGACCTCCAAGATCACCCAGTCCAACCTAGCACCCAGCCCTACCCAGTCAACTTCTTAACTATTTTTCTCTGGGCTGTTTTTGTTTTGTGTGTTTGTGTTTTGTTTTGTTCTTCCAGTTCTTCTCTTCCCACGTGTGGAAAATTCTCATCAGCCTCCCTGTTTGTCAAACTCCTAAAACCCTTTTTATTAAGCACAGAAAGTTGCAGTGGTTTTCTTTTCCCTT
Organism: Pogoniulus pusillus; assembly: GCF_015220805.1. Classification (NCBI taxonomy): domain Eukaryota; kingdom Metazoa; phylum Chordata; class Aves; order Piciformes; family Lybiidae; genus Pogoniulus; species Pogoniulus pusillus. The sequence goes on from NC_087270.1 coordinate 37,500,922, forward strand.
TTCTTGTTTGTTTTCTTTGGGGTTGTTGTTGTTTGTTGTTTGTTTCAGTGTTACCTGAGACTTAAAATCATAGAATCAAGCAGGTTGGAAGAGACTTCCAAGTTCATCCAGTCCAACCTAGCACCCAGCCCTATCCAGTCAACTACACCACATCACTAAGTGCCTCTTTCCCTTTCTCCAGAATCAACCAGGTTGGAAGAGACCTCCAAGTTCATCCAGTCCAACCTAGCATCCAGCCCTATCCAACCAACCAGACCATGGCACTAAGTGCTCCTTTCCCTTTCATAGAATCAATCAGGTTGGAAGAGACCTCCAAGTTCATCCAGTCCAAGCTAGCACCCAGCCCTATCCAACCAACTACACCACGGCACTAAGTGCCCCTTTCCTTTCCCCTGAATCAGTCAGGCTTGAAGAGACCTCCAAGCTCAGCCAGTCCAACCTAGCACCCAGCCCTGCCCAGTCAACCAGACCATGGCACTAAGTGCCCCATTCCCTTTCCCTTTTCCCTTTCCCACCATGCAAACAGCTCTTTGCCAGTCTCAGCCAGTGCTGGAAACCCCTCCCCACCAGGACTCCTCCACGAGCAGAGGCCACAGAGGTTCTCTCTTCCTTTTCCTTCTCCTTTTGCCTTGCCTTTCCCTTACATTGAGCTTACTATCCTAACACCCTCTGGGGCAGCCAAAGAGATCTCTCTCTGCTATCAGCATCTCCTGGTGGCACCACGAATGAGCCAGAGGTGGGTCCAGTGTGTCTGTGACACTGCCTATACCTCCCCTGGCACAACTTGAGACTGTGTCCCCTTCTTCTGTTGCTGCTTGCCTGGCAGAAGAGACCAACCCCACCTGGCTATAGCCTCCCTTCAGACACCCTGGAGGTGTTGAAGCAAAGCCTGGATGAGGCACTTAGTGCCATGGTCTAGTTGCTTGGACAGGGCTGGGTGCTAGGTTGGATGATCTTGGAGGTCTCTTTCCAACCTGCTTGATTCTATGATTATGTGATCTGACCCAGGTTGTCCAGAGAGGTTATGCAAGTCCCATCCCTGGAAACATTTTGGATCCAGACAGGGCTCAGACATCCCTGCTGACTGCAGGGTGACATTGAGTGGTTCCTTCCCACTGAAACCATTCTGAGACTGGATGACTCCAGGACTAAGCACAAACTTTCCTAGGGAAGTCCAGCACATGTCTGTTTTTCTGCCTGATCCTGCCCAGTTCCCATGGTGTAACTCCACTGGGAATGACAATTTGCACTTGAGAAACTTGGCTTATATTTGAGGCAGGTTTGGTAGCAGAGCTTTGCTCATTCAGAGGACCCAGGTGACTTCTCACAAGAGGTTTGCTAACCTGAATCTCTCTGTTAAATGGATTGTGCTTGCCATGGTCACTGGTGCATGAAGGACATCAGGACATCAGTGGCCAGATCCAGCACCAGCAGGTCACAGTGTGGTTCAGGTGGTGCTCAGCACATTGAAATACCCTGCCCTTGACTGAGGACACCTTCCTTCACCAGCACACAGTGTGAGAGAGTTTTTGGGCTCACCAGTTACACTCCCTGGGGTGCATTAAGTAGAGTGTGTCCAGCAGATCAAGGGAGGTTCTCCTCCCCCTCTACTCTGCCCTGCTCAGACCTCATCTTGAATACTGCCTTCAGTTTTGGGCTGCCCAGTTTCAGAGGGACAGGGATCTGCTGGAGAGGGTCCAGCAGAGAGCTATGAGGATGATGAGGGGACTGCAGCACTGCCTGAGGAGGAGAGGCTGAGGGACCTGGGGCTGTTTAGTCTGGAGCAGAGAAGACTGAGAGGGGATTTAATCAATGTTTATAAACATCTGAGGGCTGGGGGTCAGGAGGCAGGGGACAGGCTCTGCTCACTGCTCCCTGCGATAGGACAAGCAGCAATGGGTGTAAGCTGCAGCACAGGAGGTTCCAGCTCAACACAAGGGGGAACTTCTTTACTGGAAGGGTCCCAGAGCACTGGAAGAGGCTCCCCAGAGAGGTTGTGGAGTCTCCTTCTCTGGAGCCTTTCCAGGCCAGTCTGGATGTGTTCCTGTGTGATCTGTGCTAGATTGTGTGGTCCTGCTGTGGCAGGGGGTTGGACTGGATGATCTTCTTGGGTCCCTTCCAACCCCTAATATCCTGTGAGCCTGTGATCCTGTGAACCTCCTCCCACTGACTTTGGCCCATTGATCCCCCTGTAGAGGCTGACAGCATCAAGACTCCCACCTAAATTGATGTCATCTGCCAATTTACTTATGGTACCCTTCATCTTCCCCTTGGTTCCATCCAGGGAAAAGGTCTGTTTAGGCAGATGCTGATAACTGACAGAATTCCTCCTCTCCTTTCTCCAAGTGTTCTCTGGAAATGAATCAATAAGCACACCAGCCCATCCATCACTCTAACCTCCATCTGCCCAGGTAGGAAATGATCTGCTTAGATCTTCCTAAAGCACATCTGCCCTGCTTACTCTGAAAACCAGACTAAGATAACAAATTGGCACCCCATGATTTTCAGAAATGTATAAGTTAAAGTTGTTGTCAGAGAGAGTGATTGGCATTGGAATGGGCTGCCCAGGGAGGTGGTGGAGTTGCTGTGCCTGGAGGTGTTGAAGCCAAGCCTGGCTGAGGCACTTAGTGCCATGGTCTGGTTGCTTGGCCAGGGCTGGGTGCTAGGTTGGAGTGGCTGAGCTTGGAGGTCTCTTCCAACCTGGTTGATTCTATGATTCTATGACCTGAAACTTTCCCACACCCTGTGCTCTGACAGGGCTGATGAGCAAGAGGAGTTCTCTTTTCATGAGAGCTTTTTTAGGAGCACCAGCTCTGATGGGCCAGGACACAAGATCGAGGTGAAGAACAACTGGAAGCCACCAGAAACCTATCCCAAAAGCCATCACCTTTTGTTCTGTCACAGAAGGCCTTGCTGAAACAAAGCTGAAACCTCCCTAGCTGGAGGTGTTGAAGCCAAGCCTGGCTGAGGCACTGAGTGCCATGGTCTGGTTGATTGGCCAGGGCTGGGTGCTAGGTTGGGCTGGATGAGCTTGGAGGTCTCTTCCAACCAGCTTGATTCTATGATTCTAGAGTTTGACTGTTATGTTATTTGCCCTTGCTTGATGATACCTCTTTAAGTGACATTTTTTTAGAGACAAAATAAAACTTCTTAAGTTTAGCACTGCAGCAAAATAATATATATATATTTTTTTTTTACAAAGCACTTGCTGTGAATAAATATTTTTGAACATTGTTAATGTTTCCATGGTGAAATTCAGCATTTCCTTGGCTAGGTCTGTTAAATGTATCTTTGAAAAAAAAAAACAAAATCATGAGAAATTCCAGAGGAAGATCAAAGCCAAAGATTTTAAGCAGTGACAGTGGTGATAAACTGGAGGGCAGGGATCCATCCAGAGGGAGCTGCACAGGCTGCAGAGGTGGGCACAAGCCAAGCTCAGGAGGTTCAGCAAGAGCAAGGGCAAGGTCCTGCAGCTGGGTGGAGGCAATGCCAAGCAGAAATGCAGGCTGGGCAGTGAGTGGCTGGAGAGCAGCCCTGAGGAGAGGGACCTGGGGGTGCTGCTGGAGGAGAAGCTCAGCAGGAGCCAGCAGTGTGCACTTGCAGCCCAGAAAGCCAAGCAGAGCCTGGGCTGCAGCAGCAGAAGTGTGGCCAGCAGGGCCAGGGAGGTGATTCTCCCCCTCTGATGTGCTCTGCTGAGACCCCACCTGGAGTACTGCATCCAGACGAATTGGGATCTGGCTTGCAAGCAACCAAATCACAGGCTCACAGGATGTTAGGGGGTTGGAAGAGGAGATTATTGAATCCAACTCCTCTCCCAGAGCAGGACCACACAATCTAGCACAGATCACACAGGAACACATCCAGACAGGCCTGGAAAGGCTCCAGAGAAGGAGACTCCACAACCTCTCTGGGCAGCCTGTGCCAGTGCTCTGAGACCCTTCCAGTCAAGAAGTTCCCCCTTGTGTTGAGCTGGAACCTCCTGTGCTGCAGCTTACACCCATTGCTCCTTGTCCTATCCCAGGGAGCAGTGAGCAGAGCCTGTCCCCTGCCTCCTGACCCCCAGCCCTCAGATGTTTATAAACATTGATTAAATCCCCTCTCAGTCTTCTCTGCTCCAGACTAAACAGCCCCAGGTCCTTCAGCCTCTCCTCACCAGGCAGTGACCTCCAGTCCCCTCATCATCCTCATAGCTGTCTGCTGGACCCTCTCCAGCAGATCCCTGTCCCTCTGAAACTGGGCAGCCCAAAACTGAAGGCAGTATTCAAGAAGAGGTCTCAGCAGGGCAGAGTAGAGGGGCAGGAGAACCTCCCTTGATCTGTTGGACACACTCTGCTTAATGCACCCCAGGATCCCATTGGCCTTCTTGGCCACACGGGCACATTGCTGTGCCATGGATGTTCTCCCCCAGCACTCCCAGGTCCCTCTGCACAGGGCTGCTCTCCAGCAGTCACCTCCCAGCCTGTACTGCTGCAGTTTATTCTTCCTCCCCAGGTGCAGGACTCTGCACTTGTCCTTGTTGAACCTCATTTGGCTCCTCTGTGCCCAGCTCTCAGCCTGCCCAGGTCTCTCTGGATGGCCACACAGCCTTCAGCTGGATCAGCCAAGCCTCCCAGTTTGGTGTCATCAGCAAACTTGCTGAGCAGACTCTGTCTGTCTGTGCCCTCATCAGTGTCATTGGTGAACATGTTGAACAGGATTGGACTCAGCACTGAATGAACTTCTACTTGAACCTGGAGTGTCTGCTGGTGGCAAGGAGTGAGTCCAGCCTGAGGGGGGATGCTGGGGCCACCAAGGTCAGTCTCCATGGGCTGAAGCACTAGGAGAGGAGTTTTGTCCCCATCACCTTGAAATCCAACTGCTGTAGCATCCCTGAGAAAGAGGGCACAAGGACAGGACTCTGCAAGCCCAGGGTTGCATTGACCAGGGGGTGTCCCAGGTAGTTTGCCATGGATTTCTGCCCTCAGTTGTCTCCTTTCTTCAGCAGCTCATTTTCTCTGCCCTGGCAACCAGGGGAAAGAGCTACATCTCCTCCTTTTTCTTTGCTTGTTTCCCCCCCTCAGATATTCCTTTTTTTCCTCCTGGCTTTTGGAGAATGATACAGCTCTGTGCTCAGAGCAGAGCTCTCCTGCACCAGCTGAAACACTGATCATGGGCAGAACATCTCAGACTGCAGCAGAATTAACCCAAATACCACTTGGGTGAATTTGCTGGGAGAAAACAAGCAGTTTCCAGCACCCCCTGGGGAAATTGGCAGTGTCTCAGCAAACCTGGCTTTGCAGGAGAGCTGATTGCTCATGGCCATTGTGAGAAGCTGGAGGGAGAAAAACCATAGGATCATTCCAGCTGGAAGAGATCTTTAAGATCTTTAAGTTCAACTGTTTACATAACACTGCCACTCCACCACTAAACCATGTTCCTGAGCACCACATCTACAGGGCTTTTAAACTCCTCCAGGGATGAGTTCTGGGCTCCTCAATTCAAGAGAGATGTTGAGGTGCTGGAAGGTGTCCAGAGAAGGGCAAGAAAGGTGGTGAGGGGCCTGGAGCACAGCCGTGTGAGGAGAGGCTGAGGGAGCTGGGGGTGTGCAGCCTGCAGAAGAGGAGGCTCAGGGCAGACCTCATTGCTGTCTACAACTGCCTGAAGGGAGGCTGTAGCCAGGTGGGGTTGGGCTCTGCTGCCAGGCAAGCAGCAAGAGAAGCAGGGGACAGAGTCTCAAGCTGTGTCAGGGTAGGTCTAGTCTGGATGTTGTTAGGAAGTTGTTGTCAGAGAGAGTGATTGGCATTGGAATGGGCTGCCCAGGGAGGTGGTGGAGTCTCTGTGCCTGGAGGTGTTGAAGCCAAGCCTGGCTGAGGCACTTAGTGCCATGGTCTGGTTGCTTGGCCAGGGCTGGGTGCTAGGTTGGAGTGGCTGAGCTTGGAGCTCTCTTCTAACCTGTTTGATTCTATGATTCCACCACTGCCCTGGACAACCTGTTCCAAGCCTTTACAACCCTTTTTTGGGGAAGAAATTGTTCCACATATCCAATCTAAAAGTCACCTGGCACAACTTGAGGCTATTTCCTCTTGCCTTATCATCTGTCCCTTGGTAGATGAGTCTGACTCCCACCTCACTCCAGCATGCACTCAGAGACTCGTGGAGAGCCAGGCCTCCTGTTCAGCCTCCTGTTCTCCAGGCTGAACACTCCCAGTTCCCTCAGCTGCTCCTCACATGTCTTGTGCCCTAGACCCTTCACCAGCTTTGTTGCCCTTCTCTGGACACTCTCCCACATCTCAATGTCTTTGGAGAGTGGAGCCTAAAAGAGAACCAGTAAATGAGGTGTGCCCTTGCTAGTGCCATTGTGATGGGTGTTACCCAAACCACACTTAAGAAATCACCCAGACTAGACTCAGCTGAGCTGGCAGTTAGAGTGGAGCTTTGGACACTAGCACAGGTTGGCCAGGGAGGTTGTGGCTGCTCCTAGCCTCAGCTGAGCTGGCAGTTAGAGTGGAGCTTTGGACACTGGCACAGGTTGCCCAGGGAGGTTGTGGCTGCTCCTAGCCTCAGCTGAGCTGGCAGTTAGAGTGGAGCTTTGGACACTGGCACAGGTTGCCCAGGGAGGTTGTGGCTGCTCCTAGCCTCAGCTGAGCTGGCAGTTAGAGTGGAGCTTTGGACACTGGCACAGGTTGCCCAGGGAGGTTGTGGCTGCTCCTAGACTCAGCTGAGCTGGCAGTTAGAGTGGAGCTTTGGACACTGGCACAGGTTGCCCAGGGAGGTTGTGGCTGCTCCTAGACCCAGCTGAGCTGACAATTAGAGTGGAGCTTTGGACACTGGCACAGGTTGCCCAGGGAGGTTGTGGCTGCTCCCCTCCTGGAGGTGTTTAAGGCCAGGTTGGATGAGGCTTTGAGCAACCTGCTCTAGTTGGAGGTGTCCCTGCCAACGGGGGTGGGAGCTGGATGATCCTTGAGGTCCCTTCCAACCTAAACCATTCTATTTACAGCTTAGCACACAAGCAGGACAAGTGGGAGCCGGACTCCAGCAGCAGGACGTGAGTGCCCTCTAGTGCTGTATTCCTGAGGCTCAAAGGAGTGTGGTACCCAGGGAAAAAAAACCCTCCCGACACCTCCAGAGGGCTTCAGGTGAAACAGCTTCATCTATTTGCCTTGTATCTGTCTGTATCTGCCTATACTGTGGCTTGTGGCCATCACTGCTCCCACCACCATGCACCTGAAAACTCGAAGAGTATCCTCCAGCCTCCTACATCTCTACATCCTCCATATGCTCTCTTCCTCCTCTTAGCTACCTCCTATTTGCTCTTAGCAACCTCCAATTTGCCTTCTCCTCCTCAGGCTGAACAACATGGGAAGAGAGTGCCTGGAGAGCAGCTGAATGCCTGAAGAGCAGCCAGGCAGAGAGGGACCTGGGGGTGCTGGTATATAGGAGCTGAAGATGAGGCAGCAGTGTGCCCAGGTGGGCAGGAGAGCCAATGGTATCCTGGCCTGGCTCAGGAGCAGTGTGGCCAGCAGGACAAGGGAGGTTCTTCTGCCCCTGGACTCAGCATTGCTCAGGCCACAGCTTGAGAGCATCCAGGAAGGCTAATCATAGAATCACAGAATCAACCAGGTTGGAAGAGACCTCCAAGATCCACTATCAACCCAAAAAAAAAGAAGGGGTTGGGGGGAGGCTGTCCTTCAGCCAGGTCTCATGGCAGTGCAGGGATAATTGTGGGATGAGGAGGACTAGATGGAAGTGGAGAGAGTAAAACAGATGCTGTTGAGCCATGAGAGCATCCCCTTGCAGGAGTGTAGCTTGCAAAGGCCAAGGTCATGCCCTGCACTGATAAGAGATGTTTTGAGCAGAGGTGTTGGCCCATCATGCCCTTTCCCTTGGGAACTGCACCAGGACAGGTTAGGGATTAACCTGCTGGAAAGCAGCTCTGCAGAGGAGGACCTGGTGGACAACAAGTTCATCATGAGGCAGCAACGTGCCCTTGTGACCACCAAGGCCAATGGTCTTCTGAGGTGCATTAAAGAACCACCCCAAGCTTATATATAGAATCATAGACTCAGAGAATCAGTCAGGACTGGAAGGGAGCACAAGGAGCAGCCAGTTCCAACCCCCCTGCCATGCCCAGGGACACCCTACCCTAGAGCAGGCTGCACACAGCCTCACACAGCCTGGCCTCAAACACCTCCAGCCATGGGGCCTCAACCACCTCCCTGGGCAACCCAGTCCAGCCTCTCACCACTCTCATATATTTCATCATTTCATATACCCTTAAAAGCCTTTCTCAGAGTTTCTGCAGCTATCCTGAGCTCCTCAGGGCTTTGATGATCAGGTCTCTGTGCTCTGCAGTGCATCTCTTAGGCAGAGATGAAGCAGAGGCTGTGTGCAGCTTGCTCTAGGGTAGGGTGTCCCTGCCCATAGCAGGGGGGTTGGAAGTAGGTGATCCTTGTGGTCCCTTCCAGCCCTGACTGATTCTATGATTCTAGGTGAGACCAAGCTGCTGGGATGGTGCTGTTGGCAGAAGGAGCCTCTCTCACCAAAGGTGTGCTTTGTTTTCAAAGCAGAAGACATCTTTCGTGCTGCAGGATGTCTGTCCTGCTGTGGCTGGGACCTGCTGTAGTTTATTCCTCTGCGTCTCCCTTTAGAGGGCACCAGCAGCTTGCAAACTGTGCTCTGTGGGCACTGGCAACTTGTTCAAGCAGATGAAACCAAACCTTTGGGCTGTGTTCCAAGCTGGCTGCTTGCAAGGACACGGAGCTTACCTTGCTAAATCTCCACTTGTGTTTCATCCCATGCTGGTGCCACGGTGACTGGGTGGCCAGAACTGCAGGTGCAGTCCTCACCTGGAGTACTGCATCCAGCTCTGGAGCCTCTATTCCAAGAGGGATGTGGAGATGCTGGAGTGTGTCCAGAGCAGGGCCAGGAGGATGCTCAGAGGGCTGCAGCAGCTCTGCTGTGAGCACAGACTGAAAGAGTTGGGGCTGTGCAGTCTGGAGCAGAGGAGGCTCCCAGGTGACCTTCTTGTGGCCTGCCAGGATCTGAAGGGGGCTACAAAAAAGCTGGGGAGGGACTTCTGAGGCTGTCAGGGAGTGGCAGGAGTGGGGGGAATGGAGCAAAGCTGGAGGTGGGGAGCTTGAGAGTGGAGGTGAGGAGGAAGTTGTTGAGCAGGAGAGTGGTGAGAGGCTGGACTGGGTTGCCCAGGGAGATGGTTGAGGCCCCATGGCTGGAGGTGTTTGAGGCCAGGCTGTGTGAGGCTGTGTGCAGCCTGCTCTAGGGTAGGGTGTCCCTGGGCATGGCAGGGGGGTTGGAGCTGGCTGCTCCTTGTGGTCCCTTCCAACCCTGACTAATTCTATGATGCTAAAGATCTTTTCCAGCCTAAATGATTCTACTGTTCTGTGATTCTAAGAGCAGCACTGAGCCTTGCCTGTTCTTTATTCCTGCAGCATCCCTTAGTGGGGAGCGAGTGGGAGACAAGGCAGAGTCTCGCTGCATGTCTGCCATGGATCATTTCAGATGAAGGCTTTGCCTTTCAGGAAGGCAGTAAAACACTCAAAGGAGCCCTTCCCCAGGCTGCCTCTGCAGTCATCACCCGCCCAACAGACAATAAAGAAGACACAACCCTGCCTGTTCCCGGAGTGGTAGGACAGAGGGTTCCAGCAGGCAGCTCATGCTCGCCTGGTTTGATGGCTTGTGCAGATAACCTGGCACAGAGCACAGCAGCAGCTCGGGTGTGCCTTTCTACAGCTGGGTATTGGGAGCTGTGGGCATGGAGCAGAGAGGGGGTTTGTTCACACTGAGAGTCAGAAAATAGACACTTTTGGATCATAGGATCATGGAATCAGTCAGGGTTGGAAGGGACCACAAGGAGCAGCCAGTTCCAACCCCCCTGCCATGCCCAGGCACACCCTACCCTAGAGCAGGCTGCACACAGCCTCACACAGCCTGGCCTCAAACACCTCCAGCCATGGGGCCTCAGCCACCTCCCTGGGCAACCCAGTCCAGCCTCTCACCACTCTCCTGCTCAACAACTTCCTCCTCACCTCCACTCTTAAGCTCCCCACCTCCAGCTTTGCTCCATTCCCCCACTCCTGCCACTCCCTCACAGCCTCAAAAGTCCCTCCCCAGCTTTTTTGTAGCCCCCTTCAGATCCTGGCAGGCCACAAGAAGGTCACCTGGGAGCCTCCTCTTCTGCAGCCTGCACAGCCCCAACTCTTTCAGTCGGTCCTCATAGCAGAAGTGCTCCAGCACTCTGATCATTCTATTCTATTCTATTCTATTCTATTCTATTCTATTCTATTCTATTCTATTCTATTCTATTCTATTCTATTCTATTCTATTCTATCTCATTCCATCCCATCCCATCCCACTCCATTCTGCAGCCCATTCCATTTCACCTCTTGGTTTGGAAAAGTATATGCACCAGGAGGATGTACTCAAAAGAGTCTTGAAATCTACTCTAGGCACCTTCTAAAGAGATTGTGTGAGAAGATGCTGAGTCTATTCATCTGCTCACTGCAGGAGGGTGGACAGAATGACCCTTAAATGTCCTTTCTCACCCACACCATCCCATGGACAGTTGGTTTCAGACCTTTGCTGAGGGTACAGCAAAGCAAGAGGATGAATGACCTGGCTTGGAAACATTTGTGCTGATGGTTCTCATCCTCTATCCCTTCAGCCTAAAACATGTAGCACTGGAGTGCTCCAAGTGAATCTGTTTCAGAGGAAATCAGAGAATCATAGAATCATAGAATCAAGGAGGTTAGAAGAGAGCTCCAAGCTCAGCCAGTCCAACCTAGCACCCAGCCCTGGCCAAGCAACCAGACCATGGCACTAAGTGCCTCAGCCAGGCTTGGCTTCAACACCTCCAGGCACAGAGACTCCACCACCTCCCTGGGCAGCCCATTCCAATGCCAATCACTCTCTCTGACAACAACTTCCTCCTAACATCCACCCTCCACCTCCCCTGACACAGCTTCACACTCTGTCCCCTTCTTCTGTTGCTGCTTGCCTGGCAGAAGAGCCCAACCCCACCTGGCTACAGCCTCCCTTCTGGTAGTTGCAGACAGCAATGAGGTCAGCCCTGAGCCTCCTCTGCTGCAGGCTGCACACCCCCAGCTCCCTCAGCCTCTCCTCACAGGGCTGTGCTCCAGGCCCCTCACCACCTTCCTTGCCCTTCTCTGGACACCTTCCAGCACCTCAACATCTCTCTTGAACTGAGGAGCCCAGAACTGGACACAGCACTCAAGGTGTGGCCTGACCAGTGCTGAGCACAGGGGCAGAATAACCTCCCTTGTCCTGCTGACCACACTGCTCCTGAGCCAGCCCAGGATGTCATTGGCTCTCCTGCCCACCTGGGCACACTGCTGGCTCATCTTCAGCCTATTATCCACCAGTACCCCCAGGTCAATTTGAGGACAAGAATCCCTTGAAACAGCAGGACTGGGGGCTGATGATGCTCGCAGCCATGGAGGGGGTTGCTGGTAGTACCCCTGCAGGGGTAGAAGGGTGACAGCACACTCCTGATGCTTCTCACTGTTGCTCCTCTGGCCACCCAGGTCACTGAGGTGTTGATCTCAGCAGTGCCACCGGGTGGAAACAGGGACAAGAAGTGTCACGTTTTACTGTGTTTGCACAACTTGAAATGTCAAGTGGCAAAGGTGCAAACAGCAGAGATGGATGTTAGAACACAGGGTGATTAGCACAGGCTCTCAGGCAGCGCAGGGTGACAGCCATGGCAACTGCCTGGGGTGGCTGGCATGGGAGGGACCTAGCAAGATAAGAGCCTGCTGGGGATTTGGGCACAGTGGTCTGAAAGTGCAGTCTCCTACAAAGTGCAGCACCCATTGGGGATGCAGGAGTGAGATATCATCCCCCAGAGCTCTGCAGAGTACTGGGGAGACCTGCTCCGAGCGCACATCACAGCGTCTCTGCCTGCAGCAGGACTACACAGTCTCACATCTCAACTGATACCCAGAAAGCAAAAACCTCCCTGAAACACTGCCCTCACACCCCCATCTTCTGTCCACCCATACAGATGGTGATAGAGCTCTGCTCCCATTCAGAATCACAGAATCAAGCAGGTTGGAAGAGAGCTCCAAGCTCAGCCACTCCAACCTAGCACCCAGCCCTGGCCAAGCAACCAGACCATGGCACTAAGTGCCCCAGCCAGGCTTGGCTTCAACACCTCCAGGCACAGAGACTCCACCACCTCCCTGGGCAGCCCATTCCAATGCCAATCACTCTCTCTGACAACAACTTCCTAACAACATCCAGCCTAGACCTCCTCTGACACAACTTGAGACTCTGTCCCCTGCTTCTCTTGCTGCTTGCCTGGCAGAAGAGCTCAACCCCACCTGGCTACAGCCTCCCTTCAGGGAGTTGCAGACAGCAATGAGGTCTGCCCTGAGCCTCCTCTTCTGCAGGCTGCACACCCCCAGCTCCCTCAGCCTCTCCTCACAGGGCTGTGCTCCAGGACCCTCACCACCTTCCTTGCCCTTCTCTGGACACCTTCCAGCACCTCAACATCTCTCTGGAATGGAGGAGCCCAGAACTGGGCACAGCACTCAAGGTGTGGCCTGAGCAGTGCTGAGTCCAGGGGCAGAATAACCTCCCTTGTCCTGCTGCCCACACTGCTCCTGAGCCAGCCCAGGATGCCATTGGCTCTCCTGCCCACCTGGGCACACTGCTGGCTCATTTTCAGCTACCATCTACCAGCAGCCCCAGGTCCCTTTCCTCCTGGCTGCTCTCAGCCACTCTGTCCCCAGCCTGTAGCACTGCTTGGGGTTGTGGTTTCACAGTTATCTTTTAAGTTTTCATACTTCTCAAAGCTCTCCACTCTTCAAATCTTTCTTCCCAAAGCTTGTGAGGTTGAGTGGAGAGATTTGTGCAGCCTGTCATGCACAGGACTTTAATTAAACATGTGAAAGTCAGACACCCTGTGTGTAATTCAGCCTGGCAGTGAATCCAAACACATTTAGCTTCTGGGTTTTAGTGAAGTCCTTCAGAGCAATTTTCTGATTCCTTAAGCACAACTCAGGATTTCTCCTTCTTTCATTTCATTGCTGTTCCTTGAGACAGAAGAGCACATTTCTTGCATGGGTGTTTGTGTGATTCCTCATATTTAAGTCCTGCAAGCCTGCTTGGGGGAAGCAAAGATTGAGGGACAACAGAGGCTTGGGCCATTATGTCCCCTCCCAAAGTGATAAACAGATACCCACAGGTGGGTAGGTACTTGTTGGTGTCTTGCCCAAACAAGGGTGAGCAAGCCCTGGGCTCACCTAACATGGTCAGTTGTGCAGATGCCAGTTTGGTTGGTGAATCTCTGTGGCCAAAGGAGCCTCTGCACTGGGGCAAGTCATAGAAACAGAGCTAAGCTGCAAGCAGCTGAGCTGCTTCTGCTGCTGCTTCTGCCTGGCTGCCTCTGCCTCACAGAGCTGCCTCTGCCTGTCTGCTCCTGCCCCTGTCTGGCTACCTCTGCCTGGCTGCCCCTGCCTTGCTGCCTCTGCCTGTCTGCTCCTGCCTCTGCCTTGCTGCCTCTGCCTTGCTGCCCCTGTCTGGCTACCTCTGCCTGGCTGCCTCTGCCTGGCTGTCTCTGTCTTGCTGCCCCTGTCTGGCTACCTCTGCCTGGCTGCCTCTGCCTTGCTGCTCCTGCCTTGCTGTCTCTGCCTGGCTGCTCTTGAGCAACCTGTTCTGCTCTGCCTCATGCTTCAGATCAGCTTAGCCCTGATCTTTTGGGCTTGAACTACCTGGAAACTTAAAGTTTGCCTCAAGTTTCCCAGGAGAAGGCATTGAAGTGCCTCACACCATGGCAAGCAGTGCCACTGCCGTGGTGCTCTCTGCACAGCTGCAAGAGATGCTGCCTGCACCTCTGCAAACCTTCGTGCCAAGAGGAACCAGGATCAGGTCAGAGATCCTCTGCCTCTTTCCCAGCACCCTGGGAAGATCTGGAAGCTTCTTAAGGACTGAGCAGTTCCAACACTGCCACAGAGGAGCCAGGGACTATCTGGAAGTTTCTACTCCATGGCAGTGAGCAGCACAGATGTTCCCTAGGGCTCCAGGCTGCCTATTATTTGTAAGTGAGGCAAAGGCATTTTGTGGCCAAACCTTTTCCAATTCTTCTGAGTCTCCTAAATGAATGAATTGCCCAAAAGCATCCTTGGGAAGATTCTCCTGACTGAATTAGAGCCCAAAAGTAATTAATTGGTTTACAGTTGTGGGCAGGGCTTACTGGAAACAAAACAGTGAGGGTGGTGAGACACTGGCACAGGTTGCCCAGGGAGGTTGTGGCTGCTCCTTCCCTGGAGGTGTTTAAGGCCAGGTTGGATGAGGCTGTGAGCAACCTGCTCTGGTGGGAGGTGTCCCTGCCTATGGCAGGGGGAGTTGGAGCTGGATGATCCTTGAGGTCCCTTCCAACCTAAACCATTCTATGATTCTATAACTCCTGCCTCCTTAATTGCCACAACCATTTCATGAACCTTCACCCCTGAAACCCCCTGAATGAGCTCCACAAAGCACTCAGATTCTTCCAAGACAACCCTGAGATTGATGTCTCAGTGCAGTCTGCTTTGGTCAATAGCAGGAGCGGGAAGGTAAGGGATAAACACCCCCAGAGAGGGTCTCCAACCCTTGAAGGAAGCTGTGCCCAGATGCTCCACTTTTCCCTCTGATAGCAAATGTGTGGTATTAAGTGAAACAGCAGCATTGCATGGAACACATTTCTTCTGCCTTGCATGTGCCCTGCTTTCCCCTAATCAGTGTAATCCCTGGAATTACGCACTTAGGGCACTAGAGATCAGTGATGGGAAACTGCTGGACTCTTGTCAGCACTTCCTGAGCTCCAGGATGGGCTTGTACCTGGCTCTGGCAGGGCACAGAGAAGAGGCATCCACTTGTCCAGTATCCCCCAGCTGGTTCCTGGGGCTGGGGTTTGCTTTAGGAGCAGCAGGTTGGGCTGTGGGCTGCCGGTGGACATCTGTCTCCCACCCCCCTCCATGCCATCTGGCCTGTGGAGGTGAAGTAATTAAATGAGACCATTCATTAATACAGCCTTGCTGCAGCAGTGCCCTGGCAGAGGAGAAGTCCTTTCTCTCACAGGGACTTGGCATTACAGAGCAACAGTGAGAGGGGCACAGCTTGGGGGTTGTGGCTCTGTGAAGCTAGGTGAGGTGAACAACAACCCCAAGCAGTGCTACAGGCTGGGGAAAGAGTGGCTGAGAGCAGCCAGGCAGAGAGGGACCTGGAGGTGCTGGGAGAGAGGAGATGAACATGAGGCAGCAGTGTGCCCAGGTGGGCAGGAGAGCCAATGGCATCCTGGGCTGGATCAGGAGCAGTGTGGGCAGCAGGACAATGGAGGTTATTCTGCCCCTGGACTCAGCACTGCTCAGGCCACACCTTGAGTGCTGTGTCCAGTTCTGGGCTCCTCCATTCAAGAGAGATGTTGAGGTGCTGGAAGGTGTCCAGAAAAGGGCAAGGAAGCTGGTGAGGGGCCTGGAGCACAGCCCTGTGAGGAGAGGCTGAGGGAGCTGGGGGTGTGCAGCCTGCAGCAGAGGAGACTCAGGGCAGAGCTCATTGCTCTCTGTAACTACCTGAAGGGAGGCTGTAGCCAGGTGGGGTTGGGCTCTGCTGCCAGGCAAGCAGCAAGAGAAGAAGGGGACAGAGTGTCAAGTTGTGCCAGGGGAGGTCTAGGCTGGATGTTGTTAGGAAGTTGTTGTCAGAGAGAGTGATTGGCCTTGGAATGGGCTGCCCAGGGAGGTGGTGGAGTCTCTGTGCCTGGAGGTGTTCAAGAAAAGCCTGGCTGAGGCACTTAGTGCCATGGGTTAGTTAATTAGAAGGTGTTGGGTGTTAGGTTGGGCTCAGTGATCTTGAAGGACTTTTCCAACCTGGTTAACTCTGTGATTCTGTGAAAGAAACTTTGTGACCACTTTATCACCATCCTCTCCTACCTCTTCTTGCCATCCTTTGACCTTTCCCCTCCCTTTATTGCATCAGTTTTTAGGGGCCTGCAAGTAATAAAGGTGTAAGCCACAAGGCCACACAGTGATGAGCAATTTGGTGACCCCCCCATATGAGAAGGT
Source organism: Pogoniulus pusillus (assembly GCF_015220805.1). NCBI lineage: Eukaryota > Metazoa > Chordata > Aves > Piciformes > Lybiidae > Pogoniulus > Pogoniulus pusillus. The sequence goes on from NC_087270.1 coordinate 37,516,977, forward strand.
TTATTTGGGCAAGCAAGCTCCTAGCACAGCCATTAGCCTGGGAGTGCCTAGAGGAAGCTTTGCTGCAAAGAACAGTGTTGCCCTGGGGTGGGGAGCCTTAAAAGGCAAAGCTACAGCTGGAAAATGCAAAGTCAAGATCTAAGCAGGACAATTGGAGCTGACAGAGGGAAAAGAAAGCAAAATCCAGGAGAAGTTTTAAAACAAGTGAATAATCTTCTCAGTTTTGTCTGTAAGAAGCAGCTTCGAGAGCCTATTTCACTGCTTCACAGCTTCGTGCACACCAAACCTAAAGGGGATAGGATCCCAGGCACAGGCCAGCTCCAGGGATCTGACACTGGGATGTCTGTGGAAATGTTTGTATCTCAAAGCAAGCAGAGACCTCAGGACATCAGTGTGAAGACAGTGGGACAGGGGCAGGGGCAAGGAGGATGATCACAGAATCAGCCTGGGTTGGAAGGGACTTCCAAAGGTCATCTAACAGCAACCTTCTGGTACCTGAAGGGGGCCTCTAAGGAGGATGGAGAGAGACTGTTTATAGACTCATAGAATCAGGCAGGGTTGGAAGGCACCACAAGGAGCAGCCAGGTCCAACCCCCCTGCCATGCCCAGGGACACCCTACCCTAGAGCAGGCTGCACACAGCCTCACACAGCCTGGCCTCAAACACCTCCAGCCATGGGGCCTCAACCACCTCCCTGGGCAACCCAGTCCAGCCTCTCACCACTCTCCTGCTCAACAACTTCCTCCTCACCTCCACTCTCAAGCTCCCCACCTCCAGCTGTGCTCCATTCCCCCCAGTCCTGTCACTCCCTGACAGCCTCAAAAGTCCCTCCCCAGCTTTTTTGTAGCCCCCTCCAGATGCTGGCAGGCCACAAGAAGGTCACCTGGGAGCCTCCTCTCCTGCAGCCTGCACAGCCCCAACTCTTTCAGTCTGTGCTCACAGCAGAGCTGCTGCAGCCCTCTCAGCATCCTCCTGGCCCTGCTCTGGACACTCTCCAGCATCTCCACATCCCTCTTGGAATAGAGGCTCCAGAGCTGGATGCAGCACTCCAGGTGGGGTCTCAGCAGAGCACAGCAGAGGGGGAGAATCCCCTCCCTGGCCCTGCTGGCCACACTTCTGCTGCTGCAGCCCAGGCTCTGCTTGGCTTTCTGGGCTGCAAGTGCACACTGCTGGCTCCTGCTGAGCTTCTCCTCCAGCAGCACCCCCAAGTCCCTCTCCTCAGGGCTGCTCTCCAGCCACTCACTGCCCAGCCTGCATTTCTGCTTGGCATTGCCTCCACCCAGCTGCAGGACCTTGCCCTTGCTCTCGTTGAGCCTCCTGAGCTTGGCTTGTGCCCACCTCTGCAGCCTGTGCAGCTCCCTCTGGATGGATCCCTGCCCTCCAGCCTGGCTGCTGCACCACACAGCTTGGTGTGGGCAGCAAATTTGCTGAGGCTGCACTCAAAGGCCTGCAGTGATAGGCCCAGGGGCAATGGCTTCAAACTAGAGAAGAGCAGATTTAGATTGGATGCTAGGAACAAGTTTTTACTATGAGGGCAGTGGAACATTGGAACAGGTTACCCAGGGAGGTGGTTGTGACCCACCACTGGAGATATTCAAGGTGAGGCTCAGCAGGACTTGGGGCTACCTGATCTAGTTGAAGATGCCCCTGCTGACTGCAGGTAGTGTTAGACTAGATGACCTTTGGAGGTGCCTTCCAATCCAGGCTGGTCTATGGTTCTATGATCTAGCCCAACCTCTCAATGATCATAGAATCATAGATTCATAGAACCAAGCAGGCTGGAAGAGACCTCCAAGCTCAGCCAGTCCAACCTAGCACCCAGCCCTGCCCAAGCAACCAGACCATGGCACTAAGTGCCTCAGCCAGGCTTGGCTTCAACACCTCCAGGCACAGCAACTCCACCACCTCCCTGGTCTCACCCCAGGACTTGGTGCTGGGCTTGGTGAGCCAATAGAGCCAGAGGACACAGGGCAAGACCATGAAGCATGCACCCAAAGGTGCTACCAGTCTGGTGCCACCATCCCTACGGGGTGAAATGCCTCACTGCACAGAGCCCTCCTGGAGGTGGCGTTTTGGTGGCTGTTCAGAGCTGCACAGGCTCAAAGGCTGCAGCAGTGTGACCTTGCTGCTGCCAACACCTTCCTAATCCTGCTGATCCCAAACTGCAGGCCAGGAACCAAGCACCACTTTTCCTTCACCCCCCTCAGTGCTAGCCCCCTCCAGGGAAGGCTGCAGAGGCATTTTGTGTCCACCTTCACTCATAAGTGTTGTGACACTCCAGCTCCTTAAGTGGATAAATGCTCTGGCTTCTCCATTTCCCTGGAGCAGAGCTGATTATTTCAAGACAAAGCCACCTGCCTGCCTATTAATCTTCCCTAAATCCAGCAAAAGCCCAGAGATGCCCTTTAAATGGTGTTGTCTGATCAGTGGCTCTGGCCCAGTGACAACTGGGACAGCCACTCCTTTTAACTGCAGTGTCTGCAACCTGCTTGCATTAAGCATGTGTGATCTGCAGCCCCTGCTCGTTAGATACCTCCCACCAGAAGCAGGCATGGGGTGGGGTGGGGGGGGTGGGGAAGAAAATGGATCATTTCACTCATGCTCATTGCCCTTGGAAACCCACTGATCTCTGGAGCCTTTAGAGGGTCCTGCCATCAGTGATGATGAGCAGAGCAGGGTAAATAAGGGATAATTTGGTTTAGTAACTCAGCTGAGGAGTCAAAACACCAAGTTATTCTGTTAACTGGGGTGTGCATCAAGCCAGAGTGTGTGTGTGTGTGTATCATCCCCTGGTCTGCATCTTCTTTTCTCTCCTAAGTGGGTTAAGCTGTCAGAGATGAGGAAAACAATGAAGAAAAGCTTTTCAGGTGTTATCCATGGAGCAGTGCAAGAGTCATAGAGTCACATAATGATTTGGGTAAGAAGGGATCTGTCAAGGTTTTTTAGTCCTGCCCCCCATGCAGTGAGCAGGCTCTTCAGAGCCTTCTCCAACCTGACCTGGAATGTTTCCAGGCATGGGACATCAGCCACCTCTCTGGTGACAAACTGGGCAAGGGTCTTACCACTCTCAGCATCAAGCATTTCTTCCTTCTATCTAGCCTAAACCTTCTCTGTCTTAGTTTAAAACCATCATTCCTTGTCCTGTCACAACAGGCCCTGATAAGTGTCTCCTCAGCTTTCCTATAGAATCATAGAATTGACCATGTTGGAAGAGACCTCTAAGATAATCCAGTCCAACCTATCCAACCTATCCACCAGTACAAATTGTCCAATCAAAATCATTCAGTCCAACCTATACACCAGTCCAACCTATACACCAGTCCAACCTATACACCAGTCCAACCTATCCAACCTATCCATCCAGTCCAACCTATCCAACCTATACACCAGTCCAAATTGTCCAACCAAAATCATCCAGTCCAACCTATCCAACCTATCCATCCAGTCAAACCTATCCAACCTATCCATCCAGTCCAACCCATCCATCCAGTCCAATCTATCCAACCAAGATCATCCAGTCAAACCTATCCAAACTATCCATCCAGTCCAACCTCTCCATCCAGTCCAACCTATCCAACCAAAACCATCCAGTCCAACCTATCCAACCTATCCATCCAGTCCAAACCATCCATCCAGTCAAACCTATCCATCCAGTCCAACCCATCCATCCAGTCCAACCTATCCAACCAAGATCATCCAGTCAAACCTATCCAACCTATCCATCCAGTCCAACCTATCCAACCAAGATCATCCAGTCCAACCTATCCATCCAGTCCAACCTATCCAACCCATCCATCCAGTCCAACCTATCCAACCAAGATCATCCAGTCCAACCGTATCCAATCAAGCAGACCATGGCACTAAGTGCCTCAGCCAGCCTTGGCTTCAACACCTCCAGGCACAGAGACTCCACCACCTCCCTGGGCAGCCCATTCCAATGCCAATCACTCTCTCTGACAACAACTTCCTCCTCAAATCCAACCTAGACCTCCCCTGACACAACTTCACACTCTGTCCCCTTGTTCTCTTGCTGCTTGCCTGGCAGAAGAGCCCAACCCCACCTGGCTACAGCCTCCCTTCAGGGAGTTGTAGACAGCAATGAGGTCAGCCCTGAGCCTCCTCTTCTCCAGAAGCTGTTCAAACAACACAGCAGAGATCCAGGAAAGTTTGTCTGTCTGCATCCAGGAGGCTTTCATAGAATCAACCAGGTTGGAAGAGACCTCCAAGATCATCCAGTCCAACCTAGCACCCAGCCCTATCCAGTCATAGAAGCATTTAGGTTGGAAAGGAGCATTAAGATCATTGAGACTGTTGAATTCAAGACCCAATGGGAAAAAGCTGAGAGCCACCTACTATGAGGTCAAGCTGACCCAGATTTCAGCATCAGGAAGAATTAGAGATCTCCTTAAATGTCTTCCATTCTGATTTATCCTGTGATCCTTTGATGGGATCTTATGCTTATTGCTGTGATCTGCCTTGTCTGGGGCAGGAGAACCCTTCAGATGTAGGTCCCAAACTCTATCTTGGCATCTCCACATCCTCTTGGTGCCTGGCTCCAGTTGCAGTCCAGGAAGACCTGACCCAAAGAGCCATGCAGATTGCCCTGGGCTTGGAATGCTGAATGGTTTTGGGCTCAGCCATAACATCCAAAGGCAGAGGTCACTTTTAAAGCCTTCTAGCCCTGCACTGATGCCTTTGATACCCACAGCCACCTCTTCTAGTTATGATCCCTGACAACCCATCCTGGTCCAAATGAATGCTGTTGTGTCACCATCCTGATCTCCTTTTATGATCAGGTTCCCTGCCTGGTGAATGTGGGGAATGCTGTGGATGTAGTCTACCTGGACTTCAGCAAAGCCTTTGACACAGTCTGCCACAAGAAGCTCCAAGCCAAGCTGGCAGCTCATGGTTTGGACAGATTCACTCTGTGCTGGATCAAGAACTGGCTGGATGGCAGAGCTCAGAGAGTGGTGGTGAATGGTGCCACATCCAGTTGGCAGCTGGCACTAGTGGTGTTCCCCAGGGATCAGTGCTGGGCACAGTCCTGTTCAATATCTTTATTGATGATCTGGACAAGGGTATTGAGTCCAGCATCAGCAAGTTTGCAGATGACACCAAGCTAGGAGCAGCTGTGGAGCTGTTGGAGGGCAGGAGAGCCCTGCAGATGGACCTGGCCAGGCTGGATGGGTGGGCAGAGGCCAATGGGATGAGATTGAACAAGGCCAAGTGCAGGGTTCTGCACTTTGGCCACAACAACCCCAAGCAGCACTACAGGCTGGGTACTGAGTGGCTGAGAGCAGCCAGGCAGAGAGGACTCTGGGGGTGCTGGTAGAGAGTAGCTGAAGATGAGGCAGCAGTGTGCCCAGGTGGGCAGCAGAGCCAATGGCATCCTGGCCTGCATCAGGAGCAGTGTGGCCAGCAGGACAAGGGAGGTTATTCTGCCCCTGTGCTCAGCACTGCTCAGGCCACACCTTGAGTGCTGTGTCCAGTTCTGGTCTCCTCCATTCAAGAGAGATGTTGAGGTGCTGGAAGGTGACCAGAGAAGGGCAAGGAAGGTGGTGAGGGGCCTGGAGCACAGCCCTGTGAGGAGAGGCTGAGGGAGCTGGGGGTGTGCAGCCTGCAGAAGAGGAGGCTCAGGGCTGACCTCATTGCTGTCTGCAGCTCCCTGAAGGGAGGCTGTAGCCAGGTGGGGTTAGTCTCTTCTGCCAGGCAAGCAGCAATAGAACAAGGTCAAGTTGGGCTGGGGAAAGTATAGGCTGGATGTTGTTAGGAAGTTGTTGTCAGAGAGAGTGATTGGCATTGGAATGGGCTGCCCAGGGAGGTGGTGGAGTTGCTGTGCCTGGAGGTGTTGAAGCCAAGCCTGGCTGAGGCACTTAGTGCCATGGTCTGGTTGCTTGGCCAGGGCTGGATGCTAGGTTGGACTGGCTGAGCTTGGAGGTCTCTTCCAACCTGCTTGATTCTATGATTCAATGAAGCAGCTGCTGAGTTTAGGTTGGGCTCGATGATCTCAAAGGGTTTTTTCCCAACCTGAGTGATTCTGATTCTGTGAAACAGCTCCAGCATGGCTGAAGGGATGGAGAGCTGCTCCTGCCAGCTTTGTCTCAAGCACTCCCCTGAAAGGCTGAGTGAAAAGCACCAGGAGTTTGACTAATACATTAGGAGTGATGTACTTGGAGGAATTAATTTCTCTGGGGGACTGGAGAGATAATTATTGCCCTTTTAGTGTGTTACTTGAACACTCTCCTGCTTCCTGGCTTCACTGGTCCTGGCTTAGCTTGTCTGCATTCTCTCAACCATCAAACACATTTGGGAAGTGAAATTTCCAAGAAAATGTAATAAAAGGCTCCTCAGAGACTCCCTCTCTTGTTGTGTCAGAGATGAAAGCTAAGAGGAGAGATGGGTCATACAAGAACAACCTGCACTTACAGCCTCTCTCTCCACTTGGAACATGACTCAGCCTCCTGTCCTCGGCAAAGGATGGTGCCAGGCAGAGGTGGATGATGAGAAGAGTCTCATCAGACCTTCCCATGCAAATGTGGGAGTCCAGAAATGCACCCACGCCAGCTGGACCACTCTGGAATGGGCCCTCGTGGCCAAGAATGGCATCCTGGGGGTGTATTCAGAAGAGTGTGGCCAGTAGGTCAAGGGAGGATCTCCTGTCTCTCTATTTTGCCATACTGAGGCCTCATCTGCAGTCCTGTCTCCAGTTCTGGGCTACTCATTTCAACAAATACAGGGAACTACTGGAGGGAGTGCAGCAGAGACTACAAAGATGCACAAATGCAGGCCGGGCAGTGGGTGTCTGGAGAGCAGCCCTGAGCAGAGGGACTTGGGGGTGCTGCTGGAGGAGAAGCTCAACAGGAGCCAGCAGTGTGCACTTGCAGCCCAGAAAGCCAAGCAGAGCCTGGGCTGCAGCAGCAGAAGTGTGGCCAGCAGGGCCAGGGAGGAGATTCTCCCCCTCTGCTGTGCTCTGCTGAGACCCCACCTGGAGTCCTGCATCCAGCTCTGGAGCCTCTAATCCAGGAGGGCTGTGGAGATGCTGGAGTGTGTCCAGAGCAGGGCCAGGAGGATGCTGAGAGGGCTGCAGCAGCTCTGCTGTGAGCACAGACTGAAAGAGTTGGGGCTGTGCAGGCTGGAGCAGAGGAGGCTCCCAGGTGACCTTCTTGTGGCCTTCCAGGATCTGAAGGGGGCTCCAAAAAACCTGGGGAGGGACTTTTGAGGCTGTCAGGGAGTGTCAGGAGTGGGGGGAATGGAGCAAAGCTGGAGGTGGGGAGCTTGAGAGTGGAGGTGAGGAGGAAATTGCTGAGCATGAGAGTGGTGAGAGGCTGGACTGGGTTGCCCAGGGAGGTGGTTGAGGCCCCATGGCTGGAGGTGTTTGAGGCCAGGCTGTGTGAGGCTGTGTGCAGCCTGCTCTAGGGTAGGGTGTCCCTGGGCATGGCAGGGGGGTTGGAACTGGCTGCTCCTTGTGATGCCTTCTAACCCTGACTGATTCTATGATTCCATGCTGGGACTGGAGCATCTCTCTGAGGAGAACAGGCTGAGAGACCTGGGGCTGTTTAACCTGGAGAAGAGCAGCCTGAGGGGGAACTTGACAATGTTAAAGGTCTTTTTTATCCTTAAAAAACTCTGGTTCTCAACTTCTCCAGTAAAGACAACACTCTCTTGCTTTCCTCCACCTCCAAAGAGACTGGAAAGAGATCTTTTCATGCAATCATTGGTTTGCTGTTCCCCCATGTGTGAAAGGAAGTGAGGGCTCCCCTAATTAATTGTCATTGGGCAGATGTATGAGCTGCTGAGGAGTGTAGAATATGCTAAACCAGTTTACAGCTTCCCAGAGTTGTTATTTCTTCCAGGAGGATGAAACTGTTCCAGGGATGTTATTTTGCCATCCTCTTTGAGTGAAGAAACAATTAAGCTCCCTGGGGAAGCAGGACTTGAAGAAGCCAGCAGTGTGGAGAGATGCCTTCTGCTTGTTGAATGCTGAGTGCAGAAGCTGCTGCTACCTCTCATGGGAAGGAGACATGAAAAGAGAGGGGAAAGGATAGAAATGGGATGCACTTTCCTTCATCAGAAGAGAAAAAACCCTTTTGCTTCAGATTCAGTTTACCCAGCCAGCTGGGGTGAGATCAGGGAGGTGGTGGAGTTGCTGTGCCTGGAGGTGTTGAAGCCAAGCCTGGCTGAGGCACTTAGTGCCATGGTCTGGTTGCTTGGCCAGGGCTGGGTGCTAGGTTGGACTGGCTGAGCTTGGAGGTCTCTTCCAACCTGCTTGATTCTAGGATTCTATAATTCTGTGATTATTGAGAGGTTGGACACCCTGCTAATTGTTGGTTCACTGGGCTTGGCTGTGCCACAAAGATGGAACTAGGCTCTCCTTGGTGGTGCCCAATGGCAGGACAAGGGGCAGTGGCTGGAAGCTGAGACACAGAAGCATAGAATCATAGAATCAGTCAGGGTTGGAAGGGACCACAAGGAGCAGCCAGTTCCAACCCCCCTGCCATGCCCAGGGACACCCTACCCTAGAGCAGGCTGCACACAGCCTCACACAGCCTGGCCTCAAACACCTCCAGCCATGGGGCCTCAACCACCTCCCTGGGCAACCCAGTCCAGCCTCTCACCACTCTCATGCTCAACAACTTCCTCCTCACCTCCACTCTCAATCTCTCCACCTCCAGCTTTGCTCCATTCCCCCCACTCCTGCCACTCCCTGAGCAATCACTACTGAAATTAGAGAGGACTCATTTGGCCAAGGTGAGCCTCACTGTGCACTGAAAGTGACCATCCTTAAGTCACCAACCTCTCCTCATTCACAAACTTGTTTCACTCCTGTGCTAGTCTGAGCCCAGCTGGAATATTTTGGTGGGAAGAATATTTTGGTGGGAAGCATTAGATGCTAGGCTGTGAAAAGGAAGCAGTGGTGATGTCTGCTGCACTCATAGGCTTGCTGAGATGTATGAGAACAAGAACACAAACATAGATAACAGAGTCTCTGTCTTTGGGGCTGCACTTCTCTCTCTAACCTGCTGTCTGTGTAACTAATCCTTCTGCTCCCTAACCCCCCCTGGCTGACCCTCCACACTCACCTTGAATGTAGGTCAAAGCCTGGAGTAAGGTAGAGGGGTGGGAAAGAGGTGGAAGGGTGGTTGGGAGCCCCTCCTGGGCACTCCATTTTCTGGGAGGGCTGCTGTGTTTCTGTGTCACTTTTTCACCTGGCACAATTCTGCCTCTAGCTGTAGATATTGTCAACACCTGCTCTGTGCTAAGCTGCAAGCATAAAGCTCCAATCATTCAATTCCCAGCTCAGCTGAGCCTACTCTGGGTGATTTTCTTAAGCGTGGGGAGGGCAGGGAACACCCAACCCATCACAACTCCTTTTGCAGCGTGTCCCTCTTGACTCCTGTGCTGCAGCCTGGAGAACTTCTCCCCCCTCTCCCCTAGCCCTGATGCTCAGCAGCCCACCTCTATTGTGAGCACTCCTATCTCAGCCCTCTTATCTCTTGCCTGCCTTTCCCTGAACGCAGTACTTTGCTCCTGATAAATCAGCTGACAGATGCATGTCCCTGTGTTATCCAAAGCGCTTGGACTTTCAACCTGAGCAGGAGATAACAGGCTTCAGATGCAAACAAGGAAGCATTGCACATCCTGCCTGCTGTGAATGGGCTTGAAGGCATCCAAACCACCTCTGTGCTCAAAACAAAGGCAGACTGATCCGCGGAGGACAGGTCCTTTGTGGCAGGTGCTTCTGCAAACAATGCCCGGCTCAGGGAGTATTTTTCCTGGCTGCCAGTTAGTGGGGATGTCTCCAGGCTCTACGGAGAGATTTAGGCTCTGCAGGAGAGGATGGAGAGGCTGGAATGATAGGGCAATGCCAGTGGGATGAGGTTCAACAAGGCCAAGTGTTGGGTCCTGCAATTAGAATCACAGAATCAGTCAGGGTTGGAAGGCACCACAAGGAGCAGCCAGTTCCAACCCCCCTGCCATGCCCAGGGACACCCTACCCTAGAGCAGCCTCACACAGCCTCACACAGCCTGGCCTCAAACACCTCCAGCCATGGGGCCTCAACCACCTCCCTGGGCAACCCAGTCCAGCCTCTCACCACTCTCCTGCTCAACAACTTCCTCCTCACCTCCACTCTCAAGCTCCCCACCTCCAGCTTTGCTCCATTCCCCCCACTCCTGCCACTCCCTCACAGCCTCAAAAGTCCCTCCCCAGCTTTTTTGTAGCCCCCTTCAGATCCTGGAAGGCCACAAGAAGGTCACCTGGGAGCCTCCTCTTCTGCAGCCTGCACAGCCCCAACTCTTTCAGTCTGTGCTCACAGCAGAGCTGCTGCAGCCCTCTCAGCATCCTCCTGGCCCTGCTCTGGACACTCTCCAGCATCTCCACATCCCCCTTGGAATAGAGGCTCCAGAGCTGGATGCAGTACTCCAGGTGCATCACAACAACCGCAGGAGACCTGCAGGCTTGGGAAGAGTGGTTGGAAACTGCCTGGCAGGAAATAAGCTGAGTGTGTTGATTGACAGCTGCCTGAAGATGAGCCAATGTGTGCATAGGTGGCCGAGAAGGCCAACAGCATCCTGGCTTGGATTTCATGAATTGCATAGAATCAACCAGGTTAGAAGAGACCTCCAAGCTCATCCAGTCCAACCTAGCACCCAGCCCTGGCCAAGCAACCAGACCATGGCACTAAGTGCCTCAGCCAGGCTTGGCTTCAACACCTCCAGGGACAGTGACTCTACCACCTAGATCAACAAGAGTGTGGCAAACAGGACCAGGGCAGTGATTGTTCCAGCACTCTGCCTTACCCAGGGCTCTGCCCTACTTTGGGAGCTGGGAGTGTTTGTCCTGGAGAAGAGGAGGCTCAGGGCTGACCTCATTGCTGTCTGCAGCTCCCTGAAGGGAGGCTGTAGCCAGGTGGGGTTGGGCTCTTCTGCCAGGCAAGCAGCAACAGAACAAAGGGACAGAGTGTCAAGCTGTGCCAGGGGAGGTCTAGTCTGGATGTCAGGAGGAAGTTGTTGTCAGAGAGAGTGATTGGCATTGGAATGGGCTGCCCAGGGAGGTGGTGGAGGCTCTGTGCCTGGACGTGTTGAAGCCAAGCCTGGGTGAGGCACTTAGTGCCATGGTCTGGTTGTTTGGGCAGGGCTGGGTGCTAGGTTGGAGTGGCTGAGCTTGGAGCTATCTTCCAACCTGCTTGATTCTATGATTCTGTGACTCTCCCAAGGAAGAAGTGATAGGCTTCTGCTGCTGATTATGCTTGGAGGGATCATAGAATCATAGAATGGAGTAGGTTGGAAGGGAACTCCAAGATCATCCAGTTCCAAACCTCCACCATAGGCAGGGACACCTCCCACTCATGCAACCCAACCTTGAACACCTCCAGGGAGGGAGCATTCACAGCCTTCCTGGGCGACCTGTGCCAGTGTCTCACCACACTCACTGTAAAGAACCCTTTCCTAACATCTAGTCTAAATCTGCCCTCTGCCAGTTTAAACCCATTGCCCCTCGTCCTCTCATTACAAGACCTTGTCAATAGTCTCTCCCCATCCCTACTGTAGGCCCCTTCAGATACTGGAAGGCCACTCCTTGTAGCCATCCCTTCCCCAGGCTGAAGAAGCCCAACTCTCATAGCCTGTCCTTGTAGGAGAGCAGAATGCCACTGAACCTACCCTTGAACACATGGTAAAGTATCGAGGTCCTGTGCCTGGGTGGAGGCAATGCCAAGCACAAATGCAGGCTGGGCACTGAGTGGCTGGAGAGCAGCCCTGAGGAGAGGCACTTGGGGGTGCTGCTGGAGGAGAAGCTGAGCAGGAGCCAGCAGTGTGCACTTGCAGCCCAGAAAGCCAAGCAGAGCCTGGGCTGCAGCAGCAGAAGTGTGGCCAGCAGGGCCAGGGAGGGGATTCTCCCCCTCTGCTGTGCTCTGCTGAGACCCCACCTGGAGTACTGCATCCAGCTCTGGAGCCTCTATTCCAAGAGGGATGTGGAGATGCTGGAGAGTGTCCAGAGCAGGGCCAGGAGGATGCTGTGAGTGCTGCAGCAGCTCTGCTGTGAGCACAGACTGAAAGAGTTGGGGCTGTGCAGGCTGCAGAAGAGGAGGCTCCCAGGTGACCTTCTTGTGGCCTTCCAGGATCTGAAGGGGGCTACAAAACAGCTGGGGAGGGACTTTTGAGGCTGTGAGGGAGTGTCAGGAGTGTGGGGAATGGAGCAAAGCTGGAGGTGGGGAGCTTGAGAGTGGAGGTGAGGAGGAAGTTGTTGAGCATGAGAGTGGTGAGAGGCTGGACTGGGTTGCCCAGGGAGGTGGTTGAGGCCCCATGGCTGGAGGTGTTTGAGGCCAGGCTGTGTGAGGCTGTGTGCAGGCTGCTCTAGGGTAGGGTGTGCCTGGGCATGGCAGGGGGGTTGGAACTGGCTGCTCCTTGTGGTGCTTTCCAACTCTGACTGATTCTATGATGCTGTAAATCTGTGATTCTATAATTCTCTGATTCTATGACTCTATAACTCTATAATTCTGTGATTCTGTGATTCTATAAGTCTATGATTTTATGTTTCTATAATTCTCTGATTCTGTGTTTCTATGGTTCTATGATTTTATGGTTCTATAATTCTCTGATTCTGTCAGCCTGCCCTAAATGTCTCAAGTCACATCAACAACCCAAGCAGACCCTGGCTCTCAAAGGGTGCTGCAAAACCTCTGGAGCTGCCTCCCTCACTGACTGAGGAGGAGAATGGCTCAGATGACCCAAAATGGCTTTACCAAGAGCTGCACAGAGACAGGCAGCGTGGCTGGAGGTGTACAAACATGACCCTTCCTCTGACTGCCTGACAGATCCTTCAGCTCCTGTCCTCGCAGGGATTAATCTGTTTGTTTCCCCTGTCTGCAGCAGCAGCAGCAGGTTGTGCAATGCCTCCTGCTCGGCGTTGTGATGGCTTCCAAACTTCTCCCTTTCAGATCCCTTAATCCACTTTGCTGGTGCAGAATTCGATTACGTGGCTCGGGCCAGCGTTCCTCACTGCCCCTGCTGTGGTGTTGGTTACACAGCTGCTGCTGGTGATCACAGCATCACCAAGGTTGGAAGAGACCTCACAGATCATCCAGTCCAACCCTTTACCACAGAGCTCAAGGCCAGACCATGGCACCAAGTGCCACGTCCAATCCTGCCTTGAACAGCTCCAGGGACGGCGACTCCACCACCTCCCCGGGCAGCCCATTCCAGTGTCCAATGACTCTCTCAGGGAAGAACTTTCTCCTCACCTCCAGCCTAAATCTCCCCTGGCACAGCCTGAGGCTGTGTCCTCTTGTTCTGGTGCTGGCCACCTGAGAGAAGAGAGCAACCTCCTCCTGGCCACAACCACCCCTCAGGTAGTTGTAGACAGCAATAAGGTCACCCCTGAGCCTCCTCTTCTCCAGGCTAACCAATCCCAGCTCCCTCAGCCTCTCCTCGTAGGGCTGTGCTCAAGGCCTCTCCCCAGCCTCGTCGCCCTTCTCTGGACATGCTCAAGCATCTCAATGTCCCTCCTAAACTGGGGGGCCCAGAACTGAACACAGCACTCAAGGTGTGGTCTAACCAGTGCAGAGTACAGGGGCAGAATGACCTCCCTGCTCCTGCTGACCACACCATTCCTGATGCAGGCCAGGATGCCACTGGCTCTCTTGGCCACCTGGGCACACTGCTGGCTCATGTTCAGGCAGGTATCAATCAGTACCCCCAGATCCCTCTCTGTCTGGCTGCTCTCAGCCACTCCGACCCCAGCCTGTATCTCTGCATGGGGTTGTTGTGGCCAAAGTGCAGCACCAGCACTTGGAGCTATTGAACCCCATCCCCTTGGACTCTGCCCATCTGTGCAGGCAGTCAAGGTCCCGCTGCAGAGCCCTTCTGCCCTCCAACCCAGCCACATCTGCCCCCAGCTTGGTGGGCAGCCCCTCCAGGGATGGGATCTCCACAGCTGTGGTGGGCAGGACTTTGGGGGAAGAAATTCTTCCTCATGTCCAACTTAAACACAACCTAAGGCCATTTACTCGTGTTCATTCCTTGGGTGAAGTGATCAACTCCCACCTCGCTTCAGCCTCCTTTCAGGGAGCTGTAGAGAGCAAGAAGGTCTCCCCTGAGCCTCCTTTTCTAGACAACCCCATCTCCTTCAGCTGCTCCTCACGAGACTTCTACTCTGGAGCCTTCACCAGCTTTGTTGCCCTGCTTTGGACCCACTCTAAGATCTCAATTCCTTTCTTAGCATGAGGGACTCAAAACTGCAGCCTGTATTTGAGGTGTGGCTGCTCCACTGGTGGATGATCACTGACCTGCTCCCGCAGCTGTTATGATTGCTAATGCAAGCCAGAACTCACACAAAGGCTGCTGTGCTGAGGACATCCTCACCAAGGTTCTCAAGGGCTGTCAGAGGACCTGAAGTAGCAATGCAGGAAGCTTTTTCTTCCTTTTTCTTTCTTTGCAGGAGGCAGTTCTGCTCTGTAGAGCTGTTGTCTCACCATGGTGGCTGGGAAGAGCTGACACTTCCCCAGGACACTTCCTTCCTTCTTTTCTCAGTCCCACCAGGACGTGTTGTGGCTGTCAGTGCTTGGGGCAGCAGCTGTGGTGTGGTTCTCAGAGTGAATCATAGAATCAAGCAGGCTGGAAGAGAGCTCCAAGCTCAGCCACTCCAACCTAGCACCCAGCCCTGGCCAAGCAACCAGACCATGGCACTGGCTTGGCTTCAACACCTCCAGGGATGGCAACTCCACCACCTCCCTGGGCAGCCCATTCCAATGCCAATCACTCTCTCTGACAACTTCCTCCTCACATTCAGCCTAGACCTCCCCTGACACAACTTGACACTCTGTCCCTTTCTTCTGTTGCTGCTTGCCTGGCAGAAGAGCCCAACCCCACCTGGCTACAGCCTCCCTTCAGGTATCTGTATACAGCAATGAGATCAGCCCTGAGCCTCCTCTTCTCCAGGCTAAAGGACACCTCCATTACATCCATCTCTGGACTGTGCCAACCTGTCCTCTGTGTTTAGGAGCTCTGAATGGGAGAGGCAAGGTGCAATGAGTCTTAGTGCTCTTCTCATTCAGAGCAGTAACCACCACCAGCAGCAAACACCTTCTGCACTCAAGCTAGGCACAGCACCTCTCTGAGCCTGGAAAAAACCTTTGCCACCCAGCAGCCCAGATGCTTTGAGCATGCTGCAGTCTACAGGAAGGGTGTGCATGCAGAAGTGGTAACAGTGTGGGCACCACTGCACCAGGGAGAAGTCTCTGCAAAGGGAAAGAGTCTGCTCTCCCCTCTGTGCTTGCCAGGGTGGTATGGGAGGGTGAGATTAGATGACATGAAGAGAAGAGAAGGCTCAGGGCTCATCTCATTGCTATCTACAACCACCTGAAGAGAGGCTGTTACCTCTTCTCCAGGTAAGCAGCAACAGAACAAGGGGACAGAGTCTCAAGCTGTGTCAGGGGAGGTCTAGGCTGGATGTTAGGAGGAAGTTGTTGGCAGAGAGAGTGATTGGCATTGGAATGGGCTGCCCAGGGAGGTGGTGGAGTCACTGTGTCTGGAGGTGTTGAAGCCAAGCCTGGCTGAGGCACTTAGTGCCATGGTCTGGTTGCTTGGCCAGTGCTGGGTGCTAGGTTGGATAGGTTGGACTGGATGGATAGGTTGGACTGGCTGAGCTTGGAGGTCTGTTCCAACCTGGTTGATTCTCTGATTCTATGCCTTGGGAAGGTGGGGCTAGGTGAAGTAGCACAGGGAGGTGATGCTAGGTGAGCTGGTGCCAGGAGGTTGATGTTAGATGGCATGCACAGGATGGGGAGGTTGTGTGATGTGACATGGGCCAGTGAGGCTAAGCACTGGAGGGATGCTCTCAGCCAAGTGAAGCTATGTGGTAGACTGGGAGGTGGTGGAGGCTCCAGCCCAGTGTGGGCTGAGAACATTTAGCACACATCCATCCAGGATGACATGTGAAGAGCTCATCCCCACCTAGGCCAGAGCTGCCCTCTCTCAGCCCCACCAGCCTCTTCCCTGGTGTCTCTCCCACCACTCCAGTCTCAAGCATCCATTCTCTGAGTGAAGAGCTGCTACCCTGTCTCCTCTGAGCTCTACCACTCTCCAGTCCTCCAGACAGGCTGGAGATTATTTCATCTTGCTGCTGCTGAGCATCCTGCTCCAGGAGTTGAGAGTATGGAGCTCACGAGCTTAAACTCTCCTGCCTATGTAATTCAATTAAGCTCCTTAATAAAGCTAGTTGTTATTTCCTTAATTCCCTATGGGTCTTCTAATGCTATTACCTCCACACAACACCATTTAAACAGCTTAGCATCGATTGGGCTGCAGAGCAAAGTTGCCTTTTGCAATGGCAATGGACACTTGGGAGACCAAATCTAACAGAGGTGGACAATGCTGCCTTGCGTGACAGAAGGCAAGGAGGCAGCTGAGGTTAAAGCCAAAGGTAACAGCAGGCAGAGGCAATGGCTGAGTCTTCAGCACAGGAAAGTCATGGACCTGTTGAAATTGGTCCAGAAGAGGCCACAGAAATGGTTGGGCCCCCAACCAAGGTGTCCAGGTGGTTTATAAAGCATAACCTGGAGCATCTCCTGCAAGCCAGGTTCTTCTGCTGCTCAGCTTGGTTATGGAAAGGTGCATGGTCAGCCTGGGTTGAACTCCATCTCTGTGCCTTATATCTTAGACTAGAGATAAGAAAGAAACTACAACTCCCTGACGGGAGGCTGTAGCCAGGTGGGGTTGGGCTCTTCTGCCAGGCAAGCAGCAGTACAACAAGGGGACACAGTCTGGAGTTTTGCTGGGGGAGGTCTAGGCTGGATGTTAGGAAGTTGTTGTCAGAGAGAGTGATTGGCATTGGAATGGGCTGCCCAGGGAGGTGGTGGAGTCTCTGTGCCTGGAGGTGTTGAAGCCAAGCCTGGCTGAGGCACTTAGTGCCATGGTCTGGTTGGTTGGCCAGGGCTGGGTGCTAGGTTGGACTGGCTGAGCTTGGAGGTCTCTTCCGACCTGCTTGGTTCTATGATTCTATGAAATTGTTTATGTTGGGGATGGTGAGACACTGGCCTGGGTTGCTCAGAGTGGTGGTAGATGCCTCATCCCAGGAGTCATTCCAGGTGAGGTTGAAGGTGTGATCCTAAGGTACTACCTGCAGCAGTAGGCTGAGTGAACCTTAATCCCCTTCTCTAGTCCCCCACAAAAGCAGCCCACGTAGTGATGTGAGGACCCAAAGGGTTGATCTAAGGTAGCAGCAACATGAAGTCCAACTGGCCCCCAAAAAAGCAGCCCATGGAGTGATCAGAGGACCCAAAGGGTTGGTCTAAGGTTATAGCAGCAACCTGAAGTCCAACTGGCCCCCAAAAAAGCAGCCCATGGAGTGATCAGAGGACCCAAAGGGTTGGTCTAAGGTTATAGCAGCAACCTGAAGTCCAACTGGCCCCCAAAAGCAGCCCATGGAGTGATCAGAGGACCCAAAGGGTTGGTCTAAGGTTATAGCAGCAACCTGAAGTCCAACTGGCCCCCAAAAAAGCAGCCCATGGAGTGATGTGAGGACCCAAAGGGTTGATCTAAGGTTGTAGCAGCAACCTGAAGTCCAACTCGCCCCCAAAAAAGCAGCCCATGGAGTGATGTGAGGACCCAAAGGGTTGACCTAAGGTTGTAGCAGCAACCTGAAGTCCAACTGGCCCCCAAAAAAGCAGCCCATGGAGTGATGTGAGGACCCAAAGGGTTGATCTAAGGTTGTAGCAGCAACCTGAAGTCCAACTGGCCCCCATAAAAGCAGCCCATGGAGTGATGTGAGGACCCAAAGGGTTGATCTAAGGTTGTAGCAGCAACTGGCCCTGGCCTTTGGATGTTTATATCTCTCATTTTAATGACTTTTGGCTCTCACAGCTCTTTCTACCTTCCTGTACTGCTTTCTTCAGCACAGACATTAATCACCCTCCTTGTGCAGCCAAACAGGGAGCAGCCACGCTATAAATTGACTCCAAAGAAACAAAGAGAGCAGAGAAGGTCAGAAATACCATCTTTGCAAGGATCTCATTTATCCCAGGATTTAGCTTCAGCAAGAAGAAAAAAACCAAATGGGAATCTTCAGAGGAAAGCAGAGTTTAAAAATAAGTCCTTTGATTGCTTCAAAGGCAAAAAATAAATCAGTGCTTCATCATTCTTGAGAGCAGACAAGGACCTGACACAGAGCAGAGATGCCAATTAAGAGCCACAGAGAAAGGGCTTTCCATGAGGCACAGCATGGACTGGAGAGTCCTTTAGCTGGTGTGGACAGTTGAGGGGAAAACAGCCAAAGAATGGTTTAGGTCCTCATTTTCTTTCATTCAAACCTGGAACATGTCCAGAGAAGGGCAACAAAGCTGGTGAGGGGCCTGGAGCACAAATCCTATAAGGAGAGGCTGAGGGAGCTGGGCCTGTTTAGCCTGGAGAAGAGGAGGCTCAGGGCTGATCTTATTACTGTCTACAGCTACCTGAAGGGACATTGTAGCCAGGTGGGGTTGGCCTCTTCTCCCAGGCAAGCAGCAATAGAACAAGGGGACACAGTCTCAAGTTGTGCCAGGGTAGGTCTAGGCTGGATGTTAGGAGGAAGTTCTTCACAGAGAGAGTGATTGGCATTGGAATGGGCTGCCCAGGGAGGTGGTGGAGTCTCTGTGCCTGGACAGAGAGGACATAATGGTTTGTTTGAGAAGGAACCTTTACAGGTCATCTAAGTGTCCCTGTCCATGGCAGAGGGGTTAAAACTATGTGATCCTTGTGGTCCCTTCCAACCCTGATTGATTCTATGATTCTATGGTCTACTTCAACCCCCCTGAAGCCAGCAGAGACATCACAGGCTCACAGGATGTTAGGGGTTGGAAAGGACCCAAGGAGATCATCCAGTCCAACCCCCCTGCCAGAGCAGGACCACACAATCTAGCACAGATCACACAGGAACACATCCAGACAGGCCTTGGAAGTCTTCAGGGAAGGAGTCTCCACCACATCTTCAACCAGATCAGGTTGCTCAGAGCCCTGTCCAACCTCAGCTGGAATGGTTCTAAGGATGGAACCTTCACCACCTCTCTGGGCAACATGGGCCAGAGTATCACCATCCTCATAGGAGAATTGGGATCTTGCTTGCAAGCAACCAAATGAGCTTCTGCTCCAATCTGGAGTGTCTGCTGGTGGCCAGGAGTGAGTCCAGCACAGGGAGGATGCTGGTGCCACCAAAGTCAGTCTCCATGGGGGCAGGCACCAGGATAGGGATTTCATCTACACAAACAATTGTGGAGTCTCCTGCTCTGGAGACTTTTAAGGCCTGTCTGGATGTGTTCCTGTGTGCCCTGAGCTAGATTGTGTGGTCCTGCTCTGGCAGGGGGCTTGGACTGGATGAGCCCTTTGGGTGCCTTCCAACCCTTAACATCCTGTGATCCTGTGATCCAGAGACTTGAAACCCAACTGCTGTAGCATCCCTAAGGGGAGGGGCACAGTGACAGGGCTCAGAAGGCCCCCAAATGAACTTCAGCTTGAACCTGCAGTGCCTGCTGGTGGCCAGGAGTGAGTCCAGCACAGGGAGGATGCTGGGGCCACCAAGGTCAGTCTCCATGGGGGCAGGCACCAGAACAGGGATTTCATCCACATGGACAGTTGTGGAGTCTCCTGCTCTGGAGACTACCAAGATCTGTCTGGATGTGTTCCTGTGTGCCCTGGGTGAGGTTGTGTGGTCCTGCTCTGGCAGGGGGGCTGGACTGGATGAGCTCTTTGGGTCCCTTCCAACTTCTACTATCCTGTGACCCAGTGACTTTGAAACCCAACTGCTGTAGCATCCCTAGGGAGGGGAGCACAGTGACAGGGCTCATCAGGCCCCAGGGTCACATTGACCAGGAGATGTGCTAAGTAGTTTGCCATCGATTTCTGCCCTCAGTTGTCTCCTTTCTCCAGCAGCTCATTTTCTCTGCCCTGGCAACCAGGGGAAAAAGAGCTACATCTCCTCCTTCTTCCCTTTCTCACCACCCTCAGAGTGAGCAGTTTCTTCTTACTATGTAGACTTAAAGCCATCACCTTTTGTCCAGTCACAACAAGCCCTGTTAAAAACTCTGTCCCCAGCTTTCTGATAGACCTCTTTAAGCACTGAAAGACCACACAAAATCTCCCTGCAGTCTTCTTTGCTGCAGGATGAACAATCCCTCAATTCTCTCAGCCTGAGCTCACAAGAGAGGTGTTTGTCATCCTAAGATCTATCCACAGGGAGGAAGGGAATGAACAAGAGTGACCAGAGGAGGGATGCAGGAGTCTTGGGCCACATAAAACACTGGCAATTTAGTATTCCATCTTCCTGGGCACTCCATCTTCTTCCTCTGCTCTCCTCCAGACAGGAACAGGCTGAACCTCTGTGCCTGGTCTTTTTTGGCCTCTGGAAGATGCTTTCTCCATGGATCTTCCTTGCCACCTCTCCTTGTCCTCCCCACTGCACAGGGAGCTTGAGGAAGCAGCGAAGAGAGTCAAAGATAGTCCAGACCTTCATCTTGAGCTTCAAAGCAAAGTTCTCCTGCAGCAAAAACCACTTAAGGAGGACAAAAATTGTTATTAGCTTCCTATTTTGGAGGGCTTTCTTTGCACATTATCCACTTGTAAGCACTGAGATGATGAGAAGGGAGGTGGCTGTCAGGGTCTTTGGCTTTGGTTTGGTTTGTGTTTGCTTTTTTTAATGCCTATCTCAGTTTCCTCTAGGAAGGACTTAGTCTTGAGAGCTGGAGGAATCACCCTGCAATGTGTCCTCATGGCCATGAAGGGCAATGATCTCCTGGGGAGCATTAAGACCTGTGCCTGGCAGAGCAAGGGAGGTTCTCCTTCCTTCTACTCTGCCCAATAGGGGCCACATCTGGAGTACTGGGTCCAGGTTAAGAGAGACAGGGAGCTCAAGCTTCATCTTGAGCTTCAAAGCAAAGTTCTCCTGCAGCAAAAATCACTTTAGGAGGACAAAAATTGTTATTAGCTTCCTATTTTGGAGGGCTTTCTTTGCACACTATCCACTTGTAACCACTGAGATGATGAGAAGGGAGGTGGCTGTCAGGGTCTTTGGCTTTGGTTTGGTTTGTGTTTGCTTTTTTTAATGCCTATCTCAGTTTCTTCTAGGAAGGACTTAGGTTTGAGAGCTGGAGGAATCACCCTGCAATGGCAAAGTTCAAAGCAAAGTTCTCCTGCAGCAAAAATCACTTAAGGAGGACAAAAATTGTTATTAGCTTCCTATTTTGGAGGGCTTTCTTTGCACATTATCCACTTGTAAGCACTGAGATGATGAGAAGGGAGGTGGCTGTCAGGGTCTTTGGCTTTGGTTTGGTTTGTGTTTGCTTTTTTAATGCCTATCTCAGTTTCTTCTAGGAAGGACTTAGGTTTGAGAGCTGGAGGAATCACCCTGCAGTGTGTCCTCATGGCCATGAAGGGCAATGATCTCCTGGGGAGCATTAAGACCTGTGTCTGGTGGAGTGAGTGAGGTTCTCCTTCCTTCTACTCTGCTCAATAGGGGCCACATCTGGAGTACTGGGTCCAGTTCTGGACTTGCCAGGTTAAGAGAGACAGGGAAGTATAGGCTGGATGTGAGGAGGAAGTTGTTGGCAGAGAGAGTGATTGGCATTGGAATGGGCTGCCCAGGGAGGTGGTGGAGTCTCTGTGCCTGGAGGTGTTGAAGCCAAGCCTGGCTGAGGCACTTAGTGCCATGGTCTGGTTGCTTGGCCAGGGCTGGGTGCTAGATTGGACTGGCTGAGCTTGGAGGTCTCTTCCAGCCTGGTTGATTCTCTGATTCTAAATGGGAGCAGAGCTCTATCACCATCTGTATGGGTGGACAGAAGATGGGGGTGTGAGGGCAGTGTTTCAGGGAGGGTTTTGTGTTCTGGGTATCAACTGAGATGTGTGACTGTGTAGTCCTGCTCCAGGCCTCTGTAATGTGAGCCCAGAGCAGGTCTCTCCAGTACTCTTCAGAGCTCTGAGAGCCCTGGAGCAGGCTGCCCAGAGAGATTCTGGAGTCTTACCCTCTGCTGAGATTTTGTAACTGCTGAACCTGCTCCTGGGCAGCTTGCTGTGGGTGACCCTGCTTTAGCAGCAGGGTGGTGGACTAAAGGATCCTCAGAAGCCAACTCTGCTGGGATTTGGGGGGGGGGGTGGGGGGGGGTGGGGTAATTAGGAGAGAGGCTGGGCTGCTGTGGCCAATGGATGCCATTGCCCATTCTCCCAGGGTGGCTGAACCACCTTGAAAAGGCAGAAGCAGGCTTAATGCTCTGCTCAGTTGCTCCTGCAGCCCATGGCTCCAGCAAAGAGCTCTTGCTAAGAAATGGAGAGGCACGATCCTGCTAACCAGGGTCAATAAGGTGATGAGCAGCCAGAGGGACTGGCTGTGTGCAGACACAGACAGACAAATTGAGGCATTACAAGGATAAATGCCAGTGCTTGCCACAGTCTTGTTTGGGAAGACAGATCGTTTTTCTCTCCCAGGCTGGTTGAGAAAGAGTTGCAGCAGGAGTGAAAGGGAGCTGAAAAGGCTTGGGGGTGGGGTGGTGTACCTAGGGGTGATGATGGCAGGTCTGGGAAGCTCACCTCTCCAAAGCCATGCAAGGAGCTGTTTGACTGAGGATCAAATGCTTCAGCCATTTCCTTGCATTAATAAAGATGAAATATTTTATCTGAGGTGCTCTTGAGGGCTAGAGACAGAATCCTGCATAGCCCAGCTCCATCAGCTGGCAAATGCTGATCAGGTAGAAGAGTCCTGAGGCCAGTGGCAGCAACTCAAAGTATCACAGTATCATCAGGGTTGGAAGAGACCTCACAGATCATCAAGTCCAACCCTTTACCACAGAGCTCAAGGCCAGACCATGGCACCAAGTGCCACGTCCAGTCCTGCCTTGAACAGCTCCAGGGACGGCGACTCCACCACCTCCCCGGGCAGCCCATTCCAGTGCCCAATGACTCTCTCAGGGAAGAACTTTCTCCTCACCTCCAGCCTAAATCTCCCCTGGCACAGCCTGAGGCTGTGTCCTCTTGTTCTGGTGCTGGCCACCTGAGAGAAGAGAGCAACCTCCTCCTGGCCACAACCACCCCTCAGGTAGTTGTAGACAGCAATAAGACACCATGCCAGGGCTGCCCGCAGAGATGTTTACTTGCAGGGTGGCAAGCTGCCAGCTCATCCCTGGCCAGGGCAGAGGCAAGTGTCGTGTTTCGGTGGCCCTGACCCTCTTTGTCTGCCCCCGGCAGCGAGATGAGCGGCAGCAGCTGGAGGAGTCCCCGCGCCTGGGGCACGCCGCAGGGCAGCAGAGCTGAGCACAGCAAAAGGAATGGTGTGGTCAGCAGGAGCAGGGAGGTCATTCTGCCCCTGTACTCTGCACTGGTTAGACCACACCTTGAGTACTGTGTTCAGTTCTGGGCCCCCCAGTTTAGGAGGGACATTGAGATGCTTGAGCGTGTCCAGAGAAGGGCGACGAGGCTGGGGAGAGGCCTTGAGCACAGCCCTACGAGGAGAGGCTGAGGGAGCTGGGATTGGTTAGCCTGGAGAAGAGGAGGCTCAGGGGTGACCTTATTGCTGTCTACAACTACCTGAGGGGTGGTTGTGGCCAGGAGGAGGTTGCTGTCTTCTCTCAGGTGGCCAGCACCAGAACAAGAGGACACAGCCTCAGGCTGTGCCAGGGGAGATTTAGGCTGGAGGTGAGGAGAAAGTTCTTCACTGAGAGAGTCATTGGACACTGGAATGGGCTGCCCGGGGAGGTGGTGGAGTCGCCGTCCCTGGAGCTGTTCAAGGCAGGATTGGACGTGGCACTTGGTGCCATGGTCTGGCCTTGAGCTCTGTGGTAAAGGGTTGGACTGGATGATCTGTGAGGTCTCTTCCCACCCTGATGATACTGTGGTACTGTGATGCTGTGACACTGTGATACTGTGGGAAGCTTTCAGCACACCCTGCTGCTGCAGCTCTTCCCTTGGGGAGCCACAGAGGGAGAACTCAATCAGAGGCTGCGAGGAAAGAGAGGTTTTTTTCATCAGCCACACAGCTGCCAGAGAGCTGCAGCATCCCTGATGTTGAGTCAGTGGAAAAGACCTTTGAGGTCATCGAAGGCCAAGCATGAACCCATCTCTGACAGGTCATCACTCAACTATGTCACTCAGCACCACAGCTTTTCAGTCCCTCCAGGGATGAGCACTCCACTGCTGCTCTGGGCAGCCTATCCCAGGCCTTGACAACCCTTTTGGAGAAGGAGTTTTTCCCAGCATTAACACTTTTTGTCTTGGTGATCATCCTTACTGTAAACCAGGGGCATCTCTGCCCCAATCCCTCATGCCCATGGCTTTGCCCACCTGGATCTGGCATCATCTCACCCATTCCATGGGGTGATGCATTCATTGCTTCCTTTTCTCACACAGCCTAAACCCTGTTTGTCCAGCCCTGATGAGGTGAGGCTGAGGGACCTGGGGCTGTTTAGTCTGGAGAAGAGAAGACTGAGAGGGGATTTAATCAATGTTTAATCAATGTGGCAAGCTCCACAGCCACTTCTGTTGTGGTCAAGTAACTGGGACAGGACTGTCCCTCTGCACGGGCCAGATTCCTCCAAAGTGAGTCACTGACACCCAGCAGCAGCCAGTCATGCCCAGGATGGTTTCCCCCCAGAATATCCCTTAGTCCTTCCTGTGCAAAGCTCTGGCACCCAAGCCAAGCTAAAACCAGCCTGTGAGTCAAATGGCTGCCCATGGGCTGCACATCTCCTGCAAGAGGAGAGGGAATGGTCAGGAGGGCATCATCTAAGGGGGTGTCTCTGAGCAGTCCTTGGCAAGGACCCACTCTTTCCTTGCCAAGGGAAACTGAAAGGCTGGAGGAGAAATTCATCTGCCTGAAAGTCCCTGGTCCAGCCAGAACACCTTTGGTTTAAGAGTCTGCAGCATGGGTGAGCTGTGAGGCTCAAGGCACCGGTGGGGCAGGATGGGGAATGCCCTGGGATGCACCAGCTGCTTTGTTCCTACATGTCACAGGCTCACAGGATGTTAGGGGTTGGAAGGGACTCAAAGAGATCATCCAGTCCAACCTCCCTGCCAGAGTAGGACCACACAATCTGGCACAGATCACACAGGAACACATCCAGACAGGCCTTGAAAGGCTCCAGAGAAGGAGACTCTACAACCTCTCTGGGCAGCCTGTGCCAGTGCTCTGGGACCCTTCCAGTCAAGAAGTTCCCCCTTGTGCTGAGCTGGAACCTCCTGTGCTGCAGCTTACACCCATTGCTCCTTGTCCTATCCCAAGGAGCAGTGAGCAGAGCCTGTCCCCTGCCTCCTGACCCCCAGCCCTCAGATGTTTATAAACATTGATGAAATCCCCTCTCAGTCTTCTCTGCTCCAGACTGAACAGCCCCAGGTCCTTCAGCCTCTCCTCCTCAGGCAGTGCTGCAGTCCCCTCATCATCCTTATAGCTCTCTGCTGGACCCTCTCCAGCAGATCCCTGTCCCTTTGAAAATGGAGAGCCCAACACTGAAGGCAGTATTCAAGATGAGGTTTGAGCAGGGCAGAGTAGAGGGGCAGGAGAACCTCCCTCTGTCTGCTGGACACACTCCTCCTAACACACCAACCTGTGCTTGAATTGTGCCTGGCTCCAAACTCCAGGCAGTATCTCCCTGTCATGGGTGAGAGATGCCTCTGACCTCAGCCCCTTCAGCTGCAGAAGGCAACCTGCTGGTCTTGCCCCCAGCTCCTGTTTTCATCCTGTGACAGGAATGCAGTTTTTATCCCAGTCTGCTCCCAGTGCAGACAGAGAGGAGGCAGAGGAAAGTGTGAGGGCTGCAGGATGAAGCCTGGATCTGCCCATGCAAGAGGCTGGAGCTGGGGGAGCATCACAAGCACAGTTCTTTGATGTGGTCTTCACCTGGGTGAGTTATCACCTGTCACTGAGCCAGTGGTGAGGATGTGCTAGGTTGGACTGGATGAGCTTGGAGGTCTCTTCCAGCCTGGTTGATTCTATGATTCTATGGTGGGAGACAACAGTGAGTGGGTTTGCCTCTCAGGGCAGGTGCCCACTTCACCAGCACCTCTCCCCAGCCCCTTGCTTCCTGGCTGGTCCTGCTTCTCAGGTCCTTCCTGGGATGGTTATCCATGGAACAAGCCTCTGGCTAGAATGGGGAAGGAGCACAGGAGTGATGGTCTCAGTAGGGACAAGCAGGGCTGTGGCACTGTCCCTGCCCTGCATCCCTGCCAGCCTCTGCTGAGCTCTGACCTGCTGTTGGAGCTAATACTGGGACAGCCTGGCAGGGTTGCCATCTCTGAACCTATCCTGCCTTGCTCTACCCACCCACCCTCTTCTTCTCCTCCACACCCCTCCTGAGCCTCCAGCACCATCTCTGGGGCGTTCTCAAGGATATGAAGGACTCAGCCATAGCTGGAGTGGAGCAGTTTAGCTGAGGATACTTTGGCTGAGTCATCACAGTCCCTGGAGGGCTTCATCCTCTGTGCCATCATCTCTGTCTCTTTCCCAACCCCCTTGAAACCTCACATCCATCACCATCCCAACTCTGCCAGCTTCTCTTCTTTAAAGCTCAAGCCTCTCTCTCTCTCTTTTCCATGCCAGAGCTCCTAATCTTCAAGTCAGGCATGCTGTGATGCATCAACAGAGGCACCAGGTACACTGTGCTCCCAGCCCTGGCAGATGCCAGCAGCAGGACAAAGAGGTGCCCAGTGATTTTATTTGGTCTCTGTGCCTCAGGGGGCCTATTTAACACCCACCACGACACGACCTGTGTTTTGTAGCTGAGCCCAATGAATTATTTATGCCCTGCCCAGACTTTTCATTTCCTGGAGGGTGCAGGCTGTGAGGAGAAGGGATGCTGGCAGATGGCGAGCGCAAAGGGAGCTTGAGATGATCAGATTTAAAATGAAAGTCACAAGCTGCACCTTGCTGGTGGCTTTCTTGCAGTGCTGAAAACCAGAGGGAAAGATCAAACTTGGCCCCAGGTGGGCAGCAGAGCCAATGGCATCCTGGGCTGGCTCAGGAGCAGTGTGGGCAGCAGGACAAGGGAGGTTATTCTGCCCCTGGACTCAGCACTGCTCAGGCCACACCTTGAGTGCTGTGTCCAGTTCTGGGCCCCTCAATTCAAGAGAGATGTTGAGGTGCTGGAAGGTGTCCAGAAAAGGGCAAGGAAGCTGGTGAGGGGCCTGGAGCACAGCCCTGTGAGGAGAGGCTGAGGGAGCTGGGGGTGTGCAGCCTGCAGAAGAGGAGGCTCAGGGCAGAGCTCATTGCTGTCTGCAACTCCCTGAAGGGAGGCTGTAGCCAGGTGGGGTTGGGCTCTTCTGCCAGGCAAGCAGCTACAGAACAAGGGGACACAGTCTCGAGTTGTGTCAGGGGAGGTCTAGGCTGGATGTTGTTAGGAAGTTGTTGTCAGAGAGAGTGATTGGCATTGGAATGGGCTGCCCAGGGAGGTGGTGGAGTTGCTGTGCCTGGAGGTGTTGAAGCCAAGCCTGGCTGAGGCACTTAGTGCCATGGTCTGGTTGCTTGGCCAGGACTGGGTGCTAGGTTGGACTGGCTGAGCTTGGAGGTCTCTTCCAACATGATTGATTCTATGATTCTATGATTCTAGAACCTTTTTGGTTATCAACAAAATACCTATGGCTGGCCTTAGATGAGGACACGTCTCTGGCCTGCAGGAGGCAAGATAGGCTGTGCCTGCACCAGCCTCGGCTGTGACTGCTGATGCTCCTGGGATAAGCTGAGGCCCCTGAGGACAGAAACCATCCTCAGTCATGTTATTAAGGATTGAGTCATCAGGAGGACAAGGACATCCAAATTAGTTGTCCAGGCAACCAGGATCTTAGTGCTTCCTTGCCCCACACCCCTTTCTGGTTTTGCATTACTGGTGATTTCTGATGCTGTCACTTGGGACTGCATGGGCTGGGGGTGACAATGTCACTTCCCACACAGCCAGGCCCTCTGACAAACATCTGCAGGTCTGGGGATCTTCCAGTCTGCTTAGTCATACAATCATAGAATCAACCAGGCTGGAAGAGAGCTCCAAGCTCAGACAGTCCAACCTAGCACCCAGCCCTGCCCAAGCAACCAGACCATGGCACTAAGTGCCTCAGCCAGGCTTGGCTTCAACACCTCCAGGCACAGAGACTCCACCACCTCCCTGGGCAGCCCATTCCAATGCCAATCACTCTCTCTGACAACAACTTCCTCCTCACATCCAGCCTAGACCTCCCCTGCCACAACTTGAGACCCACTCTAGCAGGATGATGCCCAACATCACCTTAGTCAGATGCCGCTTAGAGCCCTGAGCATCCCCACCTCCCTCCTCTGATGCAGGTTGGCAACGTTGGCAGCCTTCAGCTCTGAGCTTGGTTGGCCTCCTTTTCTTGATTGTTGTGATGAAAAAGGATTTGGAGAGCAAACTCCAAGCAGCTATTTTAAGGGGAACAACCTAATGCAGCAAAAAGCCCATGGTTCTGCCAACGTGGCATGGCAACGAGGCAGCAGGCATGGCTTCTCCTCAGGCTGAGCCCCATGCCCAATTTAGGTGAAACTATTTGCCAGCAGAAGCAGATCTACCACAGAGTTTTCCCAGATCCATCTGCTCAGAAGGCCACTGTGGCAGGATGTGATGCCTCTTGCCTTGTGCCCTGTGCCCATGGGGTGAGGAGGAGAGGTTTGTGGCCAGGCTCTTAGAATAGGATCATAGAATCAGTCAGGGTTGGAAGGGACCACAAGGAGCAGCCAGTTCCAAGCCCCCTGCCATGCCCAGGGACACCCTACCCTAGAGCAGGCTGCACACAGCCTCACACAGCCTGGCCTCAAACACCTCCAGCCATGGGGCCTCAACCACCTCCCTGGGCAACTCATTCCAGCCTCTCACCACTCTCCTGCTCAACAACTTCCTCCTCACCTCCACTCTCAAGCTCCCCACCTCCAGCTTTGCTCCATTCCCCCCAGTCCTGCCACTCCCTCACAGCCTCAAAAGTCCCTCCCCAGCTTTTTTGTAGCCCCCTTCAGATGCTGGAAGGCCACAAGAAGGTCCCCTGGGAGCCTCCTCTTCTGCAGACTGCACAGCCCCAACTCTTTCAGTCTGTGCTCACAGCAGAGCTGCTGCAGCCCTCTCAGCATCCTCCTGGCCCTGCTCTGGACACACTCCAGCATCTCCACAGCCCTCTTGGAATAGAGGCTCCAGAGCTGGATGCAGTACTCCAGGTGGAGTCTCAGCAGAGCACAGCAGAGGGGGAGAATCCCCTCCCTGGCCCTGCTGGCCACACTTCTGCTGCTGCAGCCCAGGCTCTGCTTGGCTTTCTGGGCTGCAAGTGCACACTGCTGGCTCCTGCTGAGCTTCTCCTCCAGCAGCACCCCCAAGGCCCTCTCCTCAGGGCTGCTCTCCAGCCACTCACTGCCCAGCCTGCATTTCTGCTTGGCATTGCCTCCACCCAGCTGCAGGACCTTGCCCTTGGTCCTGCTGAACCTCCTGAGCTTGGCTTGTGCCCACCTCTGCAGCCTGTGCAGCTCCCTCTGGATGGATCCCTGCCCTCCAGCCTGGCTGCTGCACCACACAGCTTGGTGTGGGCAGCAAACTTGCTGAGGCTGCACTCAGTGCCTCTGCCCATGGCACCCACAGAGATGCTGAACAAGACTGGTGCCAGGACTGACCCCTGAGGGACTCTGCTTGTCCCTGGCCTCCCCTTGGCCATGGAGCCATTGGCAGCCACTCTTTGGGTGCAGCCACCAAGCCAGTTCTGTGTCCATCTCATGCAGCACCCATCAAACCCATGTGCCACCAGCCTGGAGCCCAGGATGTGGTGTGGGACAGTGTCAGAGGCCTTGCTCAGACCCAGGTCAATGCCATCAGTTGCTCTCCCCTCACCTGTTCATGTTGTGACCTGTCCCTAGAAGGCCACCAGGTCTGTCAGGCAGGATTTGCCCTTGGTGAAGCCATGCTGGTTGCACCCAATCACCTCTTCACTCTTCTCCTGTCTCTGTAGTGCCTTCAGGAGGAGCTGCTCCATGATCTTACTGGGCACAGAGGTGAGACTGAGTGGCTTGCAGCTCCCTGGCTCCTCCTTCCTACCCTGTTTGAGAATGGGAGTTATGTTTGCCCTTTTCCAGTCAGTGGGGACTGCACCACACTGCCAGGACTTTTGGTCTCACAGCCCCCTTGCTCCATCCCTCCTGGGTGGATGGAGTCAGTTGCAGCTCTGTATGAGTTGAGGTGATGCTTTCTGTGAAGGAACAGCTCCTGGCATGCAGCCTGGAGAAAAGGAGGCTTAAAGGGAGACCTTTTTGCTCTCTACAACTCCTTGAAAGGAGCTTGGTGTGAAGTGGGAGGCTACCTCTTCTCCAAGGAATGGTAACAGGACAACAGGAAAGAGTGTCTAGTTGCCCCAGGGGAGGCTGAGGTTGGACATGAGGAGCTATTTATCCATGGAAAGTGTTGTCAAGACCTGGTGGAGTCTACCCAGGCAGTGTTCAACCCCTGAAGGGACTGGAAAGCTGTGGAGATGTGATGCTGAGGACTATGGTTTAGTGGTGGCCTGTCATTGCTGGACTTGATGATCTCCAAGGCCTTTTCCTACCTAAATACAAGAGCTTGTGACTCTGTGACATGATGCTGGCCCCTCTGTGGTGCCCCACCAGTGCACAGACACAAGCTGGGCAGACACAGGGTCTGCTCTCCTTCACCTTGAGAACAAAACAGCTGACAGGAGCCATCAAATATTGATGCCTTCTGTTTATGAGGCCCTCAGAGGTAGGTTGTGGTCAGTGGAGGGGGAGGTTGATGCTCTGTGTCTCTTCCAGAGCTGTTCAGATGATCAATGACACCACAGGGAACAGGAACAGGCAACACCCTGGTGCCCTTGTCCCCATCTCATCGGCTGTGAGCTGGAAACCAGAGCAGTCCTTGGCCTTGCAGGTGGCCAGCCACTTCACCTGGTGAAAGCAGTGGTTCTCTGCACCTTCCTTGGCATGTCCCAGCTTCCCACCAAGCTTTCCAGGAAGCTGGGGTGAAGCCAAACCTGCAGCCCCAAGCTGCAGAGACCTGCTCTCCCTCTGCTGCAGGCTGTCTCTGCAGAGCAGTTTCCATCTGGGATGAAGGAGGTTGTGAAGGGCATCAGCTGGGTGCTAGGTTGGACTGGATGATCTTGGAGGTCTCTTCCAACCTGGTTGATTCTATGATTCTATGATCAGGAGCACAGGCTCAGCAGGAGATACCTGGAGGGACATTTGTGCCTGAGGAATTGCACAGAGGTGGGCAGGACTCTCCTGGCAGAGGGGTTCATTAAGACTGAGGGCCATGGGCAGGCTTGGCTATTTTGGGGGGATGGAGAACGTTTGCCCAAGGTTTGGGTTGCCTTTCCCTTGACCTGGGCTCTTTGATCTTTACAAGCACCTTCTGGAGGCTGCTATTGAAGATGGGATCCTGAGGTTGTTTCTTTAGACTCAGTTCAAGAGAGATGTTGAGGTGCTGAGAAGGGCAATGAAGCTGGTGAGGGGCCTGGAGCACAGCCCTGTGAGGAGAGGCTGAGGGAGCTGGGGGTGTGCAGCCTGCAGAAGAGGAGGCTCAGGGCAGAGCTCATTGCTGTCTGCAACTACCTGAAGGGAG
The DNA here is from genome assembly GCF_015220805.1 of Pogoniulus pusillus. Lineage (NCBI taxonomy): Eukaryota > Metazoa > Chordata > Aves > Piciformes > Lybiidae > Pogoniulus > Pogoniulus pusillus. Next base: position 37,548,527 of record NC_087270.1, read on the forward strand.
GCTGTAGCCAGATGGGGTTGGGCTCTGCTGCCAGGCAAGCAGCAACAGAACAAGGGGACACAGTCTCAAGTTGTGGCAGGGGAGGTCTAGGTTGGATGTTAGGAGAATGTTCTTGCCAGAGAGAGTGATTGGCATTGGAATGGGCTGCCCAGGGAGGTGGTGGAGTCTCTGTGCCTGGAGCTGTTGAAGCCAAGCCTGGCTGAGGCACTTAGTGCCATGGTCTGGTTGCTTGGGCAGGGCTGGGTTCTAGGTTGGACTGGCTGAGCTTGGAGGTCTCTTCCAACCTGCTTGATTCTATGATTCACTGCAGGGTCAGGAAGCTCTGCAGAGAGATCTGGCCAGGCTGGATTGATGGGCTGAAGCAAACAGGATGAGGCTTAACAAAGCCAAGTTCTGGGTACTGCCCTTGGCTCACAACAGACACACAAATGTCCCAAGCTTGGGGCAGAGTGGCTGGAAACTGCCTGGCAGAACAGGACCAGGGGGTGCTGGTTGACAGCCAGCTGAAGATGAGCCTGCAGTGTGCCCAAGAAGGCCAAGAGCATCCTGCCTTGGATCAACAATAGTGTGGCCAGCAGGACTAGGGCAGGGATTGTCCACCTGTACTCAGCACTGAGGAAGCCACACCTCATATCCTGGGTTCAGTTTTGGGGGCCTCACCCCAGGAAGGACGTTGAGGTGCTGGAGCAGGTCCAGTGAAGGGCGAGGAAGCTGGCTAAGGGTGTGGAGCACAAGCCTTGTGAGGAGCAGCTGAGCAACTGGGGTTGTTTAGGCTGGAGAAAAGAGGTCAGGCAGAGACCTTCAAAGCATCATCTGTCTGCAGGATGCCAAAGCAAACTTAAAGGAGCACCAAGCTCTCACAGACACTGTCATTGCCTGCTCCTTTCCTCATCTGCAGCCCCAAGCTCACTCCTAAGCCCTCTTTCTGCCCAGGACTGAGCTCAGATGCTCACTGGGATCCATGAGATGCATCATCTGCCAGAATAGCTATTTTTATCCTTAAGGCTGAGCACAAAGGAAGATGAAACCTCCAGGCTCTGAAAGGAAAAGGCTTGCTTTCAAGAAAGCTGTTTTCCTGGTCCCCAGACATCAAAACTCAAAGCAGAGAGAGACAGGTCCTCTTACAGTAAGTGGTTCCAGGCCAGATTAGCACTAAACCATGTCCCTCAGTACCTTAGCAACAGGACTTTTCAATCCCTTCAGGGATCCCTCAGTACCTTATCAATGTGAGTTTTTAATCCCTCCAGGGATGAGGACTCCACCACTGCCCTGGGCAGCCTCTCCCAGACCTTAACCACACATCTGGGGAAGAAACTGTTCCTCATGTCCTGCCTAAACCTAGATATCAGTCTAGGACTCATGAAGATCAACTGGAAGGGGCTTGGCCAGGTGACTGGGAAGATCCCACCTGAGCAATCAATATCCTACTCCATCCCTGTGGCCTGATTTTGGCTGGGATTGTTCAGCCTGGAGAAGAGGAGGCTCAGGGGTGACCTTATTGTTGTCTACAACTACCTGAGGGGTGGTTGTGGCCAGGAGGAGGTTGCTCTCTTCTCTCAGGTGGCCAGCACCAGAACGAGAGGACATAGCCTCAGGCTGCACCAGGGGAGATTTAGGCTGGAGGTGAGGAGAAAGTTCTTCCCTGAGAGAGTCATTGGACACTGGAATGGGCTGCCCGGGGAGGTGGTGGAGTCGCCGTCCCTGGAGCTGTTCAAGGCAGGACTGGACGTGGCACTTGGTGCCATGGTCTGGCCTTGAGCTCTGTGGTAAAGGGTTGGACTTGATGATCTGTGAGGTCTCTTCCAACCTTGGTGATACTGTGACACTGGGATACTGTGATGTGCAAAAGCTGCCCTCATCCTCCTGAGCTCCTTACTGCTGTCACAAGGCTGGTGTGAAACCTGAGCCCTTCAGGTCTCGTTAGCATCAGCACAGCCCATCCCCAGCTCCCCTGGGCTCCTCAGTGCTGATCTCAGAGGGGTTTGTAACTATGGGCACCATGGGCCCAGTAATGAGCTGGTCTGGAACCAGAGCCCTGGGTAGAGCAGAGCGTTGGGACACAGCTGGGACACAGCTCAGGATCCAAATCACCTCCGAGGACTACGAGCCCAGAGCTGCAGGATGCTGCTGGCTGTCAAGTTGGGTTCTGGGCATTGCCTGGCAGTGGTGGCTTTGGGGACAGGCTGTTCCCTTCTTCCTCTTGCCTGTCAGGGTTGATTTTTTGCTTTCTGGTGGAAATTGGATTTTCTCTGATTTCATTCCTCTGCTGTCACATCAGGTGCTTGTGGCTTTCCTGCCTCTTGCTGCTCCCTGGCACTCTTCTCTTCTGCCTTCAGACAACTCTTGGAGGGTGCTGGAGCCCTGCAGCAGGCTGACAAGAGAGGCTGTGGAGCCTCCTTCTATGCAGAGATTCCAAACCCACCTGGGCTACCTGATGTGGGGGACCCTGCTTCAGCAAGAGGCTTGGACTAAGATGGTCTCCAGAGGACCTGGCTGGGAAGAGTCCAGCAGAGAGACACGAAGGTGATTGGGGGACTTGAGCATCTCCCCTGTGAAGCAGAGAGTCCTGGGGGTGTTTAGTCTGGAGAAGAGAAGACTGAGAGGAGATCTGATCCAAGTGTACAAATATCTGAGGGGTGGGGGTCAAGTGGCTGGGGCCAAATTCTTTGTCAGCAGCAATAAGACAAGGAGCAACAGCTACAAACTGGGACAGAGAAGGTTTCACCTCCACATGAGCAGAAACTTCTTCACAGTGAGGGTGACAGAGCCCTGGAGCAGGCTGCCCAGAGTGGTTGTGGAGTCTCCTTTGGAGACAGTCAAGACCCACCTGGATGCATTCCTGTATGATTCTGCTTGGCAAAGGGGGTGGACTTGATGGTCCCTGGAGGTCCCTTCCAACCTCTGAGGTTCTGTGATTCTGTGACCTTTCCAACCCCCAAGCAGGATGAGATTCAGTGACAGCTGAGGACACAGATGTCTTCAGTTCCTTTTTCCCCCTCTACATTCTCTGCTGGAGTCAGCACAGATGCTCTGAAGTCTCACCACCAGTTCACCAGTGCCTTCTGCTCTTCCAGTGGTCCTGCAACAACACTCAGGAGCAATGGGATTTGCTTCAGTCCAAGAAAAGGCCGTGCCAGGCACGTCTGATACTGCCAAAATGTAGGTCTGCAAAGAGGAAGGGACTATGCTGCCACCTGTCCTGCTTCCCTGGTGGCCAGCAGAAAAGCCTCAGTTCAACATACAGCAAAGGAGGGGGGGAAAGCTGAGGAAAGGAATTACAGAATCAGTCAGGGTTGGAAGGGACCACAAGGAGCAGCCAGTTCCAACCCCCCTGCCATGCCCAGGGACACCCTACCCTAGAGCAGGCTGCACACAGCCTCACACAGCCTGGCCTCAAACACCTCCAGCCATGGGGCCTCAACCACCTCCCTGGGCAACCCAGTCCAGCCTCTCACCACTCTCCTGCTCAACAACTTCCTCCTCACCTCCACTCTGACTCTCCCCACCTCCAGCTTTGCTCCATTCCCCCTACTCCTGCCACTCTCTGACAGCCTCAAAAGTCCCTCCCCAGCTTTTTTGGAGGCCCCTTCAGACCCTGGCAGGCCACAAGAAGGTCACCTGGGAGCCTCCTCTTCTGCAGCCTGCACAGCCCCAACTCTTTCAGTCTGTGCTCACAGCAGAGCTGCTGCAGCCCTCTCAGCATCCTCCTGGCCCTGCTCTGGGCACTCTCCAGCATCTCCACAGCCCTCTTGGAATAGAGTCATAGAATCAAGCAGGTTGGAAGAGACCTCCAAGCTCATCCACTCCAACCTAGCACCCAGCCCTGCCCAACCAACCAGACCATGGCACTAAGTGCCTCAGCCAGGCTTGGCTTCAACACCTCCAGGCACAGAGACTCCACCACCTCCCTGGGCAGCCCATTCCAATGCCAATCACTCTCTCTGACAACAACTTCCTAACAACATCCAGCCTAGACCTCCCCTGACACAACTTGACACTCTGTCCCCTGCTTCTATTGCTGCTTGCCTGGCAGAAGAGCCCAACCCCACCTGGCTACAGCCTCCCTTCAGTCAGTTGCAGACAGCAATGAGGTCAGCCCTGAGCCTCCTCTTCTGCAGGCTGCACACCCCCAGCTCCCTCAGCCTCTCCTCACAGGGCTGTGCTCCAGGCCCCTCAACAGCTTCATTGCCCTTCTCTGGACACCTTTCAGTACCTCAACATCTCTCTTGAATTGAGGAGCCCAGAACCGGACACAGCACTCAAGCTGTGGCCTGAGCAGTGCTGAGTCCAGGGGCAGAATAACCTCCCTTGTCCTGCTGCCCACACTGCTCCTGATGCAGGCCAGGATGGCATTGGCTCTCCTGCCCACCTGGGCACACTGCTGCCTCATCTTCTGCTCCTCTCTACCAGCACCCCCAGAGTCCTCTCTGCCTGGCTGCTCTCAGCCACTCAGTCCCCAGCCTGTAGCACTGCTTGGGGTTGTTGTGGCCAAAGTGCAGAACCCTGCCCTTGGCCTTGTTCAGTCTCATCCCATTGGCCTCTGCCCACCTATGCAGCCTGGCCAGGTCCCTCTGCAGGGCTCTTCTACCCTTCAACAGCTCCACACTGCTCCTAGCTTGGTGTCATCTTCAAACTTCCTGATGCTGGACTCAATCCCCTGGTCCAGATCATCATTAAAGATACTGAACAGGTCTGGGCCCAGCACTGATCCCTGGGGCACAGCACTAGTGACTGGCAGATAACCAAACCTCACCTCACTGCAGCCTTCTGTCAAGCAGTGGCATAGAGAGTGAGAAGGTCTCCCCTGAGCATCCTTTTCTCCAGTCTAAACCATCCCCATTGCCACAGCTGCTTCTCACAAGCCTTGTGCTAGAGCTCCATTACCCTTCTTTGGATGTGTTCCAGCATCTCAGTGTCCTCCTTGGACAAACCTGCCCCCAGGCTCTGCCTGCCTAGCTTGCTGGGTGCCTAAGTCTGTAACTCCTGGCTGTCACCTCTTACCCTTCTGCTGCTCAAAATACAGATGCCAGAAGTGCCCTGGGTGCCACAGGAGGATGTGTCTGGTTTTTGGCTGGAGTTACCCAGCTGGGGCATGACCCTCCCTCACTTGCAAGAGCTGAGGAATCCCTCTCTTCACAGCCCAACAATCTCTCCCTTCTGTCCCCTCTTTCCCAGGCTCCTCAGTGCAATCCTTGGCTGCTTGAGCATGGAGGAGCTGCTGCCAGCCTCGTGGACCAGTGCCAAGTTTCAGGCGTGCTGGGAACGAGATGAAAAGGGGTTTTGCCCTCCGTAGCTACGAGCAGCTAAGTACCTGGTGCCAGCTGATGCCAGCACCGGATGGCACACATCAGCGTGGCCAGAAGCTGCTGTGCTCCCAGCGAGGGCTCTCACGTAGCCAGGGTGAGGGAAGGGACGTGATCTAGGTCACAGCATCCTGCAGATGAGCCATCTGGACATGGCAAAGGGCTGCCCTGCTTCTGGCTGGGGACCTGTGACATCACCTCAAGGCCTGGCTGGTGTAGGTTGAGACAAGCACAGGGCAGAGGAAAATGTGCATTCTGTTAGAGCCACTCCAGCCTCTCAGCCTTCCCAGCAGCTGTGGGGACATGGTTGCAAAGGCCAAACCATGGCCCAGAGGCTGGCTGATCACAGAAGAGGAGATGCTTGCTGGCCCAGGTTTGGAGATGCTAATATCTAGAGGGTACCTCCTGTAGCTTCTCTCCTCCTTTACTCCACGGTCCTGTCCCCAGCAGCTGCAACCATGTGCAGTTCCACAGGCCTATAGATCCTCTGGCAGCCCAGGCATGCACAGCTCTCTGACAGGAGGTGTAAGAAATTCCTTCTCAATGGTGCCAGAGCAGTGCCCCCCACTTCAGCACAGGGAAGGGATGATTTCAGCTCAAACCCTGAGCCAGCTGCCTCCTCACCTGACCTCCTTACTCACCTGTGTGGAAGGAGAAAAGGATTTCTGCTACTTGAAAACACCTCCTGAGCTTTCCTCTCTGCAGAAAAGGGCAGCAAAGCTGGTGAGGGGCCTGGAGCACAGCCCTGTGAGGAGAGGCTGAGGGAGCTGGGGGTGTGCAGCCTGCAGAAGAGGAGGCTCAGGGCAGACCTCATTGCTGTCTGCAACTCCCTGAAGGGAGGCTGTAGCCAGCTGGGGTTGGGCTCTTCTGCCAGGCAAGCAGCAAGAGAACAAGGGGACAGAGTGTGAAGTTGTGTCAGGGGAGGTCTAGGCTGGATGTTGTTAGGAAGTTGTTGTCAGAGAGAGTGATTGGCATTGGAATGGGCTGCCCAGGGAGGTGGTGGAGTCTCTGTGCCTGGAGGTGTTGAAGCCAAGCCTGGCTGAGGCACTTAGTGCCATGGTCTGGTTGCTTGGCCAGGGCTGGGTGCTAGGTTGGCCTGGCTGAGCTTGGAGCTCTCTTCCAACCTGCTTGATGCTATGATTCTATGATCTCTTGGATTTGATGATCTGAAAGGCCTTTTTCAACCAAAATAATTCCATGATTCCATGATTTGCCTTCCCTTAGCAAAAGAGCATCTCCAGCCCCATCCCAGCCAGCTTTCTTCCTCATCATTCCTCCCACTCCCATTACTCTTAGTCCATCCCTGGACATCCCACAGCACCTCTGGTCAGAGCCAGCACCACGGGCACTGCTGGAATCTGGCAGGATGTGACTGTTCACCACTTCTTGTCCTTCTCAGCACTGCTCAGGCCACACCTTGAGTACTGTGTCCAGTTCTGGGCTCCTCAATTCAAGAGAGATGTTGAGGTGCTGGAAGGTGTCCAGAGAAGGGCAAGGAAGGTGGTGAGGGGCCTGGAGCACAGCCCTGTGAGGAGAGGCTGAGGGAGCTGGGCCTGTTTAGCCTGGAGAAGAGGAGGCTCAGGGCTGATCTTATTACTGTCTACAACTACCTGAAGGGAGGCTGTAGCCAGGTGGGGGGTGGCCTCTTCTGCCAGGCAACCAGCAATAGAACAAGGGGACACAGTCTCAAGTTGTGCCAGGGTAGGTCTAGGCTGGATGTTAGGAAGAAGTTCTTCACAGAGAGAGTGATTGGCATTGGAATGGGCTGCCCAGGGAGGTGGTGGAGGCACCGTCCCTGGGGGTCTTCAAGAAAAGCCTGGATGGGGCACTTAGTGCCATTGTCTGGTTGATTGGTTAGGGCTGGGTGCTAGGTTGGACTGGCTGAGCTTGGAGGTCTCTTCCAACCTGCTTGATTCTATGTGGATTCTGTGGATTCTAAACCAGGACTCTTCCCAACACCCCAGGCAGATGCAAGCAGCGACCCTTTGGCTGAGCTGAGCTTGCAGCAAGTCCTGAGAGTCTGTGCTCTGTGCACTTGGCAGGAGAAGAGGAGGTTGGCAGCAGCTCACAGCTCAGCTCAAGCTCAGCCAGCCAAACATCCTTGCTGTTATTGCAGCTCGCTGGGCTTTACGTAAGCCTGGCACAGTCCTGCAGGAACCTCCCTGGTGTGGGGAGGCAGAGGGACAGGGAATCGTGGAAGGGTTTGGGCTGGAAGGGAACTTTAAAGGTCTCCAAGGTTTGCAGGCACAAGAAGAAACCCCAGAGCAGGCCAAGATTGCTGTGTCATTGCCATGTTGGGGCAACACCACTCTAGCAGAGGTTCTGGTGAGGGAGAGGCTCCTGCTCTGGGTTACCTGTGTCAGCAGCAGGGTGGCCAGCAGGACTAAGGCACTGAGGGTCTCCCTGTACTGGGCACTGCTGAGGCCAGGACTTGATGCTGGGCTCAGATCAGGACCCCTCACACCCACGGGGACACTGAGGTGATGGAGTGGGTGTAAGCTGCAGCACAGGAGGTTCCAGCTCAACAAAAGGGGGAACTTCTTGACTGGAAGGGTCCCAGAGCACTGGCACAGGCTGCCCAGAGAGGTTGTGGAGTCTCCTTCTCTGGAGCCTTTCCAGGCCTGTCTGGATGTGTTCCTGTGTGATCTGTGCTAGATTGTGTGGTCCTGCTGTGGCAGGGGGGTTGGACTGGATGATCTCCTTGGGTCCTTTCCAACCCCTGACATCCTGTGAGCCTGTGAATATGTCCAAAGAAGGACACTAAAGCTGATGAAGGGTCTAGAGCACAAGCCTTGTGAGAAGCAGCTGAGGGAATAGGAGTTGTTTTGGATGGGGAAAATGAGGCTGAGGGGAGATGCTCTGCAGGTCCCTGAGAGAAGGTTGGGATGTGAAATGAGATCAGTCTCTGCTCCTGAGGAACAAGTGACAGGACAAGGAAGCAGCCTCAAGTTTACACCAGGGGAGGTTTAAGTTGGGCATGAGGAGAAATTTCTTCCCCAAAAGGGTTGTCAAAGCCTGCAATAGGCTGCCCAGGGCAGCAGTGGAGTTTCAATCCCTGGAGGGATTGAAAAGGTATGGGGATGTGGCACTGGGGGACATGGTTCTGTGGTGACCTGGCAGTGCCAGGTTAAAGGTTGGACATTATGAACTTGAAGGTCTCTTCCAACCCAAGCAATTCCACAGTTCTATGATGTTGAGAGCCCAGGGCTGAGAGGACACAGTGGATGAATCATAGTCTCATAGATTCAAGCAGGTTGGAAGAGAGCTCCAAGCTCAGCCAGTCCAACCTAGCACCCAGCCCTGGCCAAGCAGCCAGACCATGGCACTAAGTGCAGGAGATAACTCAATCTGTGCCAATCTTCCTGTATCCCCTCTGGCTGTGCATGTAGCGTGGTAGGATGCCATGATGGGGCCAGACTCATTTCAGTGGTGTACAGCAACCCAACAAGGGGCAATGGTCACAAACTGGAACCCAGCAGGTACCATCTGAACAAGAGGAAAAAGTTCTTTCTCATGAGGGTGTTGGAGTCCTGGGTCAGGCTGCCCTAGGAGGTTGTGGAGTCACCTTCTCTGGAGAGATGCCAAACCTGCCTGGGTGTGATTATAAGCAACTGATGGCATTGACCTGGGCCTGAGCAAGGCCTCTGACACTGTCCCACACCACATCCTGGGCTCCAGGCTGGTGGCACATGGGTTTGATGGGTGCTGCATGAGATGGACACAGAACTGGCTTGGTGGCTGTACCCAAAGAGTGGCTGCCAATGGCTCCATGGCCAAGTGGAGGCCAGGGACAAGCAGAGTCCCCCAGGGGTCAGTCCTGGCACCAGTCTTGTTCAGCATCTCTGTGGGTGCCATGGGCAGAGGCACTGAGTGCAGCCTCAGCAAGTTTGCTGCCCACACCAAGCTGTGTGGTGCAGCAGCCAGGCTGGAGGGCAGGGATCCATCCAGAGGGAGCTGCACAGGCTGCAGAGGTGGGCACAAGCCAAGCTCAGGAGGTTCAGCAAGAGCAAGTGCAAGGTCCTGCAGCTGGGTGGAGGCAATGCCAAGCAGAAATGCAGGCTGGGCACTGAGTGGCTGGAGAGCAGCCCTGAGGAGAGGCACTTGGGGGTGCTGCTGGAGGAGAAGCTCAACAGGAGCCAGCAGTGTGCACTTGCAGCCCAGAAAGCCAAGCAGAGCCTGGGCTGCAGCAGCAGAAGTGTGGCCAGCAGGGCCAGGGAGGGGATTCTCCCCCTCTGCTGTGCTCTGCTGAGACCCCACCTGGAGTACTGCATCCAGCGCTGGAGCCTCTGTTCCAAGAGGGCTGTGGAGATGCTGGAGAGTGTCCAGAGCAGGGCCAGGAGGATGCTCAGAGGCTGCAGCAGTTCTGCTGTGAGCACAGACTGAAAGAGTTGGGGCTGTGCAGTCTGGAGCAGAGGAGGCTCCCAGGTGACCTTCTTGTGGCCTGCCAGGATCTGAAGGGGGCTACAAAAAAGCTGGGGAGGGAATTCTGAGGCTGTGAGGGACTGGGGGGAATGGAGCAAAGCTGGAGGTGGGGAGCTTGAGAGTGGAGGTGAGGAGGAAGCTGTTGAGCATGAGAGTGGTGAGAGGCTGGACTGGGTTGCCCAGGGAGGTGGTTGAGGCCCCATGGCTGGAGGTGTTTGAGGCCAGGCTGTGTGAGGCTGTGTGCAGCCTGCTCTAGGGTAGGGTGTCCCTGGGCATGGCAGGGGGGTTGGAACTGGCTGCTCCTTGTGCTCCCTTCCAACCCTGACTGACTCTATGATTCTATGAGCAGCCTGCTCTGTCTGACCCTGCTTTAGCAGGGGAGTTGAACCAAATGATCCCTGGAGATCTCTTCCAACCCCTCACCATGCTGGCATTTGGGGATTCTGTGATACCAAGCTTGGGCTCTCAGACTGAGGAACCCAAAGAGGGTGTTTTGGACATGCAAACCACATTGCTTTGAGCTGGGAAACCTACTTCTATGAACTCCATAAGGCTGCAAAGACAAAACCAGCCACTCCTAGGCTGGCCTTATCAGCCACTGGCTAAACATCCTCCCATGGCATGTTGCTGGGATCAGGGTCGTTGTCTTTATGTGCCCAGAGCAACTGCTGGGCCGTCCTTGTTTTGACTGCATTGCTCCCTATTTACATTGCTATCCTTTTATTAGCATTCCTGGGCCTGTCTCTGTGACAGCACAAAGTTGTGTGCTTCAAACAAAGCAGAAAGCAGCTTTTGGGATAGCTTTCTGATGGCTTCCAGTTCTCCTTCAGCTTGGTCTCCTGTCCTGGCGCCTCAGAACTGGTGCTCCTGAAGAAGCACTCATGAAATGAGAAGTCCTCCTGCTCACCAGCCCTGCCTGGGCACAGGGTGTGGGAAAGCTTCAGGATCAGTGGGCTAAGGGCAATAAGGTTCAACAGGGCCAAGTGCTGGGTTCATAGAATCATAGATTCATAGAATCAAGCAGGTTGGAAGTGACCTCCAAGCTCAGCCAGTCCAACCTAGCACCCAGCCCTGCCCAAGCAACCAGACCAAGCAAAGCCTGGCTGAGGCACTTAGTGCCAAGGTCTGGATGACTGGATAGGGCTGGGTGCTAGGTTGGACTGGCTGAGCTTGGAGGTCTCTTCCAACCTGCTTGATTCTATCATTCTATGATACTAAGTGCCTCATTCAGGCTTTGCTTCAACACCTCCAGCCACAGAGACTCCACCACCTCCCTGGGCAGCCCATTCCAATGCCAATCACTCTCTCTGACAACAACTTCCTAACAACATCCAGCCTAGACCTCCCCTGCCACAACTTGAGACTGTGTCCCCTTGTTCTGGTGCTGCTTGCCTGGCAGAAGAGACCAACCCCACCTGGCTACAGCCTCCCTTCAGGTAGCAGTAGACAGCAATGAGCTCTGCCCTGAGCCTCCTCTTTTCCAGGCTGCACACCCCCCTGGGATAGGACAAGCAGCAATGGGTGTAAGCTGCAGCACAGGAGGTTCCAGCTCAACACAAGGGGGAACTTCTTGCCTGGAAGGGTCCCAGAGCACTGGCACAGGCTGCCCAGAGAGGTTGTGGAGTCTCCTTCTCTGGAGCCTTTCCAGGCCTGTCTGGATGTGTTCCTCTGTGATCTGTGCTAGATTGTGTGGTTCTGCTGAGGCAGGGGGGTTGGACTGGATGATCTCCTTGGGTCCTCTCCTACCCCTAACATCCTGTGAGCCTGTGATCAGAGCTAACCCTTTTTAGCTTGCTGTGAGACTCCTCTAGGCAGATGGAGGTGGATGATCTGGAGAGCAGCATCTCTGGCAGTTTGCTGCCTGTTACCACAACTTTGCTGCTTCTTCAAGGTTTGATCTGTGTGTTATTCCCAGTGTTTGGATAGAAGAAATCCAGGCTCAAAGAGCAGGTTCCATGTGAACCCTTTGGCTGTGAGGGTGGCAGAGCCCTGGACCTGGCTACCCAGAGAGGTTGTGGAGTCTCCTTTAGTGAAGACATTTAGAACCCACCCAGGTGTGTTGCTGTGTGACCTGCTCTAGGTGCTGCTACTCTGTCAGGGGACTTGACCTGGATGATCTTTAGAGGTCCCTTCCAAGCTTTAATGTTCTGTGATTCTGCCTGAAATCTACTCAGGGTGATGCTTCCCTCCACTGCCACTGAGGTCTGCTGGCCACGACCCAAGGGCTGGCAAGCTCTGCCTTTGAGCAGAGAGCTCTGAGCTGGGCTGAGACACCCCAAAACTAAGCTTTGGGTGCTGCTGCTGCTGACACAGGGACTGGGAAGAAAGTGGGGGGAAAAAACCCCAAACCAACAATCCTATATTCCAGTGCTGACAGAACAACTTTGCTCTTATTGCTGAGTCTGGGATCAGACCTTGGTGTTCCTAAAGGGCTGCAAGATCTGCCTTTGAACAGAGAGCTCTGAGCTGGGCTGAGGCACCCCAAAACTAAGCTTTGGGTGCTGCTGAAGTGGGAAAATAAAACCCCAACCCAAACAAGCCTATATTCCAGAACTGACAGAACAACTTTGCTGTTCTGGCTGAGTCCAGGATCAGACCTTGGTGCTCCTAAAGGGCTGCAAGCTCTGCCCTTGAGCAGAGAGCTCTGAGCTGGGCTGAGGCACCCCAAAACTAAGCTTTGGGTGCTGCTGATGACACAGGGACTGGGAAGAAAGTAGGGGGGAAAAAAACCCAAACCAACAAGCCTAGATTCCCAGAACTGACAGAACAACTTTGCTCTTATTGCTGAGTCTGGAATCAGATCTTGGTGTTCCTAAAGGGCTGCAAGCTCTGCCCTTGAGTAGAGAGCTCTGAGCTGAGCTGAGGCACCCCAAAACTAAGCTTTGGGTGCTGCTGCTGACACAGGGTCTGGGAAGAAAGTGTGTGTGTGGGAAAATCCAAACCAACAAGCCTAGATTCCCAGAACTGACAGAACTACTTTGCTCTTATTGCTGAGTCTGGAATCAGATCTTGGTGTTCCTAAAGGACTGCAAGCTCTGCCCTTGAGCAGAGAGCTCTGAGCTGGGCTGAGGCACCCCAAAACTAAGCTTTGGGTGCTGCTGAAGTGGGAAAATAAAACCCCAAACCAACAAGCCTATATTCCAGAACTGACAGAACAACTTTGCTGTTCTGGCTGAGTCTGGGATCAGACCTTGGTGCTCCTAAAGGGCTGCAAGCTCTGCCCTTGAGCAGAGAGCTCTGAGCTGGGCTGAGGCACCCCAAAACTAAGCTTTGGGTGCTGCTGCTGACACAGGGACTGGGAAGAAAGTGGGGGAGAAAAGAACCCAAACCAACAAGCCTAGTTTCCCTGAACTGATGAACAAAACTTTGCTCTTATTGCTGAGTCTGGGATCAGAACTTGCTGTTCCTAAGGGGCTGCATGATCTGCCTTTGAGCAGAGAGCTCTGAGCTGGGCTGAGACACCCCAAAACTAAGCTTTGGGTGCTGCTGAAGTGGGAAAATAAAACCCCAAACCAAACAAGCCTATATTCCAGAACTGACAGAACAACTTTGCTGTTCTGGCTGAGTCCAGGATCAGACCTTGGTGTTCCTAAAGAGCTGCAAGCTCTGCCCTTGAGCAGAGAGCTCTGAGCTGGGCTGAGGCACCCCAAAACTAAGCTTTGGGTGCTGCTGCTGACACAGGGACTGGGAAGAAAGTGTGTGTGTGGGGGAAATCCAAACCAACAAGCCTAGATTCCCAGAACTGATGAACAACTTTGCTCTTATTGCTGAGTCTGGGGTCAGAACTTGGTGCTCCTAAAGGGCTGCAAGCTCTGCCCTTGAGCAGAGAGCTCTGAGCTGGGCTGAGGCACCCCAAAACTAAGCTTTGGGTGCTGCTGCTGACACAGGGTCTGGGAAGAAAGTGTGGGGGGAAAAAAAAACCCAAATCAAACAAGCCTATATTCCCAGAACTGACAAAACAACTTTGCTGCTCTGGCTGAGTCCGGGATCAGACCTTGGTGTTCCTGACGGGTGAATAACTTACAGCAAGATGATGTATTTATAGCATCAGGCTCATGAGTTTTTAATTAAAATTCCATTTTCTTTTGCTCCAGATGGCATGAACAAACCGTTTTGGTGTTTTCATTGGGTTTTCAAGGGATCACGAGGCCCTTGCCAGGCTGGGGTTTGTTTTTCGGGGGGGAGGGAGGGTGGGGATGGTGTGTGCAGGGAAGGTGCTTCTGTCTTACATGGCACACTGGCTGCCTTTATGGATTGGCTGGGGGTGGTGGAGAAGGTGGTTTGCTCCCCTCCCCCCCTTCCCCTTCACCTCTGCAGACAAGTGTCAGGTCCTGGGAGAGCACATCCAATCCCAGCCCTGGTGACAAGGAGAGCAGCTCAGAGAGCAGGGCTGGCTTCACGTCAGAAAAAATCAGATCAGGAAATCAAAGCATTTACCAGAGCTAAATCGAGCTGCCTGGAGAGGCTGAGGATGCATTAGGCAGCCACAGTGCCAACGAGATCAGGGGGGCTCTGTGCTGCCTCCCACACTGCTGCCTTGGGGTGCAGGGTGCTCCACCAGACCAACTGAGGTGCCCAACAGGGATGTAGTCAGAGCTCTGGCCAGGCTGGATCAGTGGGCTAAGGGCAATAAGGGTCAACAGGTCCAAATGCTGGGTTCATAGAATCATAGATTCATAGAATCAAGCAGGAGGAGGAGGGTTGGGGAGTAAAGGCTAAGGAAAAGAATCATAGAATCAAGCAGGTTGGAAGAGACCTCCAAGCTCAGCCACTCCAACCTAGCACCCAGCCCTGGCCAAGCAACCAGACCATGGCACTAAGTGCCTCAGCCAGGCTTGGCTTCAACACCTCCAGCCACAGCAACTCCACCACCTCCCTGGGCAGCCCATTCCAATGCCAATCACTCTCTCTGACAACAACTTCCTAACAACATCCAGCCTAGACCTCCCCTGCCACAACTTCACACTCTGTCCCCTTCTTCTCTTGCTGCTTGCCTGGCAGCAGAGCCCAACCCCACCTGGCTACAGCCTCCCTGCAGGGAGCTGCAGACAGCAATGAGGTCAGCCCTGAGCCTCCTCTTCTGCAGGCTGCACACCCCCAGCTCCCTCAGCCTCTCCTCACAGGGCTGTGCTCCAGGACCCTCGCCACCTTCCTTGCCCTTCTCTGGACACCTTCCAGCACCTCAACATCTCTCTTGAACTGAGGAGCCCAGAACTGGACACAGCACTCAAGGTGTGGCCTGAGCAGTGCTGAGTCCAGGGGCAGAATAACCTCCCTTGTCCTGCTGCCCACACTGCTCCTGAGCCAGGCCAGGATGCCATTGGCTCTCTTGGCCACCTGGGCACACTGCTGCCTCATCTTCAGCTACTCTCTACCAGCAACCCCAGGTCCCTTTCCTCCTGGCTGCTCTCAGCCACTCAGTCCCCAGGTCTGTAAATTGATCACATCAGGCTTGGAGAATTGCCACAAAGTGCCCAATGGATAAGGACTCAGAGGAGCTGGTCAGCAGCTCCAGATGAGTTGGTGTGTACCAGTGTGGCCAAGAGGGCCAACAGTGTTCTGGCATGGATCAGTGATAATGTGGCCAGTAAGACTGGGGCAGGGATTGTCCCACCCTGTGTCCCACTGATGAAGGAAGCCACATCTCAAATCCTTGGTTCAGCTTTGGGCACTGGGGAGGCTACACCTCAATTACTGGTTCAGTTTTAGGCTCCACACTCCAAGAAGGACACTGAGGTGCTGGAGTGTGTCCAAAGAAGGGCAAGAAAGCTGGTGAAGGATCTACAACTCCTTGAAAGGGGGTTGGAGCAACATGAGGTTGGTCTCTTCTCCCAAGGAACAAGTGAATAGGACAGGAGGAAATTACTTCAGGTTGTGACAGGCAAGGTTTAGGTTGGACATGGAGACCAATTTCCTCATGGAATGGGTTGTCAGGTTCTGCTACAAGCTGCCCAGGGCAAGAGTGGAGTTCTCATTCCTGGAGGAACTGAAGAGCCATGTAGGTGTGTTGCTGGCATGGTTCAGTGGTGACCTGGCAGTGCTGGGTTAATGGTCAGACCTGATGGTCTCAAAGGTCAGACTGGATGTGAAGAGGAAGTTGTTCAGCATGAGAGGGACTTTTTAGGCTCTCGGGGAGTGACAGAGGGAATGGAGCAAAGCTGGAGGTGGGGAGAGTGAGAGTGGAGGGGAGGAGGAAGTTGTTGAGCAGGAGAGTGGTGAGAGGCTGGACTGGGTTGCCCAGGGAGGTGGTTGAGGCCCCATGGCTGGAGGTGTTTGAGGCCAGGCTGTGTGAGGCTGTGTGCAGCCTGCTCTAGGGTAGGGTGTCCCTGGCCATGGCAGGGGGGTTGGAACTGGCTGCTCCTTGTATCACTTCCAACCCTGCCTGATTCTGTGATTCTTCCAGTGAAAATAATTCTGTGATTCTATAATCCCAAGGAGCTTGGAGCAGCCTCCTGGGCTCTATCAAGCCCCTCTCCAAAACATGAGGATAATGGGATTGCTCAAGGACTTCTCTGGGAAATAACCTGCCAAAACATCAAGCTGGTGCAGAAGTTCCCATTCCAGGAGGCTGGTGCAGAAGTTCCCACCTCAGGAGGCTGGTGCAGAAGTTTCCACCTCAGGAGGCTGGTGCAGAAGTTCCCATTTCAGGAGGCTGGTGCAGAAGTTCCCATTTCAGGAGGCTGGTGCAGAAGTTCCCACTTCAGGAGGCTGGTGCAGAAGTTCCCACCTCAGGAGGCTGGTGCAGAAGTTCCCACCTCAGGAGGCTGATGCAGAAGTTCCCATTCCAGGAGGCTGGTGCAGAAGTTTCCACCTCAGGAGGCTGGTGCAGAAGTTCCCATTCCAGGAGGCTGATGCAGAAGTTCCCACCTCAGAAGGCTGATGCAGAAGTTCCCATTCCAGGAGGCTGGTGCAGAAGTTCCCACCTCAGGAGGCTGGTGCAGAAGTTCCCATTCCAGGAGGCTGGTGCAGAAGTTCCCACCTCAGGAGGCTGGTGCAGAAGTTCCCATTCCAGGAGGCTGGTGCTGCCAGGCTGTAGGAAGGACTAAGCTGGGAACACACAGAGCAGACAGGACTATGATGGGAGGAGAAGACCAAACTCGAGTCCTTGCTCTGGATATTCTCCTTGTTGCACCTGCAACTTCCATCAGACCTGGGCTGAGTGACCAGGACAGGAGGGAGTGGTTGAGCATGTCCCAGAAGCTGCAAGCCCCAGAACCAAGATCTAACTGAGTTGCTGATCTCCAAGCCCCTTCTGGGTGCACACAGAAAGCCTGGGACCACTGGCATGGCAAAAGCCCCAACTCCCAGCAGGACAGGAAGCACCAAGAGGAGTCTGCATCCTGCTTCTGCTGTGCAATTGCTTTCTGCATGAACAGCAGAGCCAGACGTCCTGGCTGGGTGGCTCCATAAAGATATCTGAGCCCTGTGTTTGGTTAGCAAACACACCTGGGCATACAATAAGGAGCACACTGTTGCCACAGCTCCTGACACCTCTGTGTGGACCTCAGCAGCAGGTATAGACTAAACCACAGCAGAGACAGGCAAAGCAGAAGCTTTGCAGATAATAGGCTGAAGCTCTACAGCCTGTACCAGTGTTGAGGAATAAAGCAGCATCCACTGGCTGAGGTGTAGAGGCAAGCAGCAAGAGAAGAAGGGGACAGAGTGTCAAGTTGTGTCAGGGGAGGTCTAGGCTGGATGTCAGGAGGAAGTTGTTGGCAGAGAGAGTGATTGGCATTGGAATGGGCTGCCCAGGGAGGTGGTGGAGTCTCTGTGCCTGGAGGTGTTGAAGCCAAGCCTGGCTGAGGCACTTAGTGCCATGGTCTGGTTGCTTGTCAGGGCTGGGTGCTAGGTTGGGCTGGCTGAGCTTGGAGCTCTCCTCCAACCTGCTTGATTCTATGAGTCTATGACAGAGTGGTCAGGCTTTGGAACAGGCTGCCCTGGGAGGTTGGTGGAGTCTCCATCCCCGGGGGTGTTCGAGAAGCCTGTGGACGCAGCTCCTTGTTTGATGCCTGTTGGTGCCATTAGGTCAGTGGCTGGACTTGATGAGCTGAGAGGTCTTTTCCAACTGAAACCACCCCATGCAATGACTCTACCCCATCCCAGCCCCACACAACAACCTCTATCCACGCAGTGGCATGAAGCAGATTTCTATGTGGGTGCTGGCAGAGGCAGCTGGACAAGGACAGAGGCCACAGCTACAGGCAAGGAGGACACTGCTGCCTGCAGGAGCCTCACAGCTCTCCTCCTTCCCCGTGGGAGTGGATGTCTGGCTGTCAGAGCTGAAATGCACCAGGATCCTGTGAAGACAAAATAAAAAGCCTTTGGGGAGTGACTCTGCAGCGCAGCCGGAAGAGAGAGAGAGAGAGAAAGAGCAGAGTTTGCTTTTTAGGAGGTCTTTGGGGTTGCTTTGGTGGTTGGTTTTTTTTTGGCTTTTATTTTATTTTATGTTATTTTTGGCAGCCACAATGGCAGCAGGGAAGGAGCAAATGGCCTTGCTCGAGCCTGGATGCATTTGTGGCTTTCAAGAGGCAGAAGTGGCTGGAGTTTGAGAGTCTCTGAGCTGCAGAGGACATGAGTCAGAGCAGCGGGGAAAAGGAGAGGGAGGGATGGGGAGAGGGAGGTGCTGCAAAGGCAGCAGGGAGCTGGGATGAAGGAGCTGCTGGCAGAGCAGGATGTTAGGGTGAAGGAGTGGGGTGATGAGATGGAGGAGCGGGGTGATGGAGGAGTGGGGTGATGGGATGGAGGAGTGGGGTGATGAGATAGAATCAACCAGGTTGGAAGAGACCTCCAAGATCATCCAGTCCAGTCTAGCACCCAGCCCTATCCAGTCAACCAGACCATGGCACTAAGTGCCTCAGCCAGCCTCTTCTTGAACACCTCCAGGCACAGAGACTCCATCACCTCCCTGGGCAGCCCATTCCAATGCCAATCACTCTCTCTGACAACAACTTCCTAACAATATCCAGCCTAAACCTCCCCTGACACAACTTGACACTCTGTCCCCTTCTTCTCTTGCTGCTTGCCTGGCAGAAGAGCCCAACCCCACTTGGCTACAGCCTCCCTGCAGGGAGTTGTAGACAGCAATGAGCTCTGCCCTGAGCCTCCTCTTTTGCAGGCTGCACACCCCCAGCTCCCTCAGCCTCTCCTCATAGGGTTTGTTCCCCCAGGGTGCTGGAATGGAGGAGTGGGGTGATGAGATGGAGGAGCAAGGTGATGAGATGGAAGGCCAGGGAGATGAGATAGAGCAGCTGGGTCCTGACGTGAAGAACAAGGAACTGAGATGAAGTAGCAGAGGACTGGAATGGAGGAGCAGGGTACTGGGATAGAATAGCAGAATGCTGGGATGGAGGAGTTGAGTTCTGGGATGGAGGAGCTGAGTGCTGGGATGGAGGATCTGGATTGGGGAAGTAGGGATGAGATAGAAATAATGCTGAGATGGAGGTGTGGGGTGCTGGGATGGAGGACCAGGATGTGGGGATGGAGCAGAGTGGATGCAGAGTTGACATGGCAAGACACTGAGATGGAGGAATAGAGTTTGAAGAGCAGGGAGCTGGAGGGGAAAGTGTGCTGGGATGGAGGAGAAGGGTTTGAAGAGCAGGATGAAGATGTAGAGGAGGAGGGAGCTGGGATGGAGGAGAAACTGTCAGGGAAGTCCAAGGGCAGAGTGCATGAGCTCTCACCAGTGCGGTGGCAGAAGATGCTGCTCACACCCTGCTTGTCCTCACTGGAAGAAAAGGGATTCAGGCAGGGCTCATCAATGCTTCCCTTGCTCAGGCGCCTTTGAACACTATTCTCTTCCTCTCAGTGACAGCTGGAGTGGCTGAGGGTGGGCTCCAGTGATACACACACCTCCTGCATCCTTTGGAAGAGTCCAGCTAGCAGAGGCCCCAGTGTGGGCTCAAATAAGGCATCAGAGCTCAACACCACTCTTTCCCACTTCCAAAGAGGTCCCAGGCTAGGAGAGAACAGTGTGGCCAGTAGTACAAGGGAGGTTATTCTTCCCCTGGACTCAGCACTGCTCAGACCACACCTTGAGTACTGTGTCCAGTTCTGGGCTCCTCAATTCAAGAGAGATGTTGAGGTGCTGGAACATGTCCAGAGAAGGGCAACAAAGCTGGTGAGGGGCCTGGAGCACAAACCCTATGAGGAGAGGCTGAGAGAGCTGGGGGTGTGCAGCCTGCAGAAGAGGAGGCTCAGGGGTGATCTTATTACTGTCTACAACTACCTGAAGGGAGGCTGTAGCCAGGTGGGGGGTGGCCTCTTCTCCCAGGCAACCAGCAATAGAACAAGGGGACACAGTCTCAAGTTGTGTCAGGGTAGGTATAGGCTGGATGTTAGGAAGAAGTTCTTCACAGAGAGAGTGATTGGCATTGGAATGGGCTGCCCAGGGAGGTGGTGGAGTCACTGTCCCTGGGGGTCTTCAAGAAAAGCCTGGATGAGGCACTTAGTGCCATGGTCTGGTTGCTTGGCCAGGGCTGGGTGCTAGGTTGGACTGGCTGAGCTTGGAGGTCTCTTCCAACCTGGTTGATTCTATGATTCTATGATTCTATGATTCTATGAAAGAAGCTGCTGGCAGCTGAGAGCAATGACCAAGGCTGCTCCTGGAGCTCATGTCAGGGGCTCGGCAGGACGAAGCAAGCATTTTGGGTAGTGAAGAGCCAGCAGATGCTCCCCAGAAGGAGAGGTGGCCTCTGCCTCCTCAGCAGCCCTGCCGAGGCTGCGGTGGTGGGCGAGGCGGCAGCTGCTGGTGACAGCTTGTGTTGCATTCTGTTTGCTCACGCCTAGGGCTCCGGCTGGCAAGGAGCAGAGCTTGTGCTGGGGAAGCAGCAGCGCCCTGTGAGCCACAGCATCCTGTGAGCCACAGCAGCTCATGAGCTCCCACATCCCGTGAGCTGCATTGTTTCGTGAGCTGCAGCACCCCGTGAGCTGCAGCAACCTGTGACCTGCAGAAGACCATGAGCTGCAGCAACCTGTGACCTGCAGCAACCTGTGACCTGCAGCAGCCCATGAGCTGCAGCACCCCTGTGACCTGCAGAAGACCATGAGCTGCAGCACCCCGTGAGCTGCAGCAACCTGTGACCTGCAGCAACCTGTGACCTGCAGCAGCCCATGAGCTGCAGCACCCCTGTGAGCTGCAGCAACTCTGTGAGCTGCAGCAACCTGTGACCTGCAGCAGCCCATGAACTGCAGCACCCCTGTGAGCTGCAGCACCCCTGTGAGCTGCAGCAACTCTGTGAGCTGCAGCACCCCTTGACCTGCAGTACCTCATGACCTGCAGCACCCCATAAGCTGCAGCATCCCATGAACTCCCACACCTCACGAGCTGCAGCACCCAGTGACCTGCAGCACCCTGTGAGCTGCAGCAGCCCATGAGTTGCAGCATCCCAAGAGCTCCCACACCCCACAAACTGCAGCACCCTGTGAGCTGCAGCACCCTGTGAGCTGCAGCAGCCCATGAGTTGCAGCATCCCAAGAGCTCCCACACCCTACAAACTGCAGCACCCTGTGAGCTGCAGCACCCTGTGAGCTGCAGCAGCCCATGAGTTGCAGCAGCACATGAGCTCCCACACCCTACAAACTGCAGCACCCTGTGAGCTGCAGCACCCTGTGACCTGCAGCAGCCCATGAGCTCCCACATCCCAGGAGCTGCAGCACCCTGTGAGCTGCAGCACCCTGCCAGTCAACACTGATTTCCAGAAGAGAAATCAGAGGGTAATGTGGTCCCCTCTGGATACCCAGGTACAGCCATCACTCTCTAGCACAAGGGTGAAGTGAGTGGCCAGAGCCTAGCCAAGGTGGCAATGGCAGGTTGCCACCACGTGCCCCACGAGGCAGAGCTGTTCCTGTGCACTGGGAAATCCTCCTTCCTGAAGAAACCCTCCCAAACCCTCCTCAAAGCCAACCCTCCCCAGTGTCATTTTGCTTTCTCCAGATGAGGACCCACCTTTGCCTTTGGCACAGGCTGTTGGTTAAGCAGGGAGCTGGACAATGCGCTGCTAGGGGCAAAGAAATCACAGCTCTGCCTCCTGGGTGAGCATTGTCTCAGTCTTTCAGACACTCCACCTCCTGGCAAAATCTTTCTGTCGTCCTCTATCTTTCAGTGGGTGCAAAACAGCTTCAATTCATCTTCTGGATGAGCTAAACCACAGGCAAGCATGTCCTGCCTGCTGCAGCCCAGCCCTCCTGACCCTTTCTCACCTCCACACCTTGAAAACCAAAGAGAAGTGTTCCCCCAGGGAGGGCAGGAGAGCACAGCTGGGAGCCCAGGAGGCCAACTGTCACCTCCTGTCCCCTGGGAAGCTGCCACTGAGAATTAATGCAGTGTGACCATGGAGAATCCTCCCTCCCCGTGCCCTGTGCGTCAGAGACTGTGACATTAAATAAGTCACTTTCCTGTGAGTACTTTTGGCATCTTCAAACGCTGCTGGGCAGGATTTATCCCCTGGCTCCTGCATCTGGACATCAGGGCAGAGCCAGGGGCATGAGGCAAGGTTCCCTGCAGTGATGCTGCTGTAGGTGAATCCCTGGGGACCGGAGGGACCTGGGTGTCCCGCTGCGGGGGCACACGTCACTGCTGGCTGGCATCTCGCTTGAGGTGCCAGCACAAGTGCAAACAGCAATCATTCTTCATTTCAAGTGCCAACAGCTGACAAAATGTGTCCCAAGGCCACATGGGCAGGCCAAGATCATTCCTGTTTCCAGAGGGCAAGATCTATTCCTGCTTCTATTACAATCACAGAATCAAGCAGGTTGGAAGAGACCTCCAAGCTCAGCCAGTCCAATCTAGCACCCAGCCCTGCCCAAGCAACCAGACCATGGCACTAAGTGCCTCAGCCAGGCTTGGCTTCAACACCTCCAGGGATGGTGACTCCACCACCTCCCTGGGCAGCCCATTCCAATGCCAATCACTCTCTCTGACAACAACTTCCTCCTAACATCCAGCCTAGACCTCCCCTGGCACAACTTGACACTCTGTCCCCTTCTGCTGTTGCTGCTTGCCTGGCAGAAGAGGCCAACCCCACCTGGCTGTTGTCCTGACTCAGGTGCAGGGCATTCTGCACTGGGCTTTGTTGAGCCTCAGGAGGTTCACAGAGTCCCATTTCTCCATCTTGTCCCAGGTCCCTCTGAGCATGCCCTGTCCCTAAGGTGTGTCAATCACATCACTCACCTTGGTGTCATCTTCAAGCACTCTCTCACATGCTTTGCTCAGTAGGTACATGAGACACAGCAGGAAATGCTGCCCCACAAGCACACTGCAATGCCAGGTAACCCTGGCCTGCCAGGTGTATCCTTGGCAGCAGGAGCAGCCCTAATCTCACTGGTTTGGACTGTGCAGCCTCCACCTCTTGCTCAGGGCATGTCAGGATGAGGTCTTTCCCTGTACACAGATGCTTTTGCAAACAGGGATGGGTTTGGGTGAGAGTGACATGGGCATGGGATCACCAATGGGAATCTTCTCGATGCTGACCGATAGCTAAAGGGTGGGTGGCAGAAGAATGGGACCAGACTCTTTTCAGTGGCACCCAGCAACAGGACAAGAGGCAATGGGCACAAACTGGAACCCAGGAGGTTCCATCTGAACAGGAGGAAAATCTTTCCTGTGAGGGTGCCAGAGGCCTGGACCAGGCTGCCCAGAGAGGTTGTGGAGTCTCCTTCCCTGAAGAGATTCCAAACTCTCCCAGACATTGTGATCCTGGGTGACCTGCTCTGGGTGACCCTGCTTTTCCAGGGGGGCTGGACTGGATGGTCTCTAGAGATCTCTTCCAACCCCCACCACGGTGAGAATCTGAGATTTACAGATGAGTGTGTGCATAAGGATGGCCCAGGCAATTCACATGGGTGTGTTCATGTGTGCCTGAGCATGGACACATCTGTGTGGCAGCACCAGTGTGGGTGCAGCTCCCTGCACAGTGTTCATATCCTGGTACAGGTACAGCTGTGGGTCGTGGCACCAGTGCAGCTCCCTGCACCAGAGTTCACATCCTGGTACGGGTACAGCTGTGGGTCGTGGTACCATTGCAGCTCCCTGCACCAGAGTTCACATCCTGGTATGGGTACAGCTGTGGGTCGTGGCACCAGTGCAGCTCCCTGCACCAGAGTTCACATCCTGGTACAGGTACAGCTGTGGGTCGTGGTACCATTGCAGCTCCCTGCACCAGAGTTCACATCCTGGTATGGGTACAGCTGTGGGTCGTGGTACCAGTGCAGCTCCCTGCACCAGAGTTCACATCCTGGTACAGGTACAGCTGTGGGTCGTGGGACCAGTGCAGCTCCCTGCACCAGAGTTCACATCCTGGTACAGGTACAGCTGTGGGTCGTGGTACCAGTGCAGCTCCCTGCACAGTGTTCACATCCTGGTACGGGTACAGCTGTGGGTCGTGGTACCAGTGCAGCTCCCTGCACCAGAGTTCACATCCTGGTACAGGTACAGCTGTGGGTCGTGGTACCATTGCAGCTCCCTGCACCAGAGTTCACATCCTGGTATGGGTACAGCTGTGGGTCGTGGTACCAGTGCAGCTCCCTGCACCAGAGTTCACATCCTGGTACAGGTACAGCTGTGGGTCGTGGTACCAGTGCAGGTACCAGTCCCTGTACCACTGTGTGTGCTAGTACGGGTGAGGGTGTGAATACAGCTTCTGGTGCCAGGCTATTGTGGGGCACGGTAAGTTTGAGTGCAGGTGCCAAGGTGGATCCCAGTCCCGGTGCCAGCAAAGCAGACGTGTGGGTGCAAGTGCCAGTTCCAGTGAAGGCGTGGGTCTGACTCCCGAGGCTGCTGTGGGTCCCGGTACTGCTACCCGTGTGGATGCCAGTCCCGGTGCCAGTGAAGCAGAAGTGTGAGTGATTGTACGTGCGGATGCCAAGTGCCAGTTCCAGTGAAGGTGTGGATCTGACTCCCGCGGCTGCTGTGGGTGCCGGTACTGCTACCCGTGTGGATGCGGGTTCCAGTGCCACTGCGGGTGCGGGTCCTGGGTCCGGTCCCAGCGTGGGTGCCGGTAGGCAGGAGTTCCGGTCCCGGTGCAGGTGCCGGCAAGTGCGGGTCCCAGCCCGGGTGCCAAGGCGGGTCCCGATGTTGGTCCCAGCGTGGCTGCGGTGTGGGCGCGGCAGGGGCAGGGGTGCGGGCGCGGTGCGGGTGCCGCGGCGGTGCGGGTGCGGGTGCGGGCGGTGCCGGTGCGGGGCGGTGGTGCTGAAGGACAGCTCCGCCCCCCCCTCACACCCCCCCCCACACACACCCCGTCCCCTCCCACCGCCCTCCCCGCTCCCTCCGCCGCCGAGCCGAGCCGCGCCGAGCCGTGCCGAGCCGGGCCGGGCCCGCCGCCGCCGCCATGCCCCAGACGGCCCCGCCGCCGCCGCCACCGCCGCCTCCGCCTGCCGCCGCCGCCGCCGCACCATGAAGCGGCAGAACGTGCGAACGCTGGCGCTGATCATGTGCACCTTCACCTACCTGCTGGTGGGAGCCGCCGTCTTCGACGCGCTGGAGTCGGAGGAGGAGACGGCGGAACGGCGGCGGCTGGAAGCGAAGAGCCAGGAGCTGAAGAGCAAATACAACCTCAGCGCCGAGAGCTACCGGGAGCTCGAGTGGGTCGTCCTCAAGCTCAAGCCGCACAAGGCCGGCGTCCAGTGGAAATTCGCCGGTTCTTTTTACTTCGCCATCACCGTCATCACTACCATAGGTACCGCTTCCCCCTGCCCCTGCGCTTCGCGGTGTCATCCCGAGGCTCTTCCCGACCGCGGCTTACCGGCCCCGGGGACGCCCCGTACGGACCTTTCCCGTGCGCCCATTGCCGTGGTACAGGGGCGACTCCTCCGCACGGCTCCTCCGCCACCCGTCCGCGTCCTATCGGGGTGACCCAGCTCCTCCGCCACCGGGAACTCCCCGCTCGTCACCGTGGCGTCGGGGTGAGCCGCCTGCCCGACTCCTCTGCCTGCTGCAGCCCCCCGCCGGCCAGCCCGGTAGCGGGGCGATGCTCCTGCCCTGCTTCTCCGCTACAGGGAATCCCCCAAACCGTGCGGCTCCTCCGCCACCGGGAACCACCCTCCCATCTCTGTGCTGTTGGGGTGACCCGTCCCCTTCGCTGTCGGGAATCCGTCGCCCGTCCCCTGGGTATAGGGGTGACCCTCCTGTTCGGCTGCCCCACCACCGGGAATCTCCCTCCCATCCCCGTGGCGTCAGGGCTTGTCCCGCTCCCCGGACCCAGAGCCTTCGCCTGACCACCACCAAATCGTGGATCCCCCGGGCTCCCCGGGGACAGCGACCTGCCCATCCCCGTGGCCTCTAGTCTCCCTCCTCTCGAGGTAGACCCCCCTCCCCCCGCTCCCATTCTTTCAGCCTCTGGGCTCCCCGTTAGCACATCCACCAGCACTGAGACACACACACACCCTTCCCCCCGGCACGGACCCCGGGGCTCCTCGCCGGAGTGGGGGGCGTCTGAGCTGGGACCTCCTTTCCAACCCTACAAGGAGTCTCCCGGGGGATGCAGGGCGCGGCAGCACGAGAGGGGCAGTGGATGTTCTGGAGGGGTCGTGGTGGGACTGTGGGACAGGCAGTTTTCCTCAGATGAACCCTTGCCTGGAGGAGAAGGAGAAAGAAGGTCCCCTGGGGACAAGGTTGCCTCAAGATAGATCTCCTGGTGAGAACCCGGGGGGACTCCTAGTCCAGAGCGAGGGAACACAGGGATGGATCTCAGCGCTGCGCCCTGGTACACAGGGTGGTATCGCCACCTTGCCCTGCTGCCACCCACTGTGGGAGAGGGGCTGCAGGAGCAGGGAGGTCTGGGGGTGATGGTAGCTGCAGCATTGTTTCCCCCAGGTTCCAGACTGCTGGTTTCTGTTCCCCTGGGTACATGTTTGCTGTCCATCCTTCAGATCCCCTTGATGGAGCTTGCCTGGGGTGACCCATGTCCCCAGACTGTCCCATCTTCAGCATACCATGAGGGCCTGGATGGCCAGGGGACTGCAAATGGCTGGGCTGGGGTGGCACATGGCTGGCCTGGTCGTGCCCAGCTTCCCCGTGGGTACCATGGTCCTGGGGAGATGCAGAAGATATAGAAGGGCTGGTGCAGCACCAGGTTTGAGATGTGGGTGTTGGGGCAGCTATTGGTACCAGGAACTAAGATGTGAGTACTGGCATTGTCATTGATTTTTGGGGCCAAGACACAGTTGTTGGGGTGTTTCTTGTTTCCTGGAGCTGAGACACAGGTGATGGAGATGGCTCTTGGTTCACATGGCCCAGATGCAAGTTTTAGGGTGACTGTTAATTCCTGGGGATGAGCTGTTGGTGTTGGGGTGGCTGTTTGCTGTCAGGGCTGAGGTGTTGATGTGGCTACTGGCTCTCAGGGATGAGATATTGGTGTTGGGGTGGCTGTTGGCTGTCAGGACTGAGATGTTGATGTTGGGGTGGCTGTTTGCTCTCAGGGCTGAGATGTTGTTGTTGGGGTGGCTGTTGGCTGTCAGGGCTGAGATGTTGGTGTTGGGGTGGCTGTTGGCTGTCAGGGCTGAGATGATGATGTTGGGGTGGCTGTTGGCTGTCAGGACTATGATGTTGATGTTGGGGTGGCTGTTGGCTGTCAGGACTGAGATGATGATGTTGGGGTGGCTGTTGGCTGTCAGGACTGAGATGATGATGTTGGGGTGGCTGTTGGCTGTCAGGACTGAGGTGTTGGTGTTGGGGTGGCTGTTGACTGTCAGGACTGAGATGATGATGTTGGGGTGGCTGTTGGCTGTCAGGACTGAGGTGTTGGTGTTGGGGTGGCTGTTGACTGTCAGGACTGAGATGATGATGTTGGGGTAGCTGTTGGCTGTCAGGACTGAGATGATGATGTTGGGGTGGCTGTTGGCTGTCAGGACTGAGATGATGATGTTGGGGTGGCTGTTGGCTGTCAGGATTGAGATGATGATGTTGGGGTGGCTGTTGGCTGTCAGGACTATGATGTTGATGTTGGGGTGGCTGTTTGCTCTCAGGGCTGAGATGTTGATGTTAGAGTGGCTGTTGGCTTTCAGGACTGAGAAACGGGTGCCAGAGCAGCCACGAGCTGAGCAGAGGCAAGGTCAGGCCTCTCCCTGCTGGCAGGAGCAGCTGGGAAAAGCTTTGAAAGTGAAGACAAGCAGCTTATGTTTGACGTGAAAGGGAGGAGGAGCGGGCAAGTGGGTGCGTGGGGGGCTGGGGAGAGGAGCAAACGGGAGGCTAGCGGGAAGCGAGCAGGAGCAAGCAGGAGTGAGCAGTGTCTCACCAGCCCACACAAAGGATGCTGCAGTGATGGAGCAGGAAAACAAAGCCAGACCAGTGTGGACACTGTCCAAGGCACCACAGCTCAGCAGTGGGCTGCAGGCAGGCATCAGGGTCCATGTCCTGCTTCCCCTGCCACCCCAGATCCTCTGTCCTGCCACCTCTTGGATACACAGATCCTTTATCCTGCCACTCCCAGGACATCCAGCCCCCCTGTCTTGCCTGATCTGAAACACCCAGGTCCCCTGTCTTGACACCTTTATGACACTCATGTCCCCTGCTCTGCATGGAGCCAGAGATGGAGGGGATGGAGGTAGTATTGTTGACCCCTGAGCCAGGTGTGACACCCTGGTAAACCACTTTATCAGCTGCACCCAGTGCTGAAACCTTTAAATCTTCCTTCTGGGGTTTGATGTTGGACCTCAGGGAGGGACTGGGGTGATAACACCCAAAAAAATTATGTGTCCAGCCATAGCAGAGACATGCAGAAAGGATGTCTCCAGA
This sequence comes from Pogoniulus pusillus, assembly GCF_015220805.1. Classification (NCBI taxonomy): domain Eukaryota; kingdom Metazoa; phylum Chordata; class Aves; order Piciformes; family Lybiidae; genus Pogoniulus; species Pogoniulus pusillus. The sequence continues at coordinate 37,576,979 of NC_087270.1, forward strand.
TTATTAGGCTTTAGTGGTCTGCAGGCACCAAGCACTTCTCTTCCAGCAGCTTCAGCCTCTCTGTGGTGCTCAAGAGAAGTGTAATGGGAAGAAGCAGGAACACAAACATGCACAGAATTATCCTTTTTATCCAAGTGGGATGGTTTTGAAGGCTGGAGTTTGAACTGGCCTCTTGTCGATGGAGCTTTGGATGCCAAGCTCCACGCTGGGCTCAGGATGCAATCCCTATGCCAAGGCTCCTGTGCCAGTCGAGATTCCAGTGCAAAGTGGGTAGAAGGAAAAGCTGGGAGAGTGATGGATTCCCACTTGGAAAGTTTTTCTTCCATTCCAAGTTACTTTATTTCTTCCTGGCCCTGCACCAGAAGCATCCAGGGCCGACTGTGATGGCTCTCTGGATCGCTCCCAAAAAACACATCCTCCCCCCCCCCGCCCTCTCCCATCACCTCACTGTGAGAGGCAAGTGGCCATGTGGGCTGAGGCAGGTGACAAATGCCACCATCTGTCACAGCCCTCCTCCCTTCCCACTTGTTTATCGAGGGAGCAGGCTTCCTGCCTGGGCTAGAAGACCAGGTCCCCACCAAGCTTTCAGTGAGACCTGGACAGGCTGGGGAGTTGTGTGGAGGGGAACCTCATGAAGTTCAACAAAGGCAAGTGTAAGGTTCTGCCCCTAGGGAGGGATAACCTCCTGCACCAGGACAGGTTAGAGGCTGACCTGCTGGAAAGCAGCTCTGCAGAGAAGGACCTGGGAGTGCTGGGGGACAAGTTTCCCGTGAGGGAGCAGTGTTCCTTTGCAGCCAAAAAAGCCAACTGTCTCTTGAAGTGCATGGAGAAGAGTGTGACCAGCAGGACAAGGAGAGAGGGATAGGGTGTGTGGTTCTCCTTGCCCTCTACTCTGCCCTAGCGAGGTCACATCTGGAGTGCTACATCCAGTTCTGGTCTGCCCTGTTTAAGAGAGACAAAGACTACTGGAGAGAGTACAGCAGAGTCAATGAAGATGCTGAGAGGACTGCAGCACCTCTGCAAGAAGGGAAGTTGTTGGCAGAGAGAGTGATTGGCATTGGAATGGGCTGCCCAGGGAGGTGGTGGAGTTGCTGTGCCTGGAGGTGTTGAAGCCAAGCCTGGCTGAGGCACTTAGTGCCATGGTCTGGTTGCTTGGGCAGGGCTGGGTGCTAGGTTGGAGTGGCTGAGCTCAGAGGTCTCTTCCAACCTGCTTGATTCTGTGATTCATGATTCTATGAAAGCTGAGAGACCTGGGGCTGTTTAGCCTGGAGAAGAGCAGCCTGAGAGGGGAATCTAATCAATGCAGGCCAACAGCTAAAAGGCAGGCAGCAAGAGGGTGGGGGCAGACTCTTTTCAGTGGTGCCCAGCAACACAGCAAGGGGCAGTGGGCACAAACTGGAACTCAGGAAGTTCTAGCTGAAGATGAGGAAAAACTTTTTTTTCCCTGTGAGAGTGCTGGAACCCTGGGCCATGCTGGAACCCTGGGCCATGCTGGAACCTTGGACCATGCTGGAACCCTGGGCCATGCTGGAACCCTGGGCCATGCTGGAACCTTGGACCATGCTGGAACCTTGGACCATGCTGGAACCCTGGGCCATGCTGGAACCCTGGGCCATGCTGGAACCTTGGACCATGCTGGAACCCTGGGCCATGCTGGAACCCTGGGCCATGCTGGAACCCTGGACCATGATGCCCAGAGAACTTGTGGAGTGAGTCTCCTTCTCTGGAGAAATTGCAAACCTGAATAAAGACAATCCTGGGCAGCCTCCTGTCACTGTGCTTAAAGAGGGTGGGGTGGACTAGATGACCTCCTGAGGTCACTTCCAACCTCCATCATGCTGGGATTCTGAGATTCCCTGCTCATACCTGTGGACTTGGCCTGGGAATAAATTCTTCCTTCTGCCAGGCAAGCAGCAACAGAAGAAGGGGACTCAGTCTCAAGTTGTGTCAGGGGAGGTCTAGGCTGGATGTTGTTAGGAAGTTGTTGTCAGAGAGAGTGATTGGCATTGGAATGGGCTGCCCAGGGAGGTGGTGGAGTCTCTGTGCCTGGAGGTGTTGAAGCCAAGCCTGGCTGAGGCACTTAGTGCCATGGTCTGGTTGCTTGGCCAGGGCTGGGTGCTAGGTTGGAGTGACTGAGCTTGGAGCTCTCTTCCAACCTAGTTGACTCCATGATTTTATGATTCTAAGAAGGGCCTGGGGTTACCCCAGCACATACACTCCCAGTTATTTTGGCTGCCAGTGTTTCTAGCACAATCCTCCCAGTACCAGCACTGGCACTGGTGAGAGGGGAAGGACTCTCAGGTCTCCTTGGAGGAGAAATGTCTCAGGGAAGGAACAGGAATCAGGAGTCCTGCTGGGACCAGGAGGATATTGAAGCAGTTTTGGGGCTTTAGTGGGGCTGGCCATGGGAAATGGAAGACCAAGGAATGAGGCATCTGCTCCCTCCAGCCCCTCTGGACATTTTTGTTCCCACCCTGCAGTCACCATGCCTGCTACAAAGGATAGCAGTGGAAATTAGTGCTGGCACCTATGAATGTGCCTGTATTAGGTTTCAGAGTTAACATGCCAGAGGGAAAACTTGTACCACTCTGTCCAGGGCTTCTCCCCTCTCATTCCTCTTCTTCTTCCCTCTTTCTCAGTCCAGACGTTGACATCAGGCCACCTTCTGCCTGTGGCTCACTCTGAAACCTAATGAGGGCACACACACCTCCACCACTTGTCCTAATAGCATGGAATTAGCATGAAGAGGGTGAATGGGGTGATGATATATGTGGGCCAGGGCTAGCTTCAGTCCCTTCCCAGCAGCTATTTAGGGCTCCAATTGCAGCCCACTCCACAGAGAACCCTCCAAACCAGAAGCTTGGCCCCACCTGCAGGAGCATTGCCCCTCCACAAACTTCCCTCTCCTCATTCTGCTCCTACCTCATCCTCCCCTTCCTCCAAGCTATAAATTCTATCCTCCCCAAGCTACAAATTCCCTGCTCCTCTCCATCCTGGAGCAATTACAGCAATTAATACCTGCTCCCTCCTGCCCCAGCTTCTCCCCTCCTCCCCTCCCCAGCCTGCCCTCTCCCAGCTGATGCCTCATTAAACTCCCCAGCAAAGCCTGACTCAGAGCAAGGCATAAACAGAATGTGCCGGGGCAGAGATGCTCTGAGGAGAGGCAGAGAGTTCATCACCCTGGATAAGGCTGAAAAAGAAAAGGTTTGCTTTGTGTTTGGATTTTCCCCGCCCTGATTTTCAAGCCCCAGAGCTGGTTGCTCAGACCTGATGCTGCCAGGTCTAGTGGCAGGAGGCTGGAGCCGTGGGAGAGCCCCTGCTCTGCTGGCTCTGTGATTTATGAGCCGGCTTAAATATTTATCAGGCAACTCTCGGGCTGAAGTGAGCCTGGTGCAGGATTTACGGGCGGCACTGCCACCTTGGATAAATCACGGCTCGGGGGGGGTGGTGGTTAGGGGAAGGAGTAAGAGGGGAACGTGTTGAGACAGGGCAAGGGACTGACCCTGCCTGCCTGCAGAGGCGGGGAGAAGGAGAGCATCCGTGGGGCAGGAAGGGCTCGCTGGGACTGCGAGTGGCTCTGGGTGCTGGTGCACAGTGCTGAGCCCTGCTGTGTGGTGCTGAGCACTGGTGCGTGTGCACAGCTCTAGGCGTTGCTGCAGGGTGCGTGGTGGTGCTGGGCACTGCTACATGGTGCTGAGCGCTGGCACAGTGCATGTACACAGCCCTAGATGTTGCTTCAGGGTGCATGGTGGTGCTGGGCACTGCTACATGGTGCTGAGCGCTGGCACAGTGCATGTACACAGCCCTAGATGTTGCTTCAGGGTGCATGGTGGTGCTGGGCACTGCTCCATGGTGCTGAGCACTGGTGCATGGTGCATGTAGGCAGCCCTAGGTGTTGCTTCAGGGTGCATGGTGGTGCTTGGCACTGCTCCATGGTGCTGAGCACTGGTGCATGGTGCATGTAGGCAGCCCTAGGTGTTGCTTCAGGGTGCATGGTGGTGCTGGGCACTGCTACATGGTGCTGAGCACTGGTGCATGGTGCATGTAGGCAGCCCTAGGTGTTGCTTCAGGGTGCATGGTGGTGCTGGGCACTGCTACATGGTGCTGAGCGCTGGCACAGTGCATGTACACAGCCCTAGATGTTGCTTCAGGGTGCATGGTGGTGCTGGGCACTGCTACATGGTGCTGAGCACTGGTGCATGTTGCATGTAGGCAGCCCTAGATGTTGCTTCAGGGTGCATGGTGGTGCTTGGCACTGCTACATGGTGCTGAGCACTGGTGCATGGTGCATGTAGGCAGCCCTAGGTGTTGCTTCAGGGTGCATGGTGGTGCTGGGCACTGCTACATGGTGCTGAGCACTGGTGCATGGTGCATGTAGGCAGCCCTAGGTGTTGCTTCAGGGTGCATGGTGGTGCTGGGCACTGCTACATGGTGCTGAGCACTGGTGCATGGTGCATGTAGGCAGTCCTAGGTGTTGCTTCAGGGTGCATGGTGGTGCTGGGCACTGCTACATGGTGCTGAGCACTGGTGCATGGTGCATGTACACAGCCCTAGGTGTTGCTTCAGGGTGCATGGTGGTGCTGGGCACAGATACATGGCGCTGGGCACCGCTCCAAGGTGCTTAGCACTGGTGCATGGTGCACATACACAACACTTGGCATTGCTGCAGGGTGCATGGTGGTGCTGGGCACTGCTCCAAAGTGCTTAGCACTGGTGCATGGTGCACATACACAACGTTTGGCATTGCTGCAGGGTGCATGGTGGTGCTGGGCACTGCTCCATAGTTTCTTGTGCATGGCACTAAGTTGCTACTGCATGGTGCTAGGCACTGGCATACAGTGCTGGGTGCTGGTGCCCAGTGGTGGGCCCTGGTGTGTGCTGTTAGTCCATGGTGCTGAGCACTGGAGTACAATGCTGATATGCAGTTCTGGGCATTGGTGTGCAGTGCTGGGCACTGGTGCGTGGTGCTGGGTGTTGGTATGTGCTGCTGAGCACCCGTGCATGGTGCTGGTACATGCTGCTGAGCACTGGTGCATGGTGCTGGGTGCTGGTACGTGCTGCTGAGCACTGGTACATGGTGCTGGTACATGCTGCTCAGCACTGGTGCATGGTGCTGGGTGCTGGTATGTGCTGCTGAGCACTGGTGCATGGTGCTGGTACATGCTGCTGAGCACTGGTGCATGGTGCTGGGTGCTGGTACGTGCTGCTGGGTGCTGGTACATGCTGCTGAGCACTGGTGCATGGTGCTGGGTGCTGGTACATGCTGCTGGGTGCTGGTACATGCTGCTGAGCACTGGTGCATGGTGCTGGGTGCTGGTACGTGCTGCTGGGTGCTGGTACATGCTGCTGAGCACTGGTGCATGGTGCTGGGTGCTGGTACATGCTGCTGGGTGCTGGTACATGCTGCTGAGCACTGGTGCATGGTGCTGGTACGTGCTGCTGAGCACTGGTGCTTGGTGCTGGGTGCTGGTACGTGCTGCTGAGCACTGGTGCATGGTGCTGGTACATGCTGCTGAGCACTGGTGCATGGTGCTGGGTGCTGGTGCATGCTGCTGAGCACTGGTGCTTGGTGCTGGGTGCTGGTACGTGCTGCTGAGCACTAGTGCATGCTGCCGGGTGCAGGTTCCTTCCCCTCTGTCAGCCTTTTGCTCTGCCCTAAGCCCCAAAATAGTGGCAAGCCACCCTGCTTTCTGTGCATAAGGAGCAGTACCTGGCACCCAGACACCAGCAGGATTGCCCAGGGAAAGGGCAGCAGGGCAGGAAGCATTGCTGGCATAAGGAGCTTTGCAGGCAGGGCCATCAAGGGCTCAGGAGCTTTAGCTCAGCAACGAGGAGGTGACGAAGTGACCAGATCAGGCCATGATTCCCCAGGGACTGATGCTGGAGCTTGTGCCACATCCTGGGACAAGCCAATGAGGGCAGGAGCTGTCAGAGTTTGCTCTGAAAGGCCTTAGATGACTTTTTATTCCCCATGGAGGCCCCTTTTCCCTGGCTGGGCGTAAAGAGTGGCTCTGCTCTGGAGTTCAGCCATCCTCGGGGCTGTGGAATGTCCCCAGCCCCAGGTCTGTGTCATCTCTTGGGGTTATGGAGTGTCCCTCAACCCCAACACCAGCAGGACTGGTTCATGGTACTGAGTGCTGGTACACAGTGCCAGGCACTGGTGCAGAGCACTGGGTGCCATCCAGTTGTGCCACCAGGGTGTCCTTCTTTACCCCCTTACTGCTGCAGGGCCCCTAAGGGCAGGGGGTGTGGGGTGGGGGCATCTGCACCCCCCTTTTGCAGGAGGAGTAGGAGAGGGATAGATGAAGGTTGAGGGAGGGCCAGGAAGGGGCCTGGCAGAGCCCCAGGATTGAGGGAAAAATTGCCAGTTTTGGCGCAAACAGAGCCCTTGGCTGGCGCTGGGATTTTCCATGACACCATCCTGACCCCCTCCTGCTATGGATCCAGCCCCTGCCTTGGGTGGAGGGGGGGGGGGAGACAATACAGGCTGCACCCTCCCAAACTCCAGTGCTTTGCAAGGAGTGAGGGTGCAGAGCTCTTCCTCAGCACCCCACTGCAGCCACAGGGAGGCTGTGAGACCCCTTGGGACTGATCCCTCCCCAGACCTATGGGATAGATCTAGGGGGAAGAGGTCCTGGTAATGAGGGGAGCACGGGGTGGGGGGGGGCAGAGGAGATGGGGGGGATCACCCCAGTGTGGTGTTTGAGGGGGGCAGGGGGAGGGAAGGGAAGAATTCCTAAGGAATCAGGAATTCAGAAGAAGTCTGGAAGGAAGGAAGAGAGAAAGAGAGAGAGGAAGAGAGAGAGGAAGAGAGAGAGAGAGAGAGAGAGAAAGAGAGAAAGAGAGAGAGAAAGAGAGAAAGAGAGAAAGAGAGAAAGAGAGAAAGAGAGAAAGAAAGAGAGAAAGAAAGAGAGAAAGAAAGAGAGAAAGAAAGAGAGAAAGAAAGAAAGAAAGAAAGAAAGAAAGAAAGAAAGAAAGAAAGAAAGAAAGAAAGAAAGAAAGAAAGAAAGAGGAAGGAAGGAAGGAAGGAAGGAAGGAAGGAAGGAAGGAAGGAAGGAAGGAAGGAAGGAAGGAAGGAAGGAAGGAAGGAAGGAAGGAAGGAAGGAAGGAAGGAAGGAAGGAAAGAAGAGAATTAGGAAGGAAGGAAGGAAGGAAGCTCTTCCTCAGCACCCCTTTGTGGCCACAGGAGGGATAGGGAGGCTGTGAGACCCCTTGGGTCTGACCCCTCCCCAGATCTATGGGATAGATCTAGGGGGAAGAGGTCCTGGTAATGAGGGGAAGAGGGGGGGGACAGAGGAGATGGGGGGGGGATCACCTCAGTGTGGTGTCTGGGGGGGGGCCGGGGGAGGGAAGGAAAGAATTCCTAAGGAATCAGGAATTCAGAAGAAGTCTGGAAGGAAAGAAGGAAGAGAGAGAGGGAGAGAGGGAGAGAGGGAGAGAGGGAGAGAGGGAGAGAGGGAAAGAGAAAGAAAGAAAGAAAGAAAGAAAGAAAGAAAGAAAGAAAGAAAGAAAGAAAGAAAGAAAGAAAGAAAGAAAGAAAGAAAGAAAGAAAGAAAGAAAGAAAGAAAGAAAGAAAGAAAGAAAGAAAGAAAGAAAGAAAGAAAGAAAGAAAGAAAGAGGAAGGAATTGGAAGGAAGGAGGGAAGGAGGGAAGGAGGGAAGGAAGGAAGGAAGGAAGGAAGGAAGGAAGGAAGGAAGGAAGGAAGGAAGGAAGGAAGGAAGGAAGGAAGGAAAGGAAGGAAGGAAGGAAGGGAATTAGGAAGGAAGGAATGGATATGAGAAAGAGTTTCTTCTTGGAAAGGGCTGTGAAGGCCTGGAGCAGGCTGCCCAGAGCCGTGGTGGAGTGCCCATCGCTGGAGGGGCTGAAGGCTGTGTAGCAGTGGTGCTGTGGCACATGGCTTAGTGGTGACCTGGCCCTGCTGGGTTAATGGTTGGACTTGTTGCCCTTAAAGCTCCCTTCCAACTTAAGCAATCCCCTGGTCTCATCCCTTTGTTTCCACCCTGCCTTGCCCAGGAGATGCCTCTAAGCAGGATGAGTCCCTTCCCACAGCCCAGGCTGGATAGAGGCTTGCAAGGTGTGTGTGTTCCCAGCCAGCACAGAGAGCTCTGTGCCCCTTGGTACCAGGCCCATCTTTGCCAAGGCAGACTGCCACATGCTGCCTTTCCCAGCCTCTCTCTGTCTCAATGTTTGGTTGCCTGGAGAAGATTAGGCACCTCCCAGGCAATGCCAAGGGGCACCCCATGTGCCAAATACATCACTCAGGTCTGCTTGGGGACAGCTCAGGTCCCAGGCTCAGCCTGGCAAGTGGCTAACTGGCAAGGCTGGATGCAGATGGGGCTGCACTGGGGAGAGCTTGGCAGTGCCCAGGCACCATTTGTCCCTTGGCTGAGCTCCCATCACCCAATGGGCACAATGGGAAAGAGATGCCCATTAAATGCTGAGTGGGATGCTGGTCCTTACTGGGAGCAGTAGGGCAGGGAGAGTGGCTGCAGGACTGACAACAGAAGGAAGATACTGCCCCAGGGCATGATGTATTCTGAGGGATGCCCACCTCTGACAGCTCCAGGGTACCAGCTACTCCTGAGAGTCACCAGTAACTCCTGAAAGATTCCAACTGGAATGCAGAAGAGCAGCTGAACAGTGGGATCATCTCCCAGGAGAAGCCATGCATCCCCCTACCCTGGACAAGCTTGACAGAGTGCTTGGCCTGTCTCATTTCAACTACACTACCACCTAGAGAGGCTGGGCCAGATGATCCTTGGGGTCCCTTCCAACCTGCCACTCCATGGATTCTGTCATTTGTGAGTCTGAGGCACATCCAAGGATATCTCCCTGAGGGCCAGGAGGAGGAGATGCTTGGGGCAGGTACTCAGGGCCTCTGAGCTGGATGCTTTGGGGCACTTTTGAACACTAAAGGGGCTTTGGGAGCACGAGGTTGCTGCATGTTTGCCATCATGACAGACAATGTGGAGTCTGCTTGAGGAAGGTGGGCTCCATGGGCAGGATAACACCTCTGGAGGATGAAGCTTTTCCTCCACTGTGGTGTTCCTGGAACACCTCTGAGTGTGGATTCTCCAGTGTCTGCAGATGCAGCTGCCCTGTGGGGTTTCATGGTCATGTGAAAGCAGGCTTGGAAGGACCAGAGCTGGGTTTGTGCCAGGTTTGGAAGGACCAGAATTGTCTTCATCCCAGCCTGAGGCAGCAACTGGGGTTGCTCTAAAGCATTAGAGAGGCCCAGAATGGTCAATGCTTTGGTAGATATCCCAAGAGCCAGGATGGCATCTCTGGAGGATGAAGCTTTTCCTCCACTGTGACACCCTTGGAGCATCTCTGAGTGTAGATTCTCCAGTGTCTGCAGATGCAGCTGCTCTGTGGGGTCATGTGAAAGTAGGCTTGGAAGAGGCATAACTGGGTTTGTCCCAGGCTTGGAAGGACCAGGGCTGGGTTTGTCCCAAGTTTGGAAGGACCAGAATTGTCTTCATCCCAGCCTGAGGCAGCAACTGGGGTTGCTCTAAAGCATTAGGGAGGCCCAGAATGGTCAATGCTTTGGTAGATATCCCAAGAGCCAGAATGCCTGAACCCTCACCTCCATCCCCCATCACTCCTGCAATGGACAGTGGAAGCATCAGCAGCAGGCCAGAGAGCATGGTGAAGGGCTCTGGCATCCTTTGGAGGTGGACACAGCCACCCAACCCATTCATTTCTTTCCTCTGGCTCCCTCCATCCCCTGTCTTTACTCCTCCATCCCATATCCTGACTCCCTCCATCCCATATCATGGCTCACTCTGTCCTCTGTCCTGCTCCCTTCATCCCCTGTCCTCACTCCTCCACCTCCCCTGCTCTGGCTCAATCCCTCCCTGGGTGGGAGGGGGGTGGGGCTAAACCCCCTCCTATACCCCTGCAGGACCCAATGCCACCTCCTATGATCCCTCTTGCTTCCTTCCCAACCTTTTGCACCCTCCAGCCTCTACTCTGCAAAGTTCCCCCACCGCCACCTCTTCTCCCATCCCCAGCAGCTGCCTCACTAATCCTCCCCATCCATCTCTGCCGACAGCCTGGGATCTGCTCCAGGCCAGAGGCCAGCCGAGACCTGCACCTGCTCTCTGCAGCCGTGGCCAGATCCATCCCTGCTCCTCTGCAGCCCTAAAAGGACACGAGCCGGCTGCGTTCCTCAGGGACATGTCATCTTTTCTCCCTGGGGACACAGCCTGCTCACAGCACCCTGAGCCACAGCCTGGAACACCCTGCCCCTGCTCTCCCATGGCAGCATCCTGCTGGGGACAGCCTTTCGAGGAGCAACCCACCCGGCAAGGGAGGTTTGGGGAGGTTGCAGGAGGGAGGCAGGCGACGGAAAGGAGCAGGGATGCTGAATCCCTTCTCCCAGCAACCTTCCCTCGGCCTCAGGCAGTGGCTGTGCCTGCTGTGGTGGGGAAAGGAGGGGGCTGGCAGATTGATGGACGCTTGGACACGCTGCGAGAGCTCATAAACTCCTTTCCCTTGGGAAACGGAGCTAAATATAGCTGGGGGAGGGAGGCTGTGTGGCTGCAGGGCAGGCAGGAGGGTGCTCAGCAGCAGCAGGGCCCATGCACACTGCTTGAAGTTTGTGTCCTACAAACACGCCCTAAAAATCCATCCTGGACAGGCTGATGCAGAGGAACAGGGAAATGTGGGGGGTTTGGGAGGGGGGGTGCTGGCAGGAAATGAAGGGCAGGGTGAGGGCTTGGTGCCTGCTCTGGGCTGAAATGCTCTGCTGTGGAGCCTGGGTAGTGTTGGCATTGCCTCGATGTCCCTCCAGCTGTTGGGGAGGTGGCAGAGAGCAGCAGGCAGGGAGAGGGCAGCAAGGGGCAGTTCCCTTTTGCATCGCTGAGGGAAGGGGCAGGGCAGCACCTGGCACCGATGAGAGCAGCTCTGCCCTTTGGCGATGCTCTCTGGTCCTGTTCTCCAGCTCCCATGGTCACAGCCCAGGCTGGGGATGCTGGCAGCTGGGACAGCTCATACCAGTGCCTCTCTTTCCAGCTTGTTTTCAACTTGCTCTGAATCCTTGGCCTCCATCAAGGATGACAGGGAGGGTGACAGGGAGGGCTGCCACCTGCCTCTGTCCAGCCAGGATTCCCCAGAGCAAGACAAGCTCTCACCCACTGTTCCCACCAGCTCAGGGGCTGCTATGGCATCATGTGGCTGTGGGTTCTGAGTCCAGTTTAATTTGCTGGGATAGTCCTTGTAGAGGTCTGTGCTGCCCCTAGCCCTGGCCAGCTGGCTCTGGGTACTGGAGCTGAAGCTCTTGGTAGCCCTTGGACCGCTGCTTCTGCAGGGTGTGTGGTGATGGTAAGCAGAAAGGGGAAAGGAGAAAGGGGGAAAGAGGAAAGGGAAAAGGGGAAAAGGGGAAGGGAGAGGGGAAAAGAGGAAGGGAGAGGGAGAGGTGAAAAGAAGAGGGAGAGGAAGAAGGAGAGGGAGAGGGAGAGGGAGAAGGGAAAGGGAAAGAGAAAGGGAAGGGGAAAGGGAAAGGGAAAGGGAAAGGGAAAGGGAAAGGGAAAGGGAAAGGGAAAGGGAATGGGAAAGGGGAAAGGGGGAAAGAGGAAAGGGGAAAGAGGAAAGAGGAAAGAGGAAAGGGGAAAAGGGGAAGGGAGAGGGGAAAAGAGGAAGGGAGAGGGAGAGAGGGGAAGTGAAAAGGAGAGGGAGAGGGGAGAGGGAAAGGGAAAAGGAAAAGGAAAAGGGAAAGGGAAGAGGAAGGGAAAAGGAAAGGGAAAGGAAAAAGGAAAAGGAAAGGGGAAGGGAAAAGGAAAGGGAAAGGGAGAGGGAGAAGGAAAGGGAAAGGGAAAGGGAAAGGGAAAGGGAAAGGGAAAGGGAAAGGGAAAGGGAAAGGGAAAGGGAAAAGGGAAAAGGGAAAAGGGAAAGGGAAAGGGAAAAGGGAAAAGGGAAAAGGGAAAAGGGAGGAGCTGGTACCTAGAAGTGAGAGTTGAGAAAGAGAGAGAGAGAGAGAGGTGAGTGTGTTCTGCAGCTCTTCAGGCACCCCAGCTGGGCACACTCCCATCCCACTGGCTCCCTCCTTCTGCCTGGCTGCAGGCACCCGGGATCCATAAGGGACAAATAATCCACCAGCACTGAGGCACAATCAGTCCTGTCTGAGGGGGGTTGTGTGGGCAGGAGATTAAATGAAGCCCAGATGGAGCCCCTCTGGGGCTGCCTGCGGGAGTGGGCAGTGAGGCACAGGGACATGGGGACATGGGAGCATGGGGCTGAGATGACAGCTAAGACTGAGCTGTTGTCCCCTGAGCACTTAAAAATCTCTGTTTTCCCTATCTGCTGATCTTCTCCACGGATCTGCTTGGAGATGGGCCATCCTGGGATGGCTGTTGAAGGGAGAGCCATCTCCAATTTCCAAACTCCCAAGGCTAGGAAACATAGAATCATAGAATCATAGAATCAAGCAGGTTGGAAGAGACCTCCAAGATCATCCAGTCCAACCTAGCACCCAGCCCTGGCCAGTCAATCAGACCATGGCACTAAGTGCCTCAGCCAGGCTTGGCTTCAACACCTCCAAGGACGGTGCCTCCACCACCTCCCTGGGCAGCCCATTCCAATGCCAATCACTCTCTCTGACACCAACTTCCTCCTAACATCCAGCCTAGACCTTCCCTGGCACAACCTGAGACTGTGCCCCCTTGTTCTATTGACACCCACCTCAGCCAGGGTCCTTCCAAGCATCCCCTCCCTTTCCCAACCCAGAAGTGCAGCACCTGCACCAGCCCCCCCAGCTCTGTTTCCCCACGAGCTGAGAGCTTTCCCCCTTTTCCAACTCCCTCCTCTTAGTTTTCATTTGGAGACTCCATTGTCCCCCCCCTCCCCCTTAGGCTGCCCATGGTCAGTCTTTGTGGCTGGAGGTGAGGGTGAGAGCAGTATCACAGTATCACAGTATCACCAAGGTTGGAAGAGACCTCACAGATCATCAAGTCCAACCCTTTACCACAGAGCTCAAGGCCAGACCATGGCACCAAGTGCCATGTCCAATCCTGCCTTGAACAGCCCCAGGGACGGCGACTCCACCACCTCCCCGGGCAGCCCATTCCAGTGTCCAATGACTCTCTCAGGGAAGAACTTTCTCCTCACCTCCAGCCTAAATTTCCCCTGGCACAGCCTGAGGCTGTGTCCTCTCGTTCTGGTGCTGGCCACCTGAGAGAAGAGAGCAACCTCCTCCTGGCCACAACCACCCCTCAGGTAGTTGTAGACAGCAATGAGGTCTCCCCTGAGCCTCCTCTTCTCCAGGCTAACCAATCCCAGCTCCCTCAGCCTCTCCTCGTAGGGCTGTGCTCAAGGCCTCTCCCCAGCCACCACTGCTGAGGGAGGGGTTTGAGGTGGACCCCTCTCAGGCCACCAAGCTGATCCCGCTCTGTGCCTTTGCTTCCCAGGTTACGGCCATGCAGCCCCCAGCACAGACGGGGGGAAGGTCTTCTGCATGGTGTACGCCTTGCTGGGGATCCCCCTCACTCTCGTCATGTTCCAGAGCTTGGGGGAGAGGATCAATACCTTCGTCAAGTACCTCCTCCACCGCATCAAGAAGTGCCTTGGCATGAGGCGGGCGGAGGTCTCCATGGCCAACATGGTCACCATTGGGTTCTTCTCCTGCATCAGCACCCTCTGCATCGGGGCAGCAGCCTTCTCCTACTACGAGCACTGGAGCTTCTTCCACGCCTACTACTACTGCTTCATCACTCTCACCACCATCGGCTTCGGGGACTACGTGGCCCTGCAGAAGGACGAAGCTCTCCAGAACAAGCCGCAGTACGTGGCCTTCAGCTTCGTCTACATCCTGACGGGGCTGACTGTCATCGGCGCTTTCCTCAACCTGGTGGTGCTGCGCTTCATGACCATGAACGCCGAGGACGAGAAGAGGGACGCCGAGCACCGGGCGCTGCTCACCCGCAACGGCCAGGCCAGCAGCGTCCACGCCGCCGACACCTCCTCGGCCGTACCGGCAGCCACGGGAGGCGGCGGGGGGGGCTTTCGGAACGTCTACGCCGAGGTTCTCCACTTCCAGTCCATGTGCTCCTGCTTGTGGTACAAGAGCCGAGAGAAGCTGCAGTACTCCATCCCTATGATCATCCCCAGGGACCTCTCCACCTCGGATACCTGCGTGGAGCAGAGTCACTCCTCACCCGGCCGCTGTCTGCAGACGCCTTCCAACAAATGCTTCTGCAACGCCCGCCGCTCGGCCATCAGCTCCGTCTCCACCGGGCTCCACAGCCTGGCAGCTTTCCAGGGGCTCACCAAGCGCCGCAGCTCCGTGTAACCCCGCTCCATCCTCGCCTGCCTCCCCTTAGCCCCCCGACCTTGGCCCCGCGGGCAAGGACAACACGCAGGATGCTGAGCACCCGAGTGCCGCTCGCCTGCAACGGGCCAGCCCCGTGGCTAGGGACCTCTCCTGGTCACGGCAGGAGGAAACCACCCCAGGGGACTGGCTGTGGAGGGCGGGGAGACAGCAGGTTAGGACATCCAGGAGGATGCGGGAGCAGCGGTGAGGTTGTTTTGGTCCTCACCGAAGCGGGGAGAAAGCATCTGCTGGTTTGGGTTTTATTTTCTTTTAACTTAAGTTAATTTTTATTCTATTTTGCAAAAAAAACAAACAAACAAAAAACAAAAAAACCAAACCAAAACAAACCACTCCTCAAAAATGTGAAACTTGAAGAGCTAGAGAGCATTTTAACCTGATGGGGTGGGGAAAGGGTTTGCCTGCACCTCCTACCGCCATACCTCTGTGCAAGTAAGCTGGGGGCGGCTCTTTGGTAGCTTCGTTGTTGCCCCATGGTAGCCCCCACAGCAGCCTGAGCGTGGCCATAAGCTGGAGGTGTGTGGACTGGAGGCCCCAAAAGAGGAGGACTTGGGGCTCCCAGCACCAACAGCAGGCAGCAGCAAGGTCCCATCCCCTCCTTCCCTGACCTCCTCCAGCCCTGGGCTGCCCCGGCGGGAAGACAGGTCCCCGGGCAGTGAGGGATGCCGTGGCGAAGGCAAGCACGCATCAATGGACAAATCAGGCTAAGAGGGGCTTAGACAGAGCTTTTTCGTCCACTGCACACAGCAGCCTGCCCCTGCGGCCCAGAAAACAAGCTGTGAGTCACGTAGGCTGCCCAAAACGCCTTCTCCGACTTGCTGGGCAGCCCTCTGAGAGCACTGTGGGGTTGGTTTAACCCTTTTTAGGTGAGCGAACCTGGGCATCCCCCCGGGGATCGTCCCGGTGGTGAGGCGGTGGGAAGCCCAGACCCACCCACGGGAGGCAGGGTGGGCAGCAGCAGCAGCTCTTAACCCCCATTTCCATCCTCCTTTGTGTGACAGTTCTGGGACTCTCATCCCTAGCCTCTCTTGCAGCAACTGTGGGACTCCCACCTCTGTCCACCCCTGTGGCACCTCTGGGACCCCCATCTCCAACATCCCTCGTGACAGTTCTGGAACCTCCATCTCCATCCTCTCTAACGTGTGAGCTACTCCCCTTTTTGGGGGGACAACCAGGAGCATTCTAAGAGTTTTTTACTCTTCTTCTTCAGCTCCCAGGTTGCACCAGTCTCATGTTGACCCACATCCTATTTTGCCCAGACCAGTGAATATTCATGGGACTAAGAACCAGAACATCCCAGGAGTCATTTCCTGGGCACCCCATCTTGGCAAGAAGGAGGCAAAAACTTCTTTCCACACAAAGGGCAGCTCCTTAGCCCTACAGGGAGCAGCCCAGGAGCACAGTCCCCTCTGTCAGCACCCAAACACAGGCCAGTGGGGGGACACTGGGGGACTGCTTGAGCCCTGGGAGGGGAACCAGGGGGACTCTGAGGACAGCCAGCTTGTTTTTTCTCACCTTTGAAGAGAAGAAAACCAATGTATTTCTGATACTTGACTACTTGTACATACTGTTAGATACCAGAGAGGATATTTATTATAAATGCCACTATCATCCTATCTATAGAAACCCATAAATATCTATTGGGAAAGGGGGAAAGTCACTGATGGATCCATGGAATTTCTTTTCACTCTCTGCATCTTTCTCATCCTAAGGCACCCACAGGGATCCATGTTCTCTGTGTGTGTCCTGTCCCCTCGTCGTCGTCCCCCCACCCCCCCTCCCAGCAAGGTTTTTTCTCTGCTTCTCATGCCAAAGTCTATTTGTACTGCTGAGTAGTAGAGAGAGAAATAAATGGTTGGTTTGAACCCCAGCACCGGCTGTGCTCCTTCCCTTTGGTGCTGGGTGAGGAGGGTGAAGGGTCCTGGTATCCTGGAACCTCCCTGTTCTGTGGCTCCATGTTATTGTTCTGCAGGAGTGGGGAAGGGTAGCAATTGCTTCAGCATAAGCCTTTGTTTGACCCTCTCCTGGCTGTTCCCGTGGATAGCAGAAAGGGGGAAAGAAGTGGCTCAGCTTTAAGCTTTTCCATGGCTGCAGCATCCTCACACCTTAGGACAAGGACCTTGGGTTGCAGCCTAAGGTGGACGCAGTGGGAGAAGGATCTTGGGCTGCTGCAGCACCCTCAGGGCTCAGTGGGAGATTGACCTCAGGCTACTGGGTAGGACAGAGCATTTCAGAGCTCCCCAGCCTCTCCCATCCCACCATCCAAGGCTGGAGGGAATCCTGCAGTGGCTTTTCCCATGGAGGTGCCCTGAAACAACCCTTTCCTGCCCCTAGTAGCATCTCTACAGCCTGTGCTGGGGCTAGAGACCTCCCTCTTCTCTGTACAACAGACAGGCAGGGTTGGAAGGGACCACAAGGATCATCTAGTTCCAACCCCCTGCCATGGGCAGGGACACCCTACCCTAGAGCAGGCTGCTCACAGCATCCAATGATCCCAAGTACCTGCTGTGTGACCCAGGTGGGACAGGGTTGAATGCTCTGTCCTGAGCAGCATGGGGAAACTGAGGTACAGATATGACATTCATGAAGAGTAGACCTAAGGCATACCTCAGGCAGTGCATGGACATCTGTACTCAAACCTCCAAGGGGATTTGGGCATTGCTGGTGGCCAGGATGCACCAGGACAGATGAGGACATGCCACCTCCATGGCTGGAGCCACTAGCAGAGCTTTGGGATGCTCTCTTGTTTTTAAGTGGAGAATATCAGCTCCTTCCAAAGCCAGGCCAGAGCCACCACCTAATCTAATAACCTGAGGCCTGCAAAGATCAGATCTGTCCTGGCAGTGGTGGGTGGAGAAAGTGGTTCACTTCAGAAGCAGCTTTCACCCTGCCCAAGGGTGCATCTGTGGGGAGCATCAGGCATCTGGGTGGTTCCATGGTATTGGGTCCCTCTATTACCCTTCTCTCCCCCTGGGATGCATGTGATAGGGGTGAAGGCATCCCTCCACCCTCCTCTACCTCCATCAGAAAGGCACAATGCTGATCTAGCTGGAGCTTTGCTGTCATCTGGTGCCACCAGCCCTCTGCATGCAGACACCAACCTGCTCAGCACTGCGCAACACCTCCTGGCACTAAGGCACCTGGGGATGTAGTCACACACAGGTTGGTGTGGACCTGCAAGGAGGCTCCTGATGACATAGGGCTGGGAGTGGTGGAAATGCTAGAGGAACCAGGACACCATGGAGAAGTGATCAGAGAGGATTATCATGAAGTTCCACAAGGAGAAGTGTCAAGTTCTGCCTCTGGGAGGTGAAGCCCCATATAGCAATGGCAGCCCAACTGAACAGGACCTCACCTGAACAGGACCTGAGGGTGCTGGTGGACATCAGGTTGACCAGGAGCCAACAATGTCCTTGCTGTAGGGAAAAATGAGGACATTCTGATCTGCACAGGGCAAAGCATTGCCAGCAGGTCAAGGGATGGGCCCCTCCTCCTCTGCTCAGCACTGGCGAGGCCATGTCTGGAGTGTTGGATCCAGTTCTGGGCTCCTCAGTCTGTGTCAGACATGGATATACTGGAAGGAGTCCAGGGAAAGGCCATGAGGATGGTGGCCTGGAGTTTATCTTCTCAGAGGAGAGGCTGAGAGAGCTAGCAGGCATAAGAAGGCTCAGAGACTTCTCTCCGTGGCTGTACACACTTGGTGAGGAAGAGGATTGAGGCAGGATCTTCCCAGTGCTGCCCACTGACAGCACAAAAGGTTTGACCACCTCCACCAGGTTCCTCAATCCCACTACTCACTGAGCATCCCCGGGGGAGTGATGGGGACCCACAAAGGCCAGTTGTCTCCAGCCAGGTGCCTGCCATGGGCAGGGGATGGGGTGGAGGTGGCAGACCCACATGGTGAAGGAGGTTCTGGGCAGGTGTCAAGGGGTGTAGGAGCACCCAAATCCCTGCTGCCTCACCCCGTGGGATCTTTTGTCCCTCTTGAAGCATTTAAATTTTCCTTGTCAGCCCTAGCCCAAATATTTACAGTCTGCTGGAGTGACTTAAAATTCCTCCCCAGCATAAGGCAGCACGGCTAGGAGCAGCTGGGACTCATCCTGCCACCTCCTCCAATCCACAAGGGAGAGGAGGAGAAGGGTTGGGGAGTAAAGGCTAAGGAAAAGAATCATAGAATCAAGCAGGTTGGAAGAGACCTCCAAGCTCAGCCAGTCCAACCTAGCACCCAGCCCTGGCCAAGCAACCAGACCATGGCACTAAGTGCCTCAGCCAGGCTTGGCTTCAACACCTCCAGGCACAGCGACTCCACCACCTCCCTGGGCAGCCCATTCCAATGCCAATCACTCTCTCTGACAACAACTTCCTCCTCACATCCAGCCTAGACCTCCCCTGACACAACTTGAGACTGTGTCCCCTTCTTCTGCTGCTGCTTGCCTGGCAGAAGAGCCCAACCCCACCTGGCTACAGCCTCCCTGCAGGGAGTTGCAGACAGCAATGAGCTCTGCCCTGAGCCTCCTCTTCTGCAGGCTGCACACCCCCAGCTCCCTCAGCCTCTCCTCACAGGGCTGTGCTCCAGGCCCCTCACCACCTTCCTTGCCCTTCTCTGGACACCTTCCAGCACCCCAACATCTCTCTTGACTTGTGGAGCCCAGAACTGGACACAGCACTCAAGCTGTGGCCTGAGCAGTGCTGAGTCCAGGGGCAGAATAACCTCCCTTGTCCTGCTGGCCACACTGCTCCTGAGCCAGGCCAGGATGCCACTGATGCATTAAGAAGAACGTGGCCAGCAGGTTGAGGGGATTCTGCCCCTCCAGTCTGCCCTAGGAAGGCTGCATCTGGAGGACTGCATCCAGATTTGTTCTCTTCAATTCAAGAGAGATAGGGAACTGCTGGAGATAGTTCAGCAGAGGACCCAAAGATGCTGAGGAGATTGGAGCATCTCTGTGATGAAGAAAAGCTGTAAGACCTGGGGCTGTTCAGCCTGGAGGAGAGCAGCCTGAAAGGGGACCTGATCAACGCTGACTGATGGCTAAAGGGTGGGTGTCAAGAGCATGGGGCCAGACTCTTTTCAGTGGTGCCCAGCGACAGGACAAGAGGCAATGGGCACAAACTGGAACCCAGGAGGTTCTAGCTGAACATAAGGAAAAACTTCTACTCCCATAAGGTTGCCAGAGCACTGTATCAGGCTGCCCAAAGAGGATGTGGAGCCTCCTTCTGTGGAGAGATTCCAACCTCACCTGAATGCTGTCCTGGGCTGTCTGCTGTGGGTGATCCTGCTTTAGCAGGGGGGGTTGGACTGGATGATCTCCAAGGTGCCTCTGGAGATCCTTTGAGCTAGTGATGTGGACACTGGGGTGACCCATGGGGCAGAGGGAACCTGCTGCAGTGTCTACCTGGGTGGCATTGAGCTGTCATCTATGGCATGATGTCACTCTGGGGTGACAGGATGGTGTCACTCCCTTCTTGATCTCACCTCCCCATCCTCTATCCACAGTCTGAAATCAGGGGTGCCCAAGGAAGAGCCACACTGTCCCTCCAGTGGCAATGAAGCCAAGGTGGAGGCAGGCAACTGTGCCCCTGCCCACATCTGCCCTCCTCTGCTCTGTGTGTTTGAAGGTGAGAAGGAGTGGACTGGGATGGATGGGAATGCTCCAGCTGGTGGCCCTGAGCCTGGGAGATGGAAGAATTAAGCACTCTGTTAATGAGGAGCTGGGCCTCGTGACCTCATTAATTACATGTGGCTAGAGGGATGGAGGGGGGGGGGGGGGTTTGTCCATGCTTCCTGACGTGTAGAGATGGATGTGTGTGGGCAGGAGGTGCCACTGCCCCCACCCTGCTTGTGCATTGCCACTCTTCTTAGTTTCCATCTACTGAGTGTCTTGGGGTGCCATCTCTCCCCACCCCTTTCCCCCAGAGGACCCCAGGGACCACTGGTGGCACTCACACAGGAGGGTGGATGTGTGTTGGGCATTTTGACTTTGGAAGTCAGCTGCTCTGGCACTGTTTGCCTGTATGTCCAAGGGACACTCACTCATCCCAGAAGGGGACCAGCATGAGGGGACCGTGGGTGACCATACTCAGCTGCCCCATCCCCCCTGCCCAGTCTGTAGTGTCCCCACGGGTGATACTGGCAGGTGGCATGGTGCTCAGTGCCCCAAACTCATCCAAGAAGAGGCCCCACTGTGCCTCCCCCCTCACTGCCATCTTCTTGCCTGGTGTTTTTCACAGCAAAGGCTGTGGGAAGACATGAGGGGGGGACAAGGAGGGGACAAGAGGAGACAAGGGAGTCTCTTGCTGGCTAGAACGATGGGTGATGAGAAATGGCCACATGCTCTGTGTCACTGAAGAAGTAGTTGCCACAGGGACGGGAGGAGAAGGCTGCATCCTGCTTCCTTCGACCGTGGCTGAAGGGTCCCCGCCAGGGGGTGGGGATCGGGATGCACTCAGGATGTCACATCCCAGCACATCTTTCCCCGGGGACACACTTTGCCCCTCTCCTCATCACACCCTTCCCCAGGGATACATTCTGCCTCCCTCCCCATCACACCTTTCCCAAGGGACACACTTTGCCCCTCTTCCCATCACACCTTTCCCAAGGGACACACTTTGCCCCTCTTCCCATCACACCTTTCCCAAGGGACACACTTTGCCCCTCTTCCCATCACACCTCTCCCAAGGGACACACTTTGCCCCTCTTCCCATCACACCTCTCCTCAGGGATACATTCTGCTCCACTCCCCATCTCTCCCCTCCGCAGGGATACATTCTGCCCCCCTCTCCATCACACCCTTCCCAAGGGACACATTCTGCCCCCCTTCCCATAACATTCCTCCCTAGGCATACATACTGACCCCCTCCGCGGAGCATCCCACGGGGGTCAGGGATGCCCAGGCTTGCCCCTCCACCCCTGCCGCGCAAGAGTTAACCTTCCTTTCCTCAGCCAGCCTTGGCCGAGGCCCTCGCCGTGGGTTTTTCCCCTCCCACGGTCACGGCTGCCGGGGCTGACGTCGGATGGAAAAACAATTTATCTCCTGGCTGGCGGAGAGGCTGCCGGGGCGGGAGGGACCGGCATAGGGACGGCAGCGGAGCTCGCTGTAAGGCTGCCCCCACGTCATCCCTCGGGTTGGGGCGGTGGGTGGTGAGACCTTGGGTGGTCCCTATAAGGCTGGAGTTGGAGAATTGTCGGGGTGCCTGTCTTGAGAATCAGCCCCGAGAGCTGGGGGTAGCAGCTGCGTCCACTAGGGAGGGTCATGATAGCCATAAGCACGTCCCAGGCACGGCATCCACACCCAGCTCTAAAGGGTTAATCCAGGCAGGGGTAACACAGGCAGGGATAGTCCAGGTAGAGATAAACCAGGCAGAGTTAGACCAGACCGGGCAGGGCAGGGTTAACTCAGTCGAGCTTTAGCCTGGGCAAGGTTAGATCAGGTAGAACGGAGTTTAGCCCAGGCAGTATAAGCTCGGCAGGGTTTAGTCTAGGCAAGGTTTACCCCGGCAGGGTTATCCCGGGCCGGGCAGCCAGGGACCGTAACCCCGAACGGAGCTGGGGCTCGGCTGCTCCCGCTTTGCCCGGTAAAGGCGGCGGGAGGAGAGCCCCGGGGTGGGCGAGCAGCCCCAGCCTGTGCAGCTGGCGCCACCTGCTGGACGCGCGGAAAACAGCACCGCAAACCCAAACGAGGAGCGCGGTGGTGCCGGGGCAGGGCTCATGGGCGCAGGCAGCACCGGCGCAGGCAGCACCGGGACAGGCAGCACCGGGGCAGGGAACACCGGGACAAGAGAGCGCCGGGACAAGACAGGCCCGGGGCAGATGGCGCCGGTTCAGGAATCTCCGAGCGAGCGGAGCAGAAGGCCGCCGAGGCGGAGCCATAGCGCCCAGGGGCGTGGGGAGCCGCGGCGGGGCGGAGCGCGGCTCCTCAGGGGGCGGGAGGGCCGTGCCGTGCCGTGCCGTGCCGCCGGCGGCCCCGGTGCAGGGCGGGAGGCGGCGGCGGCGGCGGGGCAATGGCCTGGTCCCGGTATCAGCTGGGCCTGGCCGCCCTCATGCTGCTCACCGGCTCCATCAACACCTTGGCGGCCAAGTGAGTCCTTCCGGTGTCTGGGGGCATCCTCACCCCCGGGCAGGGGCCTGCGGCGGCTCCGTTTCCTCCTCGGGCCCGAGCCTGGCCGCCGCGCTCCGCTCGGGGCATGCCTGCAGCCTCTGATCCCGGCCCCTGCCTCCCAACCGGGGTCGCTGCTCCTCGACTCCGGAGGCGTCACACCCCGGGGGGGTTTGTCTTCCAGTCCGCTCGTGTGGCCTTGGGGTTGGCCTTCCCCGGACCCTATGCAGGGTGTGGGTGCCCCTAGGGCCGCTCCGGGGTCCAGGCTGTGTTGGCAGAGCCCCGGGAGCTGCCCTGTGCCCCGCCACGGCCGGGCTGGCGTTGCCGGGACGTGACCCCTGCACCCCGCCGGCTCGGGGGACTGCCGTTGCACCCGGGTGGCGCAGGGCTGGTTGTGGGGTGCCCCACAGGCACTGCAGTTCCTGCTGCTGCCGCCGCTCGGAGACCCACCTCGGGCTGACGGGGGACGGAGGGAAGGGCTGCACGGCCGGGAGGAGCTGGGGGTCGCCGGCACTCTTGTGGGTGCTGCTGAGGGGTGTGGGGTGCCGTGCCTGGCCCCGAGGTGCTGGGGAGGAGCTGTTCGTGCGTGTGTCCCTCAAAACCAGGCTCTCTGGTCCTGCATCCTCACCCCAGCTCGCCGCAAAAGCCAAGCAGGGACTAGCTTGAGCCCTGGGCTCGTCGCAGCAAGGATGAGGATGATGCTCCCAGGAGCCGCCTGGGCAAGGCAGACCTGCCAGGCCAGTTTGCCCCATTGCCCCCGGGCAGACGCCTGGGAGTCGCCAGGGTTTCGCCGTGTGGCCAACCCCCAGCTAGTCTTCAGGTGGGGAAACCGAGGAGGCACAGAAGGGGAGGTGGGAGATGGCACCAAGCTCTTAGCCCACTCGTGCGTGTGGCCCAGCAAAGCCTCTTGCGAAACACAGCCCCGAGGCAGCCTGTGGCGGAGGGGCTGTGGTGTGTCAGCAGGGGCTGCTCTGGCTGAAACCCCCTTTGCCCTGCCCTCTGCTCCTGCCCGTTTTCCCCGAGCTCAGCAGCTCTGTGGCCACTTAACCATCAGCAAAAAGCATCGGGAAGGGAGCTGGCTGCTTTTCCTGCCTGCCTGTGTTGGAGTGCACTGCCACGCTGGGGGTCGTCTAGGGATGGGCTGCTGAGGTCACCTCCCCATGTGGGTGGTCGCTAAACAGGAAAGAACCTCACCAAAAGGGGCTGTGAGAACCGTGTGCCACAGCCTGGGTTTATACAGCCCTCTGTGCTGCTTGGGAGACTCGAAAGAGAGAGTTTTGTGCCCCAAAATAGGCTGGGGGAATATGAGTAAGGAGAGCTGCTGGCCCCAGCTTGTGGCTGCTGTCTACAACTACCTGAAAAGAGGTTGTAGCCAGGTGGGGGTTGGTCTCTTCTGCCAGGCAACCAGCACAGCAATAGGGAGGTGGTGGAGGCACCGTCCCTGGAGGTCTTCAAGAAAAGCCTGGATGAGGCACTTAGTGCCATGGTCTGGTTGAGTGGGCAGGGCTGGGTGCTAGGTTGGACTGGCTGAGCTTGGAGGTCTCTTCCAACCTGCTTGATTCTATGAATAGAACAAGGGGGCACAGTCTCAAGTTGAGGACAGACTGAAAGAGTTGGGGCTGCTCAGTCTGCAGAAGAGGAGGCTCCCAGGTGACCTTCTTGTGGCCTTCCAGGATCTGAAGGGGGCTACAAAACAGCTGGGGAGGGACTTTTGAGGCTGTCAGGAAGTGGCAGGACTGGGGGGAATGGAGCAAAGCTGGAGGTGGGTAGGTTCAGACTGGACATGAGGAAGAAGTTGTTGAGCATGAGAGTGGTGAGAGGCTGGAATGGGTTGCCCAGGGAGGTGGTTGAGGCCCCATGGCTGGAGGTGTTTGAGGCCAGGCTGTGTGAGGCTGTGTGCAGCCTGCTCTAGGGTAGGGTGTCCCTGGGCATGGCAGGGGGGTTGGAACTGGCTGCTCCTTGTGGTGCCTTCCAACCCTGACTGATTCTATGAAGTTATGCCAGAGTAGGTCTAGGCTGGATGTTAGGAGGAAGTTGTTGGCAGAGAGAGTGATTGGCATTGGAATGGCCTGCCCAGGGAGGTGGTGGAGTCAGCGTCCCTGGAGGTGTTGAAGCAAAGCCTGGCTGAGGCACTTAGTGCCATAGTCTGGTTGATTAGATAGGGCTGGGTGCTAGGTTGGAGTGGATGAGCTTGGAGGTCTCTTCCAACCTGCTTGATTCTGTGATTCTATGATCCAGCGTCTTTTAGGGGCCTCGTGGCCCTGCAAGGCTGGTGGCACAGGGCGGAGGGAAGGGGTAGGGGTGACCCCTCACCATGCTATCTCCTCACCAAGAGGTGGTGCTGCCTGCCTGACTGAGCGTGCTGGCAGTCATTTGTGCAGGGACACCGGATCACTGGGCTGTGTGACATGATGGTGTCCATTTCCCTGCCCGTCACTCAGGGCTGGGAGCCAAGCCAGGAGCTGTAGGCAGGTCGGGACAGCTGCAGTGATGTCTCATTCTCTGCTGTCTCTTTCCCTGTGGACATGTGAGGAGAGGTGTTCCCCAGGGCTCAGTACTGGGGCTTGTTTTCTTTCCTACCTTTGTTGATAGTCTGGACGAGGACACTGTTAGTAGGTTTGCAGATGATACTAAGCTGTGCAGGAATGTTGATCTGCAGGAGGGTAAGGAAGTTCTATAGAGGGATCTGGCCAGGCTGGATCAAAGGGCCAAGGCCAGTGGCATGTTGTTCAACAAAGCCAAGTGCTTGTGTCCTGCTCTTGTGTCACAACAACCCCATGAACACTCCCAGCTTGAGGAAGAGTGGCTGGAAACTGCTGCAGTGGAAAAGGACCTAGGAGTGTTGTTTGACAGCTGGCTGAAAATGAGCCAGCAGTGTGCCCAGGCAGCCAAGAAGGCCAACATCATCCTGGCTTCTATCAGCAATAGTGTGGCCAGCAGGACTAGGGCAGGGATTGACCCCCTATACTGGGCACTGGTGAGGCTGCACCTCGAATACTGGATTCATTTTTGGGCCACTCACTCCAAGAAGAACATTGAGGTGCTGGAGCATGTCCAGAAAAGGGCAACAAAAGTGGGGAAGGGTCTAGAGCACAAGTCTTGCAAGGAGGGGATCTGGGGTTGTTTCTTCTGGAGAAACAGAGACTCACAGGAGACCTCACTCTCTACAACTCCGTGAAGGGAGGTTGTAGCAAGGTGGGGGTTGGTCTCCCAAGGAGAGAGTGATAGCAGAAGAAGAAGCAGCGGCCTGAAGTTGCACCAGGGGAAGTTTAGGACACAAAGAATAATTTCTTCATGGAAGGGATTGTCAAGCCCTGTAACAGGCTGCCTGGGGCAGTGGTGGAGACTCCATCCCTGAAGAGATTGCAAAGCCGTGTAAGGTGTGGTGCAGAAGGATGCGGTCGAGTAGTGACCTGTCCGTGGCTGCCTTAACATCAAGACTTGATCTTAAAGGTCTTTTTCCAGCCTTAATGAGGCTATGACATTTTGTGCCTGAGAGCTGTCACCTTGGGGGACTGGTGGCCCAGAGGATAGCCCTGAGCTGGCTCTTAGAGTGTCCTCCATTTCCCTACGCCCCCCTGCTCTAACCATGCCACCCTCTCCTCTTGCTTGCTTCATAGGTGGGCTGATAACTTCAGTGCAGCTGGCTGTGGTGAGACAGTGGAGCACAGCTTCCAGCACCCCTTCCTGCAGGTAAGCCCTCAGCTCAGGACAGAATCTTGACACAACTTGTCAGCAGGGTCAGCCCTCCCCTGTTAGAAGGAAGCCCTACCCAGGGTTCTGCTAGGGTTGTTTAGCCTGGAGAAGAGGAGGCTCAGGGCTGACCTCATTGCTGTCTACAACTACCTGAAAGGAGGCTGTAGCCAGGTGGGGTTGGGCTCTTCTGCCAGGCAAGCAGCAAGAGAAGAAGAGGATAGAGTGTCAAGTTGTGGCAGGGGAGGTCTAGGGTGGATGTTAGGAGGAAGTTGTTGTCAGAGAGAGTGATTGGCATTGGAATGGGCTGCCCAAGGAGGTGGTGGAGTCTCTGTGCCTGGAGGTGTTGAAGCCAAGCCTGGCTGAGGCACTTAGTGCCATGGTCTGGTTGGTTGGGCAGGGCTGGGTGCTAGGTTGGACTGGCTGAGCTTGGAGGTCTCTTCCAACCTGGCTGATTCTATGATTCTCCCCTCACTCAACTCTCAGGCTGTGGGCATGTTCCTGGGGGAATTTTCCTGCCTGTGGGTGTTTTACCTGCTGATGTGGAGGGATCAGCGGAGGCCAGAGCCCAGCATGGCCCCAGCTCAACCTTTCAACTCATTGCTCTTCCTGCCCCCTGCCCTCTGTGACATGACTGGGACCAGCATCATGTATGTGGGTAAGTGCTGGAGATGGGGGTGTATCCTCCCTGCCCCCTCCTTTCCCTGTGAGGACCTGGCCATGCCTGAGACCAGCTGTTGGCCCTCAAGACTCCACGATGCATTCAATTATGGGGTGGGGAATGACCCTGAAGCTGATTAAGAAGGGTCTGAACAAACAACTTCCCACTCATGCAGCAAGTTGTGGCACAAGATTCATTAAGCCCTGAGAGGCACAAAGGTCCCTTGGAGCAGGGTTGCCTTGGGGTATTTCTGCTGCCAGGTCTGGGTAGCTGCGTGGAGGGGTAGTATCACTGCCTCTTCTGTTAATGAGTGGTCTGCTCTTAATTACCACAGCAGATTGTTCAGGAGAAGGGGTGGTTGCTTTAGCTGAGCACATGCATGGGTCTGTCTCTCCTCATGCAGCCTTGAACATGACCAGTGCTTCCAGCTTCCAGATGCTGCGAGGATCCGTCATCATCTTCACTGGGCTTCTCTCTGTTGCCTTCCTGGGACGCAAGCTGGAGCTCAACCAGTGGCTGGGCATCTTTATCACCATTGTGGGGCTGGTGGTGGTGGGGTTGGCTGACCTGAATAGCTCCCATGACCAGAAACACAAGCTCAGTGAAGTGATAACAGGTATATGGTGACCCTTGGGAGAGGTGGGATGGACACGAGGTGGGGACATAACCCTCCTGCAGGGTGTGTGTCCAGCTCTCCATACATGGCTGTGCCACACAGCCTGTCACCTGGTAGCAAAACAGGGATTTGGACTCCTCTTTCCCTTTCCCACTCCTATTTCCCTTCTCTCCACAGGTGACTTGCTCATCATCATGGCTCAGGTCATTGTTGCTGTCCAGATGGTGCTGGAGGAGAAGTTTGTCTACAAGCATGACGTGCACCCACTGCAGGCAGTTGGCACCGAAGGTCTGTCGCAACATCAGCCCCTTCAGGATGTTGCATCCTGTAAACCAAGCCTGGGGAGGGCTGGTTGGTGCTGGCAGAGGTGGGAGTGAGGGGCATGGGTGGTGTCCCATGGGGCAGGGAGGGTTAGCTGAGAGGGGATCAGGCAGCCCACAGTGGTGATGAAACTGTTAGAGTTGCTCTGAGAGGGACGTGAAGGTGCTGGAGTGTGTCCAAGGAAGGGCAGCAAAGCTGGTGAACAGTTTGGAGCACAAGTCTTGGGAGGAGAGGCTGAGGGAGTTGGAGTTCTTGAGCTTGGAGAAAAGGAGACTCAGGTGAGACCTCCTCACTGCCTACAACTCATTGAGAGGAGATTTGGGGCAGGTGAGTTTTGGGCTCCCAAGGAACAAGCGATAGGACAAAAGGAAATGGCCTCTAGTTGCCCTGTGGGAGGTTTGGGTTGGACACAAGGAGCAGTTTCTTCCTCAAGAGGGTTGTTGAGCCCTGGAACAGATTGCTCGAGGAAGGATGTGAAGTCCTCATCCCTGAAGTGTTTGAGAGCTCTGTAGATGTAGTGCTGGGTGGCATAGTTTAGCGATGACCTGGCAGTGCTGAGTGACCCAGGCAAGCAGCAAGAGAAGAAGGGGACAGAGTGTCAAGTTGTGCCAAGGGAAATCTAGGCTGGATGTTGTTAGGAAGTTGTTGTCAGAGAGAGTGATTGGCATTGGAATGGGCTGCCCAGGGAGGTGGTGGAGTGGCTGTGCCTGGAGGTGTTGAAGCCAAGCCTGGCTGAGGCACTTAGTGCCATGGTCTGGTTGCTTGGGCAGGGCTGGGTGCTAGGTTGGGCTGGCTTGAGCTTGGAGGTCTCTTCCAACCTGATTGATTCTGGACTGGATTATCTCAGAGGTCTCTTCCAATCTGGTTAATTCTATGGTTCTATGGTCTAGTTGATTGGACAGGGCTGGGTGATAGTTTGGACTGGATGATCTTGGAGGTCTCTTCTAACCTGGTTAATTCTATAGTTCTATGGTCTAGTTGATTGGACAGGGCTGGGTGATAGTTTGGACTGGATGATCTTGGAGGTCTCTTCCAACCTGGTTGATTCTATGATTCTATGAATAGTAGGCCTTGATGATCTTCAAGTTCCCTTCCAACCTAAACCATTCTTTGACTCTCTGACCCCCTCTCACAACCAGGTTTCTTTGGTTTCATCATCCTGGCCCTGCTGCTGGTGCCCATGTACTACATCCCGGCAGGAGGCTTCAGCGGGAACCCTCGGCAGACGCTGGAGGATGCCCTGGATGCCTTCTGCCAGATCGGCCGGCGGCCCCTCATCGCCTTGGCGCTGCTGGGCAACATCAGCAGCATCGCCTTCTTCAACTTCGCTGGCATCAGCGTCACCAAGGAGATCAGCGCCACCACCCGCATGGTCCTGGACAGTCTCCGCACCCTGGTCATCTGGGCTGTCAGCTTGGCCCTGGGTTGGGAGACCTTCCACGGCTTGCAGATCTTGGGCTTTGGGGTGCTGCTGCTGGGCGCTGCCCTTTACAACGGCCTGTACCGCTCCCTGCCCGCCTGCCTGCCGCGGCGCCAGGAGGAGAGCGGCGCCGCCGCCGCCGAGCGGGAGAGTTTGCTGCACGGGGAGAGCACAGCCATCAACAGCGACAGCTGAGGGCGATGTCTGCCCTCTCGTTGCCCGTGGCCATTTCTCCTCCCTTCATCAGGAAGGTGTTGGCAGGACGGACATGGTGCTGGTGATGATGATGATGATGGTGGCCACCGTCTTTGCAGGACAAACCTCACCCCTGCCTCACTGCCACAGGTCAGGAAAACATTGCAAGGCTGTTCCTGTCCTTCTTGCTGGGGAG
The DNA here is from genome assembly GCF_015220805.1 of Pogoniulus pusillus. Lineage (NCBI taxonomy): Eukaryota > Metazoa > Chordata > Aves > Piciformes > Lybiidae > Pogoniulus > Pogoniulus pusillus. Next base: position 37,606,500 of record NC_087270.1, read on the forward strand.
GTGAGCCCCAGCAGTGGTTTGTGTATCAAAGCCTTTGCCCCTGGTCCCACGGGGCTCTCGGAGGGGACTGGTGGGGGGGGGGGGTTGCAGCTGGGGCTGGGGCTGGCCCTGCTGCTCCCCAACCTGTGTCTCCTCCCAGTAAAGTGCGTCTGCCCATCCTTTGCTTCCCGTGTCTGTGCTGGTGGTGTGGATCATCCTGGGAGGGAGGTGGAGGCTCAGTGGGGAGGATGTGGAAACAGGGTGTGGTCCCAGGCAGGTTTGGAGGATGCTGTGTTTCCCCTGTTCTCAAGGGGGTGGCTGTGCAGGAAATGATCCTTGGCGTCCTCAGAGGAAGGCAATCAAACCCCTTTCATGTGGGGTGTGGGTGAAGGTAACAGACCCCAGGAACTGTTACAGGGGCCTCCTGATGCACCAGGTTTGGGGGAGCTGGGTCCTTTTTTCCCCTGCCTATTCCACACTACCCCACGATCATCCCCAGGCACAGGCAGCTGCTTTCTGGAGCCTTTATTTGCTCATCAGGACTCATTCCCAAGGAGGCACAGGAGAAAATACCTGGGGAGGCTTCAACTCTACCTTTATTATCTGTTTGGGGCCCGTGGTGGGACCCCAGCAGGAGTGGAGGCAGGGGTGGTGATGATGGCAGCGGCATTCTCCCTCCTGGCATGGGGACAGGGTGGCAGAGGGAGGCTTGGTGAGGCTGCGGCAGTGATGGGGAGCATCACGCAGCTACTCTCTGCAGGAGGAAGGATAGGAAGGGAGGGGCTGAGCCGCGGCATGAGGCCCGCTCCAGCCTTGCCGCAGGCACTGTGGCAGTGGGGGCAGGACTCACATGGCGTTTTCCTTGTAGTGCCGAAGCGCCTGCTCGGCCACCATCTCCATGAAGCGAGGGTCCTCCCAGGAGATGTCCCCGGGCACGGTGAGGGACAGCGGCTCCGAATCAAAGAGCTGCACTGTTACCTGCGTGTCAGGGGGTGCTGAGGGGTCCTCGAGGTTGGGAGCCTTGGAGAGGACCTGGAGAAGTTGGGGGAAGGGAGGAGGACAAAGTAAGGAGAGCTGAGCTAGCCCCCAGGCTGGCCCCTCGCCCTGGCACCCAGCCATGCAGCCAGTTATTGTGCTGAGAGGCACCCAGGCGGGCACACAATCGCCTCTTTCTGCCCCTGACCCAATTCTGGTGGCTGCTGGCCCTGTGAGGATGGGGGGGGGGAGGACGACCCAAGAGGAGGTGGGGCTGGTTCAAGCCCATCGGTCGTGCCATGCAGCCAGCAGGACTCACCGTGGTGACCTGGAGGAAGCCATCGTTTCCTAGGGTGCGGTTGGCCAGACGGGAGACCCAGCCGAACTGGCGGTTGAGCTGATCCAGAATGCTGGTGGTGTTGAGCATTTCGGCTTGGAAGGCACGGAGGAGGTCGTCGTAACGACGGGTGAAGCGTTCGGCCAGGTGCAGAGCATCCTCCAGCTGCTCCCGCAGCTGGCTCTGGGCAGGGTCCGTCTGCCAGCAGTCTGGGAGCGAGGCGGTTTGAGAGGCTTTAGGGAGGGTCAGAGCTCATCCCTACCCCTGGTGCGTGTACCCCGTTCCATCACGTCCCCTAAATCCGTCTCTCCCCATCTGCCATCTCCACTCACAGCCCCTCCTCCTCCCGTCCCGTCCCAGCTCACCCACGCTGAGGATCTCCCGGCACTTCTCGCACTCGTCCCGCATCCGCAGGCAGCCGGCCGAGTTACGGCGGATCTCCCGGCACACCATACGGTCGTTGCTGGAATTTCGGGACTCTGTGGAAAGCCCATCCTGGCCTCAGCACCCCCCTGATACCACAAGGGACAGCATCACAACCCTCCTGTCCTCCCTGCCCCCGAACCCCGAGCAGAGCCAACACCCCAGGGTGCCGTGAGTAGACACAAAAGTGCTCTTCCCAAGGAATGTTGGCACTTCTGGATGTTTGCTTCCCGAAACGAAGTGCTTCTTGCCAACTTCTGTGTCGAAATCGCCCTCTTCCCAGCTGCCCAAGCCGGGGCCACAGTGGCAGACGGTGACGGCACCGAGCCTGCGATGGACATTGCCCACCCAAAACAAACAGATGGCTCCAGCTGCCAAGCTTTAAAGAAACCCAGCCCAGAGCTGCAAACAATGGAGCTTGTGATTCCTGTGCTCCCCCGAGGAGGCTTTGATGTGTTGTGTTAAGGTTAAGCTCATCCTCTTAAGACTCCTCCTAATGAGAAGTGAGGGGCAGTTGCCAGGAAGCCTGGCCCTGAACTGGGCAACCGAGCTGCTTCCAGCCGTACCGGGGAGTGACAACATCCAGCCCGCCGTGAGCAGCCCTACCTGAGGGAAAGCCACCCAAGGAGTGCTCCCAACCGCCCTGTGCTTCCTCCATCATCCTTTGTGTCATCTCGAAGAGGGGCTGGAAGAGGTGGTGGAAGCCGTGATGGGGATAATGGAAGAAGGGATGGAGCTCCCGGGAGAACCTCTCGCGGCGCGGGGCGAAACGGATGTGTTGGATGGGAGGGCGGAAAACCTCACGGAAGCCACCGAAGGGTGCTTGGAAGAAGGGATACATGCGACCGTAGACTTGGGTGCTGTCCTGGAAGATGTCATCCACTCCATCCTCCAGTAAGCCAAAACGTTCTTCCAGGTCCTCAAACTGCTTCTCCTGCCTCTGGTCCCGCTCCAGCAGCGAGTCGATGCGCTCGCCGTTCACCCAGATGGAGAAGGGTGAGGAGTGGTTGAGGAATTCCTCCAGCTGCCAGGCAAGGAGAGTGGGATCAAGCTAACAATCCTCCTCCTGAGCTGGGCACCGCTGAGGTGCTGTGGGACTGACCACTCACCTGCCGTCCCACCAGCCCCGAGCCGCTGTGGCAGGTGCGGGAGTAGAAGCGCATGCAGGTGTGCTTGAGGCAGGGCTTGCACTCTTCCCACAGGGCCAGCATCGTCTCGTTGCACACCTCCTGCTTTGCTGCCAACTGCTGCTCCTTCTCCCGGGCCAGCTGCACCGCCTCCTGCAAAGCCGCCACATCCAGCCTCGAGGGCATCACACCCCACTCCACCCCAAATTCCACAACAGGTAAGACCGCAGGCACCTGCCTTCAGCCTTGAGGGGACCACCCAGACCAGTCCCTGGGCACCCTGCATCCAGCCCTGAGGGTATCCCCCCAGCCTCAGGACAGACAGAGCCCCAGTACCCACATCCAGCCCCCAAGGGCATCCCTCCCAGTCTCAGAACACACAGACCTCAGGCACCCACATCCAGCCCCATGGTCATCCCCCTTCTCCTGGGACACATCTCCTGAGCCCTTTGGATGTGTCCAGCCTGGCCAAGAACTCTGGGTACCAAAGCTAGAGCATCCACTCTTCTTATCCTCACTCACCTCCTTCCTCCTCTTGGTCTCCTCCAAGTTGTGCAGCATGGCTTGGTGCTCCTTACTGGTTTTGTCCATGAGGGTCTTCATCTGTTTCACCCCGTTGATGGCATTCTCCACTTCTGTATCAATGTACTTGCTGCCAGCTGCTGACATCTCTGGGGTTGGGGAAGAGCATCCTTCAGCTGGTCACTCCCAAAGTGGTGGTGGAAACCCCAGCCCTGGGCTCCCAGCCTTCATGAGACGATGATGTGCCCCCTCCAGCCAGCCACCCACCCAACCAGGGGTGATTCTGTTCCTGCCCCATCCCTCCCTCCCAGAGATGATCTCATCCCACCTCCTTCTACCAAGACCCCCAGGGCTGCACCTCCACCACTACTCCCCACCCCCCAGCTCCCACTCACGTTTGAGCTCGCTGGGGGGAACGAGAGCCTGGCCCCCCTCCCAGGTGAGCAGGAGGCCGAGCAAAGAGAGCAGCAGCAGCGCCATGGTCCTCTCCTGGAGCTGGTTGAGAGTGGGGCAGGAGGGAACAGAGAGCAGGATTTGACCCCACCTGGATACAGTGTTCTGAGTCAACAGTAGTAACCAGCCCACAGCCCCTCCCCCCTCCCTTGTACCCCCCCTCCAGGCATGATTCTGGAGGCACAGCAATGGCTGGGTTAAAGCCACGTTGCCTGGGAGACTGGGGGTTGCACCCCATCCCTAGGTTAGGGGTCCCCCGGCAGCAGGGTCCTGCTCAGAGCCCCATCTGGGGTGGGGGAGGATGCAGAACCCTGTTCCCACTCTTGCCTGCCTGAGGCACAAACAAGCCTTAGGCCCGAGGCCAAGCGGGGCAGGCAGCCAAACTGGTGACCAGGCATGGATTTCCCCCACCCTGGGGAGGAAGCCAGTGCTGCTTTTCTTCTCTTGCCACCCCTGTGAGGGGCTGGAGAGGGGCTGGAAGGGGCTTCAGGAGTGCGAGGGGGACAAAGTCGGGACAGGGCGAGGCTGTGGCGGAGCTTTGAACCCTCCTAGCATCACTGGCCCAGAGCCCACCAACATCCACTGCAGGGCCTATTGCAGTATCCACTGCAGCATCCCAGCGCTGCTGACCCCCAGCCCTCCCAGAGTTCCCCCCTGCCCCAAACCTGGCCCACTTCCATCCCGACCAACCCAAGGCATTGTGGGAAACTCCTGCCTGGCGGGATGAGCATTCACCTGCCACAGTACCTTCCCCGAGGTGCACAGCCCCCCGAGCTCACAGCATGTCCCATGCTCCCAGGAGTGCCTGTGGTTCACTCAGACTGACCCCCAAAACCGGGCCCATCCTTCCCAACCCACTGCACCCCAGCCAGGGCACGCCTAGGAGGGACACTTGTGTCCCCTGCTGTGGGGAGAGGGCAAGCTTTCAGTATGGGCTGAGACCAGAGAAAACTCACTGCAGGGAAGGGAAAAAGGGAAAGGGAAAGAGGGAAAGGGGAAAAGGGAAGGGGGAAAAGGAGGGAAGGAAGGGAAAAGTGAAAGGGGTGGGGAAGGAAAGAGAAGAAGGGAATGAAAAAGGGGAACAGGAACGGGAGAAACGACAGGGAACTGGAGAGGGGAAGGGGGGAAGAAGGGAAGGGAAGAAGGGAAGAAGGGAAGAAGGGAAGGGGAGAAGAAGGGAAGAAGGGAAAGGGGGAAGAAGGGAAGAAGGGAAGAAGGGAAGAAGGGAAGAAGGGAAGAAGGGAAGAAGGGAAGAAGGGAAGAAGTCCTACCTGCACCCCGATCGCCCTGGCGAGCTCCGCCGCGGCCGCCCGCCCCCGCCCGCCGCTATTTAACCGGCCGCGGCGCTGCGGGTCCGCCCCGCTCCGGCCTCGGAGCTTTCTGGAACCGGGACCGGCCCCCCCGCTCCCGGTGCTTTCTCCCCCTCCCCCTCCTCACCTCCTCCTCCCCCCCCCCCCGCCGGTGATGAGTGACCGAGGCCGCGGGGGCAGGCGCGGTGCCGGTCGGCAACGGATCGCATATGCCCCCGCTCCCAAAACGGGGTGGGCATCGTCCTCCTACAGCTGGGGGGTGGGGGGAGAGGGGAGGGAAGAGGGAAGGAAGGAGGGGGAGGACTTACACCCTCAAGCAGGGCTGCTTGCAGCCTCCCCAGGGTGCCCAAAATGCAAGTGCTGCAATCTGAGGAGGTAAAACCTCTCCTCACAATGCTCTCCCCATTGCCCCCCTCCCTCCCTCCCAGGGGATCCTTATTTCCACCATCCCGGGGAGGGGCTGCTGCAGCCTCGGGGCAGCTGGCACAAGTGGGGCAACTCCTCCCTTCCCCTCCATCCGTGGTTTTAGACTCGGCGAGGGGGGTCTGCGTGGGGAGGCGGGGGGGAGGTGTGGGGGTGATTCCCCCTTCCTTCCTCCGCTCCAGGCTGCAGCATCTCCTGCTGCCGGGGGAAACTGAGGCGCGTCCGCTTCCGCACGGCTCCGCAGCCCCAGACCGCGGGGCCCCGCCGTCGCCCCGGGGGTGGGAAATAACTGCCCGGCCGATGGTTACGACCCTCGGGAACTGGGGGAACTGGTTGGTGCCCAGTACAGAGGCGGGGCCAGGCTGGGAGGAGGAAGTAGCCCTCGGAGACATCCCCGAAGCGGAACAGAGACCCGAGTGCGTCTGCCGTGCGGGAGCGGAGCGGGTACGGGGCACCGGGAGGGCGCACACAAGGCGGGGTGCGGGACACGTCGTGGGAGAGGGACAGTGCTGGGGATGGGGGTGCGAGATGCGGAACGCGTTGCGGGAGAGGGACGGTGCTGGGGATGGAGGTGCGAGGCGCGGGGCGTACGAACTGTCCCGGGGCTCTGCTGGGGCCGCGGGAGTGCAAAAGTCTCTCTGCACACCAGGGGACGAGTGGGCCAAGTGTTCTGCCAGGGCTATCTGCGGGACACGCGTGTGCAGGGAGGTGCAAGGTCTCCTAGGAGCAGGGGTAGGACGTGCGGGTGCTTGTCCCCCCCGGGCCGTGTGCGAGGCACGCGTGTGCGCAGGTGTGCCGGAGCTCGTGGGGCCGTGAGCGGGACACGGGTGGCGAAGGAGAGGGACAAGATCTGTCAGGCCTGTGTAGGGAACATGTCGGTGCATGCTCTTGCAGCACTGGGTGCAGGACACGTGTCTGCAGGGGGAGGGGAGGAAGGGCCATGAGTGGGACATGTGGGTGCATGTTCTGCCAGGCCCGTGGGTGGGACGTGGGGTACTTGCTGTCCCCAGCCCATAGGGGCCTGGTGTGGGGTTCTTTTGCCTCTGTCCCAGGAACCCCAGGCAGGATGGTGAGGCGTTCCCCAGGAGGGAAGGGTGGGCTGCAGGCTGTGGTGGGTCTCATACTTCACCTCTCCGCCCTGCTGCTTCTCTTTCCAGGGTTTCTTTGCTGCTCCCTGAAGCTCCACCTCTCAGCGGAGACATCTGCAGCCATCCTCCCCCAAGGAGAGGTCGGACCAAGCATCCTCCCCCACCTTCCTCCACCTTCTCAGGCACGGGGGAGGGGAGCCCTTGTAACCCTCTTGCCGCTGCTGCTGGCATAGACGGACAGGTCGGTCCTACCACTGGTACAGACATCTTTTAGTCCTTCCACAAGCCCTGGTGCCTGGTGGGAGAGAAAGACCAGAGGCCATCAGGGTGACACTCAGTTTTCAGAGCGATGGCCTACTTCTGGAGCAGGAAGGGATGGAGAACTACTGGGATGCAGGAGCAGGCTGCCAACAGATGTGCCAAGCCAGGGTTGCTGCTGGGGCCGAAGACCTGCCAAAAAGCCGCTCAGAGGGAAGACCAGGCAGACCTGGTGACAGCAGTCAACGACCTCAGCATGGGCCCGTGCCTCAGGGAAGATGGTTGGGATGAGCCAATCATCAGGGGCAAAGCATGGCAGAGGAGGCAAGTGTGGGAGAAGCAGCAGCAGCAAGGGGGGAGAGTCAAGGTGGGTGGCTCTAATGAGGTGGGTGCTTTGCTAGCCACCCATAAGGTGGTCACCACAATGCAGCAGGACTTTGCTGTGGACCATGACGTTGCCACCTTCAGTGGCTTTGCATGCAGAAACAATCAGCATGTCCCCACCATGCCAGAGCCATTTGGGGAGGATGCTGATGATGACCTCCTGCAGTGGAGAGATCCATCATATGCTCCTGTGCGGCTCCCCTCTATCATGCTCGTGAAGGTTAACAATGAAGAGTACTGGAGGGAGGAATTCCCAGACATATGGGCACGATATGAGATGGACTGTGGGCTGGTGTCTGAGGAGGTGGAGGTGGAGGTGGACATGCAGCAACTGGACTTCCAACCACAACCTAGACTTCCAGTAGCCATGGAAAACAAGGTGGAAAGCATCCTGAAGGTCCTGCTGCGTGATGGGGTGGTGGTGGAAGGCCACTCGCCCTACAACGTCCCTTTAGTTCCCGAGTACAAAGGCGATGGGAAGACCTTGCGGCTGAAGCTGGACTGCAGAGCTGTCAACAAGGCCACCCCCAGGGTGGTGGAGCCGGTGAGCCTGAACACGACCAAGCTTGTTTCGACCCTCAGCCCCAAGAGCAAGTACTTCTCAGTGGTGGATCTATCCAATGCCTCCTTCGCCATCCCCTTAGCGGCAGGCTCCAGAGCCAGCTTTGCCTTCACCTTCCGGAACCGGCAGTACCTCTTCACCCGCCTGCCCCAGGGCTTCCACAGCACCACCTCCATCATTCACCGACGGGTGGCGCAGATGTTGTCCCAGATAGACCAAGGAGATAGCCCTTGGCTTTTCTCCTATGTCGATGACATCCTCATCACCGGGCAAACTCAAAAGGAAACCAAAGCCAGAACAAGGAGAGTCCTGAATCTGATCCAAAACACAGGCTTTAAAGCCAAATTTGAGAAGGCACAGCTTGTCCAGCCCAAGGTGGTCTACCTGGGGATGAGAATTGGGCCTAAGGGCCGAGAGATCACAGACAGAATGCTGGAGACCATCAGGGCAGCACCCTGCCCGCGAAACGTCGGCGACGTCCGCTCGCTGCTTGGGCAGTTTGTGTACTTGCAGGACCACATCCCCAACTACTGGCAGCTGGCCCGGCCTCTCCACCGCCTCACCCTGAAGCGGGCCAGGTGGGAGTGGGGACCAGAGCAGGAAAGGGCACTGAGATCCCTGAAAGATGCTGTCGAGACTGCACCTGCCCTACGGTTCCCAGATGCGTCTCAGCCCTTCGTTATCAGGCTAACAACAAGCAAAGAGGTGGTGTCAGCTGCCCTGCTGCAGGAGAATGAAGAGGGTCAGCTGGTCCCAGTGAAACACAGCTCCCACATCCTGAAAGGCCATGAGGTCTTCTACAAGGCGGAGGAGAAAGGTTGCCTGGCAGCAGTCTTGGCCGTGCAGAAGTTTGAGACCCTCACAGGGTCAGCCCCCATCCTCATCCAGATGCCCCGTTCTCCTTGGAGGTATCTCTTACGGGGTGATGCGTTGGGGTCCAGTGGGACCAACCTACATCCAGACCACTGGGCTCTGCTGCTGGTCAACGGAGGGGACGTGGCAAAGGGACCCCACCCTGAGTGGGAAGGCCCCTTCAGCCCCTTAGTCCTCTCCGCTCCCCCACTCCGGCGGCTGCCTCCCTGCATCCCCAAGGCCAATGTGTGGTTCACTGCCGGTCGGAGGGGTCGCTCGTTTGGCTTTGCTGCAGCCAACCTGGAGGAGCGCTGGCTGCTTGGGGTGGCCGAGTGTTATTCAGTGCTGGGTGCAGAGCTGGTGGCTCTCTGGGAGCTCCTGCACCATCACCGATGCTCCTCACCCCTCTATTTGTACACTGGCTGTCAGCCCTTGGTGGAAACGTTGAAAAGCCGAACAGACTGGTGGGAGGTGGACTCAGGGTGGGACTTCGGCAAGGATGTGTGGCCAAGCATCCTACAGTGGGTCCGCACCAACCCAGGGATGCTGCACATCAGGTTCGTGGGGGTGAACGTGAGCAAGAAGACAGAGATGGAGTGGTACCAAAAAGTGGTCAGAAGGTCCAAGGCTATGTCACGTAGTGTCACAGCCAGCCAAGTGTTTTGGGAGCCTTCCAAGCATGAGAAGCAAGAAATAATTGCCCAGTGTCACAGCTGGTTGCACGAGGAAGTGGAGGAGACCCTGGCGAGGGTGCGGCAAGTTGGCACCTGGGAAGGTGTTCAGGGGCGGGTGACCTATTGGGTGCAGAACTGCCTGCAGTGTGCTCCTGCAGTGAGGGTGTCGTCCCAACGAGCAGAGGGGCCATGGTCA